>NC_071334.1:54640769-55276602 GCF_027744825.2 Synchiropus splendidus | reverse complement strand
CTTGAACAGCCACGTTCTCTGATGTACATCGTTTCATGAGGAACGGTCATAAGTTTTCATAAGACTGCAGTTGTTGTCATGCGTCGTTTGCTCTGCAAATAGAGTGAATAGTGATACTTGATTCCAGAGACTATGTGTGGCTTCAATATGTCCAGTTCAGCTAGATTCTGCCTCATTATTGTTGTAGTTGAGTATATTTGACTTTCCATTCAGTGTTTTGTCCATATCTTAAACCTGTTTTGATCCATCTCTGTGGTCACACCCATCCTCTTCATGCACTCCTTCACCTGGTGGTTTTCCCTTTTCCTAGTATCCTGGCATCTCCCCTCTCTGCATGTCTGAACCATCTGGCCTCCTTAACTTTGTTTCCAAACTTCTCCACCTGTGCTGTCCCTCTGAATGGTGCCACTGGCGAATGCCAACCTCTGCATGTTCATCTCTTACTCTTCTTACTCTGTGTCACTTAGCCATTCATCATGGCCACTACTGTCTTATGTCTCACTCTCGCTGCTCCTCTGCCTGTCCAGGCCAACTCTCAACTTTGCCTGGACTCTCCTTTTCACTGTCCGCGCTTTTTAAATTCTTTTGTAAGCTATGGCACTCTTGGTTCATTAAAAATATTCCGAGGCTCACCGCCATAGGAATCTCAGCCAAAGAGCACTTGTGCTTCGTCAAAAGTCCAATTGAAAATCCCTTTTGATTTGTGAAGTTGTAGCTACTGACACTCTGCTATTTTGAAATGTTAGTTGCAGAAACAAATTGCAGAAAATGTATGTGTCAAATGTCTCCAGAAAGGGGCGGGCGATATGGGATATGATCATCTACAAGCAGGCTTTTAACTAGGATTTTGAAAAGCCCCGCCCCCAGCCCAAACACCTCCCAACACACCATGGCAACGACTGACTTCACGGCTTACTTTGTAACACTTTTAGATGCCGGGGTCTCGTGGGCAGTTAATAAAAAAAAAACTACATACGATTCTTTCCCTTACTACTACTAAATGTCTACAGTTGTGTTCATCTTCTTTTATACATTTATGCAGGTAAAGTTTGGAACTTATCTGTGGTTTCCTCCTGTCATCAGTGTCAGACATCCCATCAATCACAGCGGGCTTCCTTGCCGCGAGTTGAGATGTGGATAACCGCGAGATTACGCTGGTAAACAGAAGTTGGTGACCAAGCTACGGCTGAAAAAGGGTTGAGAATCAGCGAATATTGAGCACATTTGGCAAAATTACCTGGCGGAAACGCCCTTTTCACAGAAACCAATATGATGACATTACGAGCAGCGCATTATACAGGCAATTGTAATCGGACATTTAGGGTGTCTTGCAGAGCTTGGCGTTCCAATTCTTTCATGTTTTGCGGTGCTGTCATGAGGGCATCCAGATGCCCGCCTAGCTAAAAACCTGTGTTAATCTTTGAAGAGAAACGTCACGTTAGCTGGTAGCTCTGGGAGCTCTGCGGCGCATACAGTGTTTGGCATCACTGGTCTGAGAAGGATCACTCCATCGTTCTGTCGTAAATGTGTGTAGTCAAGTTAGAGGCGGATCAGGTTTAAAAACAGCAGGAAGTTGCGCATTTGACTGTTTTCTTTGCTCTAAGTGCGTGGGAAGAGAAGCACCACTGCAACTCTGCTTTGACTGATGGACCAATTCGCGCATCAACATAGATCTATTGTGACATCGAATGTGACAGAATCCATCTCCACAAGTGCGGCTTGGTGCTTGGTGAGTTAGTGATTTCCAGATGGCGCCTGGCAATACCAACCTGGGCATTTTCTGTGTTAAATTGCTTTATTGTCGTGTAGCAGTGTTTCTACATTATGTGCGTCATCTCCAGCTTGGTGTTTCTGTGCATTTGAGTAAAATTGGATTTGACGCCAAACCAAACAGAACTGGTTGTCGGCCATTTTTGTTTTGGTATATTGTGCGTGCCCAGAAAGGGCTGCACGCTGACGTCATGATGTCGCACGTAGTTACAAAACGGGGAACAGCCAGCACATTTGAATTTTAATTTAAAAGGTGGGTGCACATGTTGGTTGTCGATTGTCGTCCTTGACAGAGAAGTATTGCCAACTGATCGCCATCGTACCTGTTGGCTAATGTCTGTTGCTGCTGCAAGTACTGTAAGCAGGCCGGCAGCATCACAGCGAATAGTGTGATTTATCTGGTTTTGTCAGTTTTGTCATTGATACACTGCGATGCAAAATGTATGAGTCATACTTTACTCATCATTTATGAATATAGATAACATCTTGTGAAAACGTCTATTTGTTATTTGATTGGTCGATCTTGATAAAGTCATAAATGGGGAATATCGGTGACGATAAATAGATCGGCTGATCGATCGGTGAAGCCCTTCTTTACTAACCAGTTGAAATTCATCATGAAGGCCACGAAGCTGATGTCTCCTGATGTGCTGCCTGCTGAATGCGCTGTAGGCCTGTGCACGTTTGTATGGAAGCTATTGCAAATAGTATTAGGGCAGAGAGATGTTTATCTACCGCATCAAGATATGACTCTTCCACATATTAATATTGCAAAACAGCAATATAACATGGTCAATATTGCGATATGAACATTCAAGATGTTCACAATGCTAAATCAACTATCTCAGTTTTGAATTGGAAAATGTCAATTTTGTGCAGCTGAAAGTGACCTACTGAGGTCATTTCTTGCTAGCTGTTGATCGACTAGCTATCATGTTGAGATATCTGCCATAAATATTGAGATACAACATTTTTTGACAACCTCATTTCCTTCCCATTTGGTGAACTAGTTTTCCCATTCAACTACTCGGAACCAATTTTATTTTAGAGGTGCTGATCCACATTCCTCCGTACACTGATTCAGTAGGAGCTTTAATAGTCCAAATATACTTGTCAGTTTCTAGGTACAAATCATGTGTTAACGTTGCAACGCGAACGTAATCGTCCATCAGTTCAGCAGGCTTCTTGTTTTGTGATGCTATGCGATGATAAAATGGAACTCAGTCAGTGAGCTGCCCCAGAATACTCCCCCCCCCCAATCTTGATTTACTGTTTATGAGTGAGAGGAGGGGCCTGCTGCGGTCTGTTTGTGCACTCATGTTTTATTAAGCTCATCATGGCGCTTTGCATTTAAATTACAGTATTGATCATTCCACTGAGCAATTTTCTGATTGCTATTGATCCGAGCGCCTATCGCTGATGAATGTTCAGTATGGCTTCATAGTCATAGCCCAAAATCCTGACATGTTGAGCGCTCTCTCCTTTTGAGTCAGGTGAGAGGAATGCTGATCTGTCCGTACTTTCATGAACCAGACCTTTGTTTCGCTCTGGATATTTGGAGCGAACAGATTGGATGGAGGGCGGTCAGACTCGTACCTCCAGGCGTTGTCATGGTGCCGGATCATATCACAGTCTGCGCTTTAAGCATTTTGCTCTGTTTTTATTACCATCATAAACTTGATCTGCAAGTTTTGTTTTCCATTTTAATGAAGACACGGTGGCTGTGTTTGATGTCATGCCAACTCCCCCCCTCCTTTTTTTCTGCAATTACTGTTTCATGAGTCAGATTGAAAAAGGTCTTAAAAATGTGGATTCTTCTTAAAAACAGCACACGTCTTCACTTCTGCTCTGCTCTTAACGGCATGTAAAAATGTCTGAAAATCGCCTAATTTAAATGAGTCTCCTGGGAGTGGATTTTGAGAGGTTGCTGCATTAAAAATGTGTGCGTTCTGCACATATTTTTTCCTGCCTCTTCCTTTGTAAAAATGAACCTTATTGGTTTTTATGAATAATGCATAAGTGCGTTCAATTGCTGCAGCCATGAAAATTAGGGACTGTTTACGTGCTGCGGTTTTTGTACACAGAATCTTTTTTTCCCCCTCTTTCTGTTTGGCCGTTTTCTGAAGGTAGAGCAGTGTATCATTTCAGGAAAAAAGCAAATTTTCAGCCGAGCAAATCTCATTTCTTTGAGTGAAAAGGGGAGGGGTGAAACTCCAGCGGGTTTAATGAATCCATAAATCACAATAGTGCCAGGTTTGCTGCGCCTGCGTAACTGCGCAGTGTAATTTTGATTTTCATCAAAAATTTAATCTGCCAGCCTACAAGGGTTTAGCAGCAGACTGGATGCCGCCCTGAATTTCTAATTTTAGGGCCCTGATCTTTCAGGATTTATTTCTGTATAATTCAAGCCTGCTTCTTCAATATCTTGTTATTAAATTTTAATTCGGGGCATTAACATATAGATTGAAAATGTTTTTTATGGGCTTTTTTTAGTGTGGGCTGATGGAATTTTACTAGACGACAGTTTTCTTTTTCCACAGTATCCTGCATGTGTGTGCGTGTCTCTGTGTGTGTGTGAACATGAGGCTATTTATCCATTTCTCTGCATTATTGCTTTTTCAAATGACTGCTCGTACACCATCTTGAAAGGCATTTATTATAGCAGGCATAAAAATGTGCGTTTCATTGTAGAAAAGGAAACCAGGAAAGAATTTGCTTTATCGCAAAATGAGTTTTGTACCTTCTGTTTTGGGGGAAATGTGGTGCCTTCCTTGTTGTTTTACAAGTGAAATGTGCTGATGAGGTTGTCTAATCTAACTAACCCTGGTGTCATGTTATTCAAGGACGCTTTGCTTCAACCGTTCACAGCTGCTTTACACATATCTTCATTTTCCTGGATTATTGCAATTGTATGTAGTAAAGTTGCCATGATACTAAAATTGCTACTTTGATATTGATACCCACAAAGTTATTAAATACCATTTTCAATACTACTGGGATTTAAAATACAGAACACAAGATGTTCATGTTTTCACTTAGTACAAATAATTGCAAACTAAAAAACATACAAGTTATATGAACTTGATGCTCACAGATGTACTCAGCCACAGCTCTGCTTATTTACCAAACTTCAGGAGACTCTGGATCATATTTTTGCTGTTTATGAAAAAACACAGCTAGAGTTGGCTGGAACTTCTTACCGCAGGGTTTAGTTTCAGGTTGACTTCTCTGTGCTTTACTTTGCATGAAGAAGAAGACGCCTTTAGCAGCTGCAACCATTAGTTGCCATAGTTGTCCATAATGAACGAATCGATTAATCGACAACCGCTAAGACTCCAGCACCATTGGGACAACAAACTACAAATCTACTTTGAGTGGTGTGTTCGTTGTACAGTACTCATTGTATGCCGACAAGTTGACTGGTCGTTGAGATAGTCATGACAAGTCCACCGTCAGTATGGTGATAATACAACACAATATGACCATGTGCATACATTTTTCATGTTTTCTATTGACTGTTATGACGCTATAAACACACAAATCTGTATGTTCGTCCACCTGCACGTCATATGCTGACACAGTACACTAACCATTCAAATAGTCGGGATTACTCATTGTCCATTGCAGCACTATTAACAAAACTACAGTCAGTTTAATACAGTCGGGTAAGTGAGGACCAGGAGCTCTACCTCATGACGACCATGGTGCTGGTGTCCGGTATGATCCAGAGTCTCCTGAAGTTTGGTAAATAAGCAGAGCTGTGGCCGAATACATCTGTGAGCATCAAGTTCATATAACTTGTATGTTTTTTAGTTTGCATTTATTTGTACTAAGTGAAAACATGAACATCTTGTGTTCTATTTTCTTTAATCCCTGCAGTATTGAAAATGCTATTTAATACCTTTCTGGGTATCCATATCGAAATAGCAATTATAGTATCATGGCAACTTTACTTAGTTCTACAATTGAGTGTGTGTGCCGGCAGTCGTATCGATACTATGGTAAAACAATGTCGTATAGGAGTACAACCTTAGAAATGAATGTGATGAGTGTTCTCATTTTCACAGCATCATGAGAAAGTTGCCTGGAGATCAAACAAGCGACCATCATCTCGGACACCTCCTAGCTCAGGTGTCAACTTCGATCACATTAGGGGCCAAAATTTCCAATTTAGATCGAGTAGCGGGTCAAACAAATTCATGTCTTTTAGACAGTCTGTTGATAGTGTTGGTGGAGACACACAAACCTCTGAATTGAATGACGTGATGTATCTATTTTTCTCCCACTATTTTCTCTCCTGTTGATCGATACCTTTTATCAATGCCTTTTTTCTCTGAAAGTGAGTGTGTAGCCAATAGGACGGTGACTAGAATGCAGTGCATCTTTCCCCCGTTTTTTATGTCCTTCGTTTAAGCAGTTATTGACGCGCCAAGATGGAATCTGTCAATATTGTGGCAACTTCTGAAAAGGCATGCAGCTGAGCGTAATAAAAGCCAGAGTGAATCAGAATCTCACTAACTACTAATGGAATTGTTGAGAAGGTGATTGTGATAACATTTTTGATGTTGAACCAAAGTTGCTCTGATTCTCTCTGATTAAATAGAGTGAATTGGTGGGAAGATTTTGCCAGAAAATCTTTTAAATGTTACTGTGAACAAATGTTTTGCCTTTAACTTAAGGCTTCATTGGAAATTTCAGGATTTTTCTTTCTTTAGGGCTTATTATTTTTAATCAGATTTTTGATATGAACAACTTGGTAAAGACATGAAATTGTTTTTCCCTTTTACTGTAGTCTTTAGGATACCCTCTCTTTCCTGATGCCATCGTAGCGCCCTTATCAGTCTTGACAGAGAACCTGCAGAGTGAACACTAAGTTGCACTCGGATGTTGGCTTTTGTGAGCTGTACAAAGACATGAGTTTGTTGCTGAGAAAGGCAAGGCAAATGTGTGTGGTCAAGCGAGCAGCCATCAAGCCGCACCTAAAGCCTGGTTCGCGAATATACCTTCATCAAATACCAGTGCTAACACTTGCCTGTTTTTCTGTCCAAACAGCAGGATTATAAACACTTTTGTTGTGACATGACAGTGTGAGGAGACAGTGGCAGGTCCGGGTGACCAGCTCTATCAGTGGAGCAAAACTCTCAAATTACAAAGTGCGAAATAAGGCTTGACACGTTCTTTAGACAGGTTGATGATTTACCACTGATCATGGTCTGGTTCTGTCTGTACCAGTCAGATTTCTGCCTGTGTCCCGCAGCACCGGGCACCTGTGCTTGAAGCACAGAATAAGTGTACATTTGAACACCTTGTTAAGCTCGACGGAACATGCCACCGTGGCTGCAGAAGGAAACACGGAGCTGCCAACTACCACCACTTTGGTGGGACGTTGGGTCAGCATGTAGAGTGCAAGTTACTCTTTTGTAGTTTCACTCAATTTAAATTAAATCTAAAAAAAAGACTTTACTGGGCAAATAATCAGGATTTTGTTTTTGGTCCAAATCGTCCAGGCCTATTGCTGTTTGTTGATGTTGGAGTTCAGCGCCCTGCAGATATTAAAATCGAATGATCTTTGCTAAATAATACATCTAATTTAGTCTGCAGATACCTGGAGAAACCAATAGGGGAAGAATTCAATTGGTGAATCAGACCTCATCTTTTTTTTTTTTTTTTTTTTTTTTTTTTAGCTTATTGAAAATGACCTCATAGATTTGTCAGTTTGTTTTTACAGTAATGGAAACAGATCTCACTAGATGACATCACCAGTCAGTTGGACATCATGCCAAATCAATACAATGTCTGTATTATAGTAAAACTAATAATACTCTTTTCCAAACAAGTGGGATGCATTACAGTGATTCATTTGTGTCATTTAGACCGACGTTTTGTTATTCATGGGAAAAAGTGTTTCTTTTCCTTCCTGTATCCTGAGAAATTATCCTTTTGATTCTGGAAAACGGTTGTTTTGAAATATGTGTCCTGTTATATCAGACAAATGGAGCTTGTTAATTCCCGGAAAAAAAACAGGCGCTTGTTTTTGGCAAGAAGGATGACCTAATTAATTGAGAAAAAGGGAGTGGATTTTTTTTTGTTTTAATCCCGTGTGAATGCTGATTGCTGTTGTCTTTCAGATAAATACAAAAAAAACCATTTTATACCAAACAACTGTTTTCAACTGAAGAGGCTATAGGTTGTCTACTCAGAAATCACTCCATACTTAATATAACTGGAAATGCCCTGAGGCAGTGCGTACCTCCGCTCAGGAGCTCCTTTCACGTGTCTTTATGAAACACAGCAAACAAATCAATGATGCACCTTCCGTGGTCCACGAATGGTATGCAATTGTCATACTGTAACTGCTATCAAACTAACCTAGCCACCCCTAGACTAAGTTGAATGAACACCTCAGTCACATGGAAGCTCAGCTCCGGGTTTCCGCCACATATAAACAAGCGTGGCGCAATGCCGCGGCTTAAAAGAGTGCCACCCCGCCATCATAAAAATAATCTCTTTTTATAGATGAAATCTCACGTGGTACAACAATTATTTAAACAAAGTGGAAACAAAAACTGTCATGTTCATGTCACGATGACATGAACATGACAGTTTTTGACAGTTTAAGACGTGGAAAAATCCAGAATAAAACCTAATGACTGAAGTCCGATGCACGCAGGACTCAAGTGGTGCATTCCAGCCAGACAAATGAAAAGACGTACTATATAAGGACGACTTAGATTGGAACTACGTTTACTTCTCATGGTTAAAAACTAACGATTTTAGTGTCACCAAGTCGGTAAATGACAAAATGTCTGCTCTGTTTCTGTCATGTCTTGATTGCGTTCTGTTCTGTTCGGTCACAGTTTAAAAAAAAATTCTGGCATAAACCCGGCACTTATTTTAGTGATTTAATTGAATACAGATTGTTGTTGTTACTTGCTATTTAACTTTTACGCTTTCTCATACATTCCTTTCTCGAGCAAAATCCTGTTCAGTGCCTTGTTTTTTAGCTTCCTAATGTTTATCAAAGTCCTCTGGTTACAACTCAATAACTAAAGACATTCACCAGTGTCCCCTCATTTTGAATTGGAACCTGAGATTGCATTTATTTCCTATTCAGAAACATGGCCTCAGATTTAACCCTGTTTAGATAAGACTGTTTTGTGATGGGGTTTGCAGAAGTTTACTTCTATTTGAACAACATAGAAGAATTGAACGCGCTGTTTGACGACTGATCAAATATTAATACAGCTGGAGTCCAAATTGTGTGCGCCTCAATAGTCTTCTGATGTGCTCCTTGGTTGCACACTGCTTTCATGGGCAATTTTGAGTTAGTAAGTGAACATTTAGAAAATTGATTATTGACCTTTTCTAATCGATTCAGAATATTTTTAGTCTGCGTCATGATGCATTTAGGAATTGATTTTCCTCTCCTGCGCCCAACAGAAGTAGTATTCTGTACCGTGTTGTTCCTCTGCTGCTTCTCTCTTCCTCTGCTCTGGATAACTCAAGGCGTGAATACAGCCCTCCAACCCCCCTCTTTTCACTTTCATTTTAAACGATTTCCTATTTTTAATCCCCCCAGAGTGGAAACATTTTCTCAAAAACCTTCAACAAATTTGTCTTTTCACATTCATATGAAGTCAGTTGGGTATTTTTGTCCGAGTCCGGTCTTTTTCCAAAGACTAAAACAAAGACTTTTTTTTTTTTTCCACCAAGGACAGTGATTGATTTACTTCATTATTTTTTGCAGAGGCAGATACTGCTCAGGCCAAATATAGGCCAATTATTTTAAGTAGCTCAACTAAGTGCTGAAATCTGAACAGAGGACGTGGAGATGTTTTCCTTGTGTGTCTAACCTCCTTATTCTGCGGATAAATTTAGTTCTGTGATATACTGTGGTTAATATGCATGCACTGACATTTTAAAAACGCAGCAGGGCCAAATCACAGACTGACATAAATCGGAATATGGCTTCACCATGCTTACCGAACTTCCACTACCGTCTCTGCTATCTATAGATCTTTGATTTGTTAAAAATAAAAAATAAAAAAATGAAATCATTAAATTGCAAACCGCTGTCTGGTCTCGTGAGTTTGTTTATATGATGTTGGTCTTCTTTTATATTTGTTGTGCTTGATTTATATCGGAGGAAAAGTGTTGTGGGGGGTGAACATCAAGCTAATGTGCGTCTGGAGATTTCAGCTCCTGCCACGGTGCTGTCACTTGGATTATATCAGGCTCTTCAGATCATTAAAGAACAAAGTCCATTTGGCAAACGTGCATTGTGACTGTGGCAGAACTGCTTTTTTTTTTTTTTTTTTGAACATGCATACTGAAATGTCCATGAAAATATAATTTCAAACTATAAATAAATGCTTTTATTCATACATCAGTTGCACTATTTCAGAGGGCCATTGCAACACTGTTCCTGGACTCAGTTATGGGTCTGTATATCAGGAATCTGCTTTTTGGTTTCCAATAGTGACAGGAAGAATTACACTTCACTCAGAAGTTTTGTATAATTGTGACAATAATCATTAGGCATAGTGATGATGTAGATCAATTGATGCAGCGTCTTGATCATGTGAGAGTTGAGATGGAATTTTCTGAAGGCGTGGTGGCTCTCATTTATTAACCTGCGGCGTTGCGCCATGTAGCGTAAACCCTGTTATCCATTCAACTCAGTCCAGGAACATGCAAACAGTGCATCGACTTTACAAGGCTCCCTTTTTAACAGTATTGCTAATGTAACAACTGTTGAAACAGGGTGTCCAAAGCCCCACCCACTATATATATATATATATATATATATATATATATATATATATATATATATATATATGCATGCAGTGAGTGTGTCGGCTCGTGGGATGTGGATAACTGCGAGATTACGCCAGTAAACAAATATGGTGCCTAGCTACTGCTGCAAAACGGTTGGGAATTGGCTAATTTTGATCACGCTCTGCGAAATTACCAGGCGGAAACACTTTTTTTATAAAAACCAGTGTGATGACACGATGAGTAGGACATGGCACGATCTGACAGGCATTAATGATCAACATTTAGGGCGTCCTGTTCTGAATGGTCGTCCATATTTTTCATGCTTTGCAGTTCAGGGCGTCCGAGCTAAAAGCCTGTCGAAAGGAACCATATCTTTATTGATTTCAGCCTCGACTTTAGGATTCCGAACAAGAGCACATCAAGCAGCTCAACGGGTTTGAGAGTTGGAATTGATTTCCTAATCAATTGTAAACTGGACCAAATGCCAAAATTGTAACATCTGTGAAAACCAGATCGAAGCCCAGCTGCTGAATTTTAGACCAATAGAAATCAATATATTTGGCAAGCTTCTTCCTCGGTGCTGACAGTGGTTAGTTATGCAGACTCAGGTACTGACTGATCCAAGCATCCATGTTAATCAGCAAACTGGGGCCACATAAAGGGGCAGTTCTGAGTAGATGACAAACTCCGCAGAATCCCTTTCCTTTTTTTTTTCAAAATTTCGTTGTGTGCCTCCTGATACCTCTACGACACAAAAGCAAACCAAAGGCGGGATGCTTTTCCATTAGGGATGGGCGATATGGACAAAAAAGTTACATCTGTTGTAATTTCGGCGATAACAATAATTAAAAAAAATACATTTTCATTCTATTCCATCCGTTGGACACTACAGTCTCTCTTGAAAGTGTTTCATGATAACACTTATTTGGCCCTCTGTCTGCTGTATCTCATGTCTCTTTACAGCTTACTTTATTACTATGGACCAGTCTGGACGCATTTCCTAGATGCTGCTGAAGAAATATTAGAAATAACCGTGTCGGAGAACCTATTAGGACCACACCATCTAATAAAATAGACACTGATCCAGGGACTCAGAGTCGACCAGTGTAATCCTCAAAGGTTCCCTGTATTAAAAATAAGTTAAAAACTATGGTTGGGAGCCAAAGTCCACCACACTCTCCAAAACCGTCACACGGCGGTGTCGGCTGTCAAACGCCGCAGAACTGGAGAGCTCGGCGCGGCTTTGCGGTCTCGTCATGTTCACGTGTCTGAGTCCAATGCAGTGAGTGTGTCACGTGTTTATTGAATTTATCGTGAAATGCAGAATTGTCGTCGTGGAGATTGTGTTTGGCGGTATATCGTGTACGATAAGTTATCGCCCATCCCTATTCTCCATATCTTTTTTGTCTCAAACTCAATTGACCTGAGAGCCACCAGAGGCAAAATCTTAGTGAGGCTGGTGAGACCAAGATTTTTTTCTGCACATCATAGTTGATTTTGTTCCATCTTTAGCTTGTAATTAAAGCCATTTTGAGTGAGTTGTATTGAAATGCACTTAACTGTTGATATGCAAACCACTTTAACCCCCCAAAAAACCTCCACATGTGACACATAGTTGGCTTCAAACACCACCTGCTAGATCAGACCTGGGCAAAGTGCTGCCCGGGGGCCATATGTGGCCCTTTGCCTGTGTTTTTGCGGCACTCATGAGGTCAGACTAAAACTGTACTGATAAGTTTTGTTATTTTTTTTGACAGTTTTAGCCAGAACTAGTTCAACAGTAAATACAACACATTTATGACAAAAATTTTTTTTCTTGTTTTCGTTTGTCATTTTAGTATTTTCCTCAAAATTTGCTGAAAAAAAATGTAAAAATATATTTTGAAGAAAATTGCCTCTTCATGTTTGATGTTTGGTCCATAGTTTTATTATTAACTCTATTCAAGTGAAATGCATGCACAATGTTTCTTTTTATAGTGTTCACGGCATATTCACACTTTGTAATATCCTTGCTTCCATTTAACCTTTTAGCTTTCATATCATCCTTGTTACTTAAGATTTTTTCTATGACATTTCATAGTCATCACCGCCTTTCTTTTGACATGATGGCCCCTTGCAACAGTCACAATTTAGAATGTGGCCCTTTAGGAAATTTAACTGCCCACCTTTGTGTTAGATCCCCACAAATGTGCATCACATACTGGTGCCAATCGTGAATGTGTTGGTGAATGTTCTTGTCCTGCGGGGTCCCAGCATGCACCGAAGGGCTGCACTTTTTTTCCTTTCATATCTAATCATGTTTTCATAGTCATATCTAGTAATGTTCATTTGAGTGATTTGGTGAAAAACACTTACTCTCTCGATAGGCCCTGGGCAGCCTGCCTTGTTCACAGTGGGAATGGCTGAAGGCCTTGTTTTAATGATCATTTATGGTCTAGTAACATTTCAGCCATGAGTATTACCATAAAGAAAAATTATATCAGTGGGGTATTTCTTTTTTCCATCTCTCATTTGACTAAGAGGGAGCCACGCTATATAATTTAACACCCAGAGGCGGGTTGCCGAAATCAGTCTTGCTGGCTGCAAATGGCCTGCAAGCCATGAGTTTGAGACCCCTAATACCTGTATATAGTTTATGTAGCTTTATTCTGTCTGGAAGCAATGAAACTGCTGAAAAACTGTTATGACAAATAATAAACAGCAATGGAATTTTCGATATTTACATTCTCCTATAGGTTTAGAAATCCGTGTTGAACACAAAATTCTAATTCAGAAGAATTTAATAACACATAAATGCTGGTTTAAATTCCTCTTAACAGTTGCATTACCTTTGTGTATAAATATTTGTGCTCAACTGAGTCCAGTCTGTTTAACTGTAAAATGCAGTCTAACAGATGTTATGGCTCATATTTTTGTGGATTCTTTCCTGATTGTCTGGCGGCAACTGAGACTCTTACATGTATCTCGGCGGGAGTTTGGTCATGCAACCTACTTTTTTTCTGATTGGGGGAGTGTTTAGCACGGTATGACTGTCTACTTATTAAATGCAGATATCCCAGTTCATGAAGGTTGATAAGGCTCTGATGGGAATAGTTTGATGACCCACTAAGGAACTGTAAAATAGTTAAACGTGACTGTAAAATGTGTCGTCACAAAATCATCCCATCATGTGAAATGTACTTTTTGTATTTTTGTGGCTGCGATTTCATCTTATAACTTGACCTTAATTGGATCTTAAATCACTGATGGAACATTTGTTTTGCACATGTGGAAGATTAGATGTGTCATGGCTGAGAAATTTTCATACAAGTGTAAATTCTGCCGTAACGCTGACAAATACCGGTGTTCTCAACTTTGAAATTGCTTTCCAGAGGCAGCATTTCAGAGAAGCGGGGGGAGGCCATGCTTTACTGCATTTTTGTTGACTCGCTGTTAAATTTACGCACGTTTTTTTTTCCACCGCAGTTTGAGGAGAAGATTGGAGAAATGTATATTCCGTAAAAACAAAAAGAATGAAGCTTCCCGTTGTTAAGCTTGTTAGCATGGAATGTATAAGTCGGGTGAAAATGGAAAACAGGCCTCATGAAATTGATATTTGAAACGTTGAGCAAACTTCCCTGATGAGAGAAGATGGATTCACACTGAACTTCATCTGCCGCTCTGTTGGACCCTTTGTGTGTTTTGGAAAACAAATCAGCCAGAATCAGCAATAACTTATTATCCGTGACTTTTTTTCTTGCGAGATTTAATCAGATTAGTTTTAGGTGGGGTTTTGTGATCGAATCACTAAACGATTAGGATTATATTGAACAAATGCTCGCGAGAAACCTTTATACTGTAAATCATAATGTCAACTTGTTTTTAATCCTACTTTTATTACCAGTAAAGTTTTCTCTTTCTTTCTGTTAAAATGTGGGTCGCAGTTATGAGGCTTGAAATGCTGTACTGCTGGGAACATGTATCAGTGCTTGAATCAGAAAATAACCTGCCGGACCACTCCCTGCATAAATCGGAATCTCCACACAGACATTTGTTGTAGCTTCCATTTCGCTTGTGGTCAAAGTAATTTTCCTTTTGTAAATGACTACGAATAGAAACATACCCGGTTACTGTGATTCTGTGAAAAAGAAACAGAATAAAAATAAATGAAAAAATAACTATTGGGAGTCATGCTGAGGGTTGATTTTAAATTTAAATAATAATAAATAAAAACTTGATGGCTTCAGTGATAGATTCCCTGCATTTCTGTCATGCTTTTCTCTCTCTTTTTTATGTTTATGTGAAGGCTTGGACTTGATAACTCAAACATTCATGTGCCCTTAAAATGTTAAAAAAATAAAAAAGTGAATGTTAAAGTCAATCAGTGTAATAGTAATCTGTTCTTAAATTGTCTGGCGTTTCAGGAATGTATTCCCAAAATTGTGTGTATCATTAACTGATTAATGCAACATTTTTCCAGGCTGAACTGTTTTGCTTCGGTTTCATTTTGTTCTCCCGACGATGCCTTTTATAGCCTCGTGCCTGAGTGCCGACTTGTGTAATTTGGATATTTCTGAAATCAGTACCTTAAGGAGGCCTGGGACTGCGGTTTCTGTGCCGTAAGAGGCCATTTACAAACAGTGAAGCTACTCATGGAAATTTTGTTTTCCTGAAAAGGTCTGTCATCTAGACAAAAATAAACTTGTGGCGTTGCTTGTAAATATGGTGGTAAACTCCTGACCTGTGTCCTTTTTTAAGTCTTGAAATGACGCTCCTGTGCAAAACATCTTAAGTTGCTCTAATCGCTGTTATGAATTGATCATTCTGTAGTAGATAATTGTGTTGTCATACTTTAATTTCATGCTTCAGACTTAGACTTAGACTAGACTTTATTGATCCCTTTGGGATGACTCCCTCCAGGAAATTTACATTTCCAGCAGCAATAGAGGCAAGAAAGGGCAGGCAGTCAGGAAGAGCATCACACAGAGAATAAAACAATAATAATAATAATAAAAAATTAAAATAAAACTAGATTAAAAATAGGTCATTGCACCAGAGAGACGGTTATTGAGAGACGGTTATACAGCTTCAGCTGTCATTAGAGTACTTATTTGTTGTCCAGATAAATACTCTTAAAGCTGTTCATGTACAGGGTTTGGACAAAATAATACAAACACCTTAAAGCTTTTGTTAGCTTTAAGGTGTTTCCGTTATTTTGTCCAACGCCTGTATCTCTGTGTGAGCTGCACCTTTGTTACCAGCCAAAACTAAGTTAGTTTTGGAAGTGGTGGTCGCACGATTATGGTGAAATCTTGATGTTTTTTTTCTTTTTTCTCCCAGAATTACCGGGTCAGAGGAGGCGGAGACATGAGTGTAAAAGAGGCAGTCAATCCTGCAAAAGAGCCATTGGATGGTGCAGGCGCGGCGACAGAAAGTGTGTCACCAACTTTAGCTGCTACAACCAAAACCTCAAGTCCTCCACCCGTCACCATCAAGAAGGAACCGGGGCTTGCTGAGACAAGTAATGGGAAGGTGGGCGACTCCAACCCGGCTGAGATCTGCGTCGTCATTGGGGGAAATGACTCCAGAACGAGTGGCGCCGCTTCTCACCGGTCACCCGGTGACGTCATGTTCGCGTTGGGGACGCCTCCGCCCAGCAAGAGCACCGACTCCTGCATTGGTAAACAAACTAAATCGATATGACACATGACATTCAGTCCCTGTTTGAGATGGTAAAGTTTAAAAACATGAAAATTGCTGCAGTGTGTTTAAAACTGACATTTATAAAAGCAGCAGAAACAAAGGCCTAGTCGTGACTGCACTGACTTCCTGGGGAGATAAACAAGCTGTTGCTTACAAAGAAAAGGCCAGGAGATCAGAACCTTATCCATCCAGAACTGAGCCATCTCTATGATGCAGTTGATGTGCATGAGGTTTGACATAACCCTTGGCTTGTTGGCCTGAGGCCAGTTTATTGGTCTTGTTATTGGTGCTTAATATTCATACAGAGCTTTGAACTCAGTTCTTGTCCCAAGTTATTATGTCGCCTGTACTAAAACGAAATAAGTTTAATATACAACAAAATTGAGGGAAACTAGTCAACTAGTATGTCACTTGTCAGTCGGAAAATGGATTTTTGGAAGAGCAAGTCTAAGATGTTTTGCTTATTAAATGACGTAGGGTCTTGTTTCAATTAACTTTCTACCTATGTTCGTCCTGGAATTAATAAATATCAACTACCGATGTGAAACCTTCAGAGTTGCAAATTTGTTTTAGGATAGTGTTTTTACTGTTGTCAGGACTGACTTAGTTGCCTTCTCTAATTAATGCACAGTCAACAGTAATGGTTAAAAAAAAAAACGACAGCAAACTGAGCTCACGTATCGGATCGGAGGAATATCGGTATCGGCAGATATCCATATCTGGATCTCATCAGATCGGAAGGTCAAAGATGTTGATCGGTGCGCCCCTAATTAAAATCGCAGTGTTATGAAAAGAAACTTGAAACGAATATGAAACTACTATAGTTTGTCGACTTGTGTGTCTGTGATGAATCCCTACATTTCATCATCAACTTCACAAAATAACCAAAAATAAAAACAAAATAAACAGTTTTTTTTTCTTATTTTTATGATAACTCAGTTAGTGGGTGCGTAAAGACAATAAAGTAAAATGCATACTTTAATGTTCTTTTAAATAGCTAAAAATGTACCTATGTATTTTGTGATGAATGTTTACATCATCATGCTTACTGTATATGATTTCGTGTTCACAAAATATGTTGTGTTTTTGTGAGATTCCAGCTGCAAATGATTTCATCTCTCACGATGCATTTAGAAACTTAAATCTACATTATCTCATCTTGAACGACAGGCAGCTGTGGACTGCAAACGCCAATTCAATAACAGATGTCTCATCATATTAAGATTAACTTTTAATTAATCCAGCCTGTCTTGAGCATAGTAGTTCATGTCCTCTGCATGCTACGTTTCAATATTATATCTTGCTATTTATACATCCCGAATGTTGAATAACCAGTTCAGCAGTTTGTCTGCATTGCTACAAACCTGCAATCTTTTAATGGTATGGAATACAGACTGCATATTTGGGGGATTGATGGTTTGTGGCCAGCAATAGACAAAAGTATGTGCATATGTTCTCTGTGACGCCCTTGGCTTCCAATGTAATCCTGCATTTGTGAAAGTTCTTCTTGACTACACAATCCTTTGATCTCATCCTTGAATAAGTTACACTTATTTTCAGAGTTATTGATGTGGCAATTGTTTTCCTGCGTCACACAGGCTCTTATGTGTGCGGCGTGTGTGGGAAGAAGTACAAGTACTACAACTGTTTTCAGACTCATGTGAGAGCTCACAGAGGTAAGACACACAGCCAGATTGTCTTGAAAGCTATGTGAATTTGTACAGGGATTTCTCTGGTTGTTTAGTTTACTCATTATAATTTAAGTGATGTCAACAAGCCTGATAATATTTCTGTTTTTATGTCTGTGTAGAATCAGAGAGCATGGTCAGTGATAGTCTACCCCCGGCACCTAACAGTAAGTATAACCTTTTTAGCAAGTTTATTGAGGTGTGTTTGGTGTCACATTGTGAGGCACATTGTGGAAAATGTGTAGCATTACAAATGAATGTACAGGTCAGCTGCGCTGGAAATATTTTTTGGAACGTAATGTGCAACCCCAAACCATTAATGCGTCAATGCACAGCATTTTCTCTATTTTACTTTATTAATCTTCTACTTTATTAATCTTCTTTTACTTTATTAATCTTCTATCACGTTGAACTCAAATAAGGAAAGATGACTTGTTTACAATTAGCCATGAAAGTTCTAACTGCTGAAATAGTGCACTCATTAAAAGAGGTAATATTTCATGAAAGACGGCTTTCTGAATGAACTCGATTATTTTTTATGACAATAAATAGCTTTGTTGAACCAAATTCATGAGATAATTCTTCAAGGATAAAAACGGTGCTCTTCCTCAACATTTGGCAGGAAGTGCTCAGTCAGTCGCCTCGACGGTTTTCTTCTGACAGTTTCACATCTGGCATCTGTTATGCTAACTGTGGTTTTATTGTTGTGAGTGGATTCATATTGTGTGATAAATCATCTCATCTATTCGGAGGTTCTGCCTTTATCATGACAGTCTCTCATGGGTCATCTTTCTTGTTCAACTGGAAAAATAAACGGGGTCCAGAGTTCAAGGTTGAAGTTCAGGCATTCATCAATAATGCTATTAAACTAGGTGGAGTGGCAACTCGATAATCTGTCTGGGATTATAGGAACATGGGTAGATACGGGCGGAGTGAAAGTGAATTGCAGTGCAGAATGATGGTGTAGAGATGAAGTTGACCACTGCTGAAGTGGAGTCTAGGCTTGTTAGTGGACAGAACTCAAAAGATGTGTTTCTAGCTAGGAACATCATGACAACAAAGAGTGACTGAGATTCAAGTGTTACTGTTTGGTGAATGAATTTTGCTCTCACCATAAAAAAAAGTCTTAGTTAAGACTGCTTACTCGGTGACTTAATCAAAATCAAAAAAATACATTTAAGCAGATTTGTGCCCTAATTAATTCGGCATTGTCAAGTTTGAAAATGCATTGACAGAAATACTTTTTCTTTTTCAGAATGAAGCTGCTTTTTTTGTCTCGTAAATGTGATGAATTATCAATCGTGCTAGTTGCGTTTTGAATTTGTTCTTTAGGTGGCACATTTTCTGACATATTTTCATTTGCACACTGCAAAATTAAGGGCCATAATTCTGTTTGACTTAAGAAATGACTTTATCGGCAATCCTACCAAACCCAAATTGTACGTGTATGATGCTCGAAGAATGCAGCATTCGCATGTAAATACTCTCGGCACTATTGCACAGTGGGAAACGTTCTACACGCTTTACAACTCCTTGGCTGGGTTTTATTGTACTTATAAGTGCCACCTTCTCACCTCCATGATGTTGAAGCCAACATGGCAGCATGGAGAGAGTCTAGAAGACCTTCGTTCTAATACATGAAACTTGTGTATTAACTCAAAAATTAAGGCCACCTAATAACTACATTGGTATTTACTCAGACTTTCAGCCAGAGTTGTTGTGGTTGATCGAGCTGTGCAGATGACAGATTTCTGATACGATCGTCTGACTTGGATCAGATCAGTGATCGATCCAAACAGACAAGTTAGCTAGATGAGGTTTTAGGAAAAAGGCTTGTCTGACTCAGAAGTGATGCAGAAATGACCATCCTTGTTTACCTATGGAGTGGCCTTCTTGGAAGCACCGGTCTGATCAAAAGAGTGTCAAACTGAACAACATGGGTTTCCTCTGCAGGGTACAAATTGCACCACTGGGAACACGGTCCCATTTTAGCATTCTTCTTCACACACCAATGGAACAGGCAAAACCAAACTATTCTGGTTAAAAACAGGGAATTATGTCCTTTATTAATAGTATCCCTTTTGTCGAACTTTCAGACATGTGTCATTACTTTCTAGCCTAATTGCTTCCACAAGTGTTCTCAACCTTTTCTATTTTAACTTTTTTCTTTTCATTCATTTAATACAAGCACTGTAATTATTTTAGAGTTATGGAGATTATTCTGGTGCAAATGAGAACAAAAGCACTTCCTCTGATAAAGGTTCGCGACTCTGAAGTGTAAAGAAATGTTTTCTACGTTCATAATGACCCACATTATAAGTGTTCATTTTTATCTCTACAGTAATGGTTAGGTTGCACTGGCAGTTTTTTTTTCCAAAACGAGTACTTGCACAAGTACTTGCTCTGACAGTACTCACCGATGCTGAGAACTTATACCAGTACACATGAAGTTACTTTGAGTCGGTATGTTTTTCTTGGTCATGGTGATGGTTTCACTGCTGTACAAACACGAATTTTACCGAATTGTCATAAACTGACATTCAAAAACTGCTCCATGGAAGTAGCTCAAAAATCTCACATTGTAAGACAGGAGGTCATAATGTTGTGGCTGATCTGAGCATGGTGACCTTGCTTTGGTAGAAATGAGGCACATTAATAGTCATGATGTGCCTGGTTATAATACGTTTAATTGATATTACAGCTTTTTAAAATTCTCCCCTTAAAGTGCTGTCACATAAAAAGCATGAATATGCAAATCGCTGTCAATTAAAATACACAAATGTGAACGGAATTATACAGTGGGTCATGCATTTAAAGAGAAAAGGAGGGCGATGGCAGCCCATTAAAGTCAGGTAATGAAGTTTTAAATTTTTATGTCATAGAAATGCTTTTTTTAATCTTAAAATAGCTACGGTTATTGAAGACCTCACGGTTGCATTTCAGTAAATCTGCCTTGAAGCAGGGCTGAGTGGCAAAATGTTTTATTTCCATTTAAGAAAAATATTAACCAGACATCTTTAGATTCGTGAGACTGATGAATCGATGCTTTGAAAAGATTAAAAATACTCCCCAAGTTATTTATAAAACATCCCACAGAGCATTCTTAATATGAACGTGCACGTTATTTGTACACATCTTTTTCTAAAGTATAAAGCAGATCAAGTTGAAACATCTGGTTTCTAAACTTTTGAAAAACCACCCAGAGTGGAACTGAAATGGCCTGACGGTGATAAGTTGGCCAAAGTGGTTGTGTAGGGGGGAAAAAAGTGTTTTAGATTCAATTCCTAAAAGGATGCAGCATGTCAGGGCGCTTTTGAGAGCATATTTCATCTTTATATTAGATTATGACCGGCATCGACTGTATGCTATTAAATTTAATTTGCTTCTCTTTGTGGTTTGCACAGTACAAGAAGAACACGGTGCCAAAAAAAGGAACAAGTCGCCATCTAAACTGTCATGCAGCATTTAGTTAGAGCTGTTATTTTAATCCCAGATTTAAGTGGACATTATAAGGAGGTGCCATTATGTGTCTTGACTCCTTCATGCTCAGAAGATGGTATGGAAGGTTCTTGTTTAGCACCGTGTGGTTGGGAAGACTAATGCTGTGCATTAGAGTTCATTCAGTGAAAATCAAGTAGAGCTTTCGGTCCCCCTGAAACCTTGTTTCTCTATGAGTACCAGAATACCTGCCATGTTTTTTCACCTTCTGTTCTCAAAACAGAAGGTCTGACTTTGTACGACCCGAGTTTAGTGGAGCATGCGCTCTCTTTGTTGAAGTTGTTGAAATATGTACGTAACATACAGACATCTGTGTGTACACAAGTGTCATGTGCATGGTACTTCATAGTTTTACATCATAATTTTGTGTAACACTGACATTACTCTGACTGTCATGGGTTGTATGCGTGCTTTTAGCATGGGGGACACGTCCCTGAAATCCTGAAACGCCCTGTTTTTTCTGCCAGATGCCCTACATTTTCAATTATTAGTGCCTGTATAATGCCCAACTCACTTTAGCAGGTAGTTAGCATGTTCAAATCGTTCACGGTCTTAATATCATCATATGGTACCTTAGTTTGAATGTGTGAAATCTGCATCTAAATGAGAGACTGAAAGTGTTTTGTGGCAACAGCTACCAAGTTAATCTCTGTTAGCATTTATTTAACTCAGATGTTTGTTTGCATTAAAAAGTATTTTTATACAAATAGATGTTTACACTTTACAAAGCTAGTTTTTGTAGTCGAAGACATGCGGTGTCGGGTGTGGAATGGAGTGTGGGCGTGGTTATGGGCTGGGATCAGGGCTGTGGGCCCCTGTTTCATAGTCCTAGCTAAAAGCCTGGTTGTCTGCGAGTGAAAGTGCTTGCTTGACCTGTTGGCTGGCATTGTTACTGTTGTTGATGTGTGATGGTGTTGACATGTCTTCCAAACGCCTTGTTGAACAGTGTTAAAGTGTTATTTCTGGTGTAATCTATGTGTTATGAATGGCCATGAACACAAGCACACAATAGCGGAACCCAGTCTATATTCAGAAAGAAATAGAAGCCCTGTTACAAGATGAATGTAGGCGACAATTCAGACAAAAGTTAGCAGTTGCTAAGCTGTGTCATGCAAACTTTAAATACTGTGGAAATACCACCTACCACCCAGGAGAAGGGAACTACAGGGACCCAAGAAGCCGCAACTAAACCAGCATTGCATAAAATATTGGAGAAAACAATGCAAGCGTATCGGAAAGTATCATATCATATCGTATCAGTATTTTGATCTATATTGTATCGTGAGCTAAACACCGTATAGTGAGTGAGTGTATCGTCAGCGCCCTATAAATATATAGCAGTCTTTGATTCTGTAGGTTGTGCAGTGACCTTATGTAAGTTATGATACATGCTTTTTCTATTGTCTTGTGCGATTGACGTAGTTTCCGGCATCTAGTACTGAGTAGCCAGAGGTGTGAAGCTCACCACCCGCTGAGAGTTTAACAAGACAAAGTGCAGGTCTCCAGCGGGGATCAGGTCCGCGGCCAAAACCCGACTGGCTTGTGTTCACATCTCAGACTTCTGAAACGAAAGAGCTTTGTCTTGAGACAGAACCCCTAGTGTGGAAGCACCCTGAGTGGCTTGGCGAAATGTGGCATACGTCTACCACACTATTTTACTCTACTAATAACATAGTGCTGAATGTATGGTCACTTGCGCATCGTATTGCTATGCAGACAAATACAGTTGTGTACAACGGTGTTCTTTCTTCAACGACTTACAGACCTGTGTTGGTGGAATATGCCTTGTTTTAATATTGCCTTGTTTAATATTTTAGTGACTAGATCATAGCAGAGAGGTGTGGAGTCCATAATTACGACTGCGTCCAAGAAACTGCTGTTGTTTTTAACTGTGTTAACAAGAATGAAGTAGAAATTGTCAGTCCAGCAACATTTCACAGTTGATATTGACTTAATATTTCAACTTTGTTAACAATTGTTTTTTGGTGTTAACGTAATAAAATTTGAATTTGTGTTCCCAGATTTCTTTTATGATTGCCGTTAAAGTTGATCTATAAATGTACTTTTCATGCAGAAGTCCAATCCCTTTCTCGTGAATTAATGAGCTAATTTAATTAATTAAAAATGGAACGCGGGCAAAATATGCATGGTTTCACTGAATTAATGAGATAATTATTTCCAAATTTGAGTGTTTTTGGATTGAAAAATAATTCTTCAACGTTATTCAGAATTAATGAGATGTTTTTCTGATTTAATGAGACATTAATTCTGAGTAAAATCTCTGCAATAATAAAAGCCTAATTAATCTAAAATATCAGAAGTCGTGCTCGGAATACAAATGCCCAAGTGAAGGAAATACTTTGTGGTTTCTGAAGTGTCAACCCTGCTCATGCATTTAAATGTTAAGTTGTTTTTCTGCGTTGTTGTTAAATTACTTTGTGTTGTGTAACCTCAACTCCAAAACAAAATATGCAAATTGTGCCTTGCCATTTAAATGTGAAGTGGGGTCATGGTTAATGGTTATGAAATGAAAATAAGTTGCAAACACTCCTGCAGCTAGTTTTGGTTCTCTCTGAAAATCTGTTATTGTAAAGTCCCCAAAGGTATTAATGTGTCCTCAACCACTACATGCTTCTCACTTCCTTTCATCTGCAGGTAGCTTCCGTTACTCTTGTGACATTTGTGGCAAGAAGTACAAGTACTACAGCTGCTTCCAGGAACACCGGGATCTACATGCTGTTGATGGTGAGAATTTTTTTTTGTCGAGCACATCATTATTTTTAAAATACTGTTAATAATTGAATATATCTTTGTGGTGGTGGACACTGTCACTGTTGGCACTTTGCTCTCACAAAAATGCATAGCTTGTGCTGCATGCTGCTTCACTTCTGTCTAAATAAACTGCCTTAAGTCAAGTTGTGTTGATTTTCATGTCCAACTAGAGTGTTTCTATGAGATGAGACAACGTCGTTGCTAGTTGATGTTGTGTTGTTCAGAGTCATCAAAACCCTTTCCTCCTCTCGCTCCCTTCAGATCCATATGAACAGCTAGTACTACCCGATGGCCTTAAAGAAGAAGAGCCAATCGAGCCTTTTCAGAAAATTGGACCAAGTAAGCGTGCCTCTGTCTCTTAAAGTTTGGTGCTTTTGTTTATTATTACTGAAGAAATGTTGGTAAATATTAAGAACCACCTATGAACACATACACATGAAGAATTAATTGTCACATTTTTATGAAACTTGGAAGTTAAAATACATTGTAATACAATATGTGTCCTGATAAAGGAGTGGTGACACAATACATTGCAAAATATTGCGAAACAGTAAGTTCAGCAATATATTGTAATATTTGTGAACAATGGTCATAATTTTAGGGGGGAAAATCTGATGATGCAGTACAATATTGTGAAAACAATGCATGAAAAAACAAGTTTTCATTGAGACTTTCACTTAAATTTTGCAGCTCGACAGAGGAATGAACAGCTCCCTTAATCAACAAAATCCAGTGTACGGAAACATATGCTGCAGCATATCAAAGTATACATGTATTTAATATCAAGATATCTGACTTAAAATATCAAGACAATATCACACAATCAAGTGTTGCAATATTTGAGCATATTGATAATTTCTTACACCTTAATTGCGTGTTTAGATGTCAGTTTTACACTTTTGTATTTTAAAAAATGTGTCTGGATAGAAAAAGCTTAAGAGTTATGTCCGAAACATGGCACTGACAGAAAAATGCTACTGTACACAGACTTGACAACTACTTTCCATTGCCCCTCTTTTTCTTTGCTTTTTGTCAGAGCAGGTGCAGCACATGTGCATGACTACCCACTACATGTCACAAATAGAGGGTCAGATAAGTTTGACAAGGCTTCGTTCCACCTGGCAGGTTTTATGAAAACTACAAATATCGCAATTTAATCTTGTTACCCCCCTGTAGTTCATATTTCTAGTGGTTATGTGCAGCTCTACTATGAGTTGCTGAAGTATCGGCATATGAAGCTGTTGGCATTTTGTAACTGTGAATCTAATGTCCCTTTTTATTTTATTCAATACAATCCGATTAAAATCATACCAACAAATAAAGTCTTTTATGGAACTTCCTAGAAAGAGGTAAATATAGCATGAATGAGAAGCTGATTCTGTTGGAGGCCTTAGAAAGGAAACATAAAGAAAGAAAATTATTAATTAAAGCCATCATTGTGAGGGGAAAAATCACATAATGCAATACAACACGATGTGCATGAAAACAAGTATATTATTATGACTTCAGTCCAGTTAGACTTTTAGTTAAATTTTGCACTCCAATAGAGGAATGAATCGCTCCCGTAAATCACCAAAGTAACTCCTGGATAGAAAAAGAAAATGATGGTATTGAACTTGAGTCTGTATTAAATATTGATATAGTCGACTTAAAGTCACAGCAATATCACACAATCATGTACTGCGATATCAGCAAAAACATTGATACAATATCACACAATCAAGGATTGTGATATTTAATTGTATCAATATTTTCTTACTACCTGAATGAAGTGCATCAAGTCTTTTGATCTTTAAATCACTAAAGGTGACGGAAGTGTTTTGATGCAAGAAGAAGATATACTGAAGATAATGGACGATTGCTTGCACCAATGATCAGCCGTCAATATTGAATCAATCCCCTTCTAAATCTGAATTATTTAGGGGGACTAATTGTAATAATAGTATTCTTTGGTCCTAATGGACGCTGTTACTTAGTAAGTTATGCAGGTTTACTCATGTTCGGATGTTTGCCACTTTTTCGTCTTTAATGTTTTTAATGTAGATTATTTTGCATATTGCCACGTCGATCTCTGGACACAAAATAATCTCTCAATGAAGGTGGGTGGTATTAAAGGTCACCCACAGTCAATTTGCCACAACAGCAAATAGAATAACTCTCAACTTCCTGGTGTGGATCTGTATTTATCCTTTTTTTATTTATTTATAAGCCCAATAAAATTATGGCTGTGTCAACTTCATATTCATATCAACGTGAATTTTTTTTTTTTTAATTAATTCATGTTTTTGAACGTCAGATGTAGGCTTTCCTAATTTGTTTAAGAGATTCACTCCCATGCACATCGTGGGCCCGGACACTGGGGTCTGGTTACTGATGACTTGTATAAGCAGAGCTGTCTTGTGACAATTCGTTTGACTTTTCATTGACAGATTCGGTTCAGCATCTCTGCAAAAGGGACATCGTCTTTCTGATGCATAATTTTAGTGAGTGTGATCATCTGAAAAATTGTCACGCCAGAGGTCAATCTGACAAGGATTACAGGCGCACGCAGACAAGTGTCTTACTCTGGTGATGGATGATGGAAAAATAGCAAATTGTCTCGTGTTTTTTTTGCCCTAAAATGCTAGTAAATCATCACCAAGTACATGTAGAAAATGGAATGACGTGATTTCATTTTTTGGTGTCTTAAGTGGAGAAATGAAATTTCACACAGCCGTCATGGTCTTGATCAGAGTTGAATATAAGACAGTCTGTCGTAACAATTTAGCTTCTTGAGCTGCGGCTTTGCAATTAAACTGTATTGCATCAGATCAAAGTAAACATTTTGTTATCCATGCTGCATAAACCCTCCTTCATGCATTCGTAAAGCAGAAAATAACTTTCATTTTTGTATTTCACTCCCGTGTCTTCTCCATCTGACTTTTCCCAATCTCACTTATTTTAAGTGTCATGGATTACTTTGACCCGATCTGGTGAGTCGCAGTGACCCAAATTCAAAATGGAGTTCTTGTCGCCAATACAAAGAACTTTAAGATCATAGACTGGTCATGATGGAGGTGTTTTATTTTGTATTTTAGATAAAAAGTTATTTGGTTCATTTGTGTTAATTGTTTTAAATTGTTTGCTGTTCAAGTCAATAGAAAATAGTCTCCATGAAACAGACCTCCAAACATCGCCATTGCTTCAGATTAGTTATTTTTACTTTATCTTGATCACAATCTTTTGTCAACTAACACGTTCTATTCTAAACTTGCTCCATTTACACCATGTACGGACGCAAATTGTACGTTTTTGAAATTTGGTAACAACTGTCCAATTTATATTTTAAAGCCTGTCTATCGGGCTGTTATTACCTGTTGGCTACGATTAAAATTTGGGCAGTGAAGGTGATTTGTAATGAATAAATGAGATCTAGTACACTGTATTTTGATTGGACATCAGTTTGCACCAGGATAAGGATCCGCAGCCCTATGTTTGAGGCCATACAGTTGACCATTCTTAGAAATGTTACAAGACGTGGTAGCACGTGACTGAGAAGATCCCAGTATCACTTCCCCTTTAGAAGCTTAGTGTCTACTGTCACCTTTTCTCAGCAGTCATAATAAAGGAGCTGAATATTGTGTGGTTCTTATTTACTTTCTTTCATATGAAAATGGTGACAAAATAGTGTATTTAAAATCTCCGAGGAGCTCTCAGCCAATGGGCTGCCACTCTCTCGTGCGTCTTCTCCTCTTTATTATCTGTGGTCTTTATATAACTCTTTTAAGGCCAAGTGCTCGTCCGTTGCAGCTTTGCTAAATGTAAATTCCCGTGTTTAATATATGAATTTAGCATTGATGAAAAAAAGATCAGATCAGCTGGCCCCTTCTTATTAGGATTTCTCCCTCTGCCTAATTAAAACCCAGAAATTAAAGAAGTGATTATGTCCCAGTGATAATTAAGCGCGACTAATCTCACAGGTTTAATCTTACTTGATTTTTTTTTTTAATTATTCAGCTTTGTGGCGAACCTGAAATTTGAATGAACAATGTTTCCTTGTGTGCTTTTCTCCCCAGAAAGTGGGAATTATGTTTGCGAGTTCTGTGGGAAGCAGTACAAGTATTTCAACCCCTACCAGGAGCACGTTGCTCTTCACGCGCCCTTAGGTAAGCTGGTTTTTCCTGTGGCTGTTTTGTTTTTTGGGAGGGTGGTGGAGGAGTGGGAGTGGGTCATTCTTTAAGATCAACCTGACAAAGAAGTACGAGGAACCCTTGTCATGTTAGAAATGAAAGGTTACACCACTTTTATGCTGATCAAAGCAAAGTGTTCATTTCCAAGTGTAAGTTATTCCAAATTCATTTGTCTTGATTTGATTCTATTTGAACTTCCTCCGAGCTGAAACTGTTGGCGTACTTTTAAGGAGAACTCCTTGATACGGAGCCGATGAGAGTCAAATGCTGCGCTGCTTTTCACTTTGAACCATCGGGAATCATGTTAAATTAGCACCACGGGAGTGAAAGCATCACCAGTGATTAGTGTTGATTTGCTTTAAGAAAACCTGATAATGGATGCAGAACCTGACCAAGATAACCTGGACTGATCCCTGGCAGCAGTCAATCTATTGTTTAGAAATACAGTAAGCTTGAAAATACCTCCAGCGCCTAGTTTCTCAGCATTAGTCAGGCAACCAACAATGCAACAGTTAAATCAAATGCATAATATTTCTATCAATCTGGTACAGAAATGAGCTCTGGAGGTGTAGATGTAAAATTCCTGGACGGAGTCACCCCAAAGGGATCAATATAGTCTAGTCTAAGTCTTAGTCTGGGGTTCAAATTTCAGTGTTGACAAGGTGAATTTTGACTGTTAAAAGTGATTACACATAGCCAGCAAAGCACCTGGTGGTCCTGCACGGTCTCTCAGACATATCTCTTAACGGGTTCTTCTTTTAATTTGCTCTGTGTTGTACTTTTGCATGCTATGACACAAGACAAGGAGAACATCAAGAGCTACGTTTGCTTTTCCTGACCAGGCATTGGAATCAATAATAGACCTGAGCAAGGAAATGCTTCCCAATGTGACAATAACTGAAGGAGTGACGTCATCTCCTCAACTCTAGTCTGTCAGAAATGCGTGACAAATATAATGTAGTCTTCCTCAAAATCACAACCGTCTTGTGACATAATTTCCTTGCCATTATGATAAAGTGAAATTCATTATAATCACCAATATAAACTGGTCAATAAAATGCTTCTATCTTTCATTACCTCTATTTGACATTACTATTTAACGTGAAATATATATTTTCAACTGTTAATAAACCACCCCTAGCTAAATGGATCCTTTTTTTTAAAACTCTGAATGAAACTTTTAAGGACAGAAGCGTTGATCTTTCATTTCTCTTCAGTTATTATGGTTGTCCAAAGAGCATAATGTCTGTTTCTTGTAATTTGTGATGACAAGGTGATTATTGTAATGACTGTGACAATCAGAAAACTCCAGTAGATGATGTCACAAGTAGCCAATCTTCCTGAATGAGACCTAGAAAACCAGTATGGGACACAAACCTTTTTCATAACTGTCCCTGAAACTCTGAGGATAAACAAGTGGTCATAGAGTTTGTAGAAATCAAAAGTCAAAAAAGCACCAGCTTCCCCACCAGAACCTTACAGGTTACCAATATAGTATCCCGTGGTTTTAAGAGTGATCTATCGTGTGAAGCTGATGAAATGTCACCTTAACTACTGGTGTCGGTGTGAAAAAAAACATCCATTTTTGATTAAATTCATTCTAAAAATAACCCTGCATGATGCCTGATCTGAAGCCGCTTGACATTGCGGTATCAAGCTTGTCCATGTGACCTGCAAAGGATCATGGGATTTATGGCGTACCACACACTTTAAACAGAGCTGCTTACGTCTTCACAGAGCAACTTATGAACACAGCTAAATATTTTTTGGAAAAATGAAAAAGTGTGTTTATCTCTGAGGAGTGATAAGTCAGTGCTGCTGGTGGAGTCTCCCTATCTTTTGCTACAAGCATTATGAGGACTGTTTGACAGACATGGCGAGCTGCATTACAAGCTCTGTGGAGAACCACTCCTGCTCAATCATAGACCCATCCTGGATCTAAACTTTATCAGAGTCTCTGGATCTCTTCACTGTAGCTGCTGTCACAGAAGTGAATGCTACGATTATGCCACATAATGAGACGGCAATAAACTCTTCTTTCATGAATAAGAACTCTGAGGTCCAAGACAAGTATGAGGAGGAACGTATGAACTGAGGAAGGAGGAGAACATCTTCACAGACAGTGGCAGCGCTCTACATTCAGTTGGGAGTTGGTGTGGTTTCGCCGTCTCACTAACCTGCCTGTTTAAAAGTCAGCGCTAACATCTTTTTATTTACGAGCAGGTTCCTTTCAGCTGCTTTAAATGACGACTGACCTTTGTGGTGCGTTGAAACTAAAAGGGTCCCATGGGCACGGTTCATGCCCAATGTTTGTAGTTCTTCGTTGTCCTTGACCGCAAATGTACCTTCTGTGAATTTAAAATGTAAGCAAACTCGGAATGAATACAAGGGGCTTACCTTGTAAAAGGCTTTTTAATTCAGGTACCGCTGTTTATTTACACACATTTGAGCTTTAAAATAACAAGCGGTAGATGAAGTTAATATGTAAAATATCTCTCTCACCTTGCAGTTAGAAGGCTGTGGGTTCCATTCCCAGGTTGGGCCAGTGATCTTTCTACATGGAGTTTGCATGTTCTCTCTCTCTCTCTCTGTGTGTGTGTGTGTGTGTGTGTGTGTGTGTGTGTGTGTGTGTGTGTGTGTGTGTGTGTGTGTGTGTGTGTGTGTGTGTGTGTGTGTGTGTGTGTGTGTGTGTGTGTGTGTGTGTGTGTGTGTGTGTGTGTGTGTGTGCGCGTGCGTGCGCGTGCGTGCGCGTGCGTGCGCGTGTGCGCGTGCGTGCGTGTGCGTGCGCGCGCGCGCGCAAAGTGCCCCCTATCGCCTATTGGTTGGCACAGCTCCCCCGCGACAAAGGAGAGGTGTTAAGAAACGGTTGAAAATGAATTGATTCACACATATGTTTTTCTCGTAACTATGGCCCACTTCATTCATTTGAGTTAGCTTACAGGACTCTGGAAACAGAACCATTTTATTTGAGAAAATCTAAATCTGACAGTCTGTCTGGGAAAAGAAAAAAAAAACCCATTTAAATAGGGGCATTTATCAGATTCTTTCTTGTCTCTGCTACTTCTGGTCCCTGGACTCACAGTGAAATGGAATAGTTGCTCTTGTTTGATAGCCGTAAAAATTTGAAATAAATGTGTTCCTCTTCTAATGAGTTGGCTGCTTGTTTCAGGTACTTTAAGAGACATCAAAGCTGCACAGATACAGGAATGTGGGAGCATGGATCTGAGTAAATATGGCCAAAGTGGAAAGATAAAAAGTAAGCCTGAAACTTTCTCATACTTTTGTTTTGCTTGGCATATAAAAAAGACACTGTTCGTGGATTTATCTACAAGCTAGTGACAGGAAAATACGCTCATTCTAATCTGTGGGGAAAAAAAGGGAACAGTGTTTGCCCTTGAAAGATGTGTTCAAGAAATACAATGTATCTATGTGCATAGGGGGACATCTAATAGCATCAGTTAATGTCTACAAATATTTTCCCTTCTTCCCTTACATTCAAGTGAGAGAGTGAGAACAGATGTCATTTAGTCTAATTCTGTGAAAAAACTTTGAAATCAGTAGGAGACACTTTGGAGAGGGAGTCCTGCTTCTTCGAGAGTTGAAACTCCATGATAGAATTGTTTGTGGCATGTCAAAGTTAGCTGCGATTTCATTTTCTGTCAATCAATGTACCTTGTATTTTTGATTATGAATTGCTATTTGAAAACTCCTTGTAATCTAGAGTGTTTCTGCATTGCTATAGAATTGTTGGATATGTAGGCATCGCTGGCTTTGGGCGTAAAAACCATGATTAACATTGGGCCTAACAGAGCAGTGAAATGAAAAAGATTTGCGCTTATTTAATAAACTAGTCAATAAAGATTCATTTTCCATGTGTGTTGTCCAATATCCTCTATTGTTTGCTTTCACCTGGAATTAGTCCTTTCAGCCCACTGAAACCAAATATGCTGTGCACCCAGCCAATATTAATATGTGAAGTGAAACGAAATCCTATTTTTTTTTAGGGATTTGTGGGGCTTAAGCTCAGATTAAATATAAATGCTAGTTGTACTTTGATCTGTCTTAACTGCTGCGCTCACATGGACATGTCACTCATGGTTTCTCCTGTGTTTCCACCTGCAGACAGCCCGTTCAAACGGAAACTGGAGAGTGTGATTCAGTCTAGTCTGGTCGACACCAACAGTTCGCAGAACTCAAGCGGTGAGCTTTGCGTGTGTCATTGAAGTGCAAATGCTGGCAGTTTTTACCTGAAAATTATTTTGGTATTCTAGTATTTGCCTTTCCTATATTACTAAAGTAAAGGTCAGCATGTGACGGATGTGTCACTAAGGTTCAGTTGCTGTGGAAATTTTATTGAAAGGACAATTTTAGTTGTGGAAGAAGGGCTTAACATTTTGTGAAACTATGAATAATTATTGCCCTTAGTTAATGGCAATGTAAAAACAGAAAATCATATCTGCAAGCTGCTGCAAGAGAAGTTTCCCAGGTGAGGCCATATCTGTAGGGCTGCACGGATCCCAGGCTTCAGGTGCCCTATAGTTTTTGACTTGGGCTTTTCATTTCCTGCGTAGATCTCCGGTCCGCACGTCTGAATCTATATTAACTTTAATATTAATAAGGGAGGGCTGTCCTTCACCCAGGTGCTCAGTTCTACCCATCCTTTTGAATGTCTTTGCCCTACATTTGTTAGATCTGGACAATTAAATGCGTTTTTTAGCCTGTGAAGTCAAATTCATATTTGCTCATTGGGACAGCAGGTGGCAGTAGTGTTCCAAAGTTTGCACAACACAACAGGCAGCTGGTCGAGCAAGTGTGGGCAGGATGCTCTGTCCGGGATCGACGTGGTCCTCATGGCTAAAATTGAATCATCTCTATCCTCCACCATTATTAGCGTTTCCTGAGAATTTCTTGGAAATTGGTTAATATGATTTTTAGATGGACTTTGCTGCACTTGTGACCAATTTGACTAGAAGCAATTGTGGCCCGCATTCCAAATTAAAATGCATTAAGGGGAATGGTTTCATAGTTTTCATGTTCACTATAAAACTGCATTTTTCTGACCCGCACATAAAATGAAGAATCAACTAACCGGACTATTTTCGTTTTCTTCCAAATTACTGCTTATTTTGAAGCATAATTAAAAAACAAGACAATTTAATTTTCAAGATATGCTGCAGAATATGGTTCCCAAAATAATAATAAAATAAAACATTACCAAAAAATTATTTTTAATTTACAGATTAATGCTTTTGTTTTTCAACTCATAAATAAAATGAATAACCCATCAATCCAAACTGCACTCTGCACAATTGCACAATTTTATGACAGAACTAAAAAACAAAAGAAGTTTTCATTTTCATTCCCAACTTTCACTCCCAGCATTACTTAATTTGATAGGTAATCTGTGTGCTGTCCATTGAGCCTGAGTTGTCTTGTTGGACCGAACCGTGCACGTGAGATCTCGTCCGTTTAGGAGCAGCAATAAACAAGACATGGTATAAAGTTAGTTACTTTAGCGTACTATGTTGCCATGATCTGAACCAGCATGGAAAAGCATTTTAAACTGGAATATGGTCCATATTTCCCTGCATAGACAAGTGCCTGTGAAAATGTAGGACAATGCAAATTCAGGAATTTGGGGTAAGTTTTAAGACACACTAGCGTCACCCTGCTGTGCAAACATAATTATGATTCAGTTCTGAAAATGTAAACTTTAAATGTTCATAGTCTAGACTGCAGTTTTTAAAGCCATTCAAGTGCTCAACTTTACGCTAAACAAATATTTTTAATATTCAAATCAGGGGTTTTAGATGGCATTCAATAATCTGAAGTGCTTGATCTACTGTATGTGCTGCTTAAATCACTGGTGACTTTTATGTTTAGAATTGGCAGATAAAGAAATGCTAAATCAATGCTACAGTGTGACAGACAGGTTGGGCATAAAATATACCTTGTTTTGTCCAGTGTGAATATTGGCGTATTGACAAAACAAAGATATACATGGATATTACAACACTGGAAGTTACTGCTCTGAACTATAAATGCTGCACTGTGCATGTGGTTCATATACGGCTGTGGTCACTTGGAACAGAGTATCATCTTTCATGTTGTTAAAGCAAGAAAAAATGCAATTAAAATACTTATCTAAAACTGCCTTCAGTTTCAGCCAGGTATATTTTTCTGGGTACTGACTTAGGTAGTTGGAGCTGGATTTTCAAAATGAAGTGGAACAAACTTGTCACAAATTCTCAACATTAATATTTTAATTTGACATCAGAAAAGATGGCTCCTTTGATCTTCCCTTCCTAAAATGGCTGCCATTTGCACTCTTTATTATTTAATTGTGTGATGCAGCGCGGCTTTATGACTGCACACACTGCAATTTTATGCTAATGGGGAGCCGACAGAATATATAAAAACATGTCTGAGATGGGGGATGCTTTCCCCTGAAACAAATTGATTTGTATTGATCAGTAAATGCTTGTGAGCAAAAGGAATTGCCTTATTACTTGTTTTCCCGGGCACTCAGTCTATTTTGTTGAACATTCTTATCACAAGTCTGAGGGGAGGTTCAGTATCACCAGCTTTCTGTGACACTCATCTATCGATTTCAGGAACACCAAGCCCTCTAGTGGCCACCTCCTTCACTGCAACACAGAGTAAGTTCAGCCCCACCTTTTCTCCTTTTATATTGGTGTTTTATTTTTTTGCATTCCATTTGATTTGTCCCTGTCAAGTGTGTCATTTTATTTGAACAATTTCATCCTCAGAACTTTTGTTTTGTTTTCCCATGAACAGGATTACCTACTTTCAACCTTATTAGTCAACTGAACAAATATTGTAAAATGTATGATTATAGCACAGTAGTTTATTTAATTGATATAGGCCAATACCTTTTCTTTTATTATGTACAGCATTAGAAATACATGCTATTTAATTGGACTTATATGCAATTTTTTTAAGAGGCTCAATAATTCTGTGGGAAAACTGGATGTGGAACATCAATGATCATGTTTGATTATTTTAGGAAAAAGGAAAAATATTCACCGCGATACTAATTGTAAGTTAAATGAGTGCAAGGCCTGAAACCTTTGCCTTTGATCAAATGGCTTTTGACTTCTATCACATCATTTTTTGCCTTTGATTGCCTTCAATCTGCACCATGCCAGTTTCACATCTCAGTAAATTCTGTACATGACTGTGCAGCATACTCAGTGTTTCACTCGCACGTTACGTACCATTTCCCAATTCCCATACATTGCCGACTATAACAAGACTAATATGATAGCTCATGAGTGTCATGACCAGTGTGGAGTCTTAAGGACTTTGATTCGTGGTTGTAGCTCTAAATGCATTGTTAATAGAATAATCTGTCTCATGGGATTTGTGCATACATAGACTCAAATTGAGACAGTTTTGTTTTTTTGCTATCTGAATGTTTTCAGATGTGGTTGTCTTGACTTGGATCAGATCATCACATGCAGGGTGTTCCACAGCGCTGCCTGCAAGCCAAAAGCTGCTGCCTCCTTTACTACATCACACCTACCCCAGGCATTCCTTCTAGGAACTAGGATTTTGAAACCGGGCATCCAAAGCTCCGGGCCCAACCCATAATCCAGCCCCCAGTCAGTTCACCTACTGACACAACATGACTCACTTAACTTGCTTTGTAAAAAAGTAAATGTATTTGTACAAAAAAATTATAAAAACAAACATCTGAGTCAAATAAACATTAACATAGATGAATACAACACACACTACAGAATGTAGTGAGCCAAACACATGAAGTAGAATTGAAATTTCATCAACATGATTCTGGCTATTGGCATTTATCTGGATAATATCACCCATTCCTCACTACCAGTAGAGGTCGGAGAAAGGAGAGTGGATTACTGTCAGTGGGGTCAGTGCTTGTTTGCGCATCCTTGACCATCGTTCTCCAGTGTTGCTGGTTCAACTTCTCTACCTTGTCCTTGGGGTGTAACGTTGCTGGTTGGAAATGTGGGACCAACACACGCAGCACGTTAAGATTAAGTTGGAGATGAGCTTTCTGTCATGGAAGAACTTGCCAGGCGTTGTGATGTTACGCAGTGAGGTAGAAGCATGATTTGATCGCTGACATTTTGTGGAGACCCGAACCTTTAGACCAGTGTTTGAGCTGCGCTACAGAGAGACCGTCCGAATGGCTCTGTTTTTTTGAGCGTGCCAGGAGCTAAAAGTGAAAGAAGCAAATCTATATGTGTGTGCAAATGGCTCTTGAACTCGGGTGACCCTGTCTATGATGTCATCTATATGGGGACATTTTCGAATTCGACCCATGGCTTTCTTGGAAGTTGGTGCCATAGTGGGCAGGCACATATCGATATTTTCTACGGAATTTCCGATTTAAATTTTTCACTTTTGAACAACAAATATAATCAAACCGCCGCACAATCCAGGAAGGTGTGATGTTTTATTGGGAATAAACTGGTATTATAACTAGCACTACGAAAAACATAGGATTTCCATCAGTGCTCGTTCTGTATTGAAGTGCTGTTTTCAATTATACTGGGATGGAATGAAAGTCAGCCTTCAAAGACATCATTTTGGAAAGGAATCATTTTTGATATCCTGTGATTACATGTGTATTTTATAATCTAAATATAGGTTGTATCTTAGTAGGCGCAGCCCAGTTTACTTCTCAGCAAATGCTGCTGGCTTTGCAATAGTAAACACTTCTGCACAGCAGCTTCTGTGGCAAGGAGTCAACACTCTTGTGGGCCTTGTGATTTTTCTATAGAACCCTACTCTTGTGGGGCCTGTGGTATCCAGTTCCAGTTCTACAACAATCTGCTGGAGCACATGCAGTCCCACGCTGGTGAGTCCACTACTGCTAATGCATGTCGAGCTCTGTGAAACACAACTGCTGGCTCCTGGTCGCTGCGATCCATGTAGACACATTTATTCAGAATGATTTCACTATTCTAACTAGTTGGTGTTTGAGTCAAGGCTCGGGAATGATTCAGTCAAATCCAAAAGTGTCTTAATTCTGACGGACGTGTGGGAATGGGAAGGTTGTAATGTGTTTTAAAAATCAAAATTATCATAATTACTGACAAGAAAACACTGGCCTTTGTCTTTATCAGGTGACGCTCCAACATTCTTGTTGAGATTTTGGTAGTAGCACAGACATTAAACCAAATAATTCAGTTTGTTTATAATGCATGGTTTTATTTGATTTTTCCATCATTCCTTTTAATTTTTGTAAATGCACTCATCATGATGCCCATGTTATTTTTACAAGGATTTCTTTTGACACATTTCCTACTTTCTTCGCTCCCCTCAGCTGACAATGAGAACCATACCAAAGGGGACTCTCCGAAATCTTCCTCAGCCTCTGGTCCTCAGGAGCAAATGTGGAGGGCTTCCCAGGCTCAGGCCCTTCCCTCAGTGAAACTTCAGATCAAGCCTCAAAACGTCTCCCAGAGGAACCACGTCGTCAGTCGTGAGTACTAGTCAGCACGTTTTCATCTTGGACGCAGCGATATTTGTTTATTTCACATGCCAGTACTTTGAGAACAAGGGTGGTTTTGGCTCAGGATGTTAGTATCTCTGAAGTCGATTCAACTCTGGCCATGAAAGACTAAAATGAATTGAAACTACTTTACAAATAATCCTATTTTTAAATGCACTAGCTTAAAGGAAAAACAAGAGCTTCATCATTTAAAAAAACACTTACTTAGATGAATATGATCAGTGAATTGAATGTTTCAGCTCTCTGTTTGCCTACAGAGAACAACGGACTTCCTGAGAAGGAGCGACAGCAGGTGGCTGAGCGGCTCTTACGGGTAATGTGCACCGACCTGGGCATGCTCAACGTGCTCAACAGCAAGGACTTTCTCAAGCTGGCCCAGACTCTGGTGGACACGGGGGCTCGACATGGTGCTTATTCCACCCGCGACGCCCTCGGCAACATGAGTGCCTTGGCGCTGCGGCAGCTGCCTCACATGTACAACCAAGTCAAGGTCAAGGTCACGTGTGCTCTTGGCTCCAATGCGTCGCTCGGCATCGCTGTCACGTGCCACTCCCAGACATCGGGTCCAAATGCCTGCTATGTTCTGACAGCGTACCAGGTGGAAGGTTGCAGACTGAAGCGGTATGTTCTCGGCGTTCGGGAGGCAGAGCTTCGTGAGGGCCCTGAGCAGATCCACCACTGGGTACAGAATGTCCTGTCAGAGTTTGTCATGTCGGACATTCGCACAGTGTACGTGTCCGAGTCACGGGTTTGGGCGGCAGGGATCGGGGGATCACCACTCGGCAGCGGTTGTCGCAGCAAGATCTGCCTGCGATGTGCTGGTTGCTCTTTGGGTGCCGTCGTCCAAGCTGTTCTTGGGAAGCGCAGCCTTCAGGCTCGAGGCCTCCACGAGCTGGCAGAACTTCTCCTAACCTGCCGAGACATCGCCTCCTCCACCAACCTGGTGCTTCGAGATGAAGCCTCCACCAATATGTCCACAAGCACAACAGAAGAAGCCTCACAGCACAGCCCAGCACAATGCCCGACCCCTCCTTGCTGGGACCGCATGGCTGAAGCACTTCTGCAGGTCCATGCACACTTTGAGCAGATTTGTGAGGCTTATGGCCGAAGTAAGTCCACGGCTCCGCTTCTCCAAGGTCTCAACAAGCATTTGCTAGGAACTCTGGCGTGTCTGCTGGCTCCGCTCCGTCTGGCGGCACTGGAACTGAGCCGTCAGAGGAGACCAACCCTGCAGCAGGTGCTCCCCGTCTACCTCCGCTTGGAGAAGTTCTTCACAGCCAAAGCTGGTGAGGCTGGAACTGGAGTGGCCAGCAAACTCTGCCACTACTTCCTAGAAGCACTCAAGGAAAATTTTAAGGTACTGAATTCATCCAGCCGTTTATTTTGAAATCGTGTTTGGTCCTCCATGGTTGTGTAAGAACGCATAGAAAGGTATAAGAAAATAGCCATACAGCCACCTTTAGGATCTGCTAGTGTCACTCCGATTCCTTCTTGTCACTTGAAAAGTTATCTATGACTCGTTTATGGATGTAAACTGCTAAACAGTAACATCTAAATACACCATATTCTCTGAGGGTAAAGACAAATGGTTTGACTTTATTAAAAACCTAAGTAAACATAACATAACATCTGTCAGGTTTCCTGTAAAAATGGTTGCCATGGTTCCCTGTGTAAGAAGTCTTCGTCAGTGGTGGTGCTCCAGCAGATGCTTTATCACGTTTGTAGTGTTGAAATTTCCAGTTCTGCCTGCCTGCCCTGGAGACACTTGATTTGGACACGCTTCACTCTGCTCTTGTACTTCTTATCTGAATAATGGAAAGTACTTCCACATGACAGATGTGAGTTCGCCTGTGTTTATGACGTGTTGTACAAAGTGAAACTGAAGATTTAATTTTGGGTTTGGATTAGTCGAGATTAGATATCCTTTATTTGGACTGGTTTCTGAGTGTCAGTAGATCAGATTTGACCAATCCCTATTAAATACCAAGAATTTTTCTTCAAACAATAGTTCATATTTCTCCAGTTGTAACAAACATCTTCAACACAAAAGGAAAACATTTGATTAAAAGGAAAACTCATAGATTCTTCGACAATATCCCTGGGGGGTAGAAATGATGAGCATGGTTTATTTTGAATGCTTGTGTGTGCAGGTGGAGCGAGCGCATCAGGTAGCAATGATCCTGGACCCGCAACTGAAGCTTCGGTCCGTTCCGGCCTACCAGCACGAGGACATCATCACCCGCGCCTGTGAAATGGCCGTCGAGTCCAGAGATGGAGGTATGAGCGGTAGCGGAGTGTCCAGTTGTGAGGACCGAGACACCGACGGCCCTTCGACTCCTAAAATTAGCCGCGTGGATGGAGGGGGTAACAACGGCAGCGCTTCCAGAGGAACCTCGTCGTCATGCGCCTTCTCAGGCAACGACGACGGTCAGAGCCAAGTCCGACAGGAGATTTTCCAATACCTGGCTGAGCCTCCTCTCCAGGGCTCCACCGATCTTTTGCAGTATTGGAGCGCCACGGTGGCTGAAAAATTCCCCAAGCTGGCTCGCCTGGCGCTGTGGCTGCTGGCGGTGCCCGCCGTGGGGATTCGCAGCGAGTGCATTACGGTGTGTGAGCAAAGTCTTGCCATGAAAAGGAGGCAGCAGGTCACTGCCGAAGAAATGAACAAACTGATTTTCCTCCGCTCCAACATGGGCTAGAACCAAACCTCCGGAGTTTTATTTATTTAAAGACACTTTAACGCAACATTTCTTTGGAATGATAATAGCATACAGCAATGTCCGAAGCCTATCACGGATTTTCTATAGACATAGTTTTGAGGAGGGTGGAACGTGTACATGAACAACATGGTCTAGTTTGGTACATCCCTCCTCCGTTTGGGATGCATCCGTAATGCGATTAAAATCACTAGGCTTTATGCTGTTACTGTCACTCAGTGGCAACAATGTCAGGTTACGTCAGCATCCACTGCTCTTACCGTGCTGTAAAACAAACGCCCTGGGTGAATAGCAGCTGTGTTTACATGGACGTGTACAGATGATGTGACAGTTCTTTGACTATTGATTTTTGTCCCAGTTGTGTTGAAGCATCGAGGTTAAGATCCCTTTATGGACAGAATTTCTCACTGCAGTCTGGGCGGAAAGCGTCTTCATGATCTCATCATCTATGCTCATGAGCTTTGGGTAGTTCCTGAATAAACGGCCTAAGTGAGTCTTCTCCTGCCTGAGAGATGGTGAGAAGCTCACTGTCCTATAGAGATTCCGTAGAAGTCCTGCTGCTTAAGCCTCTTGTCAGGGTGATTGACCTAGTGAGGCGTTCCAAACACGGGCGGAGGGCTGTGACTTGGCTCACCCGGGACAGTTCCTAACAAAGTACTTCAAATTATGAGCGAGAAAGACGTCTCCACCTCTCTCTATAGTTCAATCCCATCTAGTCTTTTCCGATGATGCGCTGATCTTAATTTTGAGCCTGGCAAACTCTATGACAACTTTTGCCACTCCACGCCATCGATCACTACCTTTTAAAATTTTTAAATAAGGGGTTAATTTAATCACTAATGTTTGCATCTATGAGTCGTCATGACTTCATTGCAGTGAACAGGTGCACGTTGAGTTTCTTGTTTTAAAAGTGCATTGTAGAATGTTGAACTAATACCTCAGACTCCCTGCAGCCTTTAAGCTGTAGACAAACTTTTTTAATAACGTGTAGCTCTTGATGATATTATGTTATTAATGATGGGTAATTAATTCCTCAGTATATATGAATTTATTCTGCTAGGTGATTGAATTGTTGCCGTTTATGTGGTGAGAAAAGAGTCTGATCTGACACTCACTGTACTGTGTAAGACCCTTCCGTCATCGTACTTCTTGATCCATTTGTTAAAACAAACGCCTGTCTGTAACCTAGCAACACCTGCTGCTGTGAGCCGTTTTGTTTGTGGAGCTTTTGCTGTTAAGGCGTTGGCTCTGCAGCTGCGGCTATTGCTTCAGTCGCAGAGATGGGCAGTGCTGAGCCACTCTTATTGGTGGAGGATGGATTTGCTGGTCATGTGACAGGGAGTAAACATGATGCAGAAATCATTCCACCAAGAAAGGATGGATGCCGTTCCATGCAATCCAGCCCTTGCGATCTGAATGAAATTTAATTTGGAACAAGCCGGATGGTGTCATTTTGTTCTGTATGGTGAGACTGTCTCTAGCATCCACGCTGGCCAGCCTGATCCACTACATGCTTTTAGATCTCTAATTTTAAGGAAAGAAGTTAGCGACCAGCTGACACACTAGCTCATAGCAGTATGGATGACAAGAACAGTGGGTCTGTTTTTCAACTTTTCATCATTCCAACTGGGGCACCAGCTTCCAAAGTGGCTCTTCGTCGTACTGTCCATGTAACCATTGCTGTTGTGATCCGAGGGTTTCAAACACTGAGGCATTAACAGCCAACAAGAACAATAAGGTACAACTGCCAGTGCACAGTTTACTGTTGGGAACTTTCAGACAGGTTCCCTGTTTCTACACACAGGAAGACAGTTGAACAATTGTTTCAGGATAATGTTACTTACTTGTTGTCTAATGTAGCAGCAGGTCTTTTGCATTCAGAGAAACATTTATTTATTTATTTCACAAGGTAGACAATCACACATGGCTTCTGTTGTGAATGTTGTCACATTGGTAGACTATCCAGGGAACTATGTAGTAGCTCTTTAATGATGTAAGATTTTCAAACGCTATCAAGACTAGCAAACAGTTGGTTATTTACACTTAAGCTGTTAACAATTGTGTTGTAATCTCTGTGAAAACGATGCGAATGTCAAAATTGGATCATCAGTTCATTGGCTCCCTGTTGATGAGTATATCTGAAAATAACTTTTTGTCTCACTCTCAAGCTAAATGGAATATTTAGAGCCGGATCGCACTGTATTGGATATACTCAATATAGAAATGGCTCATGTTAAAAATGTTGAACTAAATTGTACTTCTTAAATTCATAATCCATATTTTTTTGGCCCGTTTCTGGCCACTCATTGTCTATACTACTACTACTACCACCACTACGACTACTATAAATAATAATAATAATAACTGATGGTCTATTTCCCCTTCTTTTTTTATTTTCACTTCCCCCTTTAGTTCAGATATTGAGTGAATACATTTAGGAACTAAGACTGCTTGTCTATCCCTCGCTCCATTCATGTCTAGAGCGTTCTGGGTTTCTAAAATACTAGTTTTATCTTGGCTGTCAGTCATGAGTTGTGTGTGTCTTAGTGAGTGTGTGGCCCACTGTCACACATGCTTGTGCTCCTATGAATTGAAGAACTAAACAGCCATTGATCATATATCACTCAAAATGCACAACAAATGTTAAGTTCATGAAAGATAACAGTAATGGATCGGATCTTCTGGACTGATGCGACCTAGAAAAAACAGAAACAACTCTCAGTCAGTCTCAGTAACTGTTGACTTGAGTTTATTGTATTAAAAATGTCTGGAATTGTGTAAATGGACCCTAAAATTCATGTCAGCTTCTTTTCATTTTAGAGGGGCCAGAAGGGGGATTTTCCGGGTGAAAACTGTTGAGAGGACTTTTGCACATGACCTCGTATGAAAAGGCCAAGACAGATCAGACTGCTCTGTCATTTTTCTCTCCAGTCAGTCATTTCGCAAATCGTCCCAAAGTAAAAACATCAGATAACATTATTGTATTTTTGTTAAAATGTAACCCTCAGAAGTTCATTCATCTCCTCACCAAGGTTTTCATGAACCAGGCAGGAATTTTATACAGTAAGCTTGTTTCCCCACTTGTCTTCCTCTCAGATTTTTTTGGTTTTCAGGGCAATAAGCACAGGGGTTATGATTTTTGACGGACTATTTTCAACCGTTTCAGTTCTCCAGACGTTATTTAATTTCGTGAAATCGCTGGGATTTTCTCAGGAATGAGTGCACCCAACACTTTCCTCCCTCACTGGAATACACACACACACGCGCACACACACACACACACAGTATTCTGACCTCAAAGCTGAGGTTTGTACCGAACCATGACTTGTGCCTGACGTTCCACCCTCGATAACTCAGTTCCATCTATAGCCAACAAACAAACATTACAGATTGTTTCATCAAAATGGCTCTCGAGTTGTTCTCAAGATATTTATTATTGTGCGGAAAACCATGTAATACCTCCTACCATGACATGGACGAATGGAAATGTCACTGTGTTTGTTGCTATGTCATCCGGGCCTTAAGTCGCTTCCATGTTCATTTCTGAATTGGACCCAACATCATGCCTTTAAACTGCTGATTATGGCCTTTGAAAAAAAAAGAAAAAAAAAAGGTTGTTTTTTTTTCTCCCCTCCGTCACACAGCAATGAACTGTAACCTTTACAGGTTAAACCTGGGCATTTTTTTGTGTTCCTGTGTGGAAGCTGTCACGACTCAGACACACCTAAGCACAACATCCACTGTCACATCTACTGGTTCTTGAACATGGACTACACTGGTTAAGTAGCAACACACATGCTCTGTGTGTGCTGGTGTCTTTTCTTTCTGCTTACACTCGTCTTGCAATAAGGGCTGGGCGGTAGAACACCACATTTATATCCCGCACTGAAGGTGTGAGCTTCACTGTAGCGCAGCCAAGTGATTTCTGAGCTTGACCTTTCACGCAAAACCCCATGAAATGGCAGTCAGAACTTCCCATGACTAGCGTATGAATTCTCTCTATTGAAATGAGGACCAATGGCATTGGCTTAATTGTACTTTAGTCACTTTGATACATGGAAAATGAATTCTAAAATTTGGCGGCACATTTGTGTTGTAACATAAATTGGACTTGACAATCCTGATGCAGATCTGCTGCACTTCAAAGTTAAGACTGGAGGAAACTAGCTTACACAACACACAGCAACAGCATGCTGTTGTTCTGGTTTCGTTTTTCAATGATACATTACTTTTAACTCGCTTGAAAACTGCCTCATTTTGAGTTCATGTTTTTGACTGTTTATTTGTCCTGTTAAACCAGATCATCCACAACTGTTTGAATTTACTGTTGGACTCATTTTACATGGATATGTCAAAGCTTTTTTTCTGACATTTAAGATGGTGTACAATCGGAAATTCTAGTTGTAATGTCAATGAAAGTCAATTTTCTCCCGCCTGCCCTTATTTGCCAAATCCATTGAATCTTTGAAAGAGAATGAGTCCGCTCTGACTTAATGATTTGTGTTTTTAATCACATTCTCAACAGCTGATTTCCACTCCATAAATGTTCCATTTTACCTCTGTAAAGTATTCACACATCTGTTTCAACTCACTTAAAGTGATCCTTCTTCAGCTGATTTCTTCACATTTTAATGAAAAATGCTGTAAATTCATGACTTTTTTTGTTATAAATATACTCAGCCAGTGTTTTACCTCAATACATTGTAAAAAAAAAAAAGTTAAAACAAAACAAAACAAACAAAAAAAAGCTATTTGTTGTAAGTTAAAAATCAAAATACTGTGCTCCGGTTTGTCGGCCTCGGCTGCAACCGGCAACATTTGACTGATGAAGGGATTTTTATGGTAATTTTTAAGCAAGTATTTTAACATAGCTCTGGGACACAATGCCATTGTTGACGTGACAATGTCGACTGAAATCTTCTTGGAGATATTCCTCTGTTGTTTATTATTAAATTAAAATTATATAAAGGATATGCATGCTTTTAGTAAGATATATAAAGTTTTAAGCAACTGTTTTTGGACGAATCATGTCAAAATGAGCGAAACCCTGAATCATTATGGGATGGCTGATGAGCTTTTGGTGGACTTGCCGTGTAAATAATAATAGAGAACTGCTGTTTTAGGCCACACGAGGCGCCGTCATTTCAGAGATCGTAGGGAGCACCAATAACATTATACCTCTCTTTTTCTACAGTAGCATTTCAAAATTTTTTAATGAATAGTAACTCAGATACTGTTATTAAAAACTCAGCTGTAAGTTTGTTTCAGGATTTTAACTTATTCAGATAATACAATTGTAAAATATAAATAATATAGGAATGCTAATGTGAGACCTTCTCTGTTTCAACGACGAATTATGATCTGCATTCAGGTTACAGACTAAGTGTTGCTTTCATCCTATTTTACAGGCATTTATTCCTTTTTGTACTCTGAAGAGAAAAAAAAATGGTTTGTTTATTTCCGTTTGTCTTTTTTATCGCACTTTGGCAGCAGATTCCTGTGTAGATCTGAGTTGTCTTATTAGTAAGCCTAATTTATACTTTTGTAGCAACACTATTTTTATATACTTGCAAAGAGAAAAAGGTTTTGTGTCTTTCGTTGTTGTTTTTCTGTGTCATATAAGGCAGCGCTCTTCAATGTTTTCTTGTAGACATTACCCTCTGTAGTGTGTGACATGTGAATAAACTCCACTCTGTGTCTATTGTGTCCTTGTTTTTACAGAGTGGGACCATCCCTGAAGGCACATTTACATTCTGTTTACGTAAGAAATAGCACCAGTCCGTTTCAAATGTTGTTACCGTCACTGGTCACATAGATTCCATGTGCTCTTGGCGTTGGTATTGCTGTTCCCCAGTATTTCCACCAGGGGGAGCAGCCAAAAGGCTTTTAAACAACAACAAACTCCAAAACAAACATGGTATTGTACTGATAGTACATCTTGGTGGCGGTGGCCGGTGAGGCCGTTAAATGTACCGCAACTGAAAGACTGAGAATTTCTGCCATTGTTATGTCTTCATCCTGTTTCATTACAGGTAGATGACAGCAACACTGATCCGTTTGGTCCATATACTTGGTCTTTTTATTATCATCTTTATGAAAGCAAGAATAGATTTCAAAAATAAGTATATTGTCTGTTTTACCACAGAACTCTTGTAATGGTACCTAAATGGAAAATATATTCATAGCTTTACAATGAAAATGAAAAATGTATCTAATTATTTAAAATATTATCATATAATTTGATCTCACTTTTTGAAATGCAACATTTGTTGACTTAATGTTTCTTAGACCCTTGACATTTTTTTCACTCCTATATTTCACTTATTAATTTCTGCTGTCTTTTGGTTTAACAGCCCCTTATAACATTCCCAGAATATAATGTGGCTTTCGAACGTCCTGGAATTCGAACAAATCGGAGTTCGAACAAAAATTTCAAGATTTTTTTGCTTCGGATTTCATCGAAAATCCTGAACTCGAACGCCCCATGACCCACAACGCACTTTATTGTGCAAATTGCCTCTCGAACGGCCGTCTGGAAGGGATTGTGGTCCAGAACCGAGGTGCCACTGTACAATGTAATTGCCCACCCCTGGCCTGCAGTTATTTAGCATTAGCTTACTCTAGTTAAATCTTTTGCGAGCATTGATGACATTAAATAGTGGTGCTGTATTCTTGACTTCCCACAGTCCAAAACTACGTAGATACACAGTCGGTTGGATTATTCATTTGGAACATAAAGTCAGCCGCATTGGTGAAACACTGCCACCCAGCAGCAGGAGACCCTTAATGTACGGTGTAAAAGGCCTTAAAATACATGAAGAATCAACATAAATTCACTTGACAGGGGTTTAGTCTGCGTGTTCCTTTTTGTCAAGGGGTGTGGAAACACAAATTTAATACGGCATATCATCTCCTAAAACTATAAAACGGTGACGGTGCTCGGGAAGAGTTGCTGAACCCCAACAGGAAGTGGTCACAGAATGCCAACTGACCATCCCTGGCGAGGACTCGCTTTATCTCTCAGTTGGCTACAAATGGGCTCACTTGACCTTTCGTAGTGTCTCCTACTGAACGTTACATGATTTTACGTCTCTGGACGTATGCAGTTCACCTTCAGTTGTACAAATGTCAGTGTCACCTGGGCCATGACTCAGTTCTGTTTGCTGTCACCCATCCACTCCTTGGTTTTCACAGCCAGAAATGTAACTTTTTGTTGCACTCTACACCGGCTTTACCTTGTAACTATCAGTATGGCTTTTCAACAAGAAAACACAGGTACGTTCAATTCTTAAACTCTGTTAGACTTTTGACTGCATCTCGAAGTTGACACCGGGGTTTTAGCTTTAGCTTTTCTGAAGAAGTTGCTTGGAAGTAGCCATAACTGTGTATTTTGTTCACTTGTTTGTCTCGGTGTGCGTCACGACGCTTCTGAATTGTGTACAAAACACTAACATTGTGGTAAGTTGCATGTCCTAACCTTGTATTTTAGTCTCACATCAGGGTTAGTTTGCGCGCCATCTTATTTGAAGTGTCAATAGCTTATAATGTCCACTAGATGGCAGCATCCCTCTTTCACCGGGGACTACACTAAAAGGACACAACGAGCACGTTTGTGAGGAAGCGCTGCCACCGTCCACATCTGATATTAACTAACGGAAAGTCTGAAAGTAACATTTAAACAGACTCCCTGGAGTCAGCTCCTGTGTTAGTCCTAACATGAGAAGTCAGTGATTCACCAGTGACCTCTTCCACTGTTTGAAGGTCTCTGGTTCCCTCTGAGTGACGGGGAATTCCAAGCGGATCAGATGTTCTGCTCAGGATTCATGGTCTGCCATGGTTGCAAGCTGTAGGTAGTGAGTGAAAGAACACCATCATGGCGATGCAAAGACGCTACTTCTCCACTCATCGTCTTAGATCTAGGATATGAAGCAGAGTCGTCTGTGAGAGACTCAGTACGATGACCGTGCAAGCCAGTCAAGCTGACTCATCAGGATGGATGTGGTGAGATGTTACTGGCGGATGATTCTGGGAGGAGGCCACCGGTCCCACCCAGGACATGCTGATTTATCACGCTCGTCCTTGGTCACCCGTTGAAGTCTATCCTTTTTGCTGTCCTTGTGAATAGGGTGAGGCGAAGGAATAGATGGATGTTCTTGATAGATTCACTCCAAAAGTGGATGGATGACAGTGAAACTCTTATCCTGCAGGTGACACTAGTCAAGTGTGAGTTGGAGTTGAAATGGTAGAATTGCAGTGTTTTTCCGGTAAAACAGTGCGGTTGTTTACGAAGTGTCGTGCCAGTTCAGGGATCTCTTCAAGTTTCCATTAGTCAAGTTGTGTTGGAGGTTTTCCATCTGTCCACCTGGAAAGAAACCACCGGGCAGTCCCTGGACCAGATGGAGGGATTTGTGTTCTTCAGTGGTTGGGTCTGGTCCTGGGATCCCTCAGTCAGAGCTGGATCAAGTGGCCATGGAAAGACGGCTCGTACCCGACTTTGGCAGTAGGTAAGCTGCTGAATATTACGCACATGGAACGATCAGATATTCCAACTTCTACTCTGAAGGTCTAGAAGTCACTTTCGCTGCTCGTGATGACTCGTCCGGCTCGACTCGCTGGGGCGAAGAAAGTGTGCAATTTGGCTCCCACACGACCAAGCAGTGAGTCATCCAGGTTTCGTTTTCCAAAACCTAAAAATCCGGTGGTGCCTGCTCGTCGTCGTGCGCTCACCTCTGCCACTGACAAGGTTGGCACCTTCACCCCTGACATCACAGCTGTCCTGACGTGTCTGCTCACTGAGCAGAGGAAGGTCGGACGGAAGGAAGTGTTCTCATCCTGCGTTTCTACTGCTCCGTACGAGGGACTCTGTGGCGCCGGAGTTTCTCCCTCTCAGCAGGTTCTTGCTTTTATCAGGAGTGACACGAATGTACAGAAGTGCCAGGCTGCATCCACCCAGCTGCTGTCAGGTGTCGTTCCCGCTAACACTCCACCTCGCCCCTGACCTCACAGGCACCCAGTGCGTCAGTGTTCTGCTGCTACTGCTCACCTGTGCAGACGCTTTCACACAACCCAGACCAGCACGCGCATCACACATGTGAAAGCATGGTCGCCTCCTTGGAAACATAGTGATGAAAAATGTGCTGCAGGGAGGGGCGAGTCCACTAGTGGACTTAACAGTTCCCTCCATATACAATATATGTGTTTTCACTGCTCAGTTACCACTTTATTCAGCCGTTGCTAGGGAAGGAGTGCGTGGTGGTGAGAGCATCTCTCATGACCTGTGGTGATTCAGTGAGGCTTCATGAAACACTGCCTATTTTCAGAGCGCAGCAGGTGGCACTCTGGCTTTAAAAATGATCTGAGGTTTATTTGAAATAGCTGTTTAAAGTCAGAGTTTTAGAGCAAAGCGCGCCATCTAGTGGGCTCTGAAATTGAGGACACTGTTTAAAGAAGCCTCACCAAGCTATTGCTACTACTGGAATCAGTCTGAGCAGCGTGTTAATAACTTACGTTACATTTCTTCCACTTAACAGTATGAACAATAACATAAGATAATGAGAGATTGTAAATACATGAGAAAATGTTTTTTTTTTTTACAAGGTAACCTCTTTGCAACATAGCTGTCATTGACTGTGCTCATCTTTATTACGCTCCCTTCACTAATCATTACCAATATGAACAGTGAGGCATTCAGGCATTGGTGGTGGGAGGTCTGTTTGCATTTTTTTACTGCTCTTTTCTTGTTGGTTATGAGCTTTTATTAGTCCCCTAGGAGCAGGAACAGAGAGGCAAAGGCTTTGGACTGGCTTCAGTGCCTCATACTACTAATGAGAATTCTGCAGAAAATATTAGAACTTGAGAAATAACATTTTCTATATACAAATAGATCAATAAAAGTGTTTCCGAGAGTTTTCAGATCAGTCGTTAATGTCTACAACCTGTTTGAAAGCAATTGTAGGTTATCTAAATTTTGAAACTTTTTAAAAATGTGTCTAATATTTTAAACTCTCTCAGGCCCCATAATATGATTTGGGGGCCCAAATTAGGCTCCAAGCCTTGAGTTTGACACATGCTCTAATGGTCTCGGCAAGAGTCTCCAACTGCGCCCGGTGTCTTTCTGTCCGTTTTGCAACTGGCGTTATGTGGTCATATTTTCTGAGCAGAAGATTTATACTCTATCAAAGTGATGGTTTAAATTAATTTTGATACAAAGCTGTCAGAGTGATTCAAAAGAATTCACTTTACTGCTTGAGCCTGTTGGTTCTCCTTCAGACATTTTAGTTTGGTTCATGTACAAGTGCTGTTCTGCTATTGCAGCATCTGTGGTCACCATGGCAACGGACTAGATGCTCCTCTGCAAGTGATAAATCTGTCAAAACGGTGTTAAAGGAGCTATTTTGGGGTGAAAACCCCCTGCTTAATGCCGCTGTGAGTAACGATGCCTTCACTGACACGCAGGGTCCAGGTGTTTTTTTTTAGTACTCGCCACATGTGAAGTAGCACACAGGTGCCGGCATCATCCTGCCCGAAACAAAGCGCCTACATTGTGTGAAGCGGGATGAGGAATTTCACCCAGGCCCAGCGGCATTTGAATATTTCATATCCAAGTCAGAGTTATGAGCTGACAAGGAGCTGTGAAATTATGAAGTTTGACTCTTGGCTTGAGGAATAAAGCGAGTGTGGTTGCTGTGAAAAGAAGTGGGTCAAGGTTAAATTTGTTCTGTGGCTATAAATAAGCCTTCTGTGATGTCCCCACCCCGATCTGATTTATCGCTGTCATGATCTGGGGAGAACATCCAGGTTTAGTGAGCTGAAGGGAGTCCAACCAGAAATTCTCCCTCTTGATGGAGCCAGTATTATAAAAGTAAAGGATGGAATTTTGACATGAATGAGACATTAAGAAAGAAAACAACTTTTGCAGTATAATGGTTACATATTGGACTATGATGGTTAAGGTTATTTATTTAAGGAATTTAAGAAGGAAAATAGTTCTTCAGTGGTGTGCCCTGCTTAAACATACATAAGGATCACTTGTAAACTAGTTTTGAAAACGGGGTCCAGCTTTGAGACTGACTTGTGAAGCAAACTCTGCAATGTTGTGAACTTGAATCATGAACACGTTACCTGGTATCTGTTATTCACATTAACGCGCTCAAAATGTTTTCACCTGTGTGTCTGAAGTTGCGTCACCACAGCAGGTCTCAGCTGCTGCTTCTCATCTCGCGTCCTTCAGGAGATCAACTCTGTTGGTGGAGCTGCGGATAAGCGGCTGAAAACCAGCGCATTTTCAATGCCCTAAGACAAAGAAAATGCCTATGTTTTAATCGGTTTGATGTGACGACTCTCTTGAGTCTGCAGGGTTCAGAGGGTGAGAAACAAAGCTGTGTCTTATTGTCTAACTTACAGGAAATGACAGTACTCATGGTTGTGTCTTGACAGTAGGGTAGGTGAAAAATGCTTTTAGTAAGCTGCAATTTGAATTCAACCCCCTTTCTTGAGACGCTCCGAGCCCTCCTGCACGAGCCTTGCCTCCAGAGCTGAAGCTCATCCACTTGCTTCTGTTGTTACCTTGAGACTGAGCATCAGTCTGTTTAAGTAGGTTAGTTACTGATAGTGTTTCTACAGTACTGTACTTTGTTCCACCGATGCCAAAAATGTTTTATTTCTGGGTTAGATGAACTAGTTAACCAGTAGCTAATCCGTGTGTGAAGGCCAATTCAGCAAAACCACCCCGGAGAAAAAAAACATACCCCGCCTTTAAGCAGCCAGGTTTGTTGGCTCTCTTTACATTTTCCTCAGACGGCACTTTCCCTCCTTTAGTCCAAATGTCAACCCTGAACTCAAGCGTCCTTGTGATTTTAGGGTGCTCAAATTGTATTACTAACCATTTAAATCTGTTTTACTGCGACATGTCGTGAACGCCGCGCCAGTAATATCGCCCTCAGTTCCAAGAGAATTATGCTTTCGCAACATCCCGGGCCGACTCGCTCACTCCGGTCCTGGACGGGTGCCAGCGAACGTAATGCACAGTGCTGCTTTTCCGGCGAGGTAAAGAAAGTACATTTTTAATGATTTAGCAGTGAGTGCCGCTCTATTCTCTATTCCGTCATCTCATTTCCATGATTTGTAACTACTTAATGGCTGGAATTATTCCTCCGGGAGAATAATTCCTTGGCAAAGGAGCGGAGCCTCAATTGAAAATACACAGTGGGCAGTTTTAATTTCAGCAGATTCTGAAAAATGACCCATTTATTAAGTTTGATAATCAAAGCTAATGGATAATTTCAATTTTCTTAACTCGGCTGTTTCTAAAAGGGAGTGACGTGTTACTTTGATGATGCTTTTGAATTTAAAGGGGCGGCTGGAAGAATTACGGTCATTTGTTGACAGCAGTTTTAAATCTGTAGACGTCATGTGGAGATTTCTACTCCAACTGACTTTTAAATATAATAGTATTTCTCCCTTTGCAAGTCTGTGCTGTTGACTATCTCAAGCAAACCTAAAGGAAGCACCTTTGTGGTCCAGTTTAATCTGAGTCGGACAATTGTTGGCGCTGCATGACAATTGGTCATACATCATTGTGGAGTTGTGGTCTGTTGCGTTGGGGATGTCCTGGAAAACTGAGTCTGTAACCCCCAATTGCCAATGGAGAGAACATCTTTTGTTCTTTTCTGGTTACTTCTCAAAGCTGCCACTGAGAAGTGGGTTGTTGATTGACCAGTGAATGTTCATGTAATGTGGTGGAACCTCACTTCCGTTCCACCCCCTTTCTGACTAGCTGATCCACATTCATTCAGCTAGTTTTTGTTGGCTTTGAATTGGTAAGAATTTTTTTTTCAAGGCTTCCATATGCATTTAGGATGGGCCACATAGTATATCGGAGAGGCCAGATTTGGCCCCTAGGCCTTAGGTTTAACACAGGCTAAGGATAAGTGTTCTTAACCTCTTGGAGTTTTTCTTTCGATAGACTTTCTTAATGCTCTGAAAAAGCTCCAATCCATGATGTTAGTGTGTTGTATCAGCAGCGGAAGAAATCTATAACATGACTCTGTGTATGTAATACTTAAAAACAAACAAACAAAAAAAAAAAACATGGAAATGATCTTTGTCACTATATCACAGCTACACATGCAAGTCCTGTCCACCACACGACTTGAATCCTGGCTCCTCACCATGTCCTTTTAAAGGTCAGATTTAATTGAGTGACAGCTCCAAACTCAGCCCATTCACCAGTAACCGCTTCCACTATTGATGACGACAATGGCCACTTCCACTTTTAGGAGCGCAGCGCTCCGATCGACGCTTGATCTCACGCAAGGTTTTCTCACATGTGAAGGAAACAAAGAGACACCCCTCTGGGCGTAATCGGTGCGCGGCGATGACGCACGCCGCTCGTCAATGTTGGAGTCCTTGACAATGTCATTCGAAACTGAGGGGAAGAAAGAAGAAGGATCCTCTGCCTCCACTTTCCTCCTAATTCTCTCTGGCAGCCTCCTGCTCCACCTCCTTTTTTTACTGGTGGAAATGAAAAGACAAATTGATGGAACTGTCCGTGGCGGTATTGATCACTCTGGTCCCCTGGTGTGAACTTTGACCCTTTGACTGACAGCAAGCCCTGTAATTAGGAATACAGAACACAGAGCGTAGAACAGGGGGTTTTTTTGGGGAAGGGCGCTTGTGTACGGGGAGAGACCCAAGGGATGGGGAGCGCGCGCACACACACACACACACACAGCTCAACTCGATAAACTTGGTGCCATTGTTACGTCGCTGCGCCCTCGATAACCCCAATTTGCATAATCGGCTTTTGCATTGTTTGGCCCAGACACATTAAGGTGCCGCATTGTTGACTGCGAATCAGAGCGCGGCCATTGTTTGCTCATCCCGACGTAGCATTATGCATTGTTTACTTTTGCTGCAGCATGTGTTTTTCTGATTGCCGACTCCGTCCTTAAGGTCCTCGCGTGGTTTATTAGGGTTCTTCCTCGGAGCACTTTACAGCCGTACATCAAGTGTCTTCAAACGCCGCCGCGTTGTTGACCTGCTTCACAAAGCGTTTATGACTTGGAGTTGGATCTTCACAAACTTCACTCCTTTTTTGTTCTTGTTTGCGCCGGCCACATTCTAGACATTCCTGCCATTCTTTGGCGAGTCATCGTAGTCAGACTTCACTTTGAGAGTTTGGCTTCACGGGGGCTGAAAAACCAGACTGGTGCATCCACGCTTACCATGGAACTGCAGTGAGCACATCAAAGTCATTGACCTCCTCGTGTGAAACCAATCCTCCATGGACCCTTTTTGTATTTTACATGCTGGGCCAGTATTTGAGGAAACCAAGAGAGATCTTGTCATTCGACTCATAAACCCAAAAGTTCTCTCTGGTGGCAGCCTTATGCTTCAAATGTCAAACATAAACGGAGTAATGCTTGTGTCAAAAAGTTCCCATATTCCATTCATATCAGGGACTGTTATAGGTATTGCATAAAACAATGCAAATGTTAAGTCATATATTGGAGAAGTGGATTCTTCTTCTCAGCACCGTGTTGCTTCCTACTATCCTCAGAGCGGACGACCCAGCTAGTTGGTGTTTAAATGGAATGGATATTTAAAAAAACTGTTGTGGCTTACTTGGGTGGTTCTATTCAGATTTCCATTGATATCACAACCACCGAGCAGAAAAATCTCAACCTCTCAACCCAAGCGGCTTGTGCTTTCCAAATTCCGTGTGTGACTGAAACTCAGTTTCACATAGTATGGCTCATTTGGTGTAGGATTATTAACTCTGTTGACTTCACCTTCTCGGTCTCCTCCACCGACAACCAATGGTCAATCTCTCCTCTGCTGTGTGACTAACAATATCGGCATCTAAATAACACATTCCTTATTAACAGTTCAAACCATAGTTTTATGTGCTCCAGCTGTCTATGAACTTTTATTGATGACACTCTTTATGTTTTTGACTCTCACTCAGTGTTGGCAATTCAATAAAAAATTTGAATGTGATTTATTTATTTTTCTCTTGACAGCCTGCACTTTAGATGAATATCTATTTTTTTCTCACCCACAAGTGGTTTAAAATCCATTTTATTTTTGTGCCACTTCAAATGATAAAGAGGTGGCAGACTTTGCGTGGTTTGGTATTTTGTGATTGTAGCCATTAGCGCAGAGATGTTATCTAAGTAAATGCAACGCAGTTTCTGGCTTTAACTTTCTATGAGGTCTCATTGCCAAATCTCCTGACTTCATACTGTACAAACTACTTGCTGCACTGTAAGCTATTTCTTTCCTTTCTTTTTGAATTGCTGTAACTTCATTAATAAAATTTCTCAATCTATAATACATGTTTCTGCATTCATTGAACTTTGAACTAAGCATTGTGTCATTCTGAATGCGATTCTTCATTTGAAAAGATGCAAAGGAACAATGAACTGCATGCCTCATACTGCATGAAATTGCAAGTCTGCATTGGTCGCTTCAATTCAAAAGTGGATCAAGGATGGAAAGGTGGTGCACAGCTGCGGGTTCATGGCCGGCCAAGTTTCCTGGAAGTGACCCGTGTGATCTGATCTAGCCGATGACTCATATTGTTGATAACGCTGGTCCTGATAGAAAGGTGTTAGAAAACACAATGAATCACAGGTGGAGGCTGCGTCGCCGCTGACCGGGCAGGGTGGCCACGCTGACCCCTGTCCCAAGTGCCAACAATGGCGGTGTTGTTTAAAGGGACACATGAGTCATCAGACCTCACTATCGCTTGTGGTTTCCGAAGTTTTAAACTGGAAATTCTCTTTGGAAATGTATTTTATCTTGGTTCAAAACCTTAATCCAATTCTGGGAGTGAAATATCAGCAGTGATTTTTTTTTTTTCTTTAGTTATCTTAGGATTCATGAGGAATGCGGTGGGAACATTGTTAGTCAGTCTGGTACATTTTGATGTATTGGTTTGTTGTGCACTAACAGAGCTACATATACTGTATATATATATATATATTTATATATATATATATATATATGTATATATATATATATATATATATATTGGAGAAACTTGGCGTTTACTTTCTGAACAAAACCTGGTTTTCACTGGATTTCTGATGCATTAAGTTCAGCAGATTCTTTTGTTCCATACAATGTTTTTTTGTTGTTGTTTTTCTCAAAAGTGAGTCTCGATTACTCTACCCAACTTCTGAGAGCTTATGCTTTTGTCTACATGGTGAAACCTCACCTGTTTACAATAGATGGAACTCATTCATCACTTCTTTGAATCAGAACGGACTTTGGCAGTGACGTGCACACACACAGGAGATCAAAGATCTTGAGCAACGGTTTCTGGTTGGACACCAAATGGCTCTGATTTTTTTTGAAATGCGTCATCAAGATTTCTTTCAAGATTGTTGACTTTGCTGAAACTACCTTACGCAGCAATCTTTGAAGAACACCATCCGATAAAAAGTGTCCTGGTTTTCCACATGAGGTGGTTTCTTTGTTTCCAGTGCAAAAATGATTCCTGAAAATGCACCTGCTAGTTGGGGCCAAAGTTGTTCTGGACAGTTTGCCAGTCCATCAAAGAGCACTCAGAGACACAACTCACCTTTTAGCATCTTACTCAGATTTAAAAGACTTTTTTTTTCTTAATCTTGAGACAATGCCACACTGATAAATGATGCGTGTGGGATTGTGAATGTCAACTGACGTAAACCTTTCTCCTCGTGGCTCCTGTAATTTAGTTTATATGCGCATGTAGAATGTGGTGCCATCTTCACTCCCCCCGTTGACACAGTTCAACTATCTTTTCATCTGGAGTTTGTGTGGTTTCTGTTCTTAGAGCCTAATGGTGTAACTGCCTCTCTGTGGTCATCGCTGTCACAGTCAATTCATGCCATAAGAGCGCCTGCACTGCCTAAAAGTGTGTGTGTGTGTGTGTGCATGCACGTGTATTCATATTCTTGTTTGGACCAATATTTGACAAGACACTGATCTTATGAGGACATTTTGGTCCGCTTAGAGTTTTGAGGGTGAAAACGTCAAAATAACTGGGTCACTATAATGGGGTTTAAGTGGGGCTATGAGTCCTGGTTAAGGTGAGCCATGTGTTTTGGATGGTTTGGTTTAGGTTGACATGCTGGGGAAAGCATGAAAGTCAATGAGATACCTAATTTTGAGGGTTAAAACTACACTATCTGGTTTATTATAATTTGGTTTTAGTTTGTTTAAGCGTTAAGGTTCAGTTCAGCCATTTGTTTTAGATGGTTAGGTTTAGGGTGAGAAGCTGGGGAAAGGGTTATATCAATGTTAATGACAGTCCTCACTAAGATTGGAAGACAAATGTGTGCGCGCACAGTTGTTTCATCTACACCTTGTGTAATACACAGTTTTTCCCTCTGTCTTTAAAATAGACATTGACTGTCAAGCCATTCAAATTTCCTTTTGGAATTGAATATTTTTGGAACTTCATGTGTTGGTGTCATCTTTGTCTTCTTCACTGTGATGGTCTCTCTTTATTCACGTTCTGCTTTTTTGGACTTGCTCTTCTTTGGACTTTGGTGAGGACATCTCGTCATGTAGGCACCGATAAAACCTAGTCATGAAAGAGAAGCGTTTCTCATATGCTATGATTCAGATGCAACTATTCATTTCCCAAGTTGATGTGGACACTAAGCTGCAGTTTGGGAACGTGTAGTCCAAGTTTCCAACTCAGCAGTCAGCCCTAGTGTGTCCGCTCTGTTCTTGTTATTGCGGTAACATCCCACTTAAAGTTTTGAGCAATGACTTGTAATGAGTAATAAACCTTCATTAAGTCATTTGCAGCTACTTATACTCAGTGTTCCGGAGCGAAGAGGGTCACACATCTAACCTTGCTGCATCGCACGAAGTCCAGGCTTCCAGGCCTGCGGACTGCTTAAAATGAATTATTGACCTTCACCTTTTTGGACTTCAGAGAGTAGAGTTCAATGGACTCTAGACACTTAGAATGTGGTCGTAGTTTTACGCCAAACATTTACCCATGATTGACATTTACCCTGAAGATTGTCTTGATATTTACCCTGAAGATTCTCTTCCCAATTGCTACCCATTTTTGGTGAAAATGTCATCTTTAAATTTGCTTCAGGCCTCCTTGGGATCTGTCATTTAGAAGCGACGATTGTTGCCGGGAAAGAGTGGTCTGGTTTTCCTGAATGTTTTGGTGATGCAGCAGCGGATGAATAAAGATGACATGCAGTATTTTTCAGTTTAAAGAGTTTAAGAACAAGGAGCTGCTGTCACAGTTCCTCCATGAGCGAGCGGGCTGCCCTGCTAGGAACCTGATGTGGCAACACTGCTAAGATTAAAGACACAAAAAAAAGAAGACTCACACAAACATAATGGCCACTGACATTCACATCACAATTTTGGTCTCATAGAGAGATTTTTCAAACACAACCGACAAAAATGTAAAAACTAGGACCCTCCTCAGCGGGTACAAATACAACGGAATGTTTTCCGGAAAGTTGCTCTCCAGGAGCCTTTGAATGATCAGCTCTATCTCTCACAGGTCTAGGATAGGCCTATTCGCTTTGCAACTTACTCTTACCTGCATAGAATAGCTTTTAGTTTCCCCACATTCCAAGAAGAAAACTCTAATGATCCACATCATATTCTCATTTTCCTGCCTGAAAATTTCCAGAAATCCACCAAGATTTAATTGCTCGACTCGCGGAAAGCGTGACTTGAGGACAAAAAGCTTGTCACTTCTGGTGCTTTGATGCTCCAACCTGGTCCTGCAGAAAACCACTGTGCTTTGTGTTTTTATGGACAAGCGTCACTGCAACTGTATTTCAAGTAGGCCGCCCGCCTAATGAGCCTTTTAAACATCTCCATATGGGTGTGCTCTAACGTCTAGACGAAGCTGGCCCTGTAATGGTGGCGCGCTGCTCGTGTGCTGACTTCGCCATCCTCCGCATCCCTACACGCATAACTCTTTCCCACCAGCGGCAGAGTTACGGTGAGGGCAAACCTGGGTTGCAGTTTAGAGACCCATTATGGATTATTACTTACCACATGACCCGCAACTGTGGCCAAAACCCCGGACGTGCAGATGACGTGGAGCGTTTTGTGCATGTGAATTTACATATGCAGGCGATTAAGTGAGAGCGTACGTGAGTTCTGACTTGCTCGGGACATTCAAGTCCAATTTGTAGTTTTGGCGTTGGGAAATGTTTGATGCTCGCATTTCCTCTAATGTTCACATGTAACTTCATGTACTTCAGGGGCGAAGTAGGGTGACAGGCTTCTCCTCTTCCTCCACTTGTGGAGAGGAAAACCAGTGAGGCCCAGGCTTCCACCAGCTCTTTTTTCCCCCAAGTTCAACTCAAAGAGAGTCTCTCCAGTCTGTACTGGATCTGCTCCAGGGCCTCCTCCCAGTTGATCATGCAAGAATGCCTCAGTACCAGAGTACAGTGAATGAATGACTTGTGAATACGAGAGGACACTATAGAAAGGGTTCACCATAGCAGATGGGAGGCTTGCAGCACTGCGACGGTGCGAGGTTGGAGACATGGATGCCAGCAAAGTGACCTCATGGCCGTTTTTAGACCTGGTTTTGGTCCTGCTTCCACCCGTCACTATGCCAGGTGTCAGATCATTGGCCATATCAATAAGGGTTCAAGGTTTCACAATCATATTTACAACCCAACTTACGCACGCCATAATATCGTTGTGGTTTGTGTTTTCTCCTTTGGGTTGCTGTGTGGAACTTTGAGAAATGTTTTCTTTTAGATAACCAGGAAGATTAGAGGGGATAAAAACATGTCTCGTCCCCACTTTTTTTTTTCGTGATCGGAAGCCCTGCTTTGAAACTTGGCAGTCCCCCTTTGGGATGAGTGTTTTCTACCTTTTCTTGTGCAGTGAGTGTGTCCTCTCCTTTCTCTTTAGGTGACCCCACTTGAAGTCATGGGGTCATACTGAGCCCACCTGAGCACAGAGGCTGTTCTGAGATGCGGTTGGAAGCTTCTTCATCCCATTGAAAATAGACTAGACTCTTTCGAAGAAGAGTCTCTGCTGGAGAAGAATAGCAGGTATGTACAACCAGGAGGAGACCCAGCTAGAATGAAAAACTATTGGTTGAGACCCTGGAGAAGCAACTCTGGGGTCTGATTCTACCTGAGCTCTATCTATTCATGTATAGATCTCTGCCATAAAATCTCTATGTGGACGCACTTTTGCTGCTATGATAGGCCTACAGTAAACTGTGGTAACATTTTTCAATGTGAATCCTGTTCAGATGTTTGGCTCACTGCTCCATCAGGGGGCGCCAGGTTCCCATAAAATAATAATCACTACCTGTTATGTTGGCTCCCACCCAGTCAGTTGCGTGTCTGCCACAAAGGCTACTGCCATTCATTTAAATCACAGGTCTTGTATTCTGGTGTCTCCCGGAGCATCTAGAGACCAGGCTGTGAGCTTGTGAAATAAACCACACAAGCACTTTTCAGGGTCTTGTGACTGCTGCTACTTGTGTGTGACCCATCCTTAATTCAAATCATTAGCAGAATTGTTGCCTCGTGTCTGACTGGCTCCGCAGTTTTAAGTGCTTTAGATGACGTAATGACACATGTATTATATGCCTCCTCATAAAACCTGTTTTTTTTTTTATTGCCACGTTGTTAAACTCTGACCATGTAGTGACTTTTTTTGATCATTCATTTTCAAGCACTTATCTGTTACCAGGTCTAGAGGGTTTCAGCAGTTGTCGGCTGTTGCTTCACCAAGGGCCACAGTTGTTCTGGAGGTAGTGATGCTGTTCCTTGTCTTGGCTCTCACTTCCTCTGTGGAGCAGGCCACAGCTTCACAGTCAATGCTGGGTTCATTTGTGAAAGGGCGAGCAGCTGCTCTACTCTGAGTCTCAGATGCCATCGTAAGAGACCTGCTGTGCTTTGGCCTCTTTTTTTGCTTGATCAGAGTTTATTGGTGTAAGTTAGCACTTTACGAGCTCTTCAGGGATGAGGATTAGCAGCTCGTAATTTGAGAAACTTGTTCTTATGTGGAAAAAAAATAAAGTAAAACACAAAAGTAAATAGGAGTTTTTATTGTCAGTAACAATATTTCACTTGTGACAAAAATTCTTAGTGTTGTTACATCACGCTGCAGTTGCTTGTATCTCATTTTTACGCTTTCTTTAAGTTTTGTTTTCTGTCAGTAGACATACATTATACATGTTTTGAATATATATATATATATATATATATATATATATATATATATATATATATATAGTGAGAGAGAGAGAGAGAGAGAGAGAGAATTGTGGTTAATTAATCTAAAATAACCGCAGATTAATGGTATAAGAATATTTGCCACAAGAAGCCACATTTTTCAATTTGAATGAATTTGGTATATTAGTGAAACTAATGATGGACCCATACATACATTTAACAACAAAATATTGTTTATTTTGCATCAGTTTTACAATAGCACAATAAATCACGATGGTGGCTATATTCAAGTTTTTATATCACATTATTTAAACTAAAGCTCTTTTAATGTCTTTAAAATATTTGTATAAGAATTTCAATGTTATAAGAATTTCAAGTACATTCAGAGTAGTGGAAACCCTGGCCATTGTGTAGGGAAAACCATCCCTGAACAAAAGCAAACAGATGCTTTTGTTTGCTTTTGTTCAGGGATGATTCCTCCATGTTTGTTGTTGTTGTTCTCATCCTCGCTGCCACGTGTCTTGTGCATCAGTGTGATCAGTGGACCAGGAACTCCTGCACTTACAAAGGTTCCCTGTTGTCTGGAGAGCAAACTGTTCAATTAAATTACATTAAATTATTATTTTTTGTCACAGCTTTAAGAAAACTGCAATAGTTTTTTTTTTTTTTTTTTGGTTGTGAGCTAGGTCATTGTTTTGTTTTCAGTCTTCCAGTTCTCGAGCAGCTTAAGAGGACATTTGTGGAGCGTTGAAGGACGAAAAGTGGTGGGAGGATGGTTGTTGATTGAGAAAGCAGCGGCTTTAACTCTGTGATTTGATACAAATACAGAGGACATTCTTACACCATGGATTTTATATCTCATTTGTGTATTGTCAAATTGGTTTAGAGCACATGTGAAGTGTTGCTACTCTTGGACTTGTCAAAATTGAACACGTAGAACTATTTTCAAAAAACTAAAAACTGCACCTAATACCACAGACAATTCCGTCTTTTTAACATTGCAATAAACACTTTAATGATCTGACCCGTTTTGATTAAGAATGGCTCTTTTTATGCTTGGTTTATTGGCCAGAGGGCCCTGTCCATAACCTTAAACAAAGCTTTTTGTTACTGAAGTTTTATTTTCTGAATATTCAACTGGACCTTCATAGCCATAGCACAAAGACAATACAAAAAATTAAAAAATGCAGACTCGTGTCAGAATCTGCTCCACACGTTAACTGCTGACTTTCTTGGAAACTGTGGACTTCTATATCACTGTTATGCAACCAAATGAGGTGCCGTGAGATCGAGTGTATAGAAACATAAACAGGCAAAATGTACACTTTGCACTCTTACTTTCCATAAACGTGGCATTTCTGGATCTACTGAAGGTTAGCAGAAGAGCCAAGATGGTTGAAGTTTGAGGACTTCAAGTGAAGTATAAACAGAATTATAGCCAACAATGCCATTTGGTGTTGTCCAGTGACATGCCACTAAAACACATTCATCCACCCATACAACAAGCCCATGGTTTGCAGCAGAGTGGCTTACAGCTATCTATATAGACGTGCATGTGAATCTAAAAGTCTTCTGCTCTAGATATGTCTTGGTGTTGTCAGAACAGGTAATCTGACCACGGACTAATGTTCCACCACTGTATATTACATTTTTCACTCACTGATAAAAGGTCTAAGACCTTTTTTTTAAATCTGTTTATGATATTTTCCTGATAAAATTTGCGATCTTTTGGAAGTCCCTCTCACGTTGCTTTAAAAAGAACTCTACTCCGCCATAGTTCCATAGCCAAAATACCTGCATCCACTCATACATCATCACTGTTTACTAACTCTGAACAGGTCTATTAGAGCCACATTTTTTTCTCTAAAACAGGTAGGTTTATCTAATGCTAAACAATTGCGGCTGCCCCGACGATGCTGCCTTCATTTATAAGTAAATCTATTTGTATGAACTCATGGATCAAAGACACGGGACATGTACGAGACAGAAGAGAGATTCACAAGAATAGAGGCGAAGGCAAGAGTGAAGAATATGACAAAATTATCTTCGATTAATATCATACACCATGAAGTGAGAAAGAAACAAGTGGCAAATAAACTAACAAAAGTAACAAAATTTAAAGGCAGCTGCTTGCAAAACGGGAGAAAAAGAATGGAGTTCCAACAGACAGAAATCTACCAAACACATCGACCTTTTAAAAGGTGATGAGAAACAGCTGGAGAAACGAAACAAAATGAAACGCAAAGGGAATAATACTGAAGTGAAACCACGACAGCAGAAAAGGAAAAAGTAACTGAGGCTTTATCGCATTTAAAACTATCATGAAACATAATTCAGAAGTCATATCAGCGGCGGATCTGGAACAAGTTATGAAGATATCAACAGTGAAATAACATTCATCCCCAGGATTCTTCACTACAGCACTGCACCATTTCCCCCTCTTTCTACCAAACAAGCAGAGAGCAAAAACAACACTGGTGTAGCTCGGTGCCAGTGTCCAGCTGAACTTGCTGCCCCTTCCACACTAAGCGCATATAAATGACAGCTGTCAGAAGCATTAGCAAAGATTAAACCCGATTTATGGGAATATATATGTATACGTTTCCCATAATCTTTGCCTTTCGTTAAGAAGAGACAAACAACACCTCTGTCATAATCACAGTTTTTAGCAGTAATTGTCTTTACTATTATCGTTTTTGTCTTTCGGATGGGAACGTTCGGCTTTTCTTGGAATCACTCAGTATTTGAGCTGGTCCCAGTTTGAAGGTGGGATTATACTTGCGAGGGCTTTAATGGGTGTCCTGTAACGGCATTATAGTCACAAAGAATTACCCTCACATCACCACAAACATCCACTTGTCATTTTTTAAAGACTTTCTCTTTATTTTTATTTTTTTTTACATAATATCATTCACTTCCTGATCTTTTTAGAGTTCTGTTAATCTGCGTTATTCTGCAGTTAGTGAATATTGTTGACAGCGGAGGGTGTATCACTTTGCCGCGGATCATCTACAAACAAAACCCGGCGAAAGCGTTTTAGAACAGTCACAGATTAAGCCCGGTGCATTAATGGATTATACCACAATGTTTTTTCCTTTTTTTTTTTTTTTATCTCGTACTGGCCCGCGGTCTCTCGGATGACTTGGTGGGATTACTACTTTTCTGCAAACAGCAAGCAGCAGTCTTTGTGGTGTTGATGCCTTCAACAACATGTGCAGAAATATTGATCAATCTTATTTGTCCGTCAAAAATGAAGGTGAACCAGAGTTACGTTTCATTTAGTCAAGGGTTTGCTACCGCTGACCTCTGACCCTGATCTTAACCCGATAACCTCGTGTGCACAGCATGGCGGATCCTGATATTGCAGAGATGCACTGCGTCTGTTACATGAACCTTCAAGGGTCATGAAGGGTTAAGGTAGGATGTTGGTTTCCTGGAACGTCAAATCCGGGAATGGCTGGGAATCAGCTTGCTGTGACAGTAAAAGAGGGGTGGACAGTCCAGCCACGGATGCAGATTGACTCACTGCGTTTTTCCTCAACTGTCCAAGTCAATTACTTTGCTTCATGACTTCCTGATCACTATATTCATCTGTAAGTGCAGTCAGTGACCACGGTTAGATGTAGAGAGTAGCGTGACTCAGGTAATAGCTTTATTAAACCGCAGACTCCGATTGGTTGTCATGGTTTACATGCTGCGGAGAAAGAACCGAATATTGAGCAATGTCACCTCCAAGACGAGAGGTGGCGCTGTGAGCTCTTCAGTCCCTCCAGCTCAACTGTGAAAAGAGCCAGAACATGTGGCATGGAGACATAGTCGGACCGATATATTGGACTTCAGGTACACAGCGATTGTGCTGACAGATTCACTTGTTTATGAAAAAATAATGATGCACAAACAGGAATTCTGCGAGTGAAAGGAATATATCAGTGCGACAAAAAATACCAGGACAAACTGGGCCCACATCCAAGAACTTGGATACATATATTCACAGAATTGATCTGCATGAGGTGAACTACCCTGTAAACGGCAAATGAATGAGTGCTGGTGGTCGGCTCTGCCTTCGATTGATGCTGCCTTTGATACAGCACGACACATGCTTTGGAGGAATTTCTCATGAAAACGAAACGAAAAAAAAATCTTTCTTTGAGTGAAGAGAGATGTTCAACTTTCGCCAGTTTGTTGCCGTGATCTGCACGTGCTAACTCCGTTACTATGTGAAGCATCAGGACTCCTCCTCAACCTCCTTCCTCCTCAAACCTTCACATGGAGTGAAAATTGCCTCCCAACACTTCTTATGAAGACTTGGAAAGAATGTTGTTTGGTTGGAGAGCTGCTGTAGAACTCATGAGCAGACAGTCCTGCCATCTTCTTTTCACTATGTGTGTGTGTAATGCTGCGATCACTGCAAGGTGGTGCTTGTTGTGTCCTGAAATGTCTGTTTGATTATTTTATTCAATAAAAATAAAATGCGTATTTCCGTCGATCTTACATCATTTGAATTTCTCTTATAGTTGAGACAACCAGGATTTACAGAAGTGCCAGTTGAGGTCAATTTTCAGCAACAAATGGCATCAGAAGAAAATGCTAAATAATGACAATAAAAAAAAGAACATTTTCGATAAGCCAGTAAATATTTCCAAAGCGTTACTAAAAAAAAAAAAAAAAAAAAAAAAAAAATCCAATCTCTGGTAATACTCCTAATAATAATATGAATACAATATTAAGAATAATAAAATACATTTTCAAAAACCCTCTCACGCCAAATGAGAAATGAACTCTCTTTGTTGCCACTCAACCACAATTAAGTGAAGAATGTGTTTACAACGTGCCGTGTGGCTGTTTGGAGCTTCCATCTTTTCACCCTCCATGTGAAACTCTCTTCCCGCTTTCTTCCCACTTTCATGGGTCGCCACGTCTCCATATGTCTTCCCCCCTTTTCTCGAGGCACAAAAGGAAATATGCGACCCAAAGTCACAACAGCATATGAAAAGAGAGAGCAAATATTTAATGTTTGTTCCCACTTCCCTTTATGGCAGGTGGTGAGTTCTATCTAAACACACACAACAAACAACGCGGGAGAACAGAGGAAACATTCCACATTACCGTCTCTATGGAGAAATGTAAAGACGCTCAGGGGTTCAGTGTCGGGACGCAGAGAACATTAGATTAAATGTTTTATTCCAGTCGGAAGCAGGGAAATCCAAAAGCGCTGCGAAGGGAGAATGTGACTCTGAAACAAACATCAGTCTGTTGGGGCACGTCTGTAAACAGCAGGAGAAGTGAGTCAACCCCAGAAATGATAAATCACTTCAAATGCCATTCTCGAAAAGCATTTTTAGAAACGTGCTAAAGTGAACCAAGATCGGAGTCGTGTCAGCTGAACACAAGTGCACTTATAGCAACTGTGCGGTTCCAAAGAGTGAATGACGAATGACCTGGGCTCAGCCATGATGTCTCTGACTGAAAGCTTTCTTCGATTCAGCCAAGCTTTAATGTGAGACGTGACTTTGGTGGTGTCATTTTTGGGTAGGTTTGATATGGAGCAAAGCTTCCGCTGAGGACAAGATCGAAGCGCAACAAACAGTAGTTAGAGCCCTTGCTTCTGTTTATGTTGAATCAAAATGTAATGTCACAGACCTTTGGGCAGTGCCTGAATGAACAGGAGCGTGGATGCTTGGTGGTTAAAACTGTCTTTCTCCACAGCTCCTCCGTCATCCAGGAGTGACTCAAAGTAGACTCACTGCTCCTCCTCACTGAAAAGAAGCCGGTTGTAGTTTTTCAGGATTTCTCCTGAGGAGGCCCTGTGGCAGACCCATGACACGGTGGAGAGACTATGTCTCTCGGTTGGCCTGGGGACGCGTTGGTATTCCCCTGGATCTGGAGGAGGTTTCTAGGGAGAGGAAGAGCTGGGACACTTTGCTTCAGCAACTTTACCCCTGGGGCCTTGACTTTGAGCTGGCAGTTGTTTTTTTCACATGGATAATTAACATGATACAATTTTTGATCAGATATTGGCACATAGTATTTTTTCCTTAATTAAGAAAACCTAAAACACGTTTATTTTTATTTAGAAAATTAATAATTTTCAGTCTGCATTCAGTGTACAGTAAAGTCTCCAGCATTACATGACATGGTTATCTGACATACGTTAGTCATTGTATCGTCATTATAAAAAGTTCAGTTATTACTCCTTTTGATTTATTCCTATTCCAAACTGCAAAAAGCAAAACTTGGCAAATGCGCCAGTCTCCAGTTAATAAACACGACACATGTGCCGCCAATAAACAAGAATATATGTTAAAAAAAACCAATATGCCTTTCAGTCATTTTGATTAAACACTCATGCATTAAAAAAAAGTATATATATATATATATATATATAAATAATAATAAAATATTTTTCTCATATCTATACAGTTTTTTTTCAGTTCTGTTTAGACTTTTTTTTTCATGTTTAAACGATTCATCTGAAATTAATAAATTAAATGAAGAAAAAGAGCGTTTTTAAAGGTAGTTTCCAGTCAGTTTATTTTTTGTTCGTGGCTGAGACCGACTGCGCGACAGAGCCGGCGCTTGCTCTGGAGTGAAGCAGCCTCCTCCCCGGTTACTGATTCTGTGCTGTCTTTGGTCCACTAGAGGGTCTTGCTGTGCAGCCTCCACTCTCCATCCTATCGCAGCCTCTGAGGAGAATCAATGAGAGTTGCCTACCTACCTGTGTGACTTCCCACTTTGGAAAAAAAAAAAAAAAAAAAAAGGAAAAAAAACACACACGCGCGCGCGCGCACACACACACTCTCTCTCAGCCCCGGAACATTTGAAACATGAGTTGTTCTTTAAAACACTTAGGACAGAAACTGGCTCCAAAGCGGACGACCAGCCACGACTCCTTCAAGTGCTCCAGGCAGTCAATGAGGACCTCGCCGCTCGCCGCGCTCTGCGCCTCTCCTCATCCTCTCCAGCCATCTCTCCCTCAACTTTTCCACTGAGACTCTGAGGAACTTTGGATAACCTTCTTTTTTTGCACTCGCAGCTGCCCCTCTCTCTACAAACATGAGAGGTCGGTCTGTTGTCACTTTCCTCTGGAATTTAATTTGTGAAATGTCTTGCGGATAGGAGAGAGACCCCACGAAGACAGAGGCGGACAACTGTGGATTTGAGAGAGTTAAATGGGACCGAGGGGGGCACCGAGCGGACCCCCCTCTTAATTAATGACTTATTCGTCATCTGTAATTGGGAGCAATTGAACAGTGGGACATGCATGAATCCAATATTCCCGTGTTCCCTGGATGTCTCCACAGTAGTTTTGCTTAAAGAGAGGGGGGTCGTGGCTTATCAAGAGAGAAAGCTTTATGTCTTTTTTTGAGACACTTTCAACGCTTTCGGCCGTAAAACTATTATTCCTCCCGGCTTTTTTTGTATTTTGAACAAAATGAAACTTTGGGCATCTCCCTGGGTGTTTTGCCTGCTGGTCCTCATCCTGTGTTTTGGATCAGAGTGTGGGACAGTCTGGAAACAGGCGAGATCCAAGAGGGAGTTGGTGCGCATCCGGGAGGCGAGAGCCACCGTCCCGGGGGCTTGTGCCACTCGGCTGCCCCGGGGCAAGCGCTCCCTGCCCGGCTTGGAGCGACGGGGACTCCGCCAGCACCGGCGCTCCTCGCACGCGGAAGAGAGCTCTCCGGAGCGGGGCCGAGCCGTGTACTTCACCGGGAGAGGGGACCAGCTCCGGCTCAAACCGGGCGTGGAGATACCCAGAGGAAATTTCACCCTGGAGATGTGGATAAAACCCGAGGGCGGTCAGCGATCGCCCACCGTCATCGCAGGTATGTGCGCATCTTTTACCAGTCTGAAACATGATTTTGCGCTAACCTCCGGATGGAGACGTGAGTCGGATGCGCCTGCACCGACTGACCATCAGCTGATGTCACTGTGCGTAAATTGTCATTTCTCTGAAGCCCACTCGGCTATTTTCGAACTATGATGTAATGGTTCAAACTTTGTGAGCGAGCACGTCACGGCGGCGACGGCGGCGGCGCGGCTCGGTCCAATGTGGAGAGCTCGCGGTGGTGTCCCCCTCCTCTCGCCACGAAAATACCGTACAATGTATGAAACTGTTGCCGTTGTGTTCGGCTGAGAAGCGCGTCTCCTCACGCGACGGATCCAAAAAAAAAAAAAAAGTCAGTGCATCAGCGCGGCAGTCATGCGTAAAGGAACATTTGAGAGGTGTAAAAAACTATTCTGCATCATCTGTTTTTGCACACTTGAGGTCCCTTCCTCCCCACCCCCCAACACACTCCAGATTGTTGTTTCAGTTCTGGCCGATAGGGAGCGTCGCTTACACATCTCATGGTGCCCATGAAATTAACTGAATTGAACCCATCATGTGGGTCACCCTGCGTGTTCACGTCTGCACAGAGACGTACGAGTGAGCAAAAGCAATATTCCAGTCGCTCCCTTTCATTTTGGGTTACATCAACATGCCTTTTGAATGTGTCATTGAATGTTATTTGTTCATTATTTTAGGGTAAAATAATAACAATGTCATTTAAGTTGATAAAGTGATTCAATAAAATAAACAGAACAGTAACTAGCACAACCTTTTCATTTATGTAAAAAATGCTTAGTTTGTTTAAAAACATTTAGTGAAACTGTTATTTTTTTTAATTAATCTTTGATCTAGTTTTGCAATGAAAAAAAAAAAAAAGTATTGTGTATCAAAATGTGGAGACACACTTAAACATAAAATTTAAAAAAAGTGGTGATGTTTTAACATTTATAGAAAGGATATACTTCTGATCTTTTATATTTCTTTTTAGATCAAATTCTCCACTTTTAATCAAATAAATAAAATATTAGAAATTGATTATTTGAACAAAGAAATGACCAATTCACTTATTAATATTGGTTCATATAAGTTCGCTTCATCCAGGCGTGCACTTCTCTCTTCAGTATCATCCAATAACGTCCAAAAACTGAGGCCATTCCTTACCCTTGCATCTTAAAATGCAGCCAGAATTGTGATTGTAAAATAATTTTGTTGATTAAAAACCTCAGTGGTGGAACCTCCAAAATAATCTTGTTGAGTCATGAGGGTGGAGCTGATGTTCGTTTACAGAGCAGGTCCCCCCCCCCCTTTTTTTTTTTTTCTCTTTCATTTCACAGCACGTGCACATTTAAGGCTCTGAACTGAAGTGAACCTTCTCATAACGCAGGGTGGCGTTGGGGTAGCAGGTCTTAAGTGAACCATGAGATCATATGTACGATATTTTTATGATGTATGTCTGTCTAAAACATCCTAATCCCCCCTAAAAATCCCACCACAGACTTGTTAATGTGTGTGTGTGGGTGTGAGTGTGTGATGTAGTCCTGGCCAGTTGGCAGCGACTACTTCTGCAGCCAACCTCTCAAATTGTCAGAGTGGGGGGAGCTTCGCCGCACACGTCATCCCTTCTGTGTCGAGGAAGCACCCTAAAATGCTCTCCTTTTCACCTCTATTCATCCCTCTGCTGCTGTTACGCGGCTCTCCTCACTGTAACATCACTCTCTGGATAGTGTTTCCAGGCAGCTCAAACATGATGAGCAAACAAATTCTGCAAAGCATAATCTTTTAGGTCCAATTCAGACTTAAAAATACCACTCTAGAAACACAGATCTGCAGTTGTTTTATCAGTTTGGTCCTAACTATGTGGCCTTAATTATAGTTGTTTATTGTACTGTCGCAGAAGGAGTGTCACACTTGTGATCCCTTCCACCTGACTAGGATCATGAAACATTCCCAAGCTAGAGCGTAGATGTTTCTTTCTCCACCAAATCCAGCCAGCTGCAGGTATCTTAGAGGTAGCACTGGGCTGGTGAGGCTTCATGAGACGGCGCCCTCATTTTGGCAGCCCACTAGATGGCGCTCTCTGCTCTAAAATCTCTGGCTTAGAACAGCTATTTCAATGACACCTCACATCATTTTTGAACTGAGAGCACCACCTACTGACATAGTAAAACGAAGACACTGTTTCACGAAGCCTCACCAGCTAATGACTCTTCTTTTAATATCTTGCAGATGACTCAGCTCCTCAACCTATGTTTCGGATGAGCCATCGCTGGCTTCCCTTGAGTTTGATATTGCTTTATTAGAGGCTTTTCTTTAAGTCCACCTCCTTCAAAAAAGGCTTTCTCTTCTTTACGCAGATGTTGTCTTTGTCAGCTAGTAAACTTTGTTGTGCCTTGTCTTGCAAACAATGTTCATCTTAACTGAAGGGTTTGATGTAGTCACAGTGTTTTTACCAAGCGTTGCCAGAAATCTTCTAGTCTTTGTCAAGTTTTAGTCAACTAAATATACAGCATCTACAGAGGCATAGTCGGCACTCATTGGAAATGTGCACCAGTCTCATATAGAACAGTACTGAGGTTTGACTGTCAAACATAAGCAAGGAGACTGTTGTTACATGGAACTGCTAATTTTATTTCGGTACAAAATCCAAAACGCTAATGTATAGAAAACATGTTTTGGGTACTTTTAAAAGCACAAATATAACTATTCTTTGACTAGTCAGTGTTTCCGCCTCATATAAACTTGCGTGATTCACCGTCATTGCAATGCTATCGGAATGATGTCTTTTTAAAGATGAAATCTCTCCCGATCAACGAATTAAAGCGAAGTGGAAATATTGTGGAGATGGACTTGAACGTGACAGTTTTTGCAGAAAAGTACAGAAAAAAACATAAGGACTGAAGTCTGTTGCTCGCAGAACTCAAGTTGTGCATTCCGGTTGGATATATGAAAAGACGGAACACGTGAGGACGGCTTGGATCGCATTTGGGATTTTCTTCTCATGATTAAAAACAAAAAAATTAAAAACTAGTGTTTTCACTGTCACCGATTCGGTAAATGACAAGACGTTCCCCTCTGTTTCTCTGTCACTTCCAGATTGGCTGCATTCCATTCCCTTCCGATCACCCCACCCTCATATTTTTGTCTCTTTTCAATTCGTGAACCTAAGTGTAAACAGTACTTGCTCATTGCAACTGACCTTTGTTTTGTCTTTGTTTAGTTACGTTAGCTTATGCACGTGGATAAAGAATTCAATGTCAAAACCCACAACTCACTAGCGCACAATTCCTGCAGCTAAAAAAAAAAGGCTTTGAATAACAAGGCAGCGAGCAACGTGGTTGATCCTGTCGGTCAAATCTGCTTGTTGCAAAAATGAGGTACAGTACAATGAGTGCAGAGCAACTGTGAATGGCTCTTATTCAAGCGCTGAAGTGGCAGCATTTTCCTCCTCCTCTGACTTCTACTACCCACTTAACGCTGAGCTCTGGCTCTCTATGAGATGTGGTTTATTTGCATTGCATGATTTGGCATCAAGAAGCATCAGAAGTCTGTGAATATTGTTGGTCTGGTTCTTCATTTGAAGAGTTATTGTGTTCTCTGACAGAATAGATAACCTGATCCAATGAAGTCAATCTGTGTTCTTCACTGGGAGATGTGGATCCCCATCAATGCTGCAAGGCCTGATGTCGTGAGCTAGCAAAGACAGCAGGATATCATCTGCATAAAGAAGCTACTCAGGTCACAGCGCTCACTGACACTGCTAGTACAAAACATGTTTTAAAAATGAAGATAAGCTCACAGACACACCACTCGCCTATTTGAACAAGGGAGACTTAAATACAGGCCTTAACAAAATTACCTTGCAGTGAAATTGCATGTCAAAGTTGAGCCCTGGGAGCCAAATACAACTTTCACAGTTTTTAATTTTTTTTAAATTTGAATTCTGGCAGGAGATTTTTAAAATATATATTTTATTATTTGTGAGCTCATGAGACATGTCTTTTGTTTTAGTGGCAAAGTTTGCATTTTTGGCTATGGGTATGCTAGCTAGCATTTAGCATTCACACACACATATTAGTACTCATATCATTTTTTGTTATATAACCCCGGCTTTATTTGGGTTTATCCAAAAGTGGATCAAGTGAAGATCAGGGACTGTTTCCCTTGATCTCAGCCATGTTCAGCTTTAACATAAACGGAACATATAGTCAGTTAGATGGATGGAAAGGACCAGATTCTTGCTTAGGTAGGAACTTGGCAGCCCGCTCTAGCTGTTTGTTATTTCCATGGATGTTTTTCACAGCAAAGATTTGCTCCATCATTGGGATGGTGCTTCACTTTCCAGACATTCCCGGCACTGATGCCATACTTGGCGTGCTGCTCCTTGCCCATGTGAGGCGCAATGGCTTTAAGTGGCTCTGACCTCTGGATGGGTCATCCACCAGAGACTTGGGGCTGAGCTTCTCCTTTACTACTACTGTAGCTTTTTAATGTGATAGTGAGCTTTTCTTAAGTCCAAAACAGTCTACAAGGGGTCTACATGACCAGCAAATTTCAGTGTGTCTTTACCAGTAAGATGCATGAACCTTGAGCTGGATCTGATGTTGCAAATCTGTAATTTACATTTCCATGTCAAATGTAACCTTTGTTGTTGCCAGTCTTGTGCATGTCCCCCATCACATGAGAAAAGCGCTTTCCCATGACCTGTTGGAGACAACGTGATGCAGACGTTTGCTGATCACTCTTCTGATAGCTGGTGAAGGTTACAGGTGTCATGTAGGTGTCTGAAGAGAATGTGCTGTTAGAGATGTCGCTGGCTCAAAATCTTGAGGTTGCATTTCACAAGCAGACACACTAGCTGAAGTGTGGAGCTGCAGCTGCGAGATACTCCACTATCTTGTGGTGATAACACAAAAAAACCCGCCAAAAACTAAAAGCCAAACTGTATTTTATTGCATTTTGAGAAGGGGTTCTAAATTTGAATGGAAATTTCCAGCCGTTGAGTATTGTCCAGGAGAAGTGGTTTTGTTTGACCTCTCTGTGTAAGAACAGCTTGAAAAGTAAACGCAGTCCTTATTGTTCCTGTCCTCCCTGTGTTTTATCAAGTGTGTGACAGTTTTCTTTGTAATTCCTCACTTTTTCTTCCTCCCTGACTGTTTCTTTTTCCCGGGACAAGACAAATAGTCAGATTCTCTTTGAACCCAGCAGAGCTGACTCTCCCTCCGAGCAATCTTCACACTTCAGCATTTATTTTGAAAGGGACATATTTGCCACAAAAAGCCACATTCTTCAATTTGAATGAATTTGGTATAGTACTGAATCAAATGATGGACCCATACATACATTTAAGCAACAAAATATTGTTTATTTTGCGCAATAGCGCAATAAATCACAATGGCAGCTATATTCAAGTTTTTATACAACCTTATTTAAACTAAAGCTCTTTTAATGCCTTGAAAATATTTTTACAAGTACATTCAGAGTAGTGGAAACCCTGGCCATTGTGTAGAGAAAAACATCCCTGAACAAAAGCAAACAGATGCTTTTGTTTGCTTTTGTTCAGGGATTCCTCCATGTTTGTTGTTGTTGTTATGCTGATCCTAGCTGCCACGTGTCTTGTGCATCAGTGTGATCAGTGGACCAGGAACTCCTGCACTGACAAAGGTTCCGTGTTGTCTGGAGAGCAAACTGTTCAATTAAATTACATTACATTTTTTTGTTATGTTATGTTTGTTTTTTTGTCTAAAAAAAACAAAAACATGGGTTTAAAATTTGTTTTCTGAGTTGACTGAATTACATGGATGCTGATTAGTTTATGTGCGTTTGCAGCGTCTGGAAAAGTGTTGCGCGCCAGATGAACTGAACATGGCAGAATTATGACAGCTGTTTACACTGGCAGCCCTGCGAGCATTTTAGCACACCTTTTAGCCTTGAGTGCGCTGGTTGACAGATGGAGAGCTTTTTCCTTCCAGTGTGGCGAAAAGCCTGAAAACGTCAACCGCCAAGGGTCTGACCTTGACGCTGAACTCAGACTTCACCCTTTGAACATTAGTCGGTTGGAACAGCCGCGTAATGAATGCATGAGGGAGTGTGCATCTGATTAGAAACAGATCTATGTTAGCGGGACGTCAGCGCGCCGCCCATTATCCGCCTGCTTATTCCAGACGCAGGTAGCTGAATCGATGAGGGACAAAGGCATGTGAATGTTGTGGCGGGACCCGATCGATCTGAGCTCAAATCAACTTATTATTCTCAGACCTGCTCACAAACATGTTGATGACAGGAGGTTTTTCATGCTCATATATAGGAGTTTTATATTCATTCTTTGGTTTGACACATCAAATATTTCAAACCTTTTAAGTCTGGTTTTCTAGTGTCAACAGCCTGGACTCACTTCTGCTCATTGACTTGGGAACCCTGCACCTCACGTCCTGGTGTTATAGATACAGCACCTTGACTTTGGTTTGGAGCACTATTGAATAATGTGGCGGTGAAACGATTTTGCTTTCAGAGACCTGAATGTGGCTATTTGAAGGTAGCAACCAATATAAAAGGTCACATGCGTTGGCAAGCTCATAGAGCTGTGTCAGTTTTTACCTGTACAAAAAGTGAGCTTCAACAGCTTTGGCTTTTGAGCACAGTTGTGATGCAACATGAAAAGGCAGCCAATGAGGTTTATACATGCTGTAAATGAGAAAGGATAGGTGGGACTAGGGAGGATGATGAAGACAGCCGAGGTGGAGGAGGTCGACTTGCTATGGCAGCTGCTGGTGAGATGAAGAGGAGCCAGGATGGACAAGTTTGGACTCTAACCTAATGCTACACTAAAACCAAACTCAACTTGGTGACGCCTGATGTTTACCTGCCTCGAAAAAAAAAAAAAGTAGGTCAATGTGAAGGGGGCACTTTAAGTTAGTAGGAAGTCGACATCATCTCTTCTGTTTCACTTCTTTGTCTTGATGATGAATTTTCACCGTAAAATCTGGACTGTGACTGGTTAATGCACCGCAACTTGTCACAAGATTTGTCGAGGTTCATGTGACAAATGTCGTCAGAAACGCGTTGCTAGAAACGTGCTAAGCTGCGACCCTGTTGCCCCCGAGCGTGTCACATCTCTGCTCCCATGTGCGTGACAGTTTGTAATCGCGGTTATACTCCGACTCATGTCTCTCTTGTCGGCAACACTGCAGTCAGTGTGAATGTACAGTGAGGAAATTATGGCAGGACTTTTGAGGTTGTCTTGCACCGTACCTGACTTAATACCTTTTATCATCCATTCATTCAAACACCAAGGTGAGAGGTTTTCAAGTAAAAGTATCGTGGTTTGCTGCTCAACCATAATTTCGTTGCGCTTAGATCCTGAATGTCTCTTCAAGTACTGCGACTGGACCGGAGTCCGCGGCTCTCCCTGGAGTCACCTGTGCACACACAAACCTTCGTGCTCAGATGGTCCTTGTGAGCCATGTGCAGCTTTGAAATCCTTGCCAACTATGACTGGACTCCATGAATATATGCATCAGCGTCACGAACACGCATTTGTAAACACACAAGCGCACACACACAGACCTGAACCTGTGTGCCTGCACATACGTACCTCGACAAGCACTAAATAAACAAACAGCGAGCAGTGAGAGATCCCCTCAGAAGAGAAAACACATTACCATGCTGAACATGACATATGTGGTCCAAGTGAAACAGGAAAAAGGTGTTTTGGTCCCTCTACAAAAACAGGGCTTTCGTCAACCACCCCGTGGACAAGAGACATTGACACAGGAGACTTTAAATGCACTCTGTGTTCACAAAATAAAAGTACATATGGTAAGATTTCCGTAGTTTGCTTCTGCATAACATACTCTTCACAGGCATCCAAATCTGGATGTGTGAATTAAAAACTGTCAGATGAGAGTAGTCATGAACTGAATCGTCTATGTCCAAACATACACAAAGTTGTTTGGCAATGTAGCTCAGACGGCTGCTAGTTCAATCGCAGCACCAGACATGTTACTCTCAACGCCCGATTACTCCGGTTCAGATGGTGCCTACTGTCATCACTGTGTGAATGGGTGACTCCGAGAGCATTAGATATGACTGTGGCTAAAACAAAAACTTTGCTTCACACTACATCATGAGCGAGAAGCTCTGCAACAGCTCAGCGAAATTGCTCTTCAATATTTTCATCAATGCTGAGAGCAGAATATTGTTAGGGGTCCCCAGTTTGCGCGCTGTGATTTGACTTCACAACTGAAGTTAGTGACAGGCCAGACCTGTGTTTCTTGAGTTTAGTCTTTCACAAACACATTTGTCTCAGGTTGAAGAGACACCCATTTTTGTTGCCCATTGTGTGTTTCAGGTGAAATGTGTTGTTAACACAGCTGCACATGGTTGACTTCTCTTGACTAAATGTGACCGAGTACTGAAGGATGGATGCCTTTGAGCCTCTTAACCCAGAAACACATAGTGCCACATTTGGAATACAATTTTCTGCAACAGTCGGAGGATGACCTCCATCATGATTGTGATAGTGTTTGAGGGAGAACTAGGGGAACTGCTGCTATGCATTGAGTGAACCACTACTTCTGACCAAACCCACATCTAAATTTTCTGAAACAGGGCCTAAAACTACAAGGAATTCCCACCATGCTCGAGGTTTGCCCAGAGAAACATACTTCTAGCGCTCTTCTGCCCGCCGGCTAACAGACTACCGTCTGTTTGAGCCAAATATTTTCAGTTTTTACTCATCACTCCAGAGCACCTGCTGCATGTTTTCAGCTGCCAACTCCGGGTGTTTTGTGAATAGGTGATTTTCTTGACTCCGTTTCCACGTGGAAAGGCAACGGAACAATTTTTCCATGGTACTTTGCAAGCGTAGCATAAAGACCACTTCAGACTACGTGTCATCAGATAGAGACGGGGGTCCTGCCGGTCCCAAACCCCGAGCTGACAGTCCACATTTTTAAGTAAAGCCAGTGTCATTTCAACCAAAAAGTGGTGCATGTATATCACAAAAACTCACGTTCCCACGTTCCATTCTTTAGTTAGAAAAACAAAACTTGGGGTTGTATCATGTCATCATACCAATAAAGATCAAATATTGACTGTTGTCTTCTCTGTCTTTTTCAGGCCTATATGATAAGTGCTTCTATGCATCCAGTGACAGGGGCTGGCTACTTGGCATCCGAGCAGTTAGCGAACATGGGAATCGAGATCCTCGCTTCTTCTTCTCCCTCAAAACAGACCGCGCTCACAAGGTGGCCACGATCCATTCCAATGCTCGCTACACGCCCAACCAGTGGGCTCATGTGGCTGTCACCTACGATGGCGTATACATGAAGCTTTTTGTCAATGGTGCTCAAGTGGGGGTCAGCCGAGAGCAATCCGGTGACGTCTTCAGCCACCTCACCAAAAAGTGCAAAGTGCTGATGATCGGAGGCAATGCCTTGAATCACAACTACAGGGGCGCTGTGGAGCGAGTGGAGCTATGGAGGCAAGCCCGAAGCCAGAGGCAGATAATCAGAGACATGCATGCTCACGAAGACCCCCAAGATCTACCTCAGCTGGTTATCCGGGAGACATTTGAACATCCAGGCCGCAAGTGGCTGACAGTCAAAGATGGTAGCTTCCCTCAACCAGAGCACAGAGGAGGTGGACGATTTGGCATCGGATTACTAGACACAAGCCTGGAGCCGCCAGCTTGCGGTCAAACAATATGTGACAATGTCGAGGTCATCAAAAACTACAATGACCTCTGGAATTTTCGCAAACCTAAGAAAGTGCGCTATCGCGTGGTAAACGTTTGGGATGACTCACGAACAAAGCCGACAGTATCAGACAACCAGATTAACCTGCAGCACCAGCAGCTAAACGAAGCCTTCGCCCCCTACAACATCACATGGGAGCTCAGCATTCACAACGTCACTAATTCCTCCCTTCGTAACCGTTTGATTCTTGCTGACTGTGACATCAGCAAAGTCGGGAACGACGCCTGTGACCCTGAGTGCAGCCATCCACTGACTGGCTACGATGCTGGGGACTGTGTGTCTGGATACCGCAGCCGCTGTTCGGAAAGCAAGCAGGGCAACGGTGTTTGTGACCCAGAATGCAACTGGGAGAACTTCTTCTATGACCTTGGCGACTGCTGTAACCCCAACGTGACGGATGTGACCAAAACATGCTTCAACAGATCTTCTCCTTACAAGTAAGTCTTTTTTTTCTCTCAAGGCATTATTCTTTTTCTTGGCACTTGCTTCATTCAATGAGTGAAATATTGGAAAACCCGAAGGAGATTCGATCCAGACAATGACCTCCCATATCTGCAGTAAATGAAACAAGAAATCTTTCCATATGTCTTTCCCCCAGGAGATGTTTGGGTGTCTACTTCTTCTGTTTCTCCGACTATTTGGGCTGAGTCGCCGTGTAACTCAACTCCCAGTCTGTGTGGCCTGAAAAATCCTCTCGGGGCAGTTAGTGCAATCTGGCCTTGGTCTGGTTCAATCAGTGTTCCACATTTAAACAGGGCAAAACAAATGAAAAAAAAAGTGTTTTTTTGCGCATTTTCGTAACTCTCTCCACAGTTTCCCTTTCCGAGTGGTCATAATCTAGCGGGACTGATTGGAGAAAGGACTCGGATAGGAGAAAGTGCCAATGTAAACAAAGCACAAAGGCAAATAGAGGTCAAAAAAGCAAGTTCAATCGACTCTCACTAGCACCACTGGAAATTATTTTAATGACACGCTGAGCTTTCCAGGAAAAGCCAGAGACATGTTTCCTGGGTAAGCAGGTATTGGTCCTTGAACATCAGGGCTTGATTGAAATTTCCATGAAAAACATTGGAAAAGGTATGAACAGGCAGTCAGGTGTGCTGCCCATGAGTTCAGAATATTACATGGGGCGACTTCAGTCAGTGAAGGACGCCTCTGTAAATATAACGTTCAAGCAAAACTGCATCAGGGAAATGCTGGAGTTGAATTAGTTGTTTATCAACTGTGTCAAATGAAAAGGACTCACTCACTTATTATTGTAAATATAACTGGCGGAGGTGGCGGTAGGGCTCCAAATCTTGCACACACACACAGTGGAAACCGTCGACAAAACTTTGACCAGGTTACTACTGTCTCAGTGTTCTTAACATTTAGAGTTATTTTGCTAACAGTCAGACAGATAAACACCAGCAAGGACTTGTTGGAGGTGACAGTGGTGTTCAATGAAAATGCTCTCATGACCTTACGACCTTGGAATATTCTGTGAGAGAGTATTGTGAGATTGTTCAAGTTGTTTACAAAGTTATTGACATTATTCTTTAATGCTACAGTGCCTATCTTCCACGCAGTTACTATGCAGTGGTGTATTTTAGATTTTACAGTGCTGTGTGTAATTGTGTTGAGGATGTCACACCTGCTAAACAATCCGAGTGAACCAGTAGGCATAATCCCCAGGTGCTAGGCCTGTGGAAAAAAAAAGATTTTCAAATATGTTGTGATTTTTTTTTCCTGACAATATTAAATACTGATATTTATGCCCAGAATCTATTTTTTATTCCCACATTGTGTTGGCGGCAAGACGCAAGATGATATCCGTTTCCTGGTAAACAGTTGGTGCTGCGCTCACCTGCGTCTCCCGCTCAACAGAGTAGCCGATCAAACACACAAGTTTAATACTCGCACTCGCAGTTTTTATTTTTCAAACACCAACTAATGTAGACCAAGGACTCTAGGACACTTGCTAGATTCACATAGCTGATGCATGCAGCCAACTGTCACTCCAGAGTAGCATCTCACGAGCGCACCACCGACTGCATTCATAAAAAAAAAAAATTATATATATATATATATATATATATATATATATATATATATATGTTTGGACAAAATAATGGAAACACCTTAAAGCTTTAATGTCATACCCCTGTATATTAAGTCAGTTGGCTAGAAAGGTGCGACAAATGGTTAGTGTGGCCTGACAAAAGTCTCTTGAGTTTTATGGCGGTTATGAAAAGAATTGGCAGCCATGTGCTAACATGTTAGCGCTCTCTGCTAACCGCTGCTCAGTTTCGCTCTGGAGGATTGTAGATGCTGGAATGACACTGTCTAGTGTATGCGATCGATGGTCGTCCTGGGCTGAAACTGCAGTGAAAGTAGTTGGTTATTGATATCGAATCCAGCTCCAGTCTCTCTTCTGCCGCATCTGCACACAGGTCTGTGATAATGCACGCTCTCAATCACTGACAAAACAATCTAGCCCCCAAAATATCACTGTCCTGAACCTGTTCTGGCCCCTTGTTATTGCACATAAACTGCTTTGTATATTTACAAATAGTGAATTATACTCTCTATAAATGCACAAATACAACCACGGTCAGCACTTTGACCAAATGTCAGTGGGAAACCGTGATGTGCATTTTAATCCTTTTTTTATTAATAAAACACAATCACGATATAAATAAAAAAAGGACAAAAGAATCCCAATATAAACCAGAATGGCAATATCAGTTGAACCAGCACCCAAGGCGCCGTCATAAAAGGTGCATCATGGTGGCATAACTTAAAAATGTCAACATAATCTTGATGAAGAGCTGCCACTTTCCCCAATGATGAAAGAAACCAAAATCTGCCAGAACACAATCTGATTTATATTATTAAATGTGACCTCGGGTTTTGAGGGTCAATAAGTTTAGAAAAGAATGAAAACTCTCAGAGTAGATGCTCTCATATTTCCTTTTTTGCCATCTATCAAAATTTTTCAATTACTATTGTAACATTTTTGCTCATTAAAACCAGACAAAATATCAATTCCCTATTTGCTTTGATCATAATATGTCTTCAGACAGTTGAACCACAAACATTCCTATTTTGCCTGGGAGACAATGTGTTCATTTTCAAGCAAAATTCACGCCTGTTACCGTTTAAGAGTTTTTTTTTTTTTTTTTTAAGATCTGGAAGCGGGACAGTCTGTGGTCCTGATGCAATCACTCCTTAGAAAATACCAGCGAAAATGACCCCCTGCTGCTTTCTGTTTATTGGCTGAGGGAAATATTTTGGATGGTTTTCATTCAGTCCTTGGTTTTGACAACTCCGGTGGTTTTTTGGAAATATTTGATCTTATCGTGCTGCATTTATTTTGCTTGAGAGGAAAGGAGCTTGTTGCTATGTAATTAGACAGTACGACTATTATTCTAAGTGTGCGCAAAGTTGTGTTACCAAGCAAACACTATGAGTCATGGTATTTGAGTCATCGCATAGATAATTACATTTATTTTATATGCTTCTCTGTTTTTGTGCAAATGTAACAAAGAAGCATGAACCTTGCATGCATACCCACGTAGGTTCACTGCCTTTTTATGGGGTCACTTTGGTTGACCCTGTGTTCCCACATTTTACGACAAATCAATCCTGGGTCTGAGCACAAGAGGAAGCATGATGGATATGAAGTTTGCAAGGTGTATGAATTCGCTTTCATCCCCCTTGTGTTTCGGAAAATGAGGCCCTGGCCTGGCTTTGTCAGAGGCTAATAGGTCATCCAATTTTTTTCCCTTGGCCTCCATCTCCGTCCTGCAGTCAATATCTCTTCCTGTGACATGGTAATGGATGGACCACCCCTTCTCTCTTCATCACTCCTTCTACCACTGCATTTTAGTTTTAGGGCAAGAGAGCTAAACTCCTGGGCTCTTGACTTGTGTGCTTTACTGTTGGTCGTCTAAGCCATTAAGCCCCCGCCCCATAAAACATAATGGAGTGCCTTGACATAAAATACCAGGACTTTGCACTTTCATTTTAACGCTGCAGTATAGTTGTTTAAGCGCCTGGGGTAGAGATGCTACTTGTTCTCCCCTGGGGATGGCGCTGGGAGAAAGCCATGGGCCGTTGCAGGCAGAAGGTGAGAAGAGAATATTTAGTCCTTAATAAATAGAAGTGACCCATGTCTAACTTATGCAGGCAATAGAGATGCATGGATTTAGAATCCAGTACACCATGCGTTGTACATTAACCGTCAGTCAATAGATTTAGAGTCAAATGTTTGCATATTCCAGGGTATTTAACTAAATCATGTGTCTATGACACATCCACCCATGTTGCATAAAATGATGAAAACACATTTGTCTAAACAGTTGAGACGACCTTCTTCACTCTGACCCCCCTTGTCCAGGATGAGAGCAGGACGATGAGTAAATGAATGTCATAGTGTGTTTTTTGTTTTGGCCGGTTTGTTACTGAAGAACTTTGGAAGCCTCACAGGCTGTGTCCCACTTCTCACCCTAACACTAGCACTTAACACTAGCACTTGGTTTTGAGTGCCCTCCACTATGAAGTGCCCTCCGACGACTGACGTGATTGACGTCCCAAAGAATTGGGACAACACTTCATGACATGACGCGTAAAGACAATGTCTCATTGGCTGCCCCACTGTATATCCTGCATATTGAGTGTTGGAGATGTTTTGATGTTTTTGGAAATGCCTTCTCCAACGTTTTTGCAACCTCTTGCTCTCACTTGGTTTGGTGAACCAATGGAGAAGAAATAGGCAGAGCCCAAGCCGGCTTTGCCGCTATGTTTCGGAGATCTGTTAGAGGTATGACATTGACGTATAATGTTAGCTTGGATGTTAGCCGACTGATGTTTGTTAAGAAAAAATAAAAACCTACTGTTGTACATACATGTTGCATTGTTCATGTTGTCGGACGCGGTAGACCATTTGGGTCGCTAACGTGTGATACGAAAGAAAGTAACGGAAGAGTAGCCCTTGTTACTAAAATGTCCCTGTTGTCCTATGCAACATTGTTTTTAAATAAAGTACTACAGCTCTGGAGCCCCCTTGGTTTGAAGGGGTCATTTCAAGTGGTGAACGGCGAGTGCCCTCGGTCTTAGGCGTATTGGGACACACTACACTGACACGTGAACGTGCAAAGCCAAGTGTTAGGGGTCAAAAACAAGTGTTAGGGTGAGGGGACACAGCCTTAGTCAAAGATCAGGGATCAGTAGCAACTTAGAAGATCACATTGCAGAATGTGAACTAGACAAATTTGAAGCACACATATTTCCAATGTTTCTGCGTTGGGTTACAATGAAGGTCAATGAAACAGAGAGGAACATGAAAAGAAAACGCTGTTGAACAGTCCGATGAAGCTCTGTCTCTGTCGTCCGGAGGTGCTGTGGGAGGAGAAATATTTCATTCAATTTAAAGAACATTGTGTGTATTTAAAAAGACATTTTGTCGACGTGTTTTGGGAAAAGGTAATTCCCAAGATTCATCACCTTTCAGCTTAAAGAGTGCAAGAACACTTGCATTTAAAACAAGTTAAAGAACACGGACGAATGAATTGCTTTACCAACAATTATTAGTATGTAAATTTGATAAGATTTGAACAATTCTGATTCTGTTATCGACACTCTTATGGCTTCTCAATGAGATAAAGGAAACGGGTCATTTAGTATCAATAGATTTGGGTAATTTTTGGATAGTCAAAGCAGGCCTTCTTGAAGGGTTTACTGTGTTGTAGCTGTAGCTCTGTGGATTTAGTATCAATGAAACAAGGATGTGTCGTACTTGGTTCATGAGCATGTACATCAGAAGTCAAACCTCCAGGTCTGATCTGGAACATGCATCAAGTGTAGTCTGAACCATGAAACAGTTGACAACAATTCAACAATTTAAAAACATCAGTGTACAAATGTTTTTTTGGATGGAATTTAAACTGTATATCAGCTCTTTGTGCTTTAAAGGTCTTGTTTGTATTACAGTATAAACATGACATCTAAGGTGATGCATTCACCTGTAACTTGAACGTGCGGCAACAGCAGCGAGTAGAGTCAGAAGAGAATCAGACATTTTTGAACCAGTTCTGAATAGAACCCCTATAAAAGTATTTGTGTAAAAGATCTGTGTCATAAATGTATGACTGGTTATGATGGAGAGGTCGCACTTGCCATGGCAAACCCTGACAGGAAAGCAGATGCATCAAATACACGGTTTACTGATATTATCCAGGCGTAGTGGGAAGAAGAGAGAGATCGGTGCTCCAGTACTGGGACAGAGTGGAGAGCGTGTGTTGCTGTGTGGGTTTGAAGAGAAAACCAGAGGCAGGGTAACACAAGGTAAAGGGTCGTTGGCGAGGAGGTTTGAGTCAAATGTGGACGGACAGATAGTGGGACAAAATGTTTGAGAGGCCCAAACTATTTATGTCCTGACTCAAGTGATTTCTTTGAAGCCACCAGACACCTGTGTGGACTCCGAACAACGGTGCGGGATCAAAGCTCAATAGGTATGCATGTTTACAGCACAAGGGAAAACGTATGGAAATCTGGACCACATCCATATGTGTGCCGGACGTACAGGAACTTTGAGGACGCCGTTATTCAACATCTGTGCATTTCAGCGCGTGATTTTGACTTTGCATGGCTGCTAAAGGTGTTAAACCTACTGAACTTGCACAGCTTCGACCCCTCAGGCGGAATCTTGTTCTTTGCTGACTTCGTCATTTCGGCATCATACCTCTCTGAACCCTTTCCTTCACATGCATGTCCAAGAACTCTGAACAAATATTTTCTCGGGAAATAAAGAAATTCCTGAAATTATTAGGAAGAAGGCTCCTATGTTGCACACTCTCTCTTTCACTGCCTCTTCTCAGTCCGAGCGCCGTAGACGCTCCAGTCTGAAACAGGAGAGCAATATATTTTTACCGCCAAATTCTGATTTGACTTGCTCAGCAAAGGTCGCGGCCATGTTATGAAACATTTCGTGTCGCTGCATATGAAAAGTCTATTGGCGGTAACCTTAGCAGGCTTGTCGCAGTGGGAGCATTTTCTCACTGGTGTAAATTCCTCTCGAACACTGCCAAGCACCAGTGTTACCAACTTTTAAATTGCTTCCTTCAGGCTACATTGAACATACGCTATGAGACAGCTTGGTTTTACACTCAAAGTTTAAAATTTAATGCAGATGCTTGCTTTTCAAACATGGAATTAACAACCATAACAGGGAAAGAAGAAGAGGGCTGCAGTTTATATGCTTTGAAAATGCGTTGTTACAAGAACAAACACTGTTATGATATTTATTTTTTTTTGCGGTAGCCAATTTATGAGATATTTCCACAATAAAATATCAGGATTTGCACCAAAACTCATTATTGCTATGATGGTCTGAGGACATGAAACAGCATCCTGAGCAGTGACGTAGTTCAAGTGAGTCATGAAGCCGTATCGTAACCAGCCAGAACAAATTTCACCTCCAGAGAGAAGGAAATCAATCTACCTAGTGTTTTGTTGGAGCGAAGACTGTAGACTCTGAATGCTTGGTGAAGACCTTTTTAATATGGTCCTCACTTCAGTTGAGAAAAATTTAATGACCCAATAATGTAGAAAAACAGAAGGGGGAACAGAAGAGGCCAGCAGGTCACACGAACGCTGTGATGGAGCCATTTCATATTTGTGCTTCTTTGAAATTTTGGGGAATGGATGGAGGGAGCAGGAAGAGGCTCTAGATGAACAACCGGCATCGGGGAACTTTGGCACCAAGGTTGTTTTCAAAAGCGGAAGCTCTTGTGTCCAGTTAGTGCAGGCAGGTTTATAGGTTTCTATCAATATTGCGTGCTGTTTAACATAAGCAGAGGTTTGACTTCAAGTTGTGAATATTCATGTAGGTCCTACTGTTATCTTACGATCTATGCCTCTGTATCGATGAATGGCACAAATGGTTTTAAAGTACAAGCTGTTCAATAGCTTTGACATGTATACCCCATTATTAAGCTAAAACCTTTTACTTAGCTCATACATGTCAGCTGGTGATCCAGGAAGTTCGAGTTAAGAAAGGCCATAATCGCATCATAATATATCAACCTTGACTTTGTACTTTTTTCAGAAGTGTAACATGTTATCTTCCAGCAGCAAATCCAGCTGGTGTGAGGAACATGCCAGCTACTGCACTCACTGGAATTGCTTTTACACAGATGTCAAATGGGCTCAAAGAGGGACCGTCAGTCCAGCGGCAAAAGGACAATGACCATATTCTGTTTTCTTTTTTTCTGGAAGGCACATTGGAAGGCGTTAATGGTTTCACACCTCAGATGAGCTGTGCAAATAGGCCATTTAGACACTTACTTTATTTATTATTTTGGCAGGACATTCATCCATAGCTGTTGAGGTCAGCGACCATAGTAGAACGTTGAGCTTGCCACCTTTTGTGCTGATGTTTCTTCCTTTTCCAGGGCGTATTTGGATGTGAAAGAGTTAAAGGAGATTCTGCGTTTGGACGGCTCGACTCACCTGAACGTGTTCTTCGCCAACTCCTCCGACGAAGACCTGGCGGGGGTTGCCACTTGGCCGTGGGACAAAGAGGCGCTCACACATTTGGGTAGAAGATAAATATCTCACACATAAGTGCACCTTGTGGCAGACCAGATAATTCTCCTTCTTAAGACTTCAAGATCTAGCCTCACTAAAAACACTACGATCATGAAGCTGGGTCAATAATAATTTACAGCATAGTTTGTTCAATGATTTAAATACATTTGGAGCAATGTATTTGCAAGTTGAAATTTCTTTGTCTCGTAGGTGGAATTGTCCTGAACCCATCTTTCTATGGAATGTTTGGACACACGGACACCATGGTTCACGAGATCGGTCACAGTCTGGGGCTGTACCACGTGTTCCGAGGCATTTCCGAGATAGAGTCTTGTAATGACGCGTGTTTGGAGACAGAGCCTTCATTGGAGACCGGAGACCTGTGTGCGGACACCAACCCAACGCCCAAATACAAAGGCTGTCACGATCCCGGACCAGGCAATGAGACCTGTGGTTCTCAGCATTTCACACACACGCCCTTCAATAACTATATGAGTTATGCAGGTGAGACAGAGGTTCAGAATGTCTCCACTGCCAAACACACTCCTGGTTCATTTCAAATGTCTGGCTACAACAGCCACCGGCCTTTTGCATTCATTCTGTTTTGTTTCCCTGTTTGTGATAACTCTTTTTTTTCACTCTTCTGTAGATGACAGCTGCACTGACTCCTTCACTCTGAACCAGGTGGCTCGGATGCACTGCTACCTGGATTACATATACCAGACCTGGCAATTGGCCTCCAAACCTCCACCAGTGCCAATGCCTCCCCAAGTGGTTGAGCAACATCATAACTCCATCACGCTGGAATGGTTTCCGCCCATCTCTGGACACTTTTATGACAGGTGAAATAAGTTTTACATGCTTTGTGTTTGGCCTGCATCTAAGTTGGTTGCTGTGTCCGTCTGTTGGTTTCCTAGAGAAGTGGGATCAGTGTGCGATAAATGCACAGAGGGGAGAGTTCTGTTGCAGTATGCCTCCAACTCTTCATCACCTAGGCCCTGTGCTCCATCGGGACACTGGTCGCCACTCGAGGCTGAAGGTATGGCACTTTGATGTTACTCAATGTGGCGCAGTTGGGGGGTTGGTCAGTTGAAGTTACTTGGGTAAAGATGTCTAAAATGTTACTGCCATATTGCTTGGATTGGACAAACAGGAGAATTTAGATAGCACTTTAGCAGTGCTGTTATTTTAGCTCAAATTCACCATCTGCACCTGAGACAACTTGCCAAATTCCACAACCTTCCAGGTTAAGCTAACCTCCAGTTGTTAGGTCAGCCTGCGTCTCCTCTTGCCCTGTCCAAATAGCACTACTGAAATACTGCAGAAGCACTCCTCTTCTCAATAGCGTCTCACTGTAGTGGCCTTACTCTGATCAGATTTCCATTTTATCCTGTAAGGTGTAGCTTCATACTACCACCATGACAGCATGTAAGATATTTTCCCAAAGGATATCGCGATGACATCTGTGGTCTCAAGAGCCTTTCAAACTGTTGACACATCTGATGAATGTCACTGACTGTTTGCTGGACCCCCCAGGATGTCTGGCTACTGGGCGAACAGATCGGTTGACACTGCAGTCAACACAGACCTGAACCACCGTTAGCAAAACCTTGAGTGAAGACGAGCGATGTAGCATCGACTCTGTGACCTGGAGACACCATCACAGCAGTGATCCTCCAATCCAAGTTGGCTAGGATCCCAACTCTCAGTGGATTCTAAACATGCTCCATTGGTCACCACTGGAACAACATCACAGTGTTAACCAGTACGGAACGCTGTTCCAGTCCAGCATGTTCCCCATCCCAACATCTTATTGGTTATCTTAACTATTTCAGAAGCTGCTGAATGACATTTTTTTACTGGAATACTGGAAGGTGGTTTAGCTGGGTATGTTAAGGGATTAGTTCAGAATGTACTGGGGTTGTAACAATTTTTGGAATAACAGAAATTCTACTTGAAAGAAACGGTATCTAGCTACCAAATTGAACAAAACTATCATTTACCCTCTTAATATTTTGCCTTTGACTGTGGTCTTAAATATGAAATTGAACCGACCAATAATATTCATAAATAACTATGAAAAAAAAAATCAATGCCATTGATTTTTCTTTTTATGTGACATTAAGAAACGACATTGTTTGTCTAGTCACCAACTTGTGCGCATGCACATGTGTTCATGTGGGTGGTGTGTATCACCCATAGATTATATTTACTCATTGAACTGTGGCTAACTCTGGCTTGGGTGTGTGTACATGAGGCAAGTCTGGACTTGTCCGACGTGCTCTCTGTGTGTGTGTGCTCAATTTTCCTTCTTGGCCACAATCCCTGTTTGTGGCCCGTTTCCTCTTAACTGCTTGGACCAGCCTTTCAGTGGATACACAGCTGCTGTCTTGGCACTCGTGTCTTCAGTAGCTTCGTACTTTTGGTAATGCATTAACTCCAAAAGGCGACTGTAAACAAAGCAATTTGCACGCTATTAACCACTGGCGTAGGATGCAGATATTCAAAGATGAGCATTTCTCTGTGGTTTTGCTCTGCCGTCTGCAACGCATTCATGCGTACACATGGCACCTGTTATCTAAGGAATTGTGCGCCGTGTCCTCAAACTACTTGACAAGCAACACTTGCGTGGTCAGTGGAGAGCCAGAGTACCTCTCATAAATCTTTACTACGCTTTTCCCCTGGAGAAATACAGCCGGAGGAAAAAAAAAAATCAAGAATGAAAAAAAAAAAAGGTAAAAACGCACATGGACTGGAGGGAAATGGGTAGGGGAGTTTGGGTGGAGTGGAAATCACCCAAGATAGTTAAAAAAATTGCATGTGGTTATATGTTTATTTGCCATCATAAAGATGTATGGCTTTGTGCAGTTAGCTTTAACAGCAAACATGTGTGTCTTTGAATGTTGCCGTGTAACCTTAATGGGTTCAAGTAATAATTAGAAGCCTCCTTCAAGCAGCACCACTGACTTCTACTTTACTGCTTCTTGAGGTGCCTGAGCAGTTGCAAAACGTAATTGTTGTTACATTACTGTAATAAATAGTAACGGTTTGTGCCTTCCCTATGGACAAGGATGCATATACTGCTACATTAGAAAGTCCCATGACTCTCAGACATCACAGTGTCACTGTCAATATCCTAAACTTAAAGTGTTCGTCTTATTTACAGTGGTACCTCGGTTCTCCACCACAATCCGTTCCAGACGGCCGTTCGAGAAACGAATTTTTCGAAATCTGAATCGATTTTTCCCATTACAATGAATGGAAAAAGAAAGAATGCGTTCCAAGCCTTAAAAGAGTCTTTTGTAGGAGTGAATGTCGAGTGTCTGCTGCAGGTGCGCTGTTCCTCTATGTGTGTGGCCCCTGCATGTGGGAGGGGTTGCCGAGTGAGTGACGTCTCTCCAGAAGTGAAGAGGTGCCCGGTGCGTGTCCAGCACTGAATGTGCGCTTCTGTGCAGTTTGGCTGTGACAAAGTCATAAACCAAGTAACGCTCTGTCCGTGACTCGCCTCATCCCTGTCCCAGCTCCAGCCCACAACAGGACATCAAACCCTGGAGCTCCAGCCTCAGAGGTGTGGAGAGCGAGCACCTCCCCTGTGACACTCTACCACGGTCCAGTGTGGAGACAGGAAAGGTTTTACACCTCAATATGAAGAAAAAACAGTCCGTAAATGTAGCTAACGGGACACGTCTGCATACAGAGGCTGTGTTATACACAACAACAAAGCATGTCGTGGGCCAGATGATCGGTCCGCGCATGTTATGTTTTTTTCTGGCTTTTTTGGGGGGCGTTCGAGTTCTGGATTTTCATTTGAAATCCGAAGCAACAAAAATGTCAAAATTTTAGTTCGAACTCCGATTTGTTCGAATTCCATGACGTTCGAAAGCCGAGGTGCCACTGTATTTCAATTTGTTCCCTGGCATCAGTAGGGCACCTCCATTTTGCTTTCTACGTCATACAAAGAATCATTTCCCATGTCTCAGCCTGAAATTATCCGAGTGATATTTGATTCCGTTTATCTTCTTTGTCTGTTGGCATTTCCCATCAGGTGCTGCCTCAGCAAGTCCACCACTTCTTGATCATCCTCTCATGTCACACCCTTCATCTTCACGTCCCTTTTGCCACATCCATGATTTGCTGCCTTCCTCTGCTTGTACCTGCTACCTGCATGCCTGACATAGTTTATCCGCTATCTGTCTCAGACCCGCCTGGATTAGACATTTCCTCTCCACGAGTGTGGAGACCTTGCTCCTCAACACTGGCTGGCCCACCGATAAACTCATTTGTAGTTTGACTCCAGTCATCGGATGACTTGAGATGACTCATATATGTAAGAGCTGGACGTCTGCTCGACAAATACTGAAGCTCATTCAAATACAAGTGATTTTAGATGGTCCACTCTATTGATTTTACAGGTACTGAGAGCCCTCTCGCAATCGACTGTTGCAAATGGAGCTTAGGTAGAGGAAGAACAAGACAACCGATTCATGCACATGGTTAACATGAACATCAGAAAGGCAGGTGTGCAATCTCTGACTGGACATGCAAACAGACAGAAGAAGAAATACAAGCTTGTTTCGGTGACAATTATATGACCGTGTTTGCTTTCAATAGGAATCACTGGAAACCCATAATATCTAGCTACTTTTTTGGACTTTGGACACATCACTAACAGAACACTATATAACTTAAGGTCAAGCAGCCATGTCATTCATTTAACTCAAAGACACCAGACTCATTGTTAACTGGAGTAAAAATCTTTTTGCCCCTCTAATGTATAATTGCAATGGTGCATAGGTTAATTGAATTCACCATCTCCATGAATGTGTCCTTTTCTTAACCGCCTGGAGTAAAAATCACTTTAAAAACTCATTTAATACTCCTACATAATGATGGTTATATATTATAAATTGTTAGATACCAATCCGAAATTACTTCTGTTTTGAGGAAAGGACAAAAAAAATGAGAATCATTTTACGATACTGAGAAGATTTTCTGTCAGTTAATGAAAGGTGCTTGTCTTCAGTTGAACTTATATTTGTGGAACATATAAACCCTTTCTCTGGCAGCATTCAGCAACCTTGTCTGAGGGACTGGGTCCATCTTTTTTCTGACAATGTCCTTTAAACTGCATGGCCCTCAAAACAGTGTGTATTGTGATCAGTATGTTTCATCCGATTGTGTCGAGCTGTTGTGCAAATCAATGTGACTGGATGCTTCTCGCATGTCTTGCCAATCTATCGTGTTTCAAATGGAAGGAATACAGGTCATCGAGACAGGGCTTCCACTTTCTGTGTCGCTTATTCCGCAGTTGTAGAGCATCGTCATAAAGTGTGTCAGGGAAGTTTCTCTCTGTTTATGTCCGTGTCAGGGCACGGGGTGAGGGAGGGGATTTACATAGCGTTCTGCGTGGAGAAGTGTGTAAGTGTGTGCGACAGTGAGATCAAGAAAAGAGGCACTTCTTAGAGAGCGTAACGCGTGCATGCCCAGACATATCCCGCTCTGTTTATCTATCTGGCCCGCTGGACTTTTCCAGATACAAGGGATTACAAGTAGACAGTGGGCAGATATCGGCCGTTAAAATGGAGTTGTATTTTACCAAATTATCAGCTTGAACTTTAACTTGCTTCAAAGGCAATAATAAATTCATGTGAAGTCTGACCTAAATATTATGAGCTTTTGAAAATCGTTCGACTCTGGGTTTTCCGTCACATATATAGATATTTTATTAGTGTTTCATATTCTTAAAATAACTACAATCCTCTGTTTACTAAGTTCTCAAGGTACCTCAGAGTCTATAAAGTGAGGGGGAAAGATGGAGTATCAGCTGAGCAGATGTCCGTCTACAGTCACGTTGGATTCCCTCCTGTCTTGAACGATCCTCTCCAACTTGAAGCAGTGCTGCCTGTAGCTCCGCAAGAATAGAATTGTTGCCAAAGTTGTGCACTAGCGGCGAAGTAGCGTAGCTCTATGCTCCACTCCTGGTGGAAATTGACAGATTGTAAACCATTCATTCTTTTTTAAAAGCTACGCTGCAGTCGCAGTTACGCTCTCAGTGGAAATTGCAGCGTATGCAGTCACAAGGATTCAGTACCGCGGTGAAGAAAGCGCTGAGCCAAAAGGCCTAGGTAACACATACATGAATAGCACTTCCCTGCCATTTTAAGAACATGATTCTACATGTCTGAAGGCTTCTAACTAGAAGCCCCTCGTAGGATGTTGTTTTTCCTAACTGGAGGGTTCAGTAGCTGCAGCAACAAGACATTGGAATTATGGAAGGTGATCAGCAAGTAAAATCATTTTGTCACCAGCCAATTCCCTCGCTGCATTTTCCCTCATCTTTAAATTCTTTTTTTTTTTTTTTTTCTTGTACTACACCTCCACGTTTGCCACACACAAACATTCCTACAGTACAATAATAAATGTGTTGAGATAATGTGGCTTGGAAACCTTCGTCCGTCCGCACTTGATTAAACACTGGAATCTTGCATGGTGCCCAGAAATGAGGTTAGCAAATGGCTTCGACGGTTGCCAGCTTGGAAATGCACAAAAGGAAATCGAGGGACTGTCTGCAGCTCGCTGGCTTCGAAAAGTGCTTGATGAATGTTAGTGTACGTCACTTGGGATAATGCGAGTTAGCTGTGTGTGGACTCCAAATATGGCTGCAGTGAGACTGGTTGTAATGACTTTGCTGAAGTGCGATCCCTGCACTGGGCCCCTTACAGAAGGTACACACCTCAGCACTGCCTTTCCTCTGCAATTGGACTCACAATGATCTCTCAGTTCAACTCGCACCTTAAATGTGGCAAGTGCTAGTTATCCATTCATTGGTTTGAGTCATGCAGTCGGCAGGTCAACTCAGTGATGGATTTGTAAATGACCCTGCTGTAGATCAGACACCAAAACATCTCCTATCTACAGTGATATCGCTGTGTATCAAGTTCAAGTCATCTTTTTCAGCTTGTGAGAAAAACCTTGTGGCCCATGGTGTTGTATCACTGTTGCGTCTAGGTCGAACCAAAATAATGAACTAATGTTCTGTTACTTTACATTGAGCGTACTGCTTCAATACAAGCTATGAAGTCAAAAGACTGTGGTATGATATACAATGTTGCCATCATATTTTCTCCTCGTGGATTGTCATGCAGCGTAGTGCTGGTTTTGCAGATTCTTTTCACCATTGGTGGGATGTGAAATGTCATTTCTCTTCTTCCCATATTTCTTGATTCAATAGGTCCACCAGATGTGGAGCAAGCATGCGAGCCAAGCGTACGTACCTGGAGTCCAAACGCTGGCATTGAACAAGGCAAAGTGGGCATTTCCGAGTGCCCAATCCAAGGCTGCATGCTCCAGCTGGAGTTCCCTTATCCACTGGTGCCTGACTCCCTAACCGTGTGGGTCACTTTCTTCAGTCCGGACGAAACTGCACTGCCAGCTATCCATAACATACTGCTGCTAACCGTCAGCGGAAACAACATCTCGCTGGGCCCCAGCAATGTTTTCTGCGACACCGCGCTGACGATAAAGCTGGACGTGGAGGAGGAGGTTTATGGGGTTCAGTTTTTCACCATGGAGCAACACCTCGAGATCGATGCCACTCTCTTGGCATCCAAAGCAGACTGTGCGATCTGTCGGCATTGCCAACCTCTACGCTACCGCCTGCTGCGGCAACCTCCCTTCACTCATTCTCCTCATGGTATCGTTTTCAACGAACCAATTCGCCGGTATACAGACAGGTGAGTCAGCTGTTTTCTTTAGTGCACTGAGGTTAACATTGGCCGAAGAGTTTGCTTTGTTGGAGAACAGCGGTTGCACATCATTGGTTAAAGAGAACTTTTCCACATTCGGCTTTAAATTCTATTTTGTCTCCTTGGACGATGTTTGCTGTGATGCGTAATGTGGCTAAGGGGCAAAGGATAGGCAGGAGATGTGAAGGTGTGAAGATGGAGTGTAATGCGTGTAAATGAAAGAGAGGCAAGTGGGTAGTGAAGTTTCACGGAGTTCAATTCTAGTATTCTGGATCAGCTATCCAGTGTAGATGAAGATGGGAGCGCTGGCATGGTGGATGGGGTAGAGACCAGAGTTAGATGTTGAAGATGCTCAAACTGAGGTTTGTTTTTGCATGTTGGTGTACTTTTCTGTGAAATCTTCTAATTTCAGATGCAGAGAGAGACTCTAACTCAAAACATTCATAGCAAGTTAAATCCATCTTTGTAGAGTGTGTCATGAGGAAGGCTTGTCAAATGTTAGCATTAGATGCTGTCTACTTTCAAGAGTGAGCCTCAATAATAATTCATAATTTTGGTTAATAATATATATATATTTTTTAAATAATAATTGGTTAGTGGGAAATGTTTCATTTTGCCCCACTAAATTCTGAAATCAGCTAGCGTTTTCCTAGCATGTCAAAATATTTGCTTTGACTCAACCTTTATTTTTGTCCTCTCTGTTCTTCCCGGTGATGTAATTGTCTTTTAAAAGACAGGACAGCCACTACATATTTGTTTTCCTTCTGGAGAGTATTCCGAAATAATAGGCTCTCTCAATAACAGATATCCCCTTTCAGCGCCCCCAGGAACATTAGCTTCTGAAGTTTCTGATCTGCGGTTCACCATTCGTTTCCTAAGTCACAGTTCAGTCTTTGCCCACATTTGTTTTTTTTCCTGTGTTCCATGAAACAAGGGCAAACAGATGGCTTGTTGAAGGTATTATCTGCACACGGTGGTGAGAGTTTAGTGCTTTGCTTTCATGGAATGTGCTGACTCGATAAAGATTGTGCTATACATGGCACTGTGCATGTTGTGCCATCTCACTATCGTGCAGTCAGCGTGGTTCACATGAGAAGGAAAGGGCTTGATAAGAGTTGAAACGGTGCGTATGCAAGTTATGCAAGATGGAGTGATGATACCCATGTTCCAACTTCCTGGCTGCCACCAGTAGGATGTATTTATTTGGAGGCTTTGGCTCACTTCAGTGATTATTGATGTACTGTAGTTAGTTTTACCACTGTGGTATATTTCACTAGCTGTGGTTACATTCCAGTGGTAGTGGTCAGTGGCACAAGCTGACTATTTTCTGTTGCGAGTGCAGAGGGAATCTTATGTTTCGTCTGATACTTTCACAGCATCCATATGTTTTAGCTTGTGTCTATTTTGGAAACGATCCTGAGGTTTCTCCAAACTATTTTGAAGCCGATATACAAGAGAAGAATTTTCAAGACTCACAAACAAACCTTTGACATGGCAGAGGAAAGGACAAAGTATCACCAGATGTTTTGTTAAGTGTTCTGTTTGATCATCTGTGTCCAGCTGCCGAAAGGCTTTTGTTGACCACACAGTAAGCTTCTTCCAGCTTGTTTCCCATGGGTTACATCGAGAGATAGAGGTCAAGGAGGGGGGAGGTGAAGGAGTTGCAACAACCAGGCCAACAGCTTTCACCTGAGCTGGGGCAAGCTGACTGAGATACTAAGTAGTTGAGATCATGTCTTAGACGCCAACCATGGGTGGCAGTTTGTTTGGGGTGACTCGGGGCTGGAGGTCATGGTAAGGGGTTTAAATTATCGTCAAAACTAAGAGGGGTGATTAGAAGATGTGAGATGGAGGTTGAAGGTTTTGACCATTGGGGGTTAAATCATTGCTCAGATCACGGGGGGTGAATGGCAGTGGAAGACAGCATAAGGGGGTTGAGAGGCGCGGGTAGGAGGATTGGGATAGTTTGACCTCCATTCCACAGAGGCACCCCTCGGACCAGGGGGCTAATCCTCTCCCTGATGTGGACTTCAGAGCCTTTCTGAGTCAAAGGCTATCTCAGAGCTGAAGTGAAGTGACCTCCCAGAGGAATAGTGGGTGCTGCTCACAGATACTCTCTGCCGCCCCACATCCTGCCTGTAACAGGAGCTTACACTGCTTGAAAACATGTCTCCATTGCTTGTCTAACTCATCACCTCCTTTCTTCGGCTTAACATTCATGACTGACATTAACAGACAAACGTGTTTGTCTCCATTACACAAGTGAATTTGATGTTGGTCTTGCCATTAAGAAAACAACATACCTCCCCCAGGAAGCTTATTTTCTTTCTATTTCTTATTTAGTTATCCAATATTATTGCCCTACAAGTATTTAATCATCAAACAGTAGGTGGCAGTCACAATACGGACCCCCTACAAGACACGCAGGACACTTGAAGAAGAGTGTGGACCATGTACAAGGATACAATGTTTTCACGGGTCACGGTAATGATCATTGAATTTACAGAGATAAAACTAAATACTGAAAATGCTGAATACTTAATGGCGACAGCCAATGGCATCCTTGTGATGTTAAAGAGATGTTAAATCTCACGGCCCAAAAATGCAAAACCAAATCTGTCCCATCAGACGCTGAATTCGGGCAGATATGAGCCTTTGTGTAGACGGGCCTTAATATACCTGTAACTACTGCTGGAGAAGTTCAGCGGAGGCCCAACGATGAGTTCCACTTATCGGCTGTATGGACTGCTACCTATGTATAAATGCGGTTCGACAATGTGGAACACAGCCAAGAGTACGGAACAGAGCCAATGCTAGTTTGCATATTTATTGCAATAAGGTTCAAAATAAAATTCATATCGTCATACATATTTTGAAACCTGTTCAGACCACTCCTTAATACATTAACTCTGCATTTGCTCCCAACGGTCCAATGTCAAATATAATCATAAAAACTATCAATATTTTAAACAAACTCTGAACATTCTGGCACAGCTTTTTTATTCCATGTTCAGTCACTCTCATCAGTCTACTTACTTATACTCCCTCTTCCTCTTCATTTTCCCTCTCTGGGTTTAGGAATGACTTGCATAACACATTGGGAAGTGGACTTTTGCCTCCTATACTGACGTCAAAGGCAGCCTTTCCATGTAGTGTTCAAGGTGGTGGGTGGCACAAAACACATGGACGTGGGTGGGGGTTTAAACATCAGAATCAGCTACTGTATATTGCCATGGTCAGTGAGGATCCCACCATGTTATTGCTTCGGAATAACATGCAATCATGAACAAAATAAAATAAAATAAAATAAAATAAAATATCCCACAAACAACAAGGGCTGGCCTCGACAGCCGAGGAGAAGGTGTTCCTGTGACGGGAGGTTCTGGTCTGGATTGACCGCAGCCTCCTGCCAGAGGGAAGAGTCCATGAACAGGGTCCTGTAGACATACAGGTCATGAACAGGTGGCAGTCTGCAACTGAACGCACAATGTGCTGTTGTCTCCCCTTGTCGCTGACGGTGGGACATAGCCTTCAATTGAACGCCTAGTGCGTCAACATACAATGCTGAATGAAGGCAGCCTTCAACGTGTATGACCATTGCCCAACATCTATATATTACGTCATGGGAGAGAGGATGTGTTGGTCATAATCTTCCTAGACACAGAGAATGTTGTAAAGGGCCTCGACATTTATGATATGCTCCCGTGCAGTTGTACGGCCCTTGTACAAAACGGGTTAACTGGCCTTATAATAAAATCACTAACCGTGGGGGGATAGTCCAATTCCGTCTGTCCTCTTCACATGTCCGAACTGTCCCTGACTCGAGCTGATCCTGTCAATTGGAAACATCACCATCTTCATATCTGACTCTTCTAACTCCAGTTCTACACCATACACGAAGGATGGTCTTGTTATTGTCCTATACATGTCACACACACACACACACACATATATATATATAAAATATATAATCTGTTGAACTGTAGTTTCTTTTCTGTTTGAGCTCTGGTAGAGCTTGAATACCAGAAGAAATATATCAGATAAACAAAACAATGACTCACTTCTGCTTTATAGTTCAATTGAGGGTGAGCAAGCTGTTTGATAGTTTGTCTCCTTCACTGTTGTGTGTCTGCTCACGCAAAACCCCATTGTTGACAGTTACAACAGAGACTATTGTGCTAAATGGAGCAGCGGAAGACCAGTTCCAGATCTATTCCTAAAGAGCCGGGCTGTTTGACATATCGGAGGTGTAAAAATAAACAAAGCGGAGCCGCACATGAATGTCAGCTGACACTGAAAGGATAATCAGTCCATTTGTTGATCTTGCGAGACACAAGTTGATTTTTTTCCCCCTCCCATCTTTTTTCTTTTGATTTATCTGCTTTTCTCATCTCATCTGGACTCTGTCAGCCAAAAACAACAAAGGGCGACAGATGGGAAACACTCACAAAATGTACACACTTCGGTGACGCCACTCACAGATGAACACCAGCGGACACCAGCGCTCACACATGCTTCCCACTATGATCACATGGCGCTACACAAACACGTCTGAGAGGCGCATCAGTCACTTGAGCCAGAAGTGAATTGTGTTAAGAACCGTTATAACCTCAGGTGTGGTGAGATAGTTGTTTGTTTAGCGCTCAGTTTTATAGCACATTTCAGTGGATATTACTGTACCTTATACACGTCTAATTCATTTACTCATCCGTACTTTCACATTACACATACAGTTCTTTTTATGAATTAACAGCGCACACTCTCAATAGTTAGTGGCCGGTAACAAGATAACCTGGTGACTTGTGCAAGAACTTATCACTCACTAAGAAACAGGAGACCAAGCGGTGAGAGCCTCTGTCAAGTGAACAAAATGGACAAAACCAAACAGGAAGTAGTCACGCTACATGAAACAGGAAGTCATTGAATCATGACAGATCACTCTCCAGACGCATCATTTACTCTCAGCAAAAGTGACAAACTTTTATGAGGATGTGAGTCCAAATAGAAGGCTATATATGTTCGCTTTTCTCTTTGTTAGGTCGTTCTATATTTCCCATCTATAGTCACTGCAGCTGCTCAGCCTCTTCCATCGAAGCCTAAACCTTCCTTTTCATGTCCTCGTTCATTATATTCATTCATCGTCTCCCTCTGCTTCCTTCCCTGGTATCTCCATCTCCAACATTCTTGGTCCAACACCGTCCCCACATGTCCCAACCATCTGGCCTCCCTACTGTATCTTTGTCACTCTGATGTACTGAATCCTAAACTTCAGATTCTAAACCTCACATCTATGCAGGTGTCACTACTTTCCAATAAAGCTTGTGAGAGAGCTCTCATTCTCTTGCTGCTCCTCCTCTTTCACAGACGACCCCGTAACCTGCACCCTGCCTGCACTCTCTCTTTCACCTCTGTATTTATTTATGATTAATCTCAAAATACATACATTATCCACCTTCACAACTGACTCAGCCTCACTGTAGTTTTTGCCCTCGACGGGAAGAAGTACATCTCATTCCTTCCTTCCTTACAATTCTCTTCCGACTGCATGACGTTGATGACATTTTCTGGCAAATGTTTGACATCAATAATCTCTGCTAGAAAAACAGTTCAGTGGCAGAGCCTCAACAATGTGATATCAACATGCACTGCTGTGCTTTCATTCAGAGCCAACTATTTCAGGCTCTTGTAGGCATGCTTTAAATGAATTGGTGGGCTGGATTTGGCCTTGGGGTCTTCAGTCTGTCTACTAAGACCATTTAAAAATAAATAAATAAATATAAGATCTCTAAAAGGCATTTAAAAAACCATAGCAAGGCAACAATATGAATAAAAATGGCTACTTGAAAAGCATGCATTTTTAATTTGACTAGAAGCTGCGCATGGAGGTGTTGTCATTTCACAGAACTGTAAGTGAAACCACAAATGGTCCACAAAGCCGACGTGCGGAGAAACAGATGAGATGTTTTCAAGGCATGCGGGAACTTTGACAGGATGGAGGAGCTTAGAATGAGGTCAACACAGGTAGTGATTCATGAACCAAACCGCGTTTAGGTAATTAGTACAGTATGGGACAGAAAACACTGCATCCTGTTTCACAAAGATTTTTTAGTTTGTTTGTTTGTTGGTTTCAACGTTGAGCTCCAATGCTAGTTAAAGTGTTTGGATAGAAATAATGCTTTTTATATATGCTTCATCATGAAATAAGGTTTGCAGGGAAAATAAATAAAGTGGAGACAACCTGTGGTTTCAAGAGTGGCGGTTATGTGAGTGTGTCTGGTTGTGTTGTGCATCATTTCACCGTGTTTTGGATCCCACCGGCCTGCAGTTGGAGCGCAGGTTTAATTGTCCACCAAAGACTTTCCTCGCTGAGACGTTCTATGTGTGTGGCTTTTGCTTTGCTAGCCTCCTGTTGGTTTTACTTATCTAATTTACAGACCTGACTAGAACAATGCTGCGCCCACTCTTCTCTGTCAGTTACAACATAACATCTTCATGTGTTGAAGATACAGTTCTTGAACTTGACACTACTCTCAAACTCAAGACCGCATTTTCAATGTCTTGGTCTAATCTCGGCATCAACTGCATTTGAACTTGGCCACGTCTTGGTCTCAGTCAGACTGGACTCTGGATCTTTTTTTTTGTCAAGACCAGTCAAGACCAAAGCTGCTGTGATTTATTAAAAAATAAAAAATAAAAAAAAGCTCAAATGTATTTAATTCCAAGACAATTTTGTTTTTGAAAAAAAAAAAAAACACTTCCCTAATGGCCATTGATGAACCATTTTTACATTAGAGATAAGGGGGAAAAGAGGGCTCTGACCTGAAAGTCCAAGTCTTGGTCTTGACTCTGGTTAGGCAGTCTCAACTACAACACTACTGGTGAGGAAGGAGGAGGCAATAAAACTTATTTACACACAGTCTGACCAAGAAAGTCGGTCGAGCTTGCTGTGCAAGTGGCCCAGTGTCCTATTATGGAGTCTCCTGGATCCTTTTGAACCGCACCAAACGTTTCAGAAAACTCATCTGAAATCTGTTCATGGCTTTTTCAGTTCAAAACAACAGGGGTAAATATGGATAAATAAGGATAAATATGTGTGTGCCATGTAAATATCAGGTAACCACTGAGCCCATTAAGGCGTTTTCCCACCATGTCCTTCAAGTAAGATAACTAGACAGGAAATTGGGGCGTCTACTTACATCATCCTCAGTCTTCAGCCATACAGTATACTGAGTATGTGTACTAAATATAATGAAAAACACATACAAACATACTGTATTTCCACTGCAGCAGAGGGCATTCTAAAATCCGGTTCACGGTACTTGATGGTCCATGTGAAATGATCTGTAGTCAGCCTCTTTACCCGCCGTGTGTCTATCTATTCAACCAGCACAAGCGTGATTATTCAAAGTTACTATGTAAAACGATAGCATTATATATCGAATACATTGTAGGATATACTGCTGGTATTTATAGTTGACCCATTTAAAGGGAGATGAAACGTCAGTGTAGGAAAAGTTTGGATGCTGCATTATCCGTAAAGGTCTTGATAAACCGAAACACAAGGGGCTTAGGATCCAGAGAGCAAAACATAAATGACAAACCACGACCACAAGTGACAAATCAAAGCTGTAAATGAAAACCCAAAATGACAAGTGGAAAGAGAACTGCGAGCAAAAGTGGCAAATGAGAGTGCTGATGTGATATCAGTTTTACTTCACTTAATACCTTTTGTATTGTTGCTTCTATCATGACAGCATGGTTCAAAATATTTGTGTAAGACTAAAAATAAATCAATAAATAAAACAATAAATCATTATCATGCCAGCACCCTCACGTGTACTTTTGTTGCTTCGTCTTTCCTTTGGTTTTGTTTTGGCTTCTCATTCTCACCTTTTGATTTCCTTTTCTTTTTTTTTTTTTTTTTGCTTATGGTCTTTGGTTTTTCTCATTTATGTTTTTTTTTTCCTTTCAGACTTTTTTTTAAGACTTCATTATCATGATGACTCAAGAAACCATCATGGCGACATACACCGGCAAAGTGAGTAGTCCCCAAAAACCTCTCCTGTCCATTGTGTGTTCATCATGATGGTTCCTTGAATCACTGATACGGAAACAAAACCAGCTTCAGTCCCAAAGCACGTAGGCGTTTCATTCCCTGATGGATTCTTAGCCGTGGTTCTCTCTTGAGCCCCTTAGTGTGTCAATACGTGTGTGTTCCGAAGGCTGATTTATTAATGCAAGCAATATGCCTGTGTACAGCCGCGTATTCTCTCGCTGTGTCTAGACCTTTCAACTCATAGTGCTGTTGTGCTGTCTTTATAGGGATGTAGTGCCTCATGTCGCATACACCTATCAAGTCCAAACCCTGTCGACCCGGAGTGAGAGTGAGGTGTCCCCTCCTCTGGTGCACAAACTCGGGGGACCCTTCTGTGGAGATGGTCGCATCCAAAGGTAATGCATTTGGAAAATAAGGCAATCTTTAAAACACTGTCACAACATTTTAAAACCTTCCACTGTGTTCTTAGTTCCAAAGGCGAGGAGTGCGATGACATGAACACGTTGAACGGCGATGGCTGCTCCTGCCAGTGCAAGAAGGAGCCCTTCTTCAACTGTATCGGTAAGTCGCCCGGTGAAATAGCGCCATCATGGCCAGGTCTTGTCTGATGGTGGCCTGCTTGTGTTCAAAGATAAACTCAAGAGTCGAGAAAAAGTGAATCACGAGCCCTGTATATATTGCAAAACCAAAAGCAAACGTCTATTGTATCTAACTGATGCTCTACATTTTAATCTCAAATTAGATACATCATTTTAGAATAGCTCATGGTCTTATTTATTCAGTCTGCCAAGATTCAGCGTTGTTTTTATGGCTGGCTTGTCGGGCAGTGTTCTCTCCAGAATATACGCAGTGGATGTTCCCCTATGCTGAGAGTTTAATCCCATTTGTTTTTGGCGATTTGGAGTCAAGTTGCTGACTGAGAAACAAGGATGTAAAGAGGAAGTTTGGCATTTATTGAATTGACAACAATGACGCGTCTGTGTGTGGCCCTCTTAAGGAGGACTGGTTAAGATTGTGCGACACACTCTCTCACTCGCCAGATCTGCTGAAACGGTGTGAATGTGTAGGAATGATATTAGGTCATATGTTATTATGCCCAGGGCTGGACGTGGACTGTGCCTTTATCCTTCTATATACGTGAGAGAGATTTCTCCACATTGCTCCGGTTCCATATTCTCACTTCCCGGATCCTCAAAATCTCCAAAGGAAGGAAGCCAGATGCAAGGATTCTTACTTGATTTGTGAGACTTATTTTCCATACATGAAGCAATAGCACCAGTCTTTGCATCGTTCGGGTCAAAGGCTCATATTTCATGACAATGCTGTCCACTCAAAGATGTGCTGATCGTGGAGTGGATCTCCAGTGGAGAGATTTGCCAGTCTGAAGCACCAAACCGCACCAATGTCTTTGCAGCAGTGTCACAATGGCACGTACAAGTCTGGCGTTTAAACTATTGTCGCGTATTGGGGAGGTCAGATTTGTGCAGTGTCTTAGAGTGTCTTCACCACTAATGTTATTTTCGGCACATTTGCAATTCTCTGTGTTATAGTCTCATTGAGTGAGTTATGATGCATTGTTCTCTTCTTTCTCTTGTGTTTGGTTTGTCGCCTCCCTCCATTCATGTGAATGCTGATATGTTCTGACCCTGATAAAGAAGCGTACGTCCTGTAGTCTAGCGGTGTGTGGGGCACAGGAGTTGCTGTAAAGCCAGAATGCTCTGCCTGAGTTTGATTTTACTTAGAACGCTAGATTGTTACACTGTGTTTTCGTGTGGGTGTGAATGTTTGCCTAAATGGTGCCCGACATAGGTACAAGTTTCCTGCGCTCTAGACCTCCATACGACCTGTCCCAGTACTTCACTATTTCTGACAAGGATTGTGGATGGTTCATGCTTGGTATATACCGAATTGGAAGCTGGCCTTAAAAATAACAGCCTGATTTATTCCCTAACTAAAATGTCTTGACAAAATGTCTTGACTAAGTGATAAAGTTGGACTGAAACAGCAATTTATTTCCAGTGGAATTAGGAAGTGTTGAGAGAAAAGGAAGTGAACAACCAGGCGGGTGGAAAAAACAAAGACAAAGCTTTCAAGAAAAGGAGTACGGAGAGATGGATAGAATGGGTTGTTTGGGCCTAACACCGGAAGAATTGGAAGCAAAAGTTGAAGAAAATGAGGATTGATGATTTGTTCTCTGGAAAAAAAAGGAATCTGAGTAAATGTATCTCTCTTGAACCTGTGATCTGAGCGCCAGTCATAAATCCAGTTGCTTTAAAACAATGCGACTTTAATATCTTTTACATAATCATTGTTGCCTCCCTCTGAAGAGAAAGGGATTCCATGAGGTATCGTAATGGTTTTGACCTTCCTTAGAAATCTGGAAATCATTACGCTTTTGAAGAGTGAGTCATCTTAATTTTGCATACTTGACTGACTGGCATCTCCCACACTGTTTTGTTTTATGTATAGATTGATGGTTTCCTGTGTTTCTCTTCTGCTGTCAGACAATTATTTTACTTTCCCCGTTGTGATAGTGTGTGTCTCATGTTCGGCGCATGTACACACATGTGCGAGCCGCTGTGAAGTGGCCACTTAATCCCTGTCAGATTGCTGGACCACTGCTTTGGCTGCCGTGTTTTTCCACCGACTGCAGTGCTCAGAAAGTGCGTGTGAGTCTAATGTATTTCTGTGTATTCCTCACTGTCTAAGACAGATTTAGAGTTGCGCGGAAATCAGACACTATAATGATAGAATATTAAGTCCGTGTGTCTGAATGTGTGTGAGACTCCCTGTCTGTCATCAAGAGTACATTCTGCTTAGCATTTGTACATGATACGAAATATTCTTTTCTGAGAAGTTTTTTTGGAAACTAGTGTGTCTTGCCTGCAACCAGAGCCGATTGGCTGTTTGAGCTAGCGGGGGACATTCACAAACAAGTGCTGTGTTTAAAGAATTTGGAACTATATTGTACGTATGTATATTGTGTATGTATATTATATATGCTATATATTATGTATATGTATATATGATGTATATAATTATGCAATGGGCTTTTTTAAAACAGCAAAATTAAAAATAATAATTGGAATTAAGTTAAGGAACAAAACTGTAGCATCAAATTCTTGGAGCACTAATAAGAGAATCTGTGTATGAACTGAAACTGAAGTTTTCATTTTCTGTGTTCAGTGTAGTTGAGCCAAGCCCGATGTAGGTGCCAATTCTGCTCACTTACCTGCCGCAGGATGATGACGTAATATCCAAATGTCCAAATCCAATCCAAATGTTTTAGTCAGCCAGATGAACTGAAATGAAGGATTTGATGGCAGTTTCTACCACATGCGCTCTGCTGAAGAACGCGTCGTGATTGGCTGAGATGCACGGGTTATTCTTTTCATTTTGCTTTGTACCAAAAGCAGGATGGACTCCTTAGCAGACATCTGAAGATTATTTTATTCAACGATGTGTGGTTTGGCAAACCCAGAAGAGGTAAGACTGATTCGGTAAAGGTTAGAACGGCTTCATTGGATGCACATTTTCCCTTAGCAGATGAATAAAAAGGTGTTCAAAGGCGAATAATTGTCTGCGGATGAGTTGATTGTGGTTTTGGTGCGATATCAAATGAAAGCAATGACCCATACAGGTCAGCCAATCACGACGGGTTGTTCCACAGGCCACGGGGAAGAATGAACATATACCTCACAAGTGACTCAAGAAAAATTTTGCGAATATAAATGTTACGCTTGTGTTGTGTCAAATCCAATTCACTTTTCTCTGGCTCATGAAAATGTTTGGAAAAAGAAAAAAAAAAAATCGTATCTTGCCAGATGTGATGTCACCATCCCGTGCCGGGTAGCACACGTTTGGTAAGCGGACAGATTTGGTACCGACAACGGCAGTGATTGACTTCTTCTTTCAGCATTTTCCATCAGCTGTTGCCAGAGCAAGTCGGCCTCCTCGACCATTACCTATCTAGATCCTTCTCTTCTAACGCCTATCTTCCTCATGTTTTCCTTCCATGGTTCTCTTCCTCTTCTCTTTTCACCTGGTGTCTCAAGCTCAAATATTCGTTAATGCACAAGGCTGTCTTTCCTCTCCACGAACCACCAAAATTTGGATATAACCAATACCTAAAAGTTGATAATAAAGTTGTCAGTAAAGGATGAGGTCTGACCTCAGTTTAAACACCCCTCAGCAAAGAAAAGTCTTTGTTCCTTTCATCTATTTACGTATTTTATTAAGCATGGCTCCTGCTTATCCGATTGTCCTCCTCTTGTGTCGTCTCATTTTCAGTTTCGACTGTAATATTCAGTAGCTGTTTTCCCCTCGTACAGATGCTTGTTCTCGAGTCTGTTTTCCTCTTCACTTCCTGTTCTCTTCAGCCCCTCACTTTACTGCTGCTCATGCACTCAGTCACCTTCCCACTTTTTCCATTATCTAATAACCCAATTCCAATCAGCATAATCAAATGCCACGCTTTTCCTCTCACTCCACCAGTGACCCCCTCGCCCCCATAAGTCCAGAGTGTGAGCTTCCTCTTATATCAACGGCCCCTGCTTGGCTCCTTCCTCGCCTGCGACCCCGCTGAGTGAGTGACGGGAGTGTATTCTGCGTGCCCCCATCAGTCGCCCCTCGTTCTACCACTGCCAGAGCACAGAACTGACTTTAGTTTTTGGCTGTGTTGGGGAGGGCTGGAATTTTGAGGAGGAGGCCCTGGCCAACTTGGCACAGAATGCCGCCTTTCCCCCTAACTGGAACCCCACCGGCTGACAGTGCTTTAGCTGAGAGCTGAGAGCAATGAGGCCCAGGCAACCTCCTTCCTCCGTTCCCCTTCTCCTTCAGCCCATAAGCTTCCAGTTCCAAGCCTTAACTCCGGGTGGGATGTCTGGAAAAATTACTCCTGTATCTTTCTTTACCTCTTGACTTTGTCTGGTTCCTGCCTAACGTGTGTCCGCTTTTTTTTCCCCCCGCTCTCATGTTATCGTTCCTTGCCAACTTTTTCTCTTCCTGTCTTTAAATCCTGCACATACACATGAAATTATGCTTCCTTTCGCCTGCAGCTTTTATTTCATCCCTCCCCACATAGCCCACCATAACTTCTCTTTTCCCCTTTGAGGGTGCCAAATAATAGAGATAGGACTCAGAATCACATCCCATTGTATCAGAGGCTATGTCTTATGCATGAAACAGAGCATTTAAGATGGGATTTTCACACACATCAAGGCTGGTGGTTTGAAATGAGATTTGGGGAAACGTAATTGATGCTACTGCTAATGGATAACTTTCCTCTCACTTACAGAGGAGCCAAGCATTTGCTACTACTACGATGGTGATGGTGTTTGTGAGGACTTTGAGAGGGAGACAGGTGTGAGGGACTGTGGTCTTTACACTCCCAGTGGCTTCCTGGACCAGTGGGCCTCGGCCGTTGAAGTCTCACATGAAGAGAAGCCCTATTGCTCTGGTGAGGTAGCAGCTGGTTACCCCGCTGTCACCAAGGTAAGACCTTCTATCGCCGTCATTCAACACTGCCTTGTTGGGGTTCTATTGGTTATCCAACATCGATTCGCGCAGCCACATTCACGCCAGGAATATTATCATTTTTGAGTACCCACTGGAAACAATAAACGGCAACTAAGAGACAGACACTGACAACATGATAGTACATGAAACATGACTAAGACAACAGTATCTTGTCTTTAACATCTCCATTCAGGCACCAGACTCTCAGCTTTGTTTTGTGACAAGCTTAAATAAAAGTCTGCTTGTCCAGACATATTCTTGACATTTTAGTTTTCTGACATGAAGTTGTTGTCTTGTAAATGGAGCTTATTGTCACGACTTTGACTGCTTTGACATATAGGAAACTCTCAGGGAATGGTGTGATGGCGCAAGTGCACCTTCATAATGGATATTGTGGTTATCTGGAGGATGCTTTTCCAAGGTTGTTTGTACTTAATAAGTCAGAACTTTGGTACTCATGTAACATCTACGATTCTGCATCTGGAAGTATGCGTCAGGATTCCGAGACCATATTTGGTGCTGATCTAGGGCTGCAACGACTTGTGGATATAGAGCACTTTCACATAGCTTTTTATTGCTTTCAGCAGTTTAAGGAGGACAAAGTGTCACTGAATATTTTGTTTTTTTCGCACCATGCCATTACTCTTCGTAGCCCATCTTTTGAAGACTTCAGAAGGCTTCCGATCATGTAACTCCCACTCATTACTCTTCATTGTTAGCGTCCTGTGGGAATGCGGCAGTGGGCAACTTTTGCCAAATGTACCATTCACACCACATTTTGAGTGTTAATTAATATTCAAAATATAAAGTTGCAAATCAACATTTAACAATATAAAAGTGTTAACATTTAAAAAACATATACTATTTGCAACACTACAGTCAGAGGCATTGGCATGTTCACCATCCCGTACATGACAAGTACTTGACTATTCGTGACAATAGTCAGTGACTCGTTGACTATCAAAACTGCTGTCTGCTCCACTTTAGTAAAAACAAAAAGTTGCTCACATCAGACGCTGTGATCATCGTGATGCCCGAGCTGATTCACTCAATACCTTGTTTCTATCTCATCTGAAGTCTGATTTTTTCTTTTCTTTCACCGTTTTGTACTTAATGTAAAACTGTTTCTCAAACTTCATGTTCTGTGCAAAGCTGTTGACGTCAGCGGTCATTTTAGATGTAATGAAGCTGTACAACAGAGGTTGAGCGTATTGAAAAAAAAAGATTTGATTTAATCTCACTGTAACACTGTGAATTTGACAGGGAGTGGCAGAAGTAACGTTCTGGGTTCATACACACCTGGCAGGTTTTTGACACACATCTGTTCCTCCAGTATGTGATGATCTCTTTTGTAATTCTTTTAACATCTGCCCAGGTCCTGGGCCAGCAGCAAGCGGTGGAGCTGTTTCTTCTCAGCAAATTTCTCTTTCCACGGGTGCAATATTTTTTGGTTTTATCTCCACCATAAACAAACAATTATTTGTCTTTCACTTCACATAAATAAAAGTGTAACAGGGTTAATATTCATTAAAGTAGACAAGGGCTTAGAGTCAGATCTGCTTGACAGAACTTACGCCATCCATTTTTCTCACCCAATATTATTGTCCTGTTGAAGCCCATTCTGGATTGGCTGTTGGCGGCCTCCGATCAGATTGCATGCTGACAACACATCCAAGGCATCAGAACATGATGTTGAACATTTTAACAAAATTGACGACATATTTTGACCCACTTTCCCATGTTGGTACACAAAAATGGAGGAAAAGAAAGGTGTGAGTCACCACAATATGAGTTGTGGTGAGGAACGACTGCGGTCCAGATGGTATTTCAGAGAATTACCTGCTCCTTATCCCATTATCAACAATAACCTGGAAATCTCTTTGAAAAGTCTTGATAACTTTTGAGGCTATTTGTCTAGTGGACAGAAAACAAACAGAAAACAAAAGTCTGTCTTAGCACTGCGAGTAAAAATATAAATTGTTTTCGACTTGTTTTCGTGTTTTGTTGATCCCATTGCATTTTGCCCCAATAATTTTAACTGGCTTTTCACTTCTTTCAGTTTCCGTCGAAACACTTTCAATGTAACTTCTTTTGCCAAATTACCAGTTCATTATTTTGAAATATTGGGGCATTTAATTCGATTCCTCCTGCAGAAGTTTGCAGCTCTCATTAAAGTAATGCTTTCTGAGGACGGAACAAGATGCCATTGATTTCACCTAAGCGTGCTGGACACATTGATCTGTTGCTGTTTCAACGCAGGGGCTGATTGCACAAAACATTAACGCGATGCATACGCAACTATACAGTACACACACACACACACACACAAAGCTACACTAACATAGAAGTGCTTTATTCTCAATCCGTCTTAATCCCCTCTCAAAGCAATGGCATGTTGTTGAAATTTGCTTTGTAAATCCCCATTTTATTTTCACTCTTCATTGTTTAGTCCCACCTCTGGAAATTTGCCAACCAACATTTTTATTATGCTAAAATTTTAACATTAATTTTCACTGCCTTGCATATGTGTCACATGGAGGGCGGGGCTTCTTTCTACGTTAGATATAGAGGTAGATGTTCATGAGCTATATATGAGTAGATTCTGGGTCAAAACTGGGTGCAGGACAATATAACTAACAAGGCGTGCAGATGGCGAATTCCGTTATTGGAATCCGACACCAGCGAAACATTTTAAAGCTGTGAAGTCAAGGACTTTCATGGAAACACTGTTCCTCGCAATGTTGAGAACAGACCGTTCCCCCAAGAGTCATATGGGATCAGGTTATTTCAGTACACCTCCACTGACTGGACACTTCAGTCGACGCACAAGTTCATTTGCACATATGGGGGACGATCAGGTTAATGGCAGGGCCAGGCAGTTGTTTCTCTCTGTTCCTTTGTCTCCACCTCTTTCATGCGTTTTCAATCATTCGTCTGTCAAGTACATCTTGAAACTCACCTCTATTTGAAATGCTGTGTCCTCAAAGCCCAGTTTAACACAGCAACACATTTTCCCATCAAAGATCTACAGTGTGTCTATAACCAAACTAAATAAGTGATAATGTGGGGAAAGCACAAAAAACAACAACAAAAACATCAATTGAGTATTACAATGAGAAAAAGTGCTCAGCTTACATTTCATTATTACGTACCTAGTCAGATAGGGCCAATATCGCACCATCGGGCCACGCAGAGAGCTAGTTTTGAGGAGCTAAATTGGTGATGAAGAGTTCTCTTCCTCAGGGCTTTACATTCAGATTTTCCCAGCGTAGGGGAGTTCAATCTACAGTGATGAAACATCACCGTCACATACAGCAAAGCAATTCATAGATTCTTAGTCCAGTTGAACTATCAGTGTTTCTGCTCCTCCAACAAAAACTCTAAGCACTAAAGGAATGTCTCATCCCCTTCGAAGTCCCTTCCTTCTGCAAAGATTGTTCTGTATTTGTCATCCAACCCACTTAAACTGACTAGAATGGCCATTACCAGAATTGTGCCCAGAGTTCAATATACAAGTTTTAAAACACAAAATCCGAATAATACCTTCTGTGGACCAAACACTAGTTCGATTCTTTTAGTTGGTCTCGTCTTGAGTTTTTCGTCAAATGTTGGTAAGAAAGGCAGTCTGCCAGAGGGGCCTTTGTTTTGCTGTTTTTTTGTTGCACTGCGCTCGTAACAGCTTTTGTCATAGAATTGGTTTGCCAACTTGCAGATATGAGTCATCACTATAGAGTGTTGAGAGTTGGCATGTAGTATAAATTGAATTTCACATAATTATGATTCATCAATGTCTAAAATGAACGACCTGGAGATCTGAACCTATAGCGGTCCCAGCTGACACCATTACTGTTATTGGGTCCATAACAGAGTGCATGAGGAATTGATTGTTTTTGGTTGGATCTTCTTTTTCTTTGGCTTTTAGTGACCAACACGTCCTCACTCCTGTGGTGTCCTATATTGACGTTAGGTAAGCCATGGGATGGCGCTCCTATCAACCTTCACATTATAATATATCATTTTCTATTTAAAGCCCAAATGGCTATCCGCGGTGACTAAATCGTTGTGTTGCAAGTCAGTGTTGTACATAGCAAATGACATCCAATACAAACCAGAGAGGACAGCTTCTGCGAGTCTCCCCCTGTGCACCCTCTTCACAGTCCCCTACACGGGTGGCAAAGCATTTTATGCATCATTGAAATGCCTATGCGTCAACATGCAACGCGGAAAACTGCCTCTGGCGTCAGTATAGGATGAAAACGTACATGATGCCATGGGAGTGAGGATTGGTTTGAGTGTCCTCCGCATGTCCTCCTTTAACACACCCATGAGCCTCATTGGTCGTTCTCTTCTCCTCTTTCCTGTTATCTTTGTCTGCGAGATTATTGGTCCAATGCTGCCTTGCCTCTCCATATGTCCAAACTGGCCTTCATTACTTCGCCCCCAACTCTCTCTCTAATGTGTGTCACTGTCACTCCTAATGACAGTTGTCAAGTTTGCCACTCCCATGTCTCTACACTCCTTATGGCAATAACAGAAAAATCAAAGTTGACAGCCGAATGGTTTTTGTTTGCCCATTTATTAACCGATGTAGAAATATTAAGCAGCTTTCAAATTTCGCTGTGGCGTTTACAATGACAGAGCCTTTTGTCAAAGTGTTGCGGGAGATTAAGATTCATTTGAAATGGCACCCTCCCTGATAAATCTGTCAAACAAACACTGTCTCGGTGATGATTCACGACAAAGCATTGGCATCGCCGGAGTCAGCAAGGTGGAAACATTATCTAATGACCATTTAATCTTTTTAATAATTTGTCACTGCTTCCACTTGATGACACTGGATGGGAAATATTGCTGCATTGTGTCTTTGCTGAAGAAACATGAGCACTGGGTGACCACGCATAAATAAGATTAATGGCGTCCCTGCCACCAGCTCGTCTACAATAACAACAGTTATGGGATAAAATCCTTGGCCATTGACAATGCTATTACAATGCACTCTATCTTTTTGTCATTCTTTGGACCCAATCCCTTTTACAATGAAAGTACAGTAGTACGAAAGAGATTATACCTCTTCGTGGGATTAGTCAAGGCCACCAATGATGTTTTTTTTAAGCTGCACTAACCACATTTCCTTGTTTTTTTTTTTTATCCCTCACAGAGATCATTCCCAGTTTTATTCTCTGAGCATCAATTGGTGTTGATTTAAGCAATATTTTTACTGACGTTCTCTTTTTAGCCATTTGATGCTAACTCTGGAGATACATCCAGATCCAGATACATCGGGATAGAATGGTGCCTTAGCCTAGAAGCAGGAGAGTTATACAGTGGTACCTCGGTTCTCGACCGCAATCCGTTCCAGACGGCCGTTCAAGAAGCGATTTGTTTGAAATCTGAATCGATTTTTCTCATTACACTTAATGGAAAAGGAAATAATGCTTTCCAAGCCTTAAAACAGGCTTTTGTAGGAGTGAATGTAGAGTGTCTGCTGCAGGTGCGCTGTTCCTCTATGTGTGTGGCCGCTGCATGTGGGAGGGGTTGCCGAGTGAGTGACGTCTCTCCAGAAGTGAAGAGGTGCCCGGTGCGTGTCCAGCTCTGAATGTGCGCTTCTGTGCAGTTTGGCTGTGACAAAGTCATAAACCAAGTCACGCTCTGTCCCAGACTCGCCTCATCCCTGTCCGAGCTCCAGCCCACAACAGGACATCAAACCCTGGAGTGAACGCTCCAGCCTCGGAGGTGTGGAGAGCGAGCACCTCCCCTGTGACACTCTACCACGGTCCAGTGTGGAGACAGGAAAGGTTTTACACCTCAATATGAAGAAAAAACAGTCAGTAAATGTAGCTAACGGGACACGTCTCCATACGGAGGCTGCGTTATACACAATAATAAAGCGTGTCGTGGGTCAGCTGATCTGCGCGCGTTATGTTTTTTTATTTTTGTTCGAACTCCGATTTGTTCGAAAACCGAGGTACCACTGTATCTCCAAAACATGATCATGATCCTTGTCTCTGTGTTGCCAAGGAAAAAGAAAGCTCAAATAGCTCAGCTAAAGAATGAAAAGAGAGTGACATACATTCCGATGCCTTGTTTTCACCTCATCTTTTCCGGATTAATCTAAGCAGAGATTGTAGTCATTCCTGCTGGATATAGGACGTGCTAACATGCTCCTCGTCCGCGTTCGCTCAGGTTTCATGTTCAGAACAAGAAAAAGAAAAGACCCGGCGGTAATCATTTCCTTCTGATCTTGTCAACATGTCCTGTATTGGTTTTGTGCTTCAGTTTCTGTTTGATGTTTAAAGTCATTGTTGGTTCTGCGAGTCATCGATGTGGGCATCAGTGATAGGAATCTATACGGATGTAGGAAAGAAACAACAGCACGAGGCCCTTGAGGACAGAGATTGTGCCTCTGCACGATCTCTCAAGTGCAATTGTACGGTGTGTTTGAGATCTTGATTGCAGGAGTAGAATAGGTCACTGTGATGATACATTGAGAGAGAGATGCAGAGAAACTGACGCTGTAAACAACTAAGCTTGACGAAATCAAACTGGATACTGGGGTGAAAACAGTAGCAGGGAAGTGGCTTTGATGTCACGCGAATTAATATAAGACGTCAGACCCACTGACGGATGAATGAACCAATGAGGTTTGTGGTTGTTACTGGAGACTAAATGGTTTGGAAATTGATGTGACTGATTGTTTTATTGGATTAAAGAATGATCTATTAGAAAAAAAAATAGTTTGTAACAGTGGAATCATTGCTGCTTTTTTTGGACACACGCTTTTACAGACTTGCCCCTGAGCCTATTAAAACACAACATGGAAGTCTGACAGTGAATACGACTGGGTGCAAGGGATTTCTATACAACACGACTGATGTGTGAGATACCTTGCCACACTCAGACAAAATGTTTGTACGTTGTTGTATGTTGTTTGTTTGGAGGTGGGTCTTTCTTGAACTTGCTTAGCAAGCTAAAACTAGTAGTGATGTTTTCTCAACGATAAGTCTGTCTGTCACTGTCATTCATTGGGAAAAGTGGAAATACTATCTGATTTTGGATTCTAGAATATTAAACAAATGAAAAACATATTGAATTTTGGTAAACGAAAAGCACATCAATGGTGTCAATGTAAACTTTTCTCTTCTATCTAGTCATGAGCTGGAAATTGTTTTCATTGATCTCTTAAAACAACGTTGACACATACTTCACTCAATAAGTTATACTTCAAAACAGATCATCAGTGTCCCTGAATCCATGCCGACACATATATTCCTTCAATGTTAAAAGTTATTTTTCATTAACAAAAGAGGTATTATACAGTTTAAACTCAGTTGCCAACGGCCAAAATCTATTGAGAAGAATTACTGAGTCAGTTCACTACTCTGTTCTGCAATGGTTTAATGGTCGTAACTCAAGTAACAGAAAACTATTTTCGTTCTTCATTGAGGTTTTGGTGCCATTGGAGTAAGTTACATTTTCGGTTTTCCTGATAAAATTTGAATGTAATGTACATAGACCTGACGCCTGATGGGCTAACTATATCTGTTCCTCCCAGACGTTTGTGTACTTCACTCATGCATTATTTATTTTGTCATATTTGTCATGTTGCAAAAAAAATCTCTTTTCTTTCCAGGTGTAATACATTTAATTAGATCATGTAAATGAAGCATAGTCTGTTTGATACTAAAAATGTCAGTTCCCACATTCTTCAGAATTTGAATTCATAGTCAGATCACGGTTGTTCTGGAGTTACAAACACACCTGCACACACAAACACTCTCGGCCCGTCGTCATGACTTCATGCAGGATTAAAGGCCAGGTCCATTGGGGACTCAAATGTACTACTGCTGTCTTCATGGAGCACAGTTACCTCCTTCCCTCCCCCCACCGCACCATGGAATACAGCGCACCAGTTTTCCTTGCTCTGAATCAGAAAAAAAAGGTCCTCACAGCTAACCTGCGTGTGCCAGTGCCCATGGTCACTTTCGCGGTGGGTGCAAGTTTCGTTCAAATTGGAGATCCAACAGCAAGCCAGGTGATTTCTCCAGAGAGCGCTGCTGCCCAGGCAATCTCTGACGCAACCTCCGGCACCCTTGAGAACTCGCCGCTTAATTATACATAAGCAACAGAAGGTATCACATTTGAGTTCTCTCACGCTACAAGAAATTGTTTATATATGAAGTCCATCCATCTTGGGTTGTAAAACAAACATGTACCAGTTCTGGATGGCACAACCTCGACCATAAATCTTCATCGAAGTAATGCTGGCAGGAATAAAGGGACACTGTGAAAGCAAGACAAATGTACAGTAGCTGTGCGGGGAAGCCAGCTTCTCTGACACCGTCCCTCACACCAGCGCTCCTTGAAACCCGTCGGGCGCTCTGCCAGTGCCATAAACGTGCGGTGACATTAAAAGAAACCTCTGGCATTGCGATCATTTTTCCCTTTTACTTTTTCCCGTTTCAATTATTATCACGGGCCTGGCCATGTGGTAACCTCGTTGCGGTTGGCGGACTTTGTCATGACACTGATGACTCCGCCATAACATTTCAGAGCTGTTAATATGCAAGGTTTTTGCCCTGTTTTATTGCACACTCGGGGCCGCTGATTTAAGAACATTTATACTCTCAGCAAATCCATCTGTTTTGCGTGGGTTGTGTGCTCACCAGTCCACAATGTTTTAGAGTGTGGTTTGCGCTCTTTACCACCCAGTCACTTCTCATGTCTGGCCCCGGAGAGAGACGGGAATAGGCCAACTGCGTAATTGCACTCATTCACCCACATTGACAGCTTCATTCTCAGTGGGACGAGGACGTCACCATCATTAGTCCTGGACCAGTGAGGCGGTGAGCTGCAGTGGGCATGGGTGGGGACTGAGTGACAGGACATTACCTCAGATGCCAGGCACTCACCAGCATTCCGTTAAACCATAGCATGGTGTTTGGAAACTCGCAGTAGTTTCTCTCTCCCTCCCTGAAAAGGGATATCACCATGTTTTAGAAGGTGCTGTGTCAGGACAAATATTCACGTAGGAAATTGTTTATATAATGGCTGCATGTCCAAGTTTTCCACAAACCCAAAGAGAAACTAGGGGACCGCCTGACCTTGGTGCAGTCAGTTCTGCTGAGCGGAGAATTTTCACATGCTGGCGATTAGATTTACGGCTCTAAAAATTAAGATTTTACTTGTAGCGCTTGGAACCGCAGACTTGTATGTATAAACAAAGTGAGAAACCGAGCACAGTCTCTTCACATTAAACACTGGGATTGTGTTTTGAAGATTTTGCAAATTGGTGCAGACAAGAGTTTTGGGAGGACATTTGTTGACAAAGACAACAGAAATGCTTTTAGAAACCAATCCGCTGATTATATCTGCTTATGCTTTTTTTTGCCGTTATCCATTTGCCACACGATACACAGTATGCAAGACATTAAGTTGTCAAAATGGCGTCTAGAAGTCTGCGAGTGCATTGATGGGGTATATTTTTGAATGGACTTGAGAGATGGGAACACAAACTGCTTCAACTAATGTTTTAGTCATGCGGCACTTGCATATGAGTTGCTCGCCAAACCAGGGAATGCATGGAGGTAAGTTGTTTTGCGAAACAACAACTTTCTGCATTGTTATTGTTTAATAAACTATTTTATTAAAGAGGTTGTTTTATAAAAACGGGGGGCAAAGGCATTGTCTCAAATAAGCGCTTCACTTTTTGTCCCTATCTTGCCCAAAACCTATTTGCTGGGATTTTAGATGTTCATGCATTTAGAGCATTTATGTCGCGTCTTTCTATTTCACGTTTGTGGTTGAATCATGGCTCACCATTGAGCATGTAAAGTATGGCGGCTCAGTAAACCAAATTATTGCTTTTGTCCGGCTAAGTTCAGACTTTTAAAACGCATGCAAACACATCAGTTCGACTACTGGAGAGAACTTAGAATGTCTCTTAGTCGGACCACAGGACTTAGATAATGTGGTTAATAGCTTGACGAAGCTAACATATACTGGACTGAGTGATGTGTGGCTGCGGGAGCTTCAGCTACGCAGCGGAAGTAAACAAAACTCTCAGACTAATCATGGTCTAATGATGTCTAATAGCCTTCTATACAATGGAGAAGTCGTGTGTGTAACCTGATGTGCAGTACGTGTGATCCTCGTCTTAGCCGATGTCTGCGGTGAACACATAACAAACCTGATATCAGCTGTGTTTTGTCACGCGTGATGATGATGATGATCTGCAGATGTGCAGATTTGTCTTCACCTTCCTTCACTCAGGTTGCTTAGTTTCCACAAGAACATTAGAAGACGTGATCGGTTTAAGGAGAACACATTACCACAACCTTAGCAACCGTTGTTTAGCATGGTTGCTAAGTGAGTCGGGGCTCATGACGGTGATCAAAAGTGCGACTCTGTACTTTAGATACTTGGCATGTATCTTTTTTGTGATACATGGACAACACAATCTCCAGAATTTTTCATTTTAGTCAGACACTTGCAAGTTTATTTCCAAAACCTGCCGAAGGAAATGCGTTGACGCGCTGATTCTGGACCACTGAAGTTAAACTAGTTCATCAGTCAGTACCATCACTGTCTACAGAGTTCAATACACAGTCTGAAACGGCTCCTTGCTACCTGTCAACTTCGATCATAGGAAATGGAAGAACTAAAGAGCTCATGGCGCCACCCTTTGTCATGGAGGTGAACTACTCACAGCGTGATTGTCTCAGCACTGTATGAAACCCAGGAGAACATCAAGCTATTGCCTTAGTCGAGCTACTCTCTGCATAACCGCAGTCCCCATCGCCACAATACCGCAAAGCTAAGGCAGACTGGAATCCACTTTCGAGCATTTACCCCTTGGACTTTTCACGTAAATATAGAAACCAACTCAGAATCTTTGCCCGTTCCTGACCTAGTTAACATCTGCATTAATAGCATCTGTTTCATTCACCAGCTGGCATGACAAGGTATGAGGCACAATAACACAGTCGCCCAACAAAAATATTTCTAGCCAGTTAATCATGATGAGAGGTTTAATAATTGACTTCCCACGGCGCTCTGAGGTATTATATGGAGAGACTTTGAGAAATGAGATTTTTATCTTTGAAGAAAATCAAGTTGACTTGAGAGTAGGTGTTGCCTGTTTGTTTTGGGCTGTGCTGGAAAGCAAAGGCAACAATTCCAGTGTCAAAAATGTGTGAGTTCAGATCTTCTAGTGCTGTAGATTGTCGTGGTGAGTTTGTTTGCCTGTTTGCGTTCCACATTCTTTCAAGTGAGTTTAGTTTCTATTTACACAAGTTAATTATGTGGAAGAGGTTTGGAAAGCAGATCGTCCAAGGAGGTTGCATTTGTATTCAGTTAGGCAACCGTATCGGCTTCATTTTCTGATATTGCATGTACCTAAAGCTAGAACCTGCGTTCTCGATGTATTGTTCTCACTATGTGCAAACCACTGAAGAACCACAAAAAGAAGACGTTGGGGTGAGAGACTCAGGTTAACACGTGGTTAGGTTACCATCCACCCAATTTCAAAAAAGTGGCTCAAAATGCTGATGCCTTGTGGACGAAAGGCCTAGCAGACACAGAACATGTGGGGATACGATCGACACCATCTTCCGGCGCTTAATCACACACGTACGCGGGCTGTTTACTTGCTGTCAGAACCAAGAAACCAAGTCAAGGTTTTTGGACACTGAGCGGCAACAAACTGAATCCTGTTGAGTGGAAACACGAGTGCATTCGTACATCTGCTATGGCTTCCACAAAGGGGCTTTTTTCAGGGCTTTTATCTAGGAAGAGGCCTTTGGGTTAAGGTCTAAAGTAAGGAAAAATCCCCTAAAGTTAGGAAGAAAGCTGTTCAAAATGAATAAACTAGTTGCATAAGATTTTCAGGCCAGACTTCAAAGTACCTACCGCACTGTTTGAGAACAATGTGTGCAGTGGTGAATTGTTTTCTAACAAAAGAAAAGGGACGGATCCTTCCCCGTCCCGTACCTGCTGCCCTCCGATTCAATCATCATCACCCTCTGAAAATGTTGCCGATTTCATGTGTTTTGCCGTTGGAGAAATCACTATTGCCATTAACATGTTTTCCCCTGAACATTACCCCTCGCAGATATACAGTCGGGATAATGCGTTTGACAGTTGCACTTCCTTGACTTTGGTTTTCCCTCCGCTCAAAATTCCAAACTCTTCTTTTATCTGCACGGTGATTTACAAACACGTAGGCAAGAGTTGGCTCGGCGCCACGTGCATGGAGAAAAATTAGGACCATCTGCATTTGTGTGTTGGCTGGATATTTTGGTGGTTCGCCAAGAACTGCAGAAGTGTAATATTGGTGCATTCGGATGTTGATACTCATAGTTAAATACATTATTAATGTATAACACTCTTTTTCATGCCAAAATATTCACAAGTAATTCTTGTTTTTGGTTTGTTTGTTGTACAATCCCCCCATTTCTGGTTATATTTTATCAAAATGTTATCAAAATATTCTCAATTTTAATCATTCCAATAGGGGAATTTGCACCGCATTAGACCAACCGAAAACCTCCTTGACTGAGTGTTGTTTTCTGTGTGAAACTGTCTGTTGTGAAATGTGAAGCACAATCCAATGAGCCTTCATTGCAGGGTCTTTAGGAAAGGCACCTACATGCAGTCATCCGTCACAGTTTGGTGACTACTAAACATTCATGCACACAAGAGAGCAACTTTTCTACGTTGCCAGAGTGGAGAGATAAAGTTTCAGTGTCTTGCTGCTATTGATTTGAAGTTGAATCTGATCGAGGGGAGCATGTACTGTAGATTGTACAGTATCTGTAGTAGTATCTGTCGGTTTTTGAAGGTCCTAGACTTCTCTACGCAGTCACACCCACCAATCTCCTCATGTTTCTGCTCGTGTTCATGTGTTGTGAACAGCTACTCACATTGGCTCCTTAACTCCAGCATGCCCACCATGCTAAATAGACAAAAGATGTCACCTTCGGTCCAAAAGTTGAGTTTCATTTTTAGCGCAAACATGTCCAACATACAAACTAATTTGTTTGTTTAATATATGACGTTTTTTCACAAAAAAAAAAATGTACAAAACAACTGTTCTTGGAATGAGACTGATCAGTCAATATTGAAAAATCTTTTCAGAAATAAACACTTTTTAAATACTTTGGTAAAACTAGTGATGTCCTCAAAGTCCTTTCGGAGACAGTTCCTCGCATGGAAAATACATTTAATTTAATTTTAAATTCTGTTTTGCATGGCATGACATGAATGTTTCCTCAGTGGAGCTGTTGATAAAATTCTTTTATAATAATCATAATAACAATAATGGAGGTCCTGTTGCACCTTCCATCTTCCATTTCCAAAATGACATCACCACCCCACCTCTCTGGCTTCTTGTCACTGCACAATGATGTCTGGCAGCAGAGTATTACTAGAATATTAGTTCCCAGATACTGTAGCTTTTGAGCTTACTGTATATAGAATTACAAAATCTTCAATTCCGATTGTAGTTGTCAAGTTTGACAGCATGTTTGTGTTGTTCTTGGTAATGCACAAGCTTTCATTCGCTTGTGTCTCCGTCTTTGTTGTCTTGCGAGAGCATTGCGATGCCACATACAGGTCATAAAAGGCATGTGGAAAGACATGAATATGTAAGTTAAGATCTACCAACCTTAACTTCAAAAAGCAAAGCAAAGTCAAAGCAAAGTTACTCAACACATTCTCACTCCCATGGCGTCATATATTGACATTGGCAAAGTGGATTTTGGACGCCAAAGGCAGCCTTCAGTGTTGTATGTTGACACTTTAGGCTTTCAATTGATGCACAGTCCACCTTCTGAGCCGTGGGTAACATGATGAGGGACTTACCGCATCAAGATGAAGACGACTTCAACATTGAAGCAAAGCCATCAGTCAGAAAAGGCGCACGCTTGGTCCCGTTTAAAGAAAAGTAGTTGCATTCTGCTGAAGGTCCTGTTTAAGGCTTGCAGAGGACTTTCTTTTTTCCTTGTAAAAGGTGATTAGTTTTTAAATGTGGAAACTGCAGAGAGGCTCCGCTTGTTAGCTTGTTACATTATGGCTGCGCTCACTCCCACGGACACATAATAGTTCTACACAGAAAACGTCTAAATCTGAAAGCGCTGAACGCCAGCTTTAGTGAGATAACTGAAGTGCAAATCCATTTCCACCTTTTTTATGACATCAAATCAATGACATATCTATCTGAAGTGCTTTGCCTTGTATGAAGTCAAGATGGGGGGAAGTGAAATGAGCTGTGGGAGACTTGTGAATTGCATCCCTCTTGAGTGATGCTTTTCAGGAAGGAGGGGTGGTTGTGCTTGTTTCTGGGGGGCTGGGGGTGCTGGCATACCAGGCAGTGTTTGCCTGTCTCAAACAGTAGGCTGTTAGAAAAGCACAGGGGGGGCTGAGGAAGAAGGGACAAGAAGCAGTGGGTATGTGGAGGACAGTGTTGCTGGTGCCACCTGTGTTTACATGAATAAGTCGTCACTTTGCACATGGAAATGGTCAGCAGCAATGGAAACCCACTCCTCTTACTTCTTTCCCATCATGGGATGTCTCGGGTTTGAGAAGACCTTTCTGCACTTTGCCCTGAATTTAACTCTGCTAAACTCTGCTCACCTTTCGCGTCTGTTCGCGTCCACACACATCATAAAGAAAAATGGAGATCCTACATGACTGTTCTGCGCCTTGATGGATTGATCTCAGGTGTTTTGTCACACGCCTTCCTCATTTCTGCTGCTTCAGCTCTGAGCAGATAAGGTTATGTCAACAGATACAGGGGACAGATATACGGGCAGATAGGTGGTCCGGGCGGTTTTCCACACCGGCAGGAATCTACAGTAGCATCTTTAGCAGAACTCTCATGTTACTGGAGTCTCATTTCACTGGCTCAGTGCAGCGGGCGAAACTTAGCGCCCTTGGTGATTCAACCTCCCTCACCCCCTCCGCCTGTGTTCATCAATTGTCTTTTACAATTGTGTTGGTTTTTCACCCCTAGTCTGAGCAGGTTTCTCCTGCTCTATATGTGGTGCCTTACTGACTGGAATAGCTCAACATTCAAACACAAGTGTGTTGTAACACAACAGTTTTAAAACAACTATATTTGTGTCATCATTCCACTCTGTAAGTCGCATCCTACAGTAGTTTGCCAAGGTACTTTTAATATTAATACTATAAAGGACTTGTGTCACGTCACTCTAAGCACAGAATGGATAAATATCAGCAGGTTCACATCTGAGAAACTATTTTCTGAAGTATTAAGCAAATTATTCCACAATAATTTTATTTATTTATACTTTTTTTACACATCAAACCTGCTATCCTGTGGTTTGATTACTAACAGATAATTGTTCATTCAAAAACTGCTCTAGAAAGAGATGTGGTCACTGTCTGTCTCTGAACATGAAATAATTGACATCAGTCGAATTTTGCGCCCGATGAGGTCGGTCGTCGCAGAAATGAGCTGCTGCCACCACAATCGGAAGTTAAGATTGTGAATTGAAACCATTTTTAGTGGCAAAGTTAGAAGCATCATCAGACGTTGTGGTTGTAGTTACCAACTTTGTCACCACTGATATTAAACCTACTTGGATATCTGGATATAAATATTTTTTTTTTTTAATTGTGTGTATTTATCTGCATCATCTTGGTGACCTACACTATTCTAGGTGTTGTACAACAAAATCAGGGGCGCTGTTCCACTCCATTTAAAACTATAAAATACACACACACATAAATCAACCAGTAGATGTGAAACAAAATATAGACACCAACATAAGTATTTACATATACATTGTATCCAAGGTCATAGGTGTTATGCCAGCTTCATAAGTCTCTTGATCCACCTTGTGGGCAGGTGTGTCTCTACACAAAGAATGAGCACAACATTATTTAGTTTTGTTGTTAAAACTGAGTCTCTTTGATATAGTTAAATACATACTGTATGAATGTATGTCATGTATGTAACATTCATGTTCCCTTCTCTCTTTTCCTCAGACATGTCAGTCCAAGGTGTTTGATCTGTCCGATGGAGTCTCACAGTACGCATGGTTCCCCTGTCGCGAGGCGCACAAGACATCCTGGGGATATCCTAACTACTGGCTCAAAGTGAGACCTTCTTTCTCTACTGCCATGGCATTGTATTCCACCATTTCCACGAGTTCTGTAGAAGAAAGAAGTCAAATAATTCCATTGATCAGAACATTTTAGATTCTGTCCATCACTTTCCTACCACCCATCTGAGATCAGGTCATGGAGACAGAAGTCGGAGTGAAGAGTTCTTTCTCACCAAAAACCTCCTCCAGCTCCTCTGAGGGTATCCAAACGTGTGTTACCTAGGCAACTCAACTGCTTGGCGTCTCTAGCGTGAGGGCCTCCGCTCCGGTGGACATTCCCTGAACAACAGGCTTACAAGACACCCAAGCCACCTCAGGCTTCTGCGCTCAGTGCTCAGGCAAAGGGATTCTGCTGTTGAGAATCAAGCAACTGACAAAGCTCTCCGCCACCCACTGGAGGAAAATAATATTGGCATCTTGTTGTTTCAATCGTTCATCATCCAAGGCACTGTAGCTGAGAGAAGGGACATATATCGATCAGGAACTTGATCATTTGACTGACATCTTAGCAGAGTCCTATAGAGGTTTAATGGCCCAGGATGTTGCATCAATTCATCTGTCGAACTCATGCTCCGTTCTCCCCTCACTCAAATAGAAGTAAGCTTACACCTTGCAGAGTCAGAGATGAAGCGAAAGACAACCAATGAGGTTCATGGGTGTGGTGGATAAGGGCATGAGGAGGACGAGTGCGACTTGGAAGGATGGTGAAGATGGGTTCAACTCTGTCCATACGTAGTATATTGCTGATTCAACATTGTTACTTCCAGAGACAATTTTGAAGTGGCTTTCCCCAATGCCGACCTCGGACGCTCTCTCAACACAAGGTTGAAATGTCTGTCAGGTTAAAAAAAAGTGTTTTTATCCGCTATAATTTAGTGTGTCAGCTCTTGCTCTCTTCACATGCTTATTACGTGGAACACATGAAACCTGAGAAGTATTTAAGACTTGGTATGAGACAGATCCATATTCATCTGCCACAAGGGATTCTATCACATATCACAATGCTGCAGTTGTCCACACTTGGACACCAAAGATACACACGGATCATATTCTCAAAGTCCGGAATTCTGATTAAAGACGTTGACCGTAATGATCTATCTCCAGTGTCAAGCTGCCAGCAGCTGCAGAGGCGCTCAACATTGTGCATCACAAATGAACTAAATGGAATTTGCCGGAAAAAAAAAAACGTTTGGAAAGAGGAATATATGTTTTTTATTTTATGGATATGTTTATTTCAGGCTCATTTCTCGCATCCCATGGTGGCAGCGGCGGTCATTATTCACCTGGCTGCTGATGGGACCGGCTACATGGACCAGACCCAGTGTAACATCACTGTCCAGCTGGTGGACACAAAAGAGGGCATCCACAGTCTAGGTGAGAGATGAATACTGAACAAGTTTCTCTTTGTCTGTCAATAATGCCGTGTGATTTATCTAGTCCTTAATCGTGAACAGATTTGGTGGCGTTACAATTCTTCATATACTGGAACCAATGATTTCTCATGTTCATACTCAGTAGAAAAGTAGTGACAAAATCTGATCTCAGTTGTCTGAGAATGTGGACCAGATCTGGTCAAAACTGATCCCAGAGAATTAAACGATTCAACCATTTGTTTTTCGTGTTGTTTACCTCATTTTTGGCGTTAAAAATAAATAAATAAATATTAATATAATATTGATTTAATTATTAATTTTAATCAATGATGATTAACTATACAAAAAATATTTTCTATTTTGGTAGATTATATTATATATATTTATTATATTATATGATGTTATAGTTTTCATTTCTCTGCTTTTGTTCTTTCCTTGTGACATTTTTGAATGTTTGTATGATTTAGATTTGCATGTTATTATATGTATTTACTACTACTTGTTGATGTATTCGATTGATCACTAAGTCTTTTTGGATCCAAAGCCGGCTATATAAAAACATTGTGAATTAATCTTAATTAATTCATATTTGTTTATTTGCAAGATGCGATAAAGTAAGAATTTACATCTTTAATTTCTCACAGAATTAAGAGAACTGTCCGAAAACGAAAGCCGTCACAGTGATGTTGTCTCTTCGCAGGTGACTGGCGCCTGAGCTGTCGCACGAATCCCCTTGTCATTCCTGTCAGTCACGACCTGTCGGTGGCATTCTACCACACCAAGGCCATACTGGTTATATTTGCCAACCACCGTGTGGCCATCTCTGGCGTGGGCCTGCGCTCATTCCAGTCATTCGATCCCATCACAATAAGCGGTTGCCAGAGCAACGAGATCTATAACCCCACAGGCCAAAGGTGAGCAACAAAACCTGGAGTGGCAGTTCAATCCATACGCGTCTTTCTCTTATCCTCTTCTCATCTTGCTCACACGCACAGACTTGATAAGTTCACAGCATCCTCATAATGCCTGGTCCAACATCCTTGCCTCCCTCATTTCCCAGACTTCCCAGCTTGATCTCCATTTCAGAAGCGACCGAGTGCTTCTTCACAGTAGCCTGGCATTGTCCTCTCCTCAGTAATTGAGACCAGACTTCAGGATAGGAGACAGGCACCAAAGCACCAATGAGCCAACCACCATGTTGCTCTTAAATCAGGCCACCACCAGATTACATTAACAAATAAGAGATTTACTCTAAAATAATGCAAATATGAAACTAAATCTACTGCATACCTTCATGAACAGCGCAGTCCAGCTTTCAGCTTTACACCTTGTGCATGCAGTTCTTTTTTCTTTTTTCTGCCAACCAAAGTCCTGCCAAGCAGACATTTTTCTCCGTAATGGTTTTTACATTGCTCAACCTCAACGTTGTCAGTGGCTGTTTTTCCCTAATGCTATTACGAAAGCTAATATATCAAATAAATGACCAGAAAGTACAGTGTCAACGTCAGTGCCTTTAACAGTCATTCTTCGCTCTAGAACAAAAAGTGAAACACCTGTTCGGGGAAATGATGTGCTTTCTTTGTTAAAGTCACAGTCCATCAGCATTGTGAAACCCACATCACTTACAGCCAACTAAAAACAATGGATTTGCTCATGGTATGTTGGGAATCTTGGTGGTTGGACTAAAGGGCCATTTATGCTCCCTTTATGTACGGAATTGTACCCGTCCATTTCAAACAATGTTACTGTCACTGATCACGTGTTTCCATATGTTCTATGTGTAGGTATTTGTGTTCACCAATATATCCACTGGGGGAGCAGCCCAGAGTCAAACGCTTACGCCAACCACAATCTCCAAAACAAGCGTAGCGACTGTGGAAGAGGTTTTGATAACGTAACTCCTGCACTGAAGACTAAACAGAGCTAGCATTATAGGAGGCGGTGGCTGTAAAATATATTGCAAATATAGAAAGCCATTGTTACGTCTTCTGCGGGTCTCATTTGAACTACGTATCGGGTAGTAACAGCTACACTGCCCCTCACAGTTTCTGGTGGTACTGCTCCGTTTGGTCCCTATCAGTAAGCTTTGTGGAAACATGGCGAAATATGGGCGAAATAAACGCAAAGCACAGACAGAAGGCTCCGTCTTTTTCCGGATCTGTGCATAAATGGGCCTTAAAAGGTGACGTTGTTCACCGTAAAAATGAGCTGTGATTTGTTGTAATCGATATTTAGTTTTCACACACAACATGCCGGTTGTTCTTTGGCTTGGTTAGACGGTATTACTACTTTTTCAGCATCAGTTCCTCAAAATCATGAGACTCAGCAATGGAATGAACTTTCGAATGATGCAATAATACATTGCCTTAAGTGGGATAGCTAGCTGGAATACCTCTGCCACCACACGGCCACCACGGTGCCAAGCAATACCACATACAGGTGCCAGGAACCATTCCAATCCAAACCACCAAATCTGACTCCACTGTTAAGCACACGTGATAAAACACTACTTTTAAAGTGTCAAATGTAACTTTCTTTCATTCAAACTTCGCATCAATGAAATTCCAGTCTGTCAGCAACAGAGCAACTCCAATTCCCCCCACGCCACACACAAGAACGAATAGCAAATTCCCAATTATCCACACCACCATCATGCATGAAACACTGATGGGATCTTCGGCGGCGCTTTTCAACATGAAATGAACTAATCACTGTACAAGGGTTGGTCATGGGGCCTGTGTGCGGAGATAGAGCCGTCTGTGTCTTTTGTCTGCTGCCAGTGTCACATCCAAGAGACACAGAACATTGAAGTGTCTGTATATCTGCTTCGGCCAGGCAATGATTTAACATCAAACACATACCGAAAAGTTTGGCTGCTCTTTTTGACACGTATAGTATAAAATTCAATGTCATTTAAAGATTTGCCACGTCAATAAGGAATATTTTTGGTCAAACTAAGCTCCCATATTATCTTTTTCCTTTTTCTATGACCAGATTATATTTATATATTTTGATGTTGTTTTACACGGCAAGAGGTGAACCACGTCATGACCAGGGCGAATTAGCTTTGAGGAGAATCGCTGTATTATATTTTACTACTCTTTGAGATGCTCGGTGGGTCTGAAATGGACTTTATATGGGACTGGTCGCTTGTTTTCCCATATATTTCTACCCCTGTCCCTCTTCGACTGTATCTGCTTCTCAGTTTTTACCTTCACACCATCTTCCTGGCCTTATAACTATTTGCTATATCCCTCTTAATTCTCCCCTTTTGGTGCCTCCAGCTCCCACTTTCCCCTCTCGCTCATTCTCCTGGGCTGTGCAGCACATTTCCTGTAATACCTCTGCCTCCACAAAACACCACATCCTCTTTCCCTGAGTTGTTAACAACAGGAGCTATTAACATTAAGATATTTTCGCACAATTCTATCCTTTTGTCTCCTTCTGCAGTATACTGTTTTTTTTGTTTTTTTTTTCATGGGAGGGGAATAGTTTTCCAGGTAGTTAATTGTAATTTATGCCAGAAATTCCTGAGTGACTAGCCGAAAACCACAGAGACATTTTGTACCAAGCCACAGTGTCCACAAAGAAAGCCTTCCTCGTTTGTCCTCAAAAAACCTACATCCAAGAAGCTGGTGTTCCCTGGCTGCTCACTCCCTCCCACCTTTGAATTGGATGTACAGTCTATGTCGATAGAAACTGTTTAAGCCAGGAGTTTATCACCTTTTAAAGTGAATCATGCATTTCGACTCTTAACCCCCAAACATTGGTGTTTGAAATCCATACTGTAAGGGCAAAGTTCCCTTATAGGTTATACCTGGTTATCGTCTGCTCTGATCTGTCGGTTAGCAGAAAATGGCATTTTGAAAGTGGGAGAAGCAAAGCAGGAAGGCAGATAGGAAGATTTCATTGGAAATGACTGGGAAAAATGAGAGTAAAAATTAGTAAATCTCAGAAAAAAATCTGGGAAAGCTGCTGTGGAGAGGTTTGGAAGCCAGATGGTTTGGACACGTGTGTTGAAGAAGGAGGTGTTCGGAAAAAGGAGTAGAGGAAGACAACCAATGAGGTTCTTTTCATATGGTGAAGGAGGCCAAGAAGAGGACAGGTGTGACTCGGGAGGACGATCAGAAGACATTAGAGTGGAGGATCATTTTCAGTGAAAAATAAAGGCCACAAAAGACACAAATATTGTTCCTCAGAGCTACGATGCTGATCTCAAAGACATAAGTAGTGCACTAGGTGTGCGTCATTTGCATTGTTTTTGGAACTCCAGGTTTAAATATGAGTACAACATGCAAAGAATATGCCTCTCTTTAAGTTTGCTATTACACAACGTAGTATAAACATTAATATAGTCATCAATAAAATCTGCAAAATGAATCGGAAATTGAAAGTACTGTTCAACTGTAATGTTTTCGCCCTGCTATGTCATTCCAAAAGCATGCTACAGACATCAGAGGAAATCATATATATAAAAAAAACAGTGTGTCTACAACAGGGGGAGCAAAGCAAACAACCAATAGAGAGCAAATTAGTGATTCTATTTTTTCCTCCCTGTCTGTCTCTGCCACTTTCCCCGTGGACTTCATCAGGGAACCCTATACTGTAGAATGCTGTAAAATGGTGCCTTGGGCATCCGAGCATTCCAAGAGCATTACATGGCTTCTCCATCAGGCTACCAGCTTGGAGCTGGATCCAAACGCTGCCATTGTATCCTGCACATTATATATCCTGTCGCTCTTGATTCAGAAACTGCTCTTTGCTGAGCATGTGCGCGCGCAGAGACTTCCATGCGCTCGGCAAACGCAGCAATCTTTTCCCACGTGGTTTATTGATTTGATATGTTAAGCGCTCATTGACGGATGAATGTGGCCGACTGTTTTCTTCATCTGCAGTGTCTTTACACCTGAAATGTAACGCTCTCATTGTGGCTAATCCCCACCCTTATTGTTTTTTCCTCTGCTCACTTTCTTTACAATCCTCTGCTCGCCGTTTCACACACACATGCAGTTGTGTACATTATTCGTGTGAGGCCATCGACTGCCCGGAACCCCTAATCCGCAATGCAGAGCTCAAATGCAGTAGCCCTGGCCATCACTTCTACAACGGAGACCGCTGCACCATCTTCTGCAACTCTGGATATGTCCTGCAAGTCCACCAGGATGATGACATCATCAAAAGCCAGGTACACACACACGCACACACACACCAGCAGAAACCCTTGCAACCACTCACACTGGTCTTTGAATTGAATGCAGACAAAAGCGGAGCAGATGATATTTGCTCATATTGTGCATACCTGCAAACTAAAACTAGGCTTCGCACAGCGAGTCTCCGGGGACAGTGACATCATGGTCACTCGTAGTGCAGCACTGGAAACATCCCAGCTGCCCCAAACAAACACAATCATACTCGTATACATGCTACATACTGCATCAACCTAATGGTGCTCAGTCCCTCCCTGAGCATGCCGCACCGTCACTTTCTATCGCTGCTCCACGGGGACGATGACATCATTACATAGTGTCTGCACTCCCCCCTCCCTCGCTTCATCCCTCCTGCACACACTGAAGTGGCCGTTAAAGGGCGGAGATTTGCTCGCACAGCAGCACATGTAGGCACATACGCCATAAAGTACAACCTCTTCAATTAAACAGATCATGTGCACATACATTCACAGTAGCATGCTCACCACAAGTAAATAAACACACAGGGTCGTTGACATCAGATCGTAACCCTCCTGGATCCGCCCCGAGCTGCTGTAAATAAAGGCCAAATAAACACCTCTCCATGGTTTTGTAAAGCAGTCTGCAACACAATCTATGAAGGATCCAGCTGAGGGAGTAGGTGTGGGGGTAAGTTTGCTTTGGTTTTGTGTAGCTGTGCCTCCTGTCTTTTACTGTGAGGGTTTCATTGAGCCAAATGTGGGAAAATAACATTTCAGAGCATGTCATCGCGTCTTCAACCATGAGCGATATGGAAAAGTGCTGGTTTATTTATTTATTGATCTATTTTATGGACAGCACATAGTCTAGCTATTCCTCAACGCCCGTTCATTTGGGGATAAAAAGAGCATGCAGCCATTAAGGAGAAGACCTGGAAAAGAAAGGAGAACTGTGTCTGAGCTCGATAGATTTAATGTAAAAGAGGACTGACACTTCAAGAGTATTCTGAGGACCTGGCTTTTTTTTTTTTTTTTCACTCATGTGTTCCCCTTCTTCTAGCCGAGCTGAGGAATTGAATGTGCCAACTGATATTTAGTTACAACACACCGTTGATGTGTAAAAATGCAGTTCCCAAGGATACTACAGGATATCCATTATTTCAGCTTTGTCTCCAGTGTTTTGTGATGACTTCTTTAACACATGCGCTATATGTGCAGTTACTGTATGCAAGGTCAACGGTGGACAAACCCGTCCTCAAAGGGCCGAGCCAGTGCAGGTTTTTGTTCCAACTGATAAGGCACACCCAGTTTAACCAATGAGGTTTGAGCTGAAACAAGCAGCACCAGACTGAACAGCCTTCAGACACCTGATTGGTGAAAGGGTGTCCTCCATATTGGTTGGAAGAAAAACCTGCACCCACTGCAACCCTTTGTGGAACAGTTTTGGACGGGCTCAGACTCTGGGGAACAGGGTAACAATAGCACAAAAATGACTTGAGAAGACCATGTCATTCCTACAGGACGACTCAGGAGGTCTATAGTCTTGCATTTATTGATGTAAGAATTTATTTTTTATTCAGTTGTTATAACATTTTGCAAGGCAAATCTAGTTAAATTGGATAAGATAAATCTAGATTTTTGGTCATCTCACCAGTTCATCTAAATCTGCCTTTTTAAAATTTGGAACTACTTATGTTTCACTGTGCTATATAGACTGTATGTTGGCTAAAGTTACGTACTTTAAATAAGTATATAAGTAACCTGAAATGGATTTTTGGCGAACCAATTTATTTTATGAAATAACCTATAAATAGTTCATCTCTGTTTGTGTGACCAGTTGGCACGTATCATTTAAAAAAAAAAAATCCGACAGTAAATCTGAGTCAGGCACTGAGGTTTACTTAGGCACGCAAACTCATAACGCTACATTTACCGCCACTAAATAACTTCACAACTTTCTCTGCAGTATCTGTCATTCAATCTCGCTTTCTCTGGTGGTTCCTCACCTTGCCTCTCACCCCGCCTCATTAAATGTTTCCACATGTTGGGCAAACTCTGCTTTCCAGGGTGAAAATGAAGCAACAGTCTGTCAAGACACAAACGTATTGGCTCGTGATAATGTAAGACATTCAAACCATTTATTAATTGTTTCTCAGAAACAACATTTTATGTTGTTCATTTTGGTTTCCTCCTCATATGAGGCTGAAAAGTTCAGCCTGAAGCTTCTGTCTTCCATCATGAGTCGATTTCATAGTGATTCAGCGAGATGTTTAAGTGGTTCTGGGTACACTACCTTCTCAGATAATGCTATCTTCATGACGCATCTGTCTCCCACACTGGCTTGGTTTTGTTTATGTGTATTTGTCTGCTTTCTATATCTCCCGTCTTTGAAGTGGTGTGGGAACATCATGTTCCGGCACAGAGAAACCCGGCTCCATGGTTTCATGTCGGAATTTCCTCAAATGACCAACAGAGCTTGATCGCTGCAAGACAACTATGACCAGCCAGGGGATCTACATCATAACCAATATTTGAAAATGAATAATAGAGCCACATTTTGTGTCTTTGTGATAGTCCTGGACACTGCCAGTCGAATCATGATAATACAATAAAATACAATGTATCATGATACAGAGTGGACTGATAGCAGCATCCGTCAGGTTCTAGGACAGTTTTCCTTGTGCAAGGGCTTCTCTGGTCCTTCACCTGAAACTGTTTTGAATGGCGTCCAGAGGGAACATAGATGAGCAGGATTAGCAGTCTTCATCATAATAAGGTTTGCACTTTGGACAGGTGTGGAGAGCACCCATTAGAATATTATGCAGACGAGACATGAGGACGAGCATGCCGAGCAGGAGAAGTCGGCCCGCATCAATCGCTAGAGATTTTACTTGTTCTCAGAACTAGTATTATAGCTGTGACCGCCCAACATGAGACTGGATTGAGACCCAGACGAGAGTGTACAGAGATCAAGACTTTGAGGGCCCAGGACCATATTGAAGCATAAATCTATTAGTCATACAGACACACATTCATTTCTTACTGCAAAGAAAATAGTCAGTTTTTTTAAACTTGTCTCAACTTGTTTTTGGGTAGTCTGGATTACAAGAGCTAGTTTGAGCCAGAGACCCAGCGTCCTAATATAGTACAACAGGGACATCCACACTGTTTCAGAAAGGACCACAGTGGGTGCTGGTTTAACCAATGAGGTGTCAGCTGAAATAAGCAACACTAGACTGACAATCAACTGAATACAGTCTTCAGACACTTGACTGAAGCTGTGTGTGCTTGTTGGGCTGGAACAAAAACCCTCACCCACTGCGGCCCTTGAGGACTGGTTTGGACGCCCCTGTAGTACAAGGACAAGAACAAGGTTGCAGGGACTATTATCCACATTCATGGACTCTACCCTCACATATATATACAGTGTTACCTTAGTTTTCAAAGTTCCCGACTTCGAACAAATTGGAGTTCGAACAAAAATTTCGAGATTTTTTTTGTGTCTGATTTCGAACAAAAATCCCCTCCCACATGCAGCAGCCACACACATAGAGGAACAGCGCACCTGCAGCAGACACTCTACATTCACTCCTGCAAAAGACTATTTTAAGGCTTGGAACGCATTATTTCTTTTTCCATTCATTGTAATGGGAAAAATCGATTCACATTTCGAACAAATCGCTTCTTGAACGGCCGTCTGGAACGGATTGTGGTCGAGAACTGAGGTACCACTCTATCTATCTATCTCTCTATCTATCTATCTATATAAAATTAAAAGAATCTTTAACTATATATATATATATATATATATATATATATATATATATATATATATATATATATAGCAGTGCTAATGGTTGTTCCAATGTGCTGCCCAAAAAAAAAAAAAACATCTGGAAGAAGCCGCTCAATGAATGTAATGCATCAACGTAATGCAAATTTTATGAAGATTTGTTATTACTGTATTTCCCTGAGGCCCTTCTCCTCCCAGAAGTTGATAGGTTGTTGAACAGTATTAACAGTAATGTGCTTTTACGTGTTGCTTTTACGGCTTCTGGGAGCTTTTTTTGTGTGTGTTGAGAAGATTCCTTTAACAATATAATCAGTCGGATGTCAAGGACGTCTCTGAGGCCGTTTGAATTTTAAGTCTATCAGTTGCCATATTGACGGCGACATGATTTGCGTCCCACGTCTCCCACTTGGCCGTCAGCCCATTCATGAATGAGGAAGCTTCTGTTTTGGCTCAGGTGCTCACGAGAGCATCTTTAACTGAAGTGGTCAAGCCTAATCTTGTAACTCCTGCATCCCACTTTATTTCATAAATGCAGAGGAGTTTGGATCTTTTCCTTCCTGTCCACACATGGTTTTTCTTTGGTGGTTGCAGTTTCTGCCAAATCGTCCATCTTAATTATCGTGTTAGAAAAGCTCTTATCCTTGAACTTCATCAAGGCGCTTGCCAAATGTGACCACGTTAATTAAAAAGTATAACTTAAATAATTTAAAGACCTCGGCTCATACCCCCTTGTTTGGCCGCCAAGAGCTGATGGTGCAAGACCTCATGGCACTCAGGTCGTCCATTAAGACGACCACAGTGTTACGCCTCTTGCCTTATTCACGGAGAGTGGCTCAATGTCGAAAAACCTTACATGGTTTATTGGTCAAATGTTTTTGGTCAGGCTCATATCCTGCCTCGAGTTTAAATGCAGTCAATATCTGAGACAAGATCATGCAAATGCTGATTTTAATAAAGTGGAAAATGTTATTTAAAGAAGAAATCTGTGCTTTTGGTGCCACAGTATGTCTGTTAAGGATCAAGGGAACAACATATTCCACCTTCCCAACGTATCAGTCAAACCACCAGTTGATCCCATAAACCTGAAGGAAGCATTTTGTTGACTGTCAAGCAGATTTGAAAGCTTTGGCCTTATTTAAACTCTTTGGACGTACGGATTATGATCTGGTTGACTGAAAATCTACACAAACATATGTTTTTCCTGGCAAGCTGTTGTTTTGAATAAAACGTCTAACCATACCCAGGTGTTTTTCTGCCGAGCTCATGACAGCCTCATGCAAAACAAGTCATCCTGTCTGTGACTTGAAGTGCTCTCCGCTTTCCGCTCAATATCATACTGACTACTGAGTGTTTTCACGTTTGTTACGGGGGTCACGTTCCGGGACCACCTTGGTATAGTTGATAACCACGGACCATAATGTTTCAATTGCCACCAGATGCTGAGTAAATCAACTGTCAAGTGTTGAGCTATTTGTGTTCTAAGTAAAATGAAAACTATGATCAATAACTTAAGTCCTGTACAACTGCATGCATGCGGTGTGAAACCTGATACAGAGTTATAGTCCGTATCATAATGTTCCTGTCGCTCTTTCACAGTAAAATGTGAATAATGTCAACTCATAGTGTTTTATTATGAAATTTTACCAGAGTCGCGTTTTGACTACCCCAAATGGAAGTGGTGCCGTTTGGAGCTTCTGAAGTCTCCCACCGCACTGCACATCAGGGAGTGAGTTTATCACACGGGAAAGAGGAACTGTGGCATTACAATCTCCTACAAGACTCATTTCCAAAACCAGCAATACGCGCGACATAGCAGGGGAACACTGTATACAGTCTAATCTCAGAACCAGTCCAGTACCATAGTCTTGAAATGGTGAGGGAATCAACATCACTGAAAAACACGTGGAGCTTCTTTCCAAGCAGAGAGGTGTTGACCTTGCTCTGAGTCTTTGGTGCAACGCCAACCTTCTGACCTTATCTGTGAGCGTCTATACTCCCATGAACTAATTTGGTTCCTGTGTGTGCAGAAGGGAGGATGATTATTTGAGACCAACTGTAAGCTTGAGTGGTTACGCGCTTTTCTACCATGATAAGTCTGACTGAGGCAAGCTCCAGATACATTCTGACTCTCCTCTGTCTCCTCTGTGGTCAATCTTCACACTGTACTTTGCGACGGGAACTCATCATCGATTCGGTTAAATAAAAAAGTCTTCAAGATTTTGATCCACTAAACAGCAAAACCGTTTCTGAGTACAAGTTTTAACCACATTTACAATACAAAACCTATTATTTGTAAGATAATTTGTGGATGGTTCTATTCCCGGCAGTGCTCATATTCCAGACAAATAAAATTGCTCAGTACTTTTAAGTTTCAGCAGATATTTTTCCTCTTTATTCAATGGAAGAAGATTACTTTTCCATGAACATGTGAGACAATGACAGCCTTACTGCCAACGTTTTATTCTTCAATGGACTTCTGTTCATTACTGAAAAAGTGAAGTCTTCTGTTTCGACAAAGAAACCCGAGTAAGACAGTTGCAAGGAGGCAGTGCTGTTATTCAGATCCAAAAAGTACGCTGAAGCATGACTGCTAAGTGAAGTTTAATTGTTGGTGCTCTCCAATTGATTCTTTCTTTCTAGACTGGGATCTACTGAGAATAAAACGCTTATTTTTTCCATTCATATTCAGTTCATATAAATCCCTGCAGTGAGTTTTTAGTTTGCTTGGACGCAAATGACTTTTCTGAGTTCTGTCACTAGATGTAGACTGTATAAATATTAGAAAACTATTCACACAGATTACCACAGCAGAATTGATGTACACCTCTAGATGTACAAATTTTCTAATGAAATTGAACCATGCACTCAAAATTTATGGTAGTTCTGATGCTGCTTGGCTCAATTATAACTACCAGCTGAGTTATTCAAAAAGGTTTTGTATCAGTATGGGTTGGTAAAGGTCTAGTGGTTGCCTTAATTCTTTAAATCTCAAATGAACTTACAAACCATTTCTTATAAACCTGGGACATTTTTATGACAGGAAAATATTGAATGCAATAATTGCATGCATTATGTCTCTGCTGCAGGGTGGTCTTTGGAAGCAGTGGCACTGAGGAAGAGGCAGGAGGCAGAGCTGGAGGTAGCAGTGATGAAGATGCTGAGGTTCTCTTTAGAAGTGAGCAGGATGGATAGGATCAGGAAGTAGTATATCAGAGGGACAGCACATGTCAGGTGTTTAGGAGACAAAGTCAGAGAGGCCAGATTGAGATGGTTTGGACATGTACAGAGGAGAGAGAGCCAGTACATTGGTAGGAAGATGCTGATGTTGGACCTGCCAGGCAGAAGGTGGAGAGGAAGGTCAAAGAGGAGATTTATGGAGGTGGTGAAGGACATGAGGTTTGTAGGTTTGAGAGAAGAGGAAGCAGAGGACAGGGTGAGATCCGCTGTGGGACCAGCCAAAAAAAAAAAAGATTAATAGTAGGACCGTCAATAGATTTAATAGAGAATTGTTTTTTCTCAGAGAGAATTTCAATCTCTATTAGTGGTGAGTTGGTGAATTTGCCAAGATTAATGGCAAATTACTCACACATTTTTGTATCTGTTGTCTAAGTAACTTGGAAAAAGATTTTGTCAACACCAGAGTGGCCAATAAAGCTTACAGTGTTGCACTTTTTTTCAGTGCCTCTCAGGTTATTCTAAAGAATGTTCTTCACAGTATCCGTTATGTTTGGGTTGTTGGAGTCAACAAAGCTTTGCATGAATAATGCATTGTCTGGTGTTGATAACATCTTCCTTTACGTTACATTTACAAAAGATTAATTCGCCATCAATTGTGAGCTTTAGAGCGATTAATTGATATTAAAATTTTGAATTAATATGGACACGTGAGGTGAGAAAATATATTTTTTAAATAGTGTGAATTACTGAAAAAGGACTTGTCCTGGTGAATTTCATGGACTGACTCAGTAACGATGTGCGTTGGTAACATCAACTGACACTGAGATGTGATGTGGCAATACATCGGATGTCAGTCACATCAAAAAAGAGCAATTCCAGCATGTAAACAAACAACTTGTTTTGTTCTGCTCTGGTCACGAGGCGTCCTCCTCGAGGCAAGTCTCCTTCTCATTTCATCTTAAAAGACAGCTTCAAAGTTAAAGAGGTCTACACACCTAAAATGTATGAGCCTGTGTGTAATATACCAGACCCTAAAGGGTACTGTAGGTCATTTCTAATAACTTGTGTTGGCTACCCTAGAATAACCCCAGAAACGGAGGCTGTACTTCAGCATTGATTCCAGGTGGAGAACTCTTCACCCATGGAGAAGCATGTTTCTGCCAGACATCAGCGATGTCTGAATTGTTTGAAGGAAACAATTCAGTGAAATGTTTCCACGTTTTGACATACATCTGATAATATTCTTATGGTGTTTTGTTATGCATTACATTCCTGTTTTTATTATTGCCATGTGACTCCGGTTGAAGCCTTATTCACTGGCAAATAAACAATCTACGTCTACAGTCATCATCACGTGAAAAGAGAGGGAGAAAACAGTTGATGATTTGAATGGTAGACTTCCCCTTTAGCATCATGCTGACTTCCCTACGTGGTCAACTAATTCATTTTTTACAGATGCCCTCATCAGATGAAAATATGGAAGGACCCTGTTTATTCTAGTGGAATTCGCCATTGTGCAATATGATATAATGTGTTCAAGATGAAAGATATGCAAAAGCATGTGGTGGGAAAAGAGTTACCGTTTTCAATCCAGTTGCTTTTTAACCGTGCTGCAACCAGTGAGTCTAATTTCTACTAGTGCACGTGAGTGGTTAATTGTTGGTGTTTGCTCGGAGATGTTGTCTCACACATAAGTCATTTTCACACTGTAATGTTCCTCATCTCAGCTTGGTGTCTTTGACAGAACACATTGACATCAGGCACACAGGCTGTTGGAAAGGTCTTCTGTTGCTCTGCTTTGTCTCATTGATCAAAGTAAAAATGTCCGAAGGCCTAGCTGCTACATAGTTCTCTTTTAGAGACTCGGACAAAACTCATTTTATAATGGCATTTTAATGCCACTGCTAAAACCAGAGATGAAGGTGTGGGCCGTGTGCCTTAAACGTTACGATACGAATTACAGATCATCATTACAGTGCAAGATTAGCCGAACACTATCTGTATTTCCAGTACGTGACAGCTGTTAAACTACGCGGTATTGCGTAGTGTTGTTACTGGAGGTATTTTTGCAAAATTCAAGTTTGATCCTGCGCACCAAAGAATGAAAACGGTATTTTGAAATCTCTCCAGTCTGGGGTCTGGTTTCAAAAAGCTGACGGAAAGCATTGGTTTTGTGTGGATGACATAGAGGTGTACTAGCCACATTGTTTTTGCTGGAAGGAGCCTTGAGTTTTTTAGATTTTCATTGATTTAAGGTGCCAAGGAGATACAAAGGTTGACAACAAAAGTGTGTCATAGTGTGATAGGAAAGCAGAAAAATGGAAAACCCCACGTCCAGTCAGCTAGGTGTTTTGTTCTAATGGCGTTCATGTTAAGGAATTGGACAGAAAAAAACAATTTCTCCGATTTTGCATTCCTTACAATCCACGTTAATGACTACGAAGAAGAAAAAAAATTGCACAGACATGTGTGTGTTGGTATAAAGTCGACTCAAGTCTTGCCAAAGTAGTCCGCAAAAGAATGAAAATTTGCAAGAATGCCATTCTGAAAATATCGGAAAAATTCTGGCATCTCTCTTTCTGGGAACTAACACATCAACACGGGGTCTGCGCCGACACACACGCTCACTCAGACATAATTAATGTCATACATATGGTCCCCGGCAGACTTGCAAGGTCACGGCTCTTTCAGCGGGGTCCAGAATGTCTGCTGTTTCTGATCAACGGCTAGTCTGCCTCCATAAAAGGCCTGTGGAAGTGGTGTTAATCTATTATACTAGCTCCTATATCATGATGTAGTCGTGCGTATTTAGTCAGCAGTGCCGGTCATAATAGAGTGGAGTTTAGCCGGGTCGCGCTTGACTGCCATGGCCTTGGTGTTGACTCATGTCCTTAGTCTGTTTTTCTTGCGGATTCTGCACGTTTTCACCACATGTGGATTTCCTCTGGGTTCTGCTGTTTCCTCTCACATTCCAAAAACATGTAAGAGCCAAGTCACACAGGATCGACAGTGTAGGCCTGGGCTTGTTCGTCTGTTTGTCTTGATTAAAAGAGGCAGGCAGAGGAATAAGAACTGGAAAATGTGTTTTAATATTGCGCGCAATTGCATAATTGACCACTGCCGGCATCCGCAGCTCGAACATTAGCATCATTGCTTCTCTGAATAGAACTAAAACAACAAAAAATGTTACTGGAATCTGGCGACCAAGATCAGGGATCCATGGATTTTTTTTTTGTGATGTTTTCTCTGGAATGATTCTCACTCTTTCACTGTTGCCAGCCTCAGAGTCAGTCTGTTTTGTGTTAGCGGCTGACCGTGCAGTTTTTGCCGATCGGCTGAGTGGCGAGGAATGACCTTATGGATGCGATCAGCAGTCACCTGAGCTGCTGAGTAGCCTGCGAGGCTTTATCGATGGCCCGTAAACTCAGCCCGATCAAGTTCAGTCAGGCTACATGCTGATCAGAGACGTGTTGGCGCGCTTTTTCAATTGCTGTGGTCGTTTCTGTGCGGTAAACATTTAGGGGATGTGTGTCTGACATCTATCCGCCATATCGACGGACAGTCAGGCGCAATTTGATACATTGGCATACGGAAAGATCCTTGATCTATCGCTCCGTCTTTCTGCTCTCACCTTCCAAATGTGTTATGTCTTCCAGTCGGACTCTATGGTGACCATCACGTGTGCAAACGGCAAATGGAACAAACAGGTGTCGTGCGAACCGGTAGACTGTGGCCTGCCTGATAAGTACCATGTCCATCCTGCCAACTTTGACTTCCCGGAGGGCACTACTTATGGCAAGAAGAGCAACTTCCAGTGTCGTGAGCCTGCGCAGCTTGTAGGTGAGACGGACTCATAAATCCTAAACAACATGTAGAGTGATTTGATTCGTGCTTTCCGAAGACATACACTGTATCTTTGATTCTGCTCCTGCAACACAACAATGACGGCAGCCAGAACGCGGAGCATTTCAGTTGGATGAAAGCAGCAGGGATCGATGAAACTGTTAAACCAGTGCTTCTCAATCATTTTCTGTTGCGCCCCGCCCAGGAAGAAGTAAACGTTTGGCGCCTCCAAACAAGCCGCCACCTCCGTAAATAGTGGCATTTGTCGATAAAATTATTATAAGTACACCTCTGCATAACATCGTATCTTAGTTAACATTAAAGAAAAGAAAAGAAGAAAATAATATAGATCAACTTACAATGAAGAATAACTTTTTTTAACATTGTTTTATCTGTAATAGAAAAGACCTAAAGTGCATCAATTTGCCTGTAAAAAAAACGAGTGGATGTGCAATTACGCGTCATTCTAGTATGGCAAAAAAAGTATCTTTCGCTCCACTATTTGAGAGGGACTGTGTTAAACTAGATTACTGCATATTGATGATCTGTTGACTGCATCTGTTTGTCTGTGAGCTAAATAACTCAAAAACTGAAGGACAGATTCAATGAAACTGTCAGGAAATATTGGTAATGAAACAAAAAAAATGTTGGTTCTGTTCCAAAATACCACCTGCATACACAAATCTTGAAATATTTATCACTATTATTATTATTTGTCACTATATTTGATGATGAGGTAAATCCTCTGTGCAGTATTGCATTAACAAAATTTTGAGAATTGTGAAGTCTTATGCCGACAGGTACTAAAGTATCGGTCAATATCTAGCTCTATAAAGCAGTGGTTTTAGGGTCTTGTCTAGGTCTAAGTTAAATTTCTCCCACCACATTTCATCTCATCTCCAGGATGCAGTGCTGATGCCACCACGTTGAAGGTCCACAGCTCATGGCAGACTGCTGAATTTTGACAGCCTTTAAATTTAAATTGGGATTTGCACCCCCCCCCCAAAAAAACAAAATCAATGACATCCCGCTCTCTTCAGGAATCATCGAATCAAACTTCAAGTTTATAAATTTCACGATTGGACTCTGGGTGTCCTGAGATAGATTGCTTCTGTCTGTGTGACGCTGCGACAACTTGGCTCCAGTTCGCAGCCCTGGCCTGTCAGGACTAAACCGTAGATGATGAATAGGTCTATAAATGACCCTTTTCATCAAAAGGACTGCTTTGTCACATGCTCTATAAAATCGAGCATTGGTTCTGGCAGGCCACAATGTCCAACCGCGACTCGTGTTACTCACAAATCTTTGATATGATCCAGGACAGAATTGATATTTAGGGAACGGACAAAACTGCACATCTAAATCGACTTGATGCAATGTAGTAGCCGAAATCTGATACCGCTTCATGACTTGTCTTTCGTAATGCAAGGCTTTGGGGAGGCGGGTCAAAACAATGAGAGATTTGGTGAAGGGTTGGATGATCCTGTATTGGTCCATTCCAAACCACCACAATCACCAAGCCTCTGTTCTTATTTCTCGCTGAAAATCGGAAAGACTGGCTTATTTTCCAATACACAAGTTCCAGAGTCCAACATCACCAAGGGCTCAGAATAAGTCCTAGACTGAAATAAACTGTGAACCTAAGACAAGATAGCAGGACACTTCAGAAACAAGTGGTGGCCAAAGCACTCACATTGAAACAACAAAAAGGAGACGTGTGTTCCACATCATAAAACGCAGGTTGGGACTGGCAGCTCACTGCGATACCAAGAGGTCACGACCAAGTGCGTTGTCTTATTTTATTTCGTGTCCTTGTTATTCATTAGAATGGCTTTCATTGTTCTTCCTGAAGGCACCAACAACACCCTGACCTGCCTAGAAGACGGTCTGTGGTCATTCCCGGAGGCCCTCTGTGAGCTCCGTTGTCCGGCGCCCCCTCCAGTACCAAACGCCGTGCTTCAGACCAAGCGCTGCAACGAGACCGGTCTGAAAGTGGGAACCTTCTGCAAGTACAAGTGTAAACCAGGCTACCACGTCACAAACAAACCCAAGAGGTGTTTATTTTTTTTCTTCTTTTCACCAGTCTAGCAATTAAAGAAAGGCTGGTATTAAAACTAGTGTATCGACAGGCGTGCCTTCAAGCGCCAGTGCACAGAAGATGGCAGCTGGCTGGAAGGAGCATGTGAACCAGTGACCTGTGACCCCCCACCTGACATCTTCCACGGCTCCTATCACTGCACTGACGGCTTTCGCTTTGACAGCGTCTGCAAACTCAACTGTTCGGAACCTGCCGGTAATAGTGCTGCTGTGGCCACGGGAGGCTCCGCCCATACGGTGAGGCTGCTGCACGCTCCATGCAAGCAGGTCTGTCCATCTCTTTCCTGTCTTCCTGTTCTTACCTTACCTTTGTCAATCCAACCCCGTGACTATAAAGTACTTTTTCTCCTTAAAAAGCAATTCCCCTTGCTCTGCCGGTGAGGTTTTGCGGATTCAGTCATCAGTTTGCGCTTTATAATCGTGTGTTTGAGAACTGAATAAGTGCCTCGTGTTGTCTTCTTCATGAAGGTGAAAAAAGACACTCGAAAACAAAGCCTCATGGCTCAGCTCACTTTTCATGAAAATACATCAATGGACTGATAGATAGATTATTTCCGGATAGTAGAGTGCACCGTAATATTAGCAGCAGCCACTATATATAAGGAGGAAGGTAGATCTTATTCATACATCAGCCGCATCGGTCAATAAGCTGCGGGTGCAGTGGTGCTGCGCACACGGCTTAAAAATGCATGAGGATCGCTTCTAAACTAGTTGGGTCCAGCATCAAGACTGACTCCAATAAACTCGGCAATGTTCTGAACTGGAATCATGAACTCCTCACGTCTTTCATTTACATTAAAGCGCTCAAAATGGGCTGATTTCACCCAGTTCTGACACCACAGCCAGTCTCAGCTGCTGCTTCTCGTCTCCGGTCCTCCATGAGATCGGCTCTGTCATCGGAGCTGCAGACACGGTGTACGTTTTGAGTGCTTTAAAATACCCGTGATTTCATTGGTTTGTGGGGATGAGGATCAATATTTTGTCAGTATGACACTGTTTAGCCTGTAGGAATCCACGTATGACAAGCTGCAGGGTTCCGACTGTGAGTAAATCTAGTGGCTTTTCGTCCAGAAATTAATAACATACTACTTACATACATACTGCAACTACTAGTACTACTACTACAATAATAATAATAATAATAACAATTATTATTATAATAGCATCAATATGATTCTATAATACAGTGTCATAGATCAGTTTTGAAAAGTAGGATATGAAAGATGTCACTTATTTTGTTTTCTACTAGTCTCAGAACTACTCCCTGTATTCAATGAAGCGCCTTTTGCTCTGTCCTCATGACGTCGTCTCTTCCCTCCTGAATCCTGTTCTCATCCCTGTCTCCCTCAGCCCTACTCAATTTGACGCCATGCTCATTAGATTGATATTGATTTCCAGAACAGTCCATCTGGCTGAGACTTCTGAAATGTATACACCTTTTAATCTGTTCTGCCTCTCAGGCACTGTGGGGTTTTGTGCCTGATGATAAAGAAAAAATGGATTGTGTTTCCCCCTTTGCCATCTCGATGTCCTTGCTCTCCCAGTTTGTGTGAGTCGTTCTTAACCTGTCAGTATGTGTGTTATTTCCAGGCCTCCAATGTGATCCGCTGCAGGAAGGACGGAAACTGGACAGGGTCATTCCGCCTGTGCCCACATAGCAAGGGCCAGTGTTCCTTACCTCAAAACCTCCACTACAGCCTGCAGTACTCGTGCAAACGTGGACACGGAATAGGTGTGTGGCGCTCGCTGCTTGATGATTGCACTTCTGTTTTCTGACTGCTGATGTCATCTTTCATTGTCCCTAATACTCATGTCTTTTAAAAGTCCCCGTCGCTCGCATTAGTCGTTCCATCTAACTTAGCGCTGTTTACAGTCAGTTTAATAGGCTCTGACAAAATGACCGAGTCACACTCGTGCAACCCGAGACTTTGAATATCAGCGCTTTGAAAGTCATGGGCAAACTGAGTAACGTTTCCTTCATCTTCGTAAAACCCTCTCTCTTGCTCTCTCAGGTGAAGAGTGCGAGCTGACGTGCAGGGAGAACAACAACGACGTGGTTATCCTCCCTAGCAACATGACAGTCGAAAGTGTACTTAAAGAGCACTGGAGGAACCCTCACAAAGTCAAGGTGTGTGAACTGGTGTCCATCTCACTGCTCTGGCAGACGCACTTAACAAAGTTCTGTGATCCACATCTCTTCTGTAAGGAATTTCACGTATACTATCCACATCCTAGCTTCATCGCCCACAATGCAAAATAGCATCTTATTCCTGCCTTTTGTGGCCAGCGCCAATGTTTGCCTTGGAGACATGGCCCACCTTCAAACATATTTCATCTATTTGTGAGTCGAATTCAGGACAGAAAAATACTTTTTAGCCACTTTCTATCCACCTGAACTTTGATGTGACATTTCCTCCTCTTGAGTTATGTGTTATTCTAGCGTCACCCGCTATATTCTACTTCACATGTAAGAGTCGCGATACCAAAAATGACATGGTGGAAAGAAATCAAAACACTTTTAACTTGATTTTCCTGAGCTGTGGCAAACCTCCAGAGGCTGCATCTACATCCATGTCTGAGTTTTAAAACAATATTCAACTGCATGTCGTCATTTATCACTTAAATAGTGCAACGAACAGAGCAAGGTCAATATCAGAATTGCAATCACCTAAACTATTCCTACACCTGAGAGATACCTGGTTTTCCTCTGTTGTAGCAGCGTATCGTCCAGTTAATGTTAGCATACTCTTCCGAATCCATGTTTTCAGTCATTTGTCTTTTGGCTGGGTCACTAAATCGCAAAGAGAATGTGCACACGCACACACAACTCCTTTTGTCTTTCACGTAGTTGAAGTCAGCATCTTTTTTTGGTGGCTACTGGGATCGTGGCGGGCATTAAACGATCTGTTGTCATGGATTAGTGCAACAGATATCATATTTACTGTGTAGTAGTCGCATATTGAAGCTCTGCTTTTAAGGGAAACAAATAGAAGTTGTGTGTGTGTAGTGTGTGGCAGGCCGATACAGAGCAGTGCATACGCTTTGGTGATGCTATACTGCAAGTGTTTGTCATCAGAAAAAAAAGACAATCCACATGAAGAATTCATTTTTTTTGTAAATTGGTTAAAGGTCAATTTACCTCGTGTTATGAGTAAAACAACAGAGATTAGGCTGACAGGTGTTTGATTCATTTCTACTAAAGTTTTCCTGACTTTGCACTTGCTCTGTGTTTCAAAACTAGGTTGATAGCTGTTTGACTTTGATGAGTTAAACCAGAATTTCACATTTGTTTCTTTGTTGTTGTAAGGATAGTATTGTTATACTATCCTTTTTAAAGATGCCAACATTCTTGGGGAGTTATTATTTTAGACATTATAATTCAAATACAAGTAACATCCGACCAAGGATCTGCTCGACTTACGTCCACCCGTACTTACGACCACGGCCAGCAGATTATTTTTTTTTAAATTCAATGTCTGGCACCGCAGCACGTAGCAACGTGTACGACAGTTACGGCAGCACAGTATCCCAGCATCTCACTCCCACACAGCGATCTACCTATAACACCCACATCGGTTATTTTGAATGGCATTCAACTCACGTCCAATCCAATTTACGACCAGTTGGTCGGAACCGATCCTGGTCATAAGTCAGATGTCACTTGTAACTCTTTGTTTTTATGTTCTATACGATGATTAAAATGGCTTGACATTAATAACATCTTTTATTTTTTTTTAAATTTGACATTAAAATAAAAATGTATTGGCGATATTGATGTAGCATTTTTGAAAACACTGAATACTGTAGTATCAAACACACAGCATTCCTTGCTCTTCTCTTTATAAAATTCTTCACCTGGATTCACCCCAAAAAACGTCACTTTCCAGTCCGCTTTGCTATGGTTGGAGGTAATGTTTCCTTCTGTAATGATCTATTGCCTTTAAACCAGTCGTATTTTGGTTCCCAGTCTGACCCACTTAGAGTTCTCCACCTCTCTCTTGTTTCCTGTCCCTGTTCACCTAGCGGTTGGGCTCCCCTCCCTCAGCACCCTGCTCCCCCTCTATCAGCAAAATTACCCTGTCGGGCCTGCTGCAGAATTAGTCATTTTCTATCTGACATGACCTCGTCTGTGGTGGCTGTGAGATAGGGATCTATTTTTGTGTGGTATCAGTGCCCCGCGGGGGCTTCACAGGGTGAGGATCCCATACATAGTGAGGTTGAGGCCAGACCATGATCATGGATTATCATGATTTACAGCCTTGTTGAGAGGGGGGGTGGGGGGGAGTGGGGGAGAGGAAGAAGAGTTTGTGGTGACATCATCATCGGAGAAGGCAAGAAGGGGGAATGAAAGTACAGAAGTTGCAAAAACTTTCTACCCTGAGACAAATTAGGGTACTTTATCTTCCACCAAGTAGATGTCACCTCCCTCACGACCGTACACACATGCACCAAAAAAAAAACCCAAGCCTAAATCAGTAATACAAGAGAGTAGCGCCATTAGCTCTCAGCTGTCTCAGTTGTTGTTTCCCTGCAACTTCAACCACCCATCTTTCTTTTGGCATTGATTTGCTGACAGCACTGAAATGAAAAATACCTTAGTTTGCAGCAGCGAAAGAAAAAGCACGGCAACATTTTGAGATAAAGGGACACGGGGGGTCTGAGAAATGGCCGGCTCTGAGGTCATCCAGTCCTTGGCTCGGAGTCTCCCGCGCGACTGTCCAAGTCCTCTGACAACAAAATTAAGCTGCAAATAAGAGGTCCTCTCTGAGTGCTTGTTCTCTTCGACGTGAGTGTGTACTACTGTAATACAGGCTCCCATGCGCTCACATCTTCAGAACACAAATGTGTTCAGTGAGAAGCGCGGTCGGAGGACACATTTAGATTCTTCACATTCTGTACAGATATTTGAAAGCATGATGCTCCTTGCTATTAACATGCATGTCTCTTTGACATCTTCATCACTCTCCAGGGAAAATTCCCGAGCTAGGAAACCACAAATCTGGGAATGGACATTCAGAGGTCACAAAGGTCGCTGCTTCACGTTTGAGTTCTCACTTGTGAAGCACTCCACGCCAATTTGACAGTTTTTTTTTCACGCCGTAGAGTGTCTGCAGGCAACGTTATACACTTAAGATCCGTGACTCACTCACGTGGCTGACCGCTGGTGGGGTCGTTCCTGACAGATGACCCCTTTTCCTCAATCCAAAACAGCACTTGCGACAACTGATGCCACGCTCCATCCGGCAATAAAAGCAGTGACCAGTATTTATTTGAAACGCCTCAAGGATATACGGAAGGCATGCACACTGGATGAGTTTCCTTGGGTGGTTAGATGGGTTTTCCCTTCAAGCAGTCTGCAGGAGGCATTATAGGCCTCTTCCTCTTTCTGACTTATGGCCGGCACCAACCAAGCTGGTTGGAGACATCTTGGGAGCCACGGAAACCAGATGGAGACATGAGCTTTCTGTCCTTGCAAAAGGTGGCCGAAATAGAGCTGTGAAACCTACTGACCCTTTACCAACAGAGGATGGGATGTAGCCCAGTCTATTGAAGGGAAAGGCAAAAATTTGCCAGAGAAAAAGAAAGAAAATCTCTTCCCTGACTCCAAACTTCAGTCAGCTTCAGTCAGTCACCTATTTGATTCAACAACTCACTGTCAGTCCTCAACAAAGGATGGAAGCTTTGTGCCTTAACTTTCACAAAAGTACAACTCAATATGCATGTAAACTGTCTGGTCATTAGAAGAGCAAAAAAAAAAAAACAACTGATCCAATGTCGTTATGTTCAGTGTAATAATTTGGATTTGACTCTCATTCGTTTGACTCTTCATTTGTCTTGCAGAGTATTGTCTGTACCATGGGACTGAAGTGGTATCCACACCCAGAGCTGCTGCATTGCATCAAAGGATGTGAGGTAAATATAGTCTTAAAATTCATTTCCTCAAAGTGGATTTGCTTTCGTTTGATGGCAGAGTGGACTTCAGTCAGGGATGTTAGAGGTGGGAGCTCTTGATCAGGCTGTGGTTATGGTTCCTTAGTTATCTTCGTATGCTGTGCTGGCATTCGTCCATTGTTTGGTGAATGGAAGAATGATATCATCCACTCTGTTGAGGCCAATTGGATAACCTGACTGGTAACCAGAGCGGAGTGGGTGGGGTCAGTCTAATAAATCACCATATTAGAGTATGTGGCGAGGGTAATATTTTATGGTGTCCTGGGTTTGATTTACAATTCTGGCCCACTCAAGGCCCAAAAAGTCATTTTGAAAAATGAAGTAAATGCAATATATCGGCTCTATCAGCAAATACTTGGATTTCTGAAGCCATTTGTTGCACAAGGGGAAAGTATGACAGAAACAAAAGACTTATTTAATGATTCTTCCTTTAGACTTTGTTTTTTTTTCAATGATGAATAGCACTTTAACAGATGGATGTCCAAAATTAATGTACCTTCATGTTGTTCGAAGCAGCCTTTCATGGGTGACAACTACTGCGACTCAGTCAACAACCGAGCCTTCTGTCACTATGATGGAGGGGACTGCTGCCAGTCAACCGTCAAGACCAAGAAGGTGAGTTTGATGTTAGAACAACCTGCTGCCGATGTATGGATCAGTGTTTGTCAACCAGTGTCTCACGGCACCTAAGAGTCAGATGTGGCGTGGGAAATGATCCAGTTACACCTCATTTGTCCGAAGGTAGAGGTGGACGATATGATGACAGTAAATCATGGACAATAAGAACGTGCTGACAATTTACCAGCCTGAGAAGATCCCCTGGATTCGGTCACTATATTATGGATCTTTGCTGACGCGGTGACTCACTTGCAGTAGCGCTGCTATTCTCACCTTCACTCACAGCGAAGAAGCTGGTCAAACTTTGAGATGTTTTTAAACCTGATGCGCCTCTAACTTGACCACACACCTACACGACAGAATGATAATGATAAAGTCCTAGTCGCTCCTTGTCTTGCAATGCTAAAGACTATCGACACCACAAAGCTAGCAGAGCTAACGGCTAACATGACGCCTCACTTCAAAACTTTATAGACGATCAAAGTTTCCTCGTGGTTTTAAAGTTTGCTAAATAGTAAATGCAGAACCAAATAAATGGGCTCCAAATGTGAAAGGAATCACTGTTGTTGTGAGGCTGAGGCAAAAGTATGATTTGTCTGTAACACATTTTGATATAATCTAAACAGTTATTGAAAATAATCTGGTTGAAAATGGTTGAAAAACATTATTGTAAATGATAGAAATTGTTTTTTTCAGAGGAGAAAAAGCCCTAATCCAAGTTTTCTTGAAGCACAGCTAGATTAATTATTATTTGTTTCAAACATAATCTAACTTTTATTTTGTCTTTATTTTGCACTGAATCATTCTGAATATTTTCAAATCAAGCGGTTGTATTAGTATTTAAAACCGTCCAGCGATCTGATGGTCGATGCTGTTTTGGCCTGGTGTTCAGACATTCTGAGATCTGGACTTGGATTTAGACCACAAATGGTTATCAAGTGTGAAATTAAGTGTGAGAGAAATATTGCGAGAACAAATAAACAAAGTCACGGAACAACGAATGCTTTGAAACATGTCAGAATGAGTCTGCGTACAAGTGAAACATCTGCGAAATCACAACCTCTCTCAGCAGGATTGCAGATTTCGGAAGCACAAAGTTTACGGTGTTCTTCTCACGCTGTATTGTAGATCATATTGACCCCCTGAGTCAGTTCCTTAAATTGCAACACGACCCTTTTTTATTGAGCGATCGGCTCCAAACGGAGCAAATCCTGGTGACGCAATGTATTCAGCCTTTCTGCCTTTTCTGTCTGCGGAAGTTTTTGTTTCAATGAGCTGGATCAGCATTTCTGACTGAACTCTATTTTTGTTCAATTCCACTGGGAGGAAACCTCAGTCATGTAGTATCACCACCATTGTATTATCAGTAGATCTCAACATCTTTGGGGCCTTGACAGAGTCGCGAGAGTGTGGCACTCACTAGCGGCCACTTCCTGATGGGAGACTCTTGTGGAGTGGTTCTCCTGAGCTGACACGATCCACTTGCGTACACTCTTTTGAATGTAGTTTTTACTTTTAAAATTTGATTATGTTATTCATAGCCAACGTGTCCCAACTCCCTCCGTTTTGCTGATCCCTTTGGTGGCGTCTGAGCTCAAAACTGCTACTGTCACCTACTGTCATATCAACTGGCTTTATCAGTTACCTGAAAAAAAAGATTTAAATAATCACAATTCCACTTCAAAATGTAATTCTGAAAGATGATTTCCACGGTTGTGAAACAAAGAAAAGCCTCAGAAAATAACAGCGCGACTGTCTTCTAGCCCAAATTCAAATGTAATTCATGGCTTTTCTGAGTCTGAAAAAGAATCTGGGTAGAGTTATGGAGTTTTCCTTTCATTTGGATTGATCAGCTGCCAGCAGCTTCTGATTCCTTCTAAAGCTGAGACACCTGGAGGAAAACATTTCAGACTGGATCTGATGTGGAGATAGAGTTGTTGACCAAAGTTATGTGCCTGATAGAATCTCTTTGCTAAGTCATTGGGACATTCATTACGATGATAAATGCTGTTTTGTTGTAGTTTGGATTAGTTTGCTTTGCTTTTAACATTTTTCCAAAATATTTTGTGATGTTGTGTAGCTGCGTATGTACCAGTGGGCGAAGAATGGGGAACCACAGAAGAACATAAAAAAGTCCGTCTAAACTCCTACTTTACTGGGAGGCTGCCTTCCACTGTGCAGTCTGTTTGTAAATGCATGTTTTTAAAAACAGTTTTATCACATGTTGTTTCTGTTTAATTTGGTGCATGGATGGATTGGCAATGAAAAAGAAAGTGTGTGATGGATGATTGTGAATTCCATACAGTCACCATAGCAGATTGAAATGTTTTAATGTTGATCAGAAATAATAATATTTGAAAACAAAGAATCAATCTAAAAAAAACAACAGTACATTCATGAAATGTTAAAAATAAATGTCTGAAATACAGTGTCAAATATTCATTATATTCAAAAGTTCTCACACACATTTCACATTTCATTTCACATTTTCACACATTAAACAATACCGGATAAAATTATAAAATAAAAATAAATAAATACGATTTTCTGAATTAGTTATCTGTTTTGATACACTGTCTAGTAGCATGATGGCCGATCAAAATTGCTATATTAGAAAAAAGTTGTGCAACTAATGACTTACTTTACTGGTTTCTGGTTTCCTCTGAAAAAACTTGACAAACCTTCAAAAATCTTCACCCATATTCAGATTTTTTTTAACATCATGATTTCTTTTTGCTACTGTGTAAAATCGTTATTTTATGTAAACTCGTACAAGTTTTTGTCCAGAGAACATTCTGACATCCATCAACTGGCTTGTCTCTTGTTGTGACAACGTCACATGACCAGTCACGTAAGCAATATTGAGTTCTGCTGATTCAATGGGAATCCCGCAATGTTGTTTCTCCACTTGGTTGTGTGTTCAGTTCAACTAGATCAATGGTATCTTGTTTGGTATTTACACACTCACACCTGTGAGGCAGGCATTTAACAACCTCGCTCATATTACTTTGGATTTCACACCCAAATTATACGATAATAACTTGGATCATACATTACTTTATGAGTGTCTGCTTTAGCTTAAATTTGCATTTAAAATGAACTAAATGTTGAGTGTTTCACTGCATATTGCTGCATATGTTGCTCTGCTTTATGCTGCATTCTCTCAGTGCTAAACATGGCTGATGGATTCATATCTTTTTCAAGCAAAACTATTTTTTATTTAATACGTATATGCATTAAACTCAATGATAACTGGAGCTGAAAGAGCAACAACCAATTCTTTTGAGATTTGCCCTGAGTGCCAGTTCTAATGCTTTGGAATGGGAAAACCTCTTTATTTTGCCATTCTGTCAAGGGACCACTGTGTTATTTTTTTTTGCTTCGAGTAGTAAAACCTCTGACTGCATTAAACAACAGCAATTCAGAATATGATTCAAGATTACAGCACTGCCAATTGTCAGTCAGAAAACTAATTCAAATCTAAAATAGAGTACAACCTTAGTTTGTATCAAAACATATATCCATCATCAAAATGTAAAGTACAGAATTGAACTTTTAGAAGAAAACTATTGTGGAAAAAGAAGTCGTATTTGCTTTCAGTCCCTTCTGCTGGAAGTGTTGTACATTTAGGAGCTCTACATGAATGACTGGCTGTGTATTATTCCTCCCTGAGAGCTTTGAGGGTGCAAGGACTGGCTGCACGTAAAGTCACCGCAGGATCTCCTCTTAATAGTTGCAAGCTGTTGGCTGGATTTGGCGAGGCGAGCTTGGAGCGGTGCGCAGAGGGCACCGATTATATAGTTATACTGGTTGGCCCCTCTAAAACAACTTTTTCTAAATGTGTCTGTATGTTTTTCTGACTGCTTTGGTGGTTGGGCCTCGGGATCCCTTCCAGTCCCTCAACCCCTGTTTACAGCTCTCAGTCTGGCACAAGCGCGCTCGAAAACATGATTTGCAACGTGTCATGATTGATGTTTGTGTCGGAGCTGATGGGCCGTGATGGCCACCGCTGACCACCTACAGCTGCGCTTTCTTCGTCCACGGGTTTTGCTCTCCGCTGACGCAAATTCAGCTTCTCTTTCTTTGGGCGCCGGCCATTGAAATGAAAGTGGCCTGTTAGTGATTTCTTCAGTGGTCAATGGGAAATCTTGCGCTTGCTTTTTGGGTTTGAACGAGTTAACCATTCACCCTGGTTGACTATTAAGGAAAGTCTCAATAAGGTACCAAGCATTTCATTGAATTGGAACACACCGAGGAGTCAGGCTCCTGTCCAGGGTGTCCCTCTTTTCTGATGCGAAGATCTTTCCTTTTAAGCACCCTTTTGATCCTCATTTATTGGTGGTAACTACGTAAAATAAATGACACATCCACTAATGTTGCTGAAAAACGTAACAACAGAGAGCGCACAATTGTGCTTCTTCCCTGATTCACCCCAAATGTGTGTTGTTATTCTGACCCTGGCCGCGACAGTGAAAGCACCGATTCCTAAACACTTGCCAATTCTCAAACAAATCTTATCTAACAACCCGAATTGCAACACAGTTACAACACAATATGGGACCACAGTCACCTTTTCAGCACTTCAAATGTATTTATATTTGAACATTCTGAGCCATTATTGAGGCCTTTCATTGGACAGGCATCTCAAAAGCCCTGTAGTGGCGTTCCTAATGTGGATCGGACTCCATAAGAGGTCTGGACTTAGGAGCAGTGCGATGAAAAGAGAGATTAGTTTCATATGAATAGATGTGTTTTCGCACTTTTTGTCTACTGTGGTAGTTAAACCAGGTGAAGACCAGGTATGCCCCTGCTGATATAAGGTCAGCCAGTTTTCCTTCCACCCGACGTGTGCCCCTCACACACTCTTCCCATCTGACTGACACACATAGTATACACACAGAAATGAGAGAACCCCTGTTTTTTTTTTTACCTTTTCCTGAGATTGAAGGATGGGGCTCTGACAAGGTCTGCGTTCTTCTACTGGTCTTTCATGTTGTAGTGAGCAGGAGTCCTCCCCCTAGCTCTGGGACATGTAGGGCAACGCGAGGACCCCCAGGCCCACAAGGCCAGCCTGTCATTCCCCGCCACCCTGACGAAAAACCTCAAGTCAGGGCCAGATGTGGCAGCTGGTCCAGCCACCCTGGAGGTCAAGGTCAAAGGAAACCGTGTCAAATGTGCCACCCACCATCATGCTCAATATAGGAGGCCACAAAACAGAGTGACGCTACCTTTTCGGGGTTACCTTTCACATAGTATTTTCATGGCTGATAACCTCCCTGCAGTGATTGGTTGACTTGGATTTGGCCACACATCAAGGCGCTGTAAACAAAGTTTACAGTCTGTTTTGTTTAGAACCAATAAGAATAGTTACTCTGAACGTTGCATTTTGTCTCTGAGGCTTCTAGAGGAAGCATTTTATTTTGGGATGCACTCATAAATCTGTTATTTTTTTCCCTTTTGGACCGTATTGGCAAGTGCCTTTAAGGTAGGGGAAGAGTCTCCAGTTGGAAGGTTTGTGAAGTTGATGGTGCGACGCTACGGAGAAACAAGTTTCTATTATTTTAAATCTCAACCAAGTGGTCATGACACTCCTGTTGAATTACATTTTAAAAAGATTGCTAAATCTGTCCATTGAGTGCGTTGGAAGTCAGTATATATTTTTCAGCATATTCAGCATATCCAGCGGTTGTAGCTGGCTCTTATCTTATGGGAGGGTTTTAAACATACAATAAGGGTTCAATTCTCACAGGCAGTGTAAAAGTGGAAAGAGAGATAAACACCAGTGACCTTGGTGGGTAGGTGAAGTGCTGAGGGAAGGTGGGGGTCCGGCGGGTAATAATGATAGGTAAACCAGGGTAAACACAGAACGGGAGGGGACAAAGTAAAAGTGTGAAATGGAGAGATTGTGTAAATAAACTGAGCGGGAGGAGCCCCCTTCAAAGTACCGCAGAGACACTGCTCACGCTGTTGACTGCTATTTCTGAAGCGTGTCTGGCCTTCAGCTTGTAAAGTCGTCACTCGGAGGCCTCATTTTCTCCGATGAGTCAGGGCGCTCCCCGATCTTCCACCTGGCCCTCGCATTGAGAACATCCCCTTCCACACAAACAACTTATTCTACCCCCCTTTTCAAAGGAGAGCCTGCGTCACCACTCTTGAGCAACTTGCAGCGCCCGTCCCACGTCAGTTCATCCCTAAATCTCGCGAGCTATTTGTACCATTTCCTGCAATTATTCCGCTACACTCTGACTCTGACTCTGTGTCGACTCTGTGACTAATTTAATGGCAAAGTGGGGAGTTGTATCAACATTTAATGAATTAATTCAAATGCTTTGCTCTCAGGAGCGAGAGACCCGCCGACGATTTCCATCGTAATATCCTTGATTGTATGAAAAGGCATTTCTCTAGACTTAACATTGACCTTTTTCCTTTCTTAGACAGCACTCAGTAACAGCCCCCTGCCGTGCCTCTGCCTCATGATGTCATGAACGTGATGGCTCTCCACTTGTTGTCTGGGGAGGTAAACAGGAGCTGCTCCATATTCGGGCGCAGGCACCTTAACGCTCCCTGGAGATGGTTATTCCATCCTCTCCAGGCAGCTTTCGCAAATAGCCATGGACAAAAAACTGTCGTTGGCATTAGGGTCGCTGTCAGACAAGTGTCTCAAGTCATTAAAACTGCCTGTAGTGTTGGATCCAATGCAAGAGCCACTTAACCCTAATAAGGAAGGGCTGACACTCAAGCAAATGGATTGAAGTGGCCAGGATCTCTGGTTGGTCTCATGACTTGGACCGTATGTGATCCACGTTTGGCCAGAGATGGATGCTGGAGTGGGGGTTTGATGTGGTCTTAGACAGCTGGACCTGCCACTCATAATATTAAAAGACATGGCAGCCGCAGCTGGGGGTCATCACACCTTGCTAACATAATATTGACGTCAGTCGTGTCATGTCAGGTCGTGTCAATATCCAACATCAAGTGTAGCTGAAATATATATAAAAAATTCACACTATATAAGCGTGTATATATTAGCATTTTGATATTTCGTCACAGTCAAATTGTCTGTAAATGCAACCATCAAATGGAAAGACGCCAGGTCCTTCTACATCCTTTCATTTGGTGTCCTGTGGTGTACATCAAGGTTCAATTTTAGGCCAAATCTGATTTTAAAACGCCACAATCTCTCTTTCAATATTGATCCAGACAACAAACTGATATACCTCCCATGGATACTCACGTTGTTTTCCTCGTCCTGGTGACCCGTTGGAATACCCAAAACTGCGTAGTCCATCCCACAAGCATTGCCCCTCTTAATTTACCTGCCTCAGTCAGGTATTAGAAAGGTAGGTAGAAACTTTGGTGTGGTTTGGTCCGGGTCTCTACGAATTTAACACCCTCCTCGATGGTGTATCTCAACATGCATCCAACTGGTTCAAAACGCAGCAGTTGGGCCTTTCACTGCTTTAACAGCCCCACTGGTTTTACCTTTGGTACACTGACTCCCAGCCCTTTAATAAATTGAGTTTAGCAGTTTCACAACTGTTAAATCGTGTCTTGGTTCAGCTCCCTTCTGTATGGACAAAATGTAAGAGCTAGCTCCTCCGACGTCACAAGCTGAGCTCAAACGGATGCTTCTTCCATCAGGGCCCCTCGACCTTGCAGCAGTCCGCCTGAGGAGAGCCGAGTCTGTGCTCTCAACTCTTAAATAATAGCATTTTTGCAGACTGGCTTTTGTCATTAGGAACTTCATGAAGTGTTTAAGGTATATATATATCAATCAACTAATGTTTTTATTGTCTCAAAAACAAAGCCCTGTGAGACTTTGAAACGATCCGCAGTCTCACCAGATGACACCTCTGTAAATATAATTTCCTCTGTTTCTCCTAGGTCATCCCATTTCCCATGTCCTGCGACATAAAGGATGAATGCTCATGTCGGGATCCAAACGCTATAGAGAACAAAAAGGAGGAACATGTCCATTCCCTGGGATGACCAACCTCAGAGGGACCTCTGCTCAGCGTCCCAGGACCTTTGCTCCGACACCACACAGCCAGAGCGGTCAAGGCAGACCACCTCCTCCCTCATCCTCGTCTCGGCCTCCAGTTTCCTGCACATGCTGCTTACCGGGCATACCTCTTCATCCATACCCCAAAGTAGCCTCCACATCACATGAAGAAAAGATGATGGGACTCCATGGACTTAATTTCTCTCCAAGCTTCAAGGAAAGCAAGCTCCATCATTAGACATGCATATGTAGCCAGAAGAAGATGAAAAAAAATGAAATAAAATAACTTAAAAAAAATATTTTTATGCGCGCAAACAAAAACAGACAAAAAATAGAAACAGTAATGTAGCCGAGCCTTAGGTAGCATGCCGTTTGTTCACTTTTGTGCTGGCTTAAATGTCTTACTAGTGACCTAGCTCCACGATGAAACAAACCAAAGGTACATGGAAATGTGCTAGCGCTGGGAATCGTGTCGTTTCGCAGCTATGAAGGTCATCAGGACGAATTTGTCTTCGAAAGCAGGCACTTTCGCAGGACTGGTCTCTATCTATTCCAACTTAGAAACGGTGAACAACGTCAGGGGACACACTTGGCTTGGTGGGGAATCATGCAGCCACATTGTTTTCGTCGAAAGACTGACATTAAAATGCACAGAAAGTCTCCTTCAAACTCATCGCGTCATCCGAAAGCCATTTTGTACAAAATTCTGAATGCATATTTAAACGAGTAAAGCATGGCTCGTGCTACCATGTTTGCTGCTACGTGCCATCACCACAGAGAATCGGTTTATACAGCTTTGTCTGCCTTGCTGCTTTCAGAGTATCCATCCACATCTGCATGTCAGTACAACCTGTATACCTTTATACGAAAAATCTTGACTGATGCACTTAACTCGAAACACCTGAAAAACCTCATGAGTTAATCCCAAACGCTGAAGAAAAGTTGTATTTTGATCATCACGACCGAAAGAATGTCATTGTAAAGACCTCACTTTGGGCTTGGTTGATGTTTTTCCTCATGCACTTACCTCGAGTCACCACTCCCCTGAACAATATCCTCTGCTCCAGACACACACAATGTAGCCAACGGAATATAGCACATAATGGATAGCTGGCTGTGCATTTCAGATTGAAGGATTTCATGGCTGAAGTTATGGAAGTCAAGCCCACATTGTGAGTTAGGGCAACTACTAGGTGTAATGATGGAAAAAGAAAGCTCAAAAACTGGTCAGAGCTGACTAGTTCACACTTTTTGTCTCATAAGCAACACAAAAATGTAGATTTAGCCAATAACTCCGGCATAAATATCATGGGTTAGCAACCTTTATTTTCTCAAATTGACTCTTTCAAAGTTAAATCGGCGAATCTCAAGGGAGCTGCTCATATACATTTACACATTTACCTTCAGTCATTTGTGAAGTTACACACCTTTTTGTTAAAAACCAAATTGGCAGTTAAACATTTTTAATTCCCCTCAATATGTCTTCCTCCTGGCCTGATGCATTAGCTAACCACAGTTGGCATTTTCAGAACTAAATTTAGCCAGCTGAGTGTGAACTAACCCCAGTGATACTTTGCATTTTTCAGATGTGACAAATAGCAAGAACATTCTCATTGACAAACTTATGTTTTGGATTCCACATTGGTGTCTCCAAATTACATTTAAAAAAAAAAAAAATCATGCAAAAAAACTACACTCACATCAGAAAGCAAGCTTCATTGGTTCGCAAATTTTTGATGATTTATTATGGAGTTTGACGTCTCAAAATGATAGTATTTCTGAAAGAATGAAATGGACAAAACAAACGGCTAATGTCTCAAACTTGACATGAGATTAATATCGTATACGGAACGTCTTGGCAAGATATGACGATATGATTGAACAAAGCAGCAGGAAGCTGGACTTTGTTTTTAAAGCCCAAACATTGTCGGGTACCTTTGCCGAAGTCGTTGTTGACTCTGGGACGGACCGTATGCTTCCACAAAACAAGGTTCTCATATAGTGTTGTGAGTGCTGCCGAGCCACTGTTCAGCCGCGGCACACAAGGATGTGGGGGGCATTTGAGCGAGCTTGAAAGATGAAGCGTCTTTACAGTTACACTTTTGTCTTGACACACCGATGATGGAGGGAGCATACTTTCCCATAAGCCATATCCAGCAAAGATAAGAAAAACACGGATGAGGACTCCATACTGTATTCACCACAGGATCCCTTGCTGTACCTCATGCCTGTAATGTTTGCTGCTTCTATATTTTTTGGTATATTAGTGAAATATTTTTGCGTCTCATAAGCATGGTGTATATAGTAGAACTATTTATTGAGAGTGTTATACTTTTTTTTTTTTTTTTAAGTTATATTCAATGTCCATGTAAGTTATTTTTTTACATTGTTCTTACAAAGTTGTGAGGCAAATCTTGTTCACCTTGGGAGGCCTGGATGGCCATCCCAGGGGACGGTCAAATGAAGATGTGTAAATGAGTGAATCCTTTACAAACCGGAATGTAAAAGTCTTCTTTCAGCTACGCGCAGCAATTCTAATGTGTATAGATGCATCAGCCAACGGTTTAGTGCATATCACAGCAAGCAAAGATACAGTATATGTACACAGCCGTCCACAGACAGGAGGAAAAAACATAGATGAAGGAAGTCATGTTCAACAGGTGATGGTCTGAATATTGAAGGCGCGCAGAAGGAGAGGCAGGGACGGAAGGGCTGCTTTTCCTGGCCCGGATCACTATTTGCCCAGGTGTGAGGTGTGTACTCACATCGGCCCAGTTCGCCCGACGAGTCAGTGTTTCTCCCCCGGGGTGGCAGCCATCCCTCTCGGGGAGACTGGGCTCAAGACCTTCCCCTCCTCAACACACTGCCTCATCTCTCACTGTCAGATTTAACTGTACAGTCAATCCAGTGTCCAGCTGCTACTGTGGAAAAGAGAGAGAGACGCAGAGATAGAGAGCGCTTGTGTAGCTTTTCAACGTTGATAGAAAAGAACGTTACCCTCTTCACCTAAAGCTCTCCGTCTTCAAGGCCATTCCACTTTTATTTTAAAAACATGTCAACATTAACCATCGGAGCAAAGCCGGTTCTCAAAATTTTCGGGTGAAAATAGAAGTTGAATGGCCGCAATGGATTTTTTTTTTTATTCCTGAAATGTGGAGTATTTTTGCTGATATTTTGTGCTCTCTTCAGGCCTCCAAACAAAACAGCCACCTTCTCCATTGGTTGCTAAAGTTGTTCATCAACATCAGTGAAGGCCACTGCCACATTCAAGTTACTCGTCCACAGCTGACAAAAAAAAAAGCTTCATTCTAGGGTTTTATTTGTCATGTTTTCACAAAGAAATCAATACAAAAACTTGTCATGAGAAGGCAAAATCATTTCCGACAGGCTTCGATTCCTCCCGACATTTTCCACCAGCTACTTGTGTGTCTGATTTAACACCTGCTTGTCGACAACCAGGTCAGGTGTCAAGTCTTTGCAAAGAAATGGGGAGAGTTTTAGACTTAAAAAAAAAAGAAAAAAAACACAAAAAATCGAGCGATTGATAGTTTGATTGTTGTGGAGAAAAATACTGATGTGCCATCATGTTGTAAGACATTTTCTTTGTGTATTGTAACACAAAAGTACCTCTCACAGACCTCTGGTTCTAGAACGGTCCACTTATGTCTGTTTCCTCAATGAAAAGGTGAAATGTCCTTTTTATCTAAGTGGGAAGAAGAAAAAAAAAGTGTATTTACATATTACGTGGATATCTAGACGTATTACTGCGATGTTTCGTACCCAATTGCTCAACAAATATATTTTAAGATGTAAATAGTAATATTATATGATGATTGTATTTGCAATTACTAACTGTTTGAGAGTTGCTCTTGGATTGATTTTTATCATAACTAATATACAAAGAGATAAATATATGTTGTGCATCGTGTCAAAGTATCACCTGCAAGACAGAAAAAAACAACAAAAAAAAAAACAAGACAAAACAGAAGAAAACATTAAAAAAAACCTGTGATGCTTTGCCACACCACTCGCTGTCGGCTTTTCTTTGTCCTTAAAGTAGAAGCACTGTTGTCAGCAACCAAACATATTCAGCCTATTAAATGTCACCAAAAGAAAAAAGGGGATTTTCGTTTTATATTCTTGGCTCCATAATATTGGGGAGACCCTTTTTTTTTTCCTGTCACCTTCGCTACTTACAGCTGTGTATTAAAGTCGCGGCCCCTTCAGGTTCGCAGAGGATCTCACCAACACTGTAAAAGTAGCCCGTCCCTCCCTGACGGCCTCATCTCTCTCTTTGGTTGTTTGCACTTTTACAGGCACATAAACAACAGGTCGGTTATTTGTGTTTCCAGTTTCTTTCACAGTTGCCATTATCTATATTTTTGGTGCTCTGGTACATGGCAAAACATGTCTGATGTGTGCTATATTTTCATAAGGATGAGTCATAAAGATGAGTATTATGTTCATTTTTGCTGTCATTTATTGTGTAGAAATAAAAACACTGGTTAAAGTGAACATAAGAGCAGAATTCTCGTCTCTGTCTTTGATGTTCGAATGGTGGATACTGGGTGAAGTGGATGTGAAAGACATTATTGACACGATGTACTTACATACATGGAATACGCAGATCGGGAGTCAGTATGGTTGGAAGAATACACATATGTAATATTATCTGAATTTAATTTAAAGATATATTTTACAAGATATGGTCTCTTTAAAAACACTTGATGCTTTAACAAAAGACTGAATGGCCCACTTTATTCTTGGAGTGGTTCGAATTCTGTGCTGGACCAGTTGCCCACAACAGACACAGCCTGCCACCACCAGTAAATAATGTGGTGTGTAGTAATGCGCTGGTGAGGCTGGAAAATGAGACACTGTTTCATGAAGCTTCACCAGCACAACAGTCGTGGCATGACTGATTGTTTTTCCAGGCACTTTGAGCATCATAAAAAGTGTGAAATAAATGGACGCAAAAACGATTACTTGTCTTTAGAGATCAGGTATCAAAAGACGTTTTTAACCGAAAAAGCCAAAAGCAAAAGAATCAGAGCAAAGTTCTAAAGACCAAGTGACTGTGCAGGGAAAACTGCTGCGTATAAATACACCTGAGAAATAAATACATCAAAATGAAAATAAAAAGAACAATATATGTATGCAATTTTTAGGAATTTCTTAGAGTTGGTGCCATTCTGGAGTTCCTTTACTTTTGTGTAAGTGGGAGCGTGGGTGAAATTCCTCACGTTACAGCTTTAAAAAAGAAAAAGTAAAGACAAAGAAAAAAAGAGTGGGAATGCTGCAGTTTGTAAAAGCTAAAATGAAGCAACATTGCAACAAAGCTAACAACAAAAGATGTTTCATTTTATTCATTTTTCGCTGTTTCCTGATGGCGTCGACTAAAACTTTGGTTACATAAAACAGAAAACATCAACAGATTTTAAGTCGTGAATTGAGCTGGGATGGTTTCAATCGTGTCCAATTGACCGGTAATTGACTTTTCTCATACGTTTGAAACACACTGATGTGCATTTCTTTACAAAACTGCTACACAAGGAGGTGTCAAATGAGTGTTGTTGCTGGCACGCCACTGACCTTAATAGCCTAATTTGTGTGTATAAACATCAAGCAACTGGTTTTTAAAGTGCAGTTAATGTTGCATGACTGGAAAGAAACTGGATCTGAGTGTGATGGAGCGGTTTGTCCAGGGTGTTGGAAAAAGAAAACGCTTCCCACCAGTTAACACGGAGAGACGAAGACCCGAGGTGATTGAAAATGAATGCGATTCTTCATAGATGACAGATGTCTGGTGGTCTCCAAGTAACCGTGAGGTGCTACAGTATGTAGATGGAAGCGCTTTTACAGACAGTCCTATTCTATTAGCATGCTATGATTCAAAGACAAAAAAATCAAATAAATGACATAGAAAAAATGCTGAATTTATAAAAATAGACACAACACAAAAGTAAAAAAAATAGACACAACACAAAAGTAATGGAAAAAAAAAGAGAAAACAAAAAATAAAAATCAATAAACCGACACCATGTTACACGAAGAGTGACACAAATAATTATTGCAAACAGTTCTACAAAAACTATAAATGGGATTTCTGTCGTAAAAACTGAAAGCCACAAAATGAAACGATGAAACGAAATTGAAGAAGGGAAAAACAGGAGCATGTTTAGACAATTTTAATAGTTTTATCATTCTTCAGGAAAAAAAAAAAACAGTTTAAGCGACACATTACAGATATACATCTTTTTTTTTTTTACAATATTGTATGTACAATATAATAATTTATTATTACAATTTATCTTACAGGAGATTAGAATATCCAAAAAAAGGCATTGTCAATAGTCATATAAATCAAACACCCATGGCTTCAAGGGTAATGACACTGGTCAGCGAATATGCGTCAGACAAAATAGTCATCGAAAGGACATAAACAGAACACGGGGTTCATGGCAACTTTAAGTCAGCAGGGTCAGGAGTAAAAACTGGCTCCATTTAATTTCATGGCACATAATATTCACATGTGAGTATAGATGATCATAATTTAAGCGCTGCAATGACAAAAATGAACCATGAAAAAATGAAAAAGTTTTAAAATAACTCAATGTGTATAAAATGGTTTTGTGACAATCATGACATTACGTAGCATAAAAGAGTAGCGACAATAATTCATTTAAGGAAAAAGATGAGATTTAAAAAATATTGAAAAGGGAATTGTGAATTGGTTTCACATGTGACAGAATTAGAAAACATTTTACAAATATACGCACAAAAATATTACATAAATGAAGGCATAACAACGGTGAACACACAACCATGAAACGCCAAAATCAAAACGACAGAAAGGGGTTCGATGATTTATGATGCACATAACTATCTCTCCTAATGTTAAGTTCCTGTAATCTTTTTTTTTAATTTTTTAACTCACCATATAGATGATTGACAGGTCAGTTGCATAAATCCTACAGGCTTATTTGTTGCTTGTTATCACACAACTCTTTCCTCATTAGGATTGAAACAGCAATGATTGGATTAGACACGAACAAGAAAACAACCTGTTTAACAAATGGCACATAGCAAAAGTCAAATATATGACACTCAAGATTCCCCCACCTCCAGCACCCCACCCACCGCCCCGCTAGCTTAGAAGCACCAAAGATGGAACAACGATGATACATTCAAATACTTTTCTTTTTCTTTTTAACCAGATTTACTCCTGGTTGAGACGATATTTTACACGTTTGCACTGCAGTCAGTCATTGATATGTGCAATAGCTGGCAGCTCAAAATTATTCCAATAAAAGTTGATTCCGCTTCTCCGCTCGCTCTGGAGGAGAATGGCATCCACCTGACGTCGGATGAAAACCGGACTCATCGCAGTTTGGTGTTGCTGTACGTGTTGCGCTGCACAGAGATGAGCTTTTCCATGCAACTCGAGCGGCTCTCGTGTAAAGATCCTCGCCATGTGTTGCTGTTGCTGGTTCCTCGGTTCTCCTCGCTCCGACAGTGAACGTACGCCATGGTGTCTGTTCGGCTCTGGATGTGAGTACTGCGTAGGAGGGAGCGACAGTAATGGCTGATCTGGTCCACCCGGCGCAGGATCAGGTTTGCCTTTCTGGAGACAGAAGAAAAATATTTTCAGAACAATTGCCACACCACTGCTGACACCATTTGTAGCAGAGTGCGATTCATCATAGCATGACTGACATAGACATAGCATGATTCTTCCTATTTCATACCTAAGCTGTGAGTCCCAGACATAGTAATAAGAAAGTCTGATGATCTGACTCTGGTGTTTCCAGGTCCTGAGTCGAGGAACTTCTGTTTATGATATGAGCCGTGCGCCAGCTTAATTTAGGAAACATGCGCCGCCGCGTACGCAGACATCCATTCCATACTTCAAAACAGCAAAGCAAACACCCACGGCGAGCACATCTAGTGTGTATTAAAGGTTGTTAAGCTCATGTGGATACTAAAATGAGGAAAACACACACGGAGGAGGGCAAAATTCCATTTGTTTTGAAAAGCAGTGTCTGCTGAGCATCAACATCTGTCTTTCGTTAAGAAAGTGAGTACAGACATCCTTTTCACTTATTTGCTGAAAAGGGGGAAAACATTTTCTCATTTCCCTTGAATTCTTATGTCTGAAACAACAGAATTCCAAACACATAATCAAGAGGGGGCCACGGAGAACGAGAGATGTGGAAAAATTACAAATTCAGCCCATGTTATTGACTACAACAGCAACAAGCAAGAAGGGCAGGTCAATGAATCCCCTCACTCATGAAGACAGCGCTTCACACTACAGTGATTGTGGCAATGCCACACACCAGAACTGACCTTTTTGAACGTAAATTGATGACGACATCGTCTTCATCTTCTAGAGTCACAACTTCAAGTCAGCCTCCATCACCTCTTTCACATCAATCCATCATATCGTGCTCCAACATGTTTCCAAGCCACCCAACCTCACTCCCTGCAGTTGTACATTTACTTCTAATATCTAAGACATTGTTGCCACAAAGATGGTATTTTTGTGTATTTTATTTATCAAATCATTTTTTTCATTCAGGAGAAAGACAAATAATATAAGTCAATAAATGAGGTTTAGCAATGATGGTAATGCTCAGTCCTATTCTACAACATGCTGACACTAGATTTATTTTCTGGTTATATTGTTGTATTTTAACTAGGGTACATGTAGAAAAAAAACCCCCAAAAAAACACTAGTTGGTGTATCAACCTGGTGTGCATGAGGTATTAACCGACACATATATCGTGTGGAGGGATATCTCTGCTTTTGAGATTTGAATTACAAAAAAAATTGAATTTGAAAAAAAAAAAATCATTCTGAAAAACAATGTTTCGATGCCGTTTTTAAGTTTTTAATATGAAACAAAGTTTTACACAGTATTTAAAAAAGTTTCCAATACAGCATGAAAATTAATAGTAATATAAAAAAGGTTTTTAATTTCGGTTTGAAATTATATTTATGAATTCAAAAGTTTTTTTCAGATTCCAAACTTTTTTTTTACGATTACAAATCTCTTTTTTTTTTTTATGAGTTCAAAGCTGATATATAAATATTGCATATATTCAATCATGTTCTGCATTTTACTCACACGGCTGCCTCTTTCATACACAGTGGAACCTCAGTTTTTGAACGTCCCAGACTTCGAACAAATTGGAGTTCGAACAAAAATTTCGAGATTTTTTTGCTTCTGATGTCGAACGAAAATCCAGAACTCGAACGCCCCTGAAAAAAGCCAGAAAAAATGTGCGCGGACCGTGCAGCTGACCTACGATGCGCTTTGTTACTGTTTATAACGCAGCCTCTGTACGCAGACGAGTCCCGTTAGCTACATTTACTGACTGTCTTTTCTTCATATTGAGGTGTTAAACCTTTCCTGTCTCCACACTGGACCGTGGTAGAGTGTCACAGGTGCTCGCTCTCCACACCTCCGAGGCTGGAGCCCTCACTCCAGGGTTTGATGTCCTGTTGTGGGCTGGAGCTGGGACAGGGATGAGGCGAGTCTGGGACAGAGCGTGACTTGGTTTATGACTTTGTCACAGCCAAACTGCACAGAAGCGCACATTCAGAGCTGGACACGCACCGGGCACCTCTTCACTTCTGGAGAGACGTCACTCACTCGGCAACCCCTCCCACATGCAGCGGCCACACACATAGAGGAACAGCGCACCTGCAGCAGACACTCTACATTCACTCCTACAAAAGACTATTTTAAGGCTTGGAACGCATTATTTCTTTTTCATTCATTGTAATGGGAAAAATCGATTCAGATTTCGATCAAAACGCTTCTCGAACGGCCGTCTGGAACGGATTGTGGTCCAGAACCGAGGTACCACTGTACTTCATGTATCTATGCAGTGATTCCACATTATTTAACTATCATTATATGAATCAGAACCAAAGTTCTCCTGGACCCAGTTTATTTTCAAAGGAAAATGTGACGGCTTAGATCCTGTGCCTTTCGTCCACATGAATCCAAAGTTTTCAGTCACCACATCCAATACTTTGTGATAACCGGGATCCAGAGTAAATCAATTTTAAAAGGCCGGTTCCGTGTCTCCCTGCTCACATCTGGGCAGCTGACCCTGTTTACAGCTGAATATTGTTTTAAATTGATGATGTCACTGCCCCGTTGGAGTTGCTTCTCTGCCCCACTTTCCAGGGTTGCAAGTGCCTTTGTACATGCAGGCCTTTTGCAAAATCTACATTCTAATGTAGGGGCAGTGACCTGACCTCCATTCAAACAACACAACCGTGTCATTATACTCTTGAAAGAAAACATCGACATGATACCCATCAAAATCTGTGGCTGGATAACGCAGATCGGAGAAGACGGCCGAAATATGAATCCAGGCAGCCGTGTTTGCGCTCAAGCCTTCCTTTGTGCTGCCTTGAGGAAGTGCTAAGTTATGAGTAATGGCAACCTCTGAGCGTGTAGTCCAGAGAACAATATAATTAATTATTTCAGTACTTGTGGTTATTCGGGTGCTCAGGGGACTCGCAGCTACTGGCGGAATGCTGACGGTGCTTACGCTCTACTCGTCCATTCTTTTTCACCTTTAAAAAGGTACCACCAATTGCGTGCGCTTGTAAATTACCCCAATGAGGCTCAACCCTGCCAACATCAGGCAGTAAATAATCCAATGCTCACTCATCCAAAAGACCTCCCCTGTCCAGACCCCCGGCCCCCCACCCTCCCCGAAGCTGCCCACACACAAAACGCACGCACAGAAACACAACATCTGACCACATCATTCCTTGTATTTCAGCCCTTCCCTCCCACCCCCCGTCTCCAATCAGGAGCATGGAAGCCTAATGATTATAGTATCATTTATTGCATGAACTAAGAGCTTCCAGACAGAGGGGTGGTCAAACAAAAACATTGGGTGAGAAGTATTGCGGATCACTGGTGGCGGACTAAAACCTTCCCAGACTTGTGAGAGTACACGTTTTTGGTTTAAAAAAAAAACAGCAGCTCTCCTCCATGCGTGCGTGTGATGTGTTAATGCATCGAAGTGGGCTGCCTCCAACAGTAGTGAAGGGATGTTGTTGTGTTTCCATGTTGAAATTGAAGAGGAAACAGTGCTGGATACTGAGTCAACTTTAGTGTTTGGTTTGGCTGTCAGCAGTGTTGAGGCATCACCATGGTAATGCGAGGAGGGACTGTAACCCCAAAGTGACCTTCTCACTCACCAGCAGAAGCATTGCAGTGAGAGGAAAAGAAACAGAGATGGTCAATTTAACAACGGGGGCTATGTTTACGTGAACTGCAGTAAAAGTGATGTCACCAGATTAAGGTAAGTAAACTCAACATGGCGGCAGGAAGACGGCTCTTTGGCCGCAGCTGCATGTTTAAGCTGTCAAAAGGCTGGTAAGACGCAGTAGTTTCACTGACAGAAAAACATTTTGGACCTGTGGCTCGACAGGAACAATCCACAGAACACTTCAATTCAACTTCACAGCGTTTCCTCTCTTTATATGTTCGTGTTTATATGTAGCGCTCACTAGCTGGATGAACTTCGTGTGTCTTTATTGTCCAATATATGGGTGTGCTCAATAATCTTTGGCTTTAAATTACTGTTCTAATAAAGGCTGACGAAACTATAGACCATTGTACTGGTAAGATTAGGTATCGATCCAAATTTACAACTTGTTGGTTAAAAGGAAAGTGTTTAAAAGTCTTCTTTTTCTAGGGCGCCCTGATGTGACAATATCGAGAATAATAAAAAACAGAAAAGCAAGGTCTGTGCTTGGATCGATAAACTCCAAACCAATCCTATTATTAAAAATTGACAGCTATGTAAAAGTCAAATTGTGACTTCTCACCTGGGGCCCAGCTCGTCCTCACTCCTCCAAATAAAGTCTCCAAATTTCTCATAGTGGGAATTGTAGTGATGCTGAACTCTGTAGAGCAGGGACGGAGGAACTTCCATCAGCGTGTTGTAGGCCATCTGCTGCTCTTTGCCACTCGTGTAGCCATTGTACAAATTGTACACTTTGTCAGCAATTTCTGCGATGGAAGGTGACAAACACATATTTAATTCCCTCTAACACTCACACAACAGGTGTTAGGATTTTGGAAAATATTCCTACCTTCAGCACGGCTGTCATCCACCATCGTGCACGATGTCCGAACTGAGACGAAGCTTGAGTCTGAGCGGCTTCCTCGGCTGTCCACTGCATAGAGGGTAAACCTCGAAAAACACGCCAAAAAGTCAATATGATTCACTTAAAAAAGTTTTCATTTGACATCAAAGACGAATAGCAGGAAATGAAAAAAGTGGATGAAATGAAAGTAGTGATGAGAGGGATGATGAAGCTTCATGAAGCACTAAGTCGGTGGCACAAAGCACATTAGAATGGGTGTCATTTAGGCGGCTGTGAAGATCAAGGCATGAAGCTTCATGAAGCATCACCTAGAAGCAAGTTCAAGCTCCGATTGGTGTTGGACTGACGTCGGTTTGACTATGGATTTCAGTCTTATCTTATCTTTTTACCTCATGGTTAAAAAGCAAACACACAAAAGGCATGTACTGACACTGAACTAAACACTTACAGCTATGAGCGATGACAAAACCATTAAAAAAAGAATACCTTTCAGAAAAAAAGACCATTGTCATACAGCTTAGGCAGCCACTTTAGTATGCCTTCAAACACCATGAGTAGAGTGGGTCATCAGATATGAATCAGGAACATGAGTGCAAAAAAAAAAAAACAGAAAGAAAAAGCAAGACTCGACAGGGAACAAATAGGTGAAGGTCGGTTGACTCCAGGAACCTTTAAGCCTGAGTCATTCTCTGGGGAAATGCCAAACATCAGAACAGGATGATTTCAGTGACAGACATCAGACCCAGGTTAGAAAAGCATGGCACAGCGGTTCAAGACACTGGGGATAAGAGGCAGAGGACGCAAAAGGACAGTCACTTTGAGTCATTTAGGATGTGTATGACAACGCCCGTTTAAAACTGTAATAGCTTGACCATGGATGCTACAGAAACCTAGAAAGTGCAATGCCATTGAATTGAATTTTACATTTCTTTTACATTGAATTTTACCAAACCTGACTTACTCCTCCAATTCTTTAGGTCGAAAGACACTCACTTGTTTTCAAGTTGCAGTGATGTACAGAAGAGTGCAGTAACCACTAAAAATCCCGCAGGGTTTCATTCAAAAAAAGCTAGACATTACAGAGCAGAAAGGGCCATCTGGTGGGTTCCAAAAATGAGGCTACAGGAACCAATGATTCGACTACCATGATGAGCTTTCATAGCAAATCACAATGAGGCACTTCCCAATTTGTCAGTGCCAGTAAACAGACACATTCATGTGTAACAGCTTCCCAAAAGTAATTGTTTCATAGTCATTGCCTTGAACGGAGAAAACCATCTGAACAAGACACATTTCAGAAAAATTTCACCACCATAGCTTCAATTGGTGGAAAAGTCTTTGCCTTCACAGAAGAAATGTCTGTGGTGTCATGACCAATCAGACAATGGTGTGTGTGGGCTGAGTATGAAACTTCTGGGAGTTGGATTCAGTTCTGAAATATATCTTCAACAAAAGAGCATCAATTTCCCATGATTTATTGAGAACAGAGTCATGGTTGCGACATTCTTCTCCAAGCAAGAATTACTGAAAATAAAATGATCGCCTGTGTGGACCCTGGGCTACCTCCCAATTTGACATGTCAAAATGGAACGCTCAAGTGGCTTCCTGGCAAAATGATTGGGTTATCTAGATGTAGTCAATCAGTGGTTCCACTTGGGGCATCTTCTGGATGACTCGAGGCAACTTTATTCCAAGTACAGTGGTACCCCGGACTTCGAACAAATCGGAGTTCCAACAAAAATTTTGATATTGTTTTGCTTTGGATTTCGAACGAAAATCCAAAACTCAAACTCCCCCGAAAAACATAACGCGTGCGGACCGATCAGCTGACCCACGACACGCTTTGTAACGTAGCCTCTGTATGCAGACGAGTCCCGTTAGCTACATTTACTGACTGTTTTTTCTTCATATTGAGGTGTAAAACCTTTCCTGTCTCCGCACTGGACCATGGTAGAGTGTCACAGAATCAGAATCAGAAGGAATCAGGGGAGGTGCTCGCACTCGACACCTCTGAGGCTGGAGCGCTCACTCCAGGGTTTGATGTCCTGTTGTCGGCTGGAGCTGGGACAGGGATGAGGCGAGTCTGGGACAGAGCGTTACTTGGTTTATGACTTTGTCACAGCCAAACTGCACAGAAGCGCACATTCAGAGCTGGACACGCACCAGGCACCTCTTCACTTCTGGAGAGACGTCACTCACTCGGCAACCCCTCCCACATGCAGCGGCCACACACATAGAGGAACAGCGCACCTGCAGCAGACACTCTACATTCACTCCTACAAAAGCCTGTTTCAATGCTTGGAACGCATTTATTTCTTTTTCCATTCATTGTAATGGGGAAAATGATTCAGATTTCGAACAAATCGCTTCTCAAGCGGCCTTCTGGAACGGATTGTGGTGGAGAACCGAGGTTCTACTGTATGTCTGCACTGCGTACGTGATGCATTACGTTACCACTACACAGCCTTGCCTTGTGGCACGATAACAAAGCTCCTATTTTTGCCATGGCTGGACAGTGATGCAGCACAGTGAGAAAGGGGAGTTACAGCTTCAAACTACTAGACAAAACACAACAATGACATACAGTATACCACCACGTGGGTGAACAAAACACAGATTAGGGTTAGTCCACCTTGGTCATCTCTGGGTTACATTCCGAGTAAGCTCCCACTCTGGCTTCCATAATTCTAAAAATGCAGTGTTGCCATACTGTACTGCTCAGTGATATCAGGAGACGAAGTAGCGTGCCATAACAAAATAACATCCGCAGAGCAGCTATGACAGCAGCCTCACAATTGAGTACGTGCACCTCCACAACAACACCATCAGATGCTGATCCTATCAGAAATATTAACATCATATGAACATAACAGAGAAGCTTTTCATGGAGATTGGAGGAAAGTGTCACTGAGAAAGAGTTCAGGTTTACAAAACCACTTGAAAGCATGCTCTTCCAGTCACAACTTCAATCTCATCGAACTTGATGTAGTAGTCGCCGTAGTAAGATGACTTAGACCCTTAACATTTCATTTCCAGAGTGAAAGTTCACTGACGTTTTCTGAGTCTGTCCTTATTCAACTTCATGTCGTCTGATCATGTCCATTTGGAATATTGCTTTATTCTGGTCTAAATACCATCATAACTTGTCTGTTTGACGTTAAAAGAATTCTGTCTGTTTACGAGTCATGATTCATACTCCACTTTATGCTGTTTGTTTGACTTTCTTTCTCATATAGGCGGATGTTTTGACGGTGGAAAGAATTCTTGAAAGTCTTTCAGTCATATTTCCACATTGTTAAAACAATAATATGACAAAAGAGCCACAACCCCCCTCCAGAGAGGCGACGTGTGTGACTAAGACGACATTCCAGTTATAAATAGTCGTAGAAATATAGGAAAACAAAGAACCGGGCCAATTGGGTCGTTTCAAAGCCACGTCTGTGGAGAGTTGTCACCATGTCAAGTCATTGCTTTGTTTGTAACATGACCTGTTTGGACATTGCTCACATTGTTTGTCTGATCTTGTTATTCACCAGGGTAAGTGTGGTATTCCCCAGGAACCTCACAAAAGACACATAGACCTCAGTGGCTCTTTTGCCCGAGCAAAACAAATGTCGGCATGTAACTATCACGCTGTTTAGCTCATGAGGCCACATAACAGTTGCAGTTGGATATACGGAGACAGAGGAGAAGGGTAGGGTGAAAAGCAAGGGGCGCAAGAGGGGTTGCTTCTGCCAACATTTCAGAAGTTTTTTGTTTTTTTATGTCAGCATCATTGACACTGTTTTAGCCTTTATAATGTCCTTAAGTTCAGTAGAGTAATAAAATTACTCAGCATATGTTTTTGTGGTGAAAAAGATAAAGCTGATTTATTTTGAGAAATCATTTTTAAAAAAGAAAGGGAAAAAAAATGCTGAATAGTGGGGGTATGTGAGCTCAGAAGAGGCCAGCAGCAATGATAAAGAATGCTGGAGAGAACAAAAGAAACCCAGCCGCAGCCTGGCCTGCAACCAGAATGTCAAACATCAAGTAACAGCATTGGCAAGACACACTCAAACCACTACGGCGGCCACCCACGCACACATGTACTTGGGTTTCCCACCAGTCCAGTGACATTGATATTCTTTTCCTGAAGACTTGTTAAAACTGCAACCATGAGTCACCTAACTTGACCCCGGGATGGTTTTCATCCTAAAATGGAATGGTATGGACCCCAACACACAGGAAGGGGAGTCCCATCGATCAAAACAGACTCACAAACTGAACACAATGTCGACTGGCGCACTATATTTAGAGCGTTAACTTTGTTGCATCTGATCAGAAGCGTACAAGGAATGTGTTTTATAGGGTCGGGTTTTACAAATATCATAAATATGTTCTTTGGCTAATGGCCGTTCTGGCATTTTGGTAGTTATTTCACATTTGGCTTGGCGAAAATGGAGCTAAACAAAACTGATTTCTGAAATCGCCAGCTGGGAATGTCTTTGGAGACCGCTCAGATTGGGCCCATCTTCTTTACTACAATGTAGGTTTTCATTCATTTTGCTTGGTTGCGTAGTAGATTCTTTACTTGTACTTGTGTAGAGTCACTGCACTCACAACTCAGTAGTGCAGTGAAAGATCATACTACAGGGGAATGAACTGCTTAGCGTGGTCCCCACCTTCATAATGAAATACTATACATAATTATTATTGTACACAATTCATCACAACGTTCCACTGGGCCAAATAACATTTTAAAGCCTGTGAAATGAAAACACTATCATGATTTCCCAGTACAACTGAATTGGCGAAAGCTATATATGTTGAGCTTTAAAATGTGCCTCAGTTCAACATGTATTTTTCAATGTGCCGCTCGGACTCCTGTGTATTTATAAACAGTAGCTCAGCAAAGAATCAAGTAGAAGAATGGGAAGTTAAGGTAATGAGTTAATGTTGTGTTCATTTTCCCTTCAATTTACTGAGACAAAAATGAGGCAACCAAAAAGTGACAGGCTTGGAAACACAGCAGAACAAGAGGAAGGGAGCATCGTAGGGTCCAAGGCAGGGTCACTATTTTTGGCATGCTGTCAGGAGCAAGGGCAGTCGGGGCTTTCCCTTGACATGACATCAGTGTTTGGAGTTGTGTCATCTGTTTCAGGGTCACGCTCTTGAGCTACTTATTATTTATTTTTAGGGATTAGGGAACATACATTACTATGAATAAATAATGTTTTACTTAGAGTGCGAGCAGCCTTAGATTACAACTACTTATATACATTTTTTTCTCTTGTAACTGAATTGAAAACGTACAAAGTATAGCGAATTACAGTGTCTTTTATATTTGTAAACCATTTTATTCCAAGCAGTTAAATAAAAACCTTCGGCAGAATCACAAGTTTGTGCAGGGAATTACGGGCCTCAGATGGTTTGGACACGTGGAGAGAGAGTTTTGGACCAAGTCTGTTGGAAATGAAAGTAGAGGAAGAGAGCCAATGAGGTTAATGGATGCAATAGATAAGGAACCGTGAAGACGATAACTGGTTAATAGGTTAAGGTCTCTGCTGACTGGCAGTTGAGAAATGCAGAAAGGTAGAACTTTAAATATTTTTTCCTTTTAAAGTCAAAAATCAATGGCAAAAACAACAAAGGTTGTTTTTTCATTCTTGAACCTCGTTTTTCTTATCAATGACAATGGCACCTTTCAGCTTTATATCATGATGGCATTATTTCATCATGACAAAGTGCTAGTTGGGATTTAAAAAAACAAAAAAAACAAAAACAGCTTGGCCTTGCGCAGCATCTCACCTACCGATTCTCTGAGCCTGCAGCAGGCGAGCGCTCAACATTTACACAGCACAAGAACTGACTGTTCCTGCTCACTTTCATTTGATACTGCTAATTAATGTGATATATTTTGGGAACAGGGTCCAACCATTTGATAAAACCGCTGACAGCAGATACAAGCTCTGTACGTCGGCCGCCTTTAATACAGCTTGAACCTTGACGCCATGAAAACCAAGAGAGGACCGGTTGGTCTGACGTTGGTTTCAATGAGCAAATGACATAACCAGAGAAGCTGAAGGAAAGTGGCTAATTCAGAACGACGTGAATACGGTGGTGAGTGAATTCAGACAAAATGACTGTATGTCTGGAGACGGCCCTTTCTGGGGCAATTGGAAGCAGATGAGGAGCAATCAGGAAAATTCAGGGCACTTTATACTGAAACAATACCGGAAAGATTTGAGATGAGCTGTCAAGTGGTGCCAAGTCGCCCTATACAGTAAGTCGAACACTGATCACATAAACAGGAAAGGGGAACGGGTCTAATGCACACACGAGGCTCAAGATAGGGAAAATATGTTAAAAGCTGCTTCGCTTCTGTTGCACGTACCAACATCAAATGTGTATTTACAGTAAGGCCAAAGATGTTCAGCGTATGATCAGAAGTAAATGTAGTGACGATGACACTGTCTTATGCTAGTGTGAAAGAAGCGCACGGTGCAAACAGACAGATAGTAGATGTTGGCAAAAAAAGGTAAATTTAGATACATTTACATGAATAATTTCTTTCATCAATGTAAACAAGAACTATGAACTTCGTGTAAGCAGGGTTGCAGCCAAACGAAAATTCTGGGCCGAAACGAATATCGTAATACATGAAAGAACTACAGTGGGGATTTTTAGTACCAATGCATTGATGGCTATGACTGTACACTGAACTCACCAAAATCAATCCAAATTTGATTTTCTGTTTTTTTCCAAATGTATTAATCACTGAAGAACGATACCACCATTTTTTTGAATTTTTATTTTTTATTTGCGTTAAGTAGCTTCACCTACCTTGCAAGTACCTTGCTTCAGAATGAAGCTGCCAGAGGGCTTAGCACATAATCATAGAACTGAAGTTACATCTTGGTCACTCCAATTTCTTCATATCCACACATGCTGCCTCTAATCATGTAGATACTATAAATGTAGTGCAAGATCAGAGGTCTACACTCCCTGAGTGCTTTTGCAGGTTTTTCAAATGTATTAATTAACGACACAGGTTTTTTTTAATAGAAAATTGCATTAAGTAGTATTCTTGCTTCAGTGTTAAACCAACAGTGGGGTTTGCACAGATTCTTAGAACTGAAGTTACATTTGGGTAACTACTGCTATTTCTCTACATCCACATATGTTGTTCTTTTTGCCTGGCAAAAAGAGGGATAACCATCCCTATTGAGGCCCACTCTGGTGACGCCAATTTTATGACTTTCCAGCGACCAATGTAATGAGCTCCCTCTTCTAATTCGCGATACTCCTAGTGATCTCCCAAGTCCAGACCTATGTGCTCTGACCACGGTTTATGATTGCCTTTTTACAACATCCGGTTTCGGTTTCGCAGCTAAATTGTTTGCCAATAGATTTTTCGGTCTATCCATAAGGCAAACTGTCGTCCTCTATTACTCCAAGTGTAATCCGAGATCAAGGACAACATATTTTGTTCATGAATTTAAACAATTAGAAACCATTTCCACATACTTTAAAGCACATTCAAGCTTATTTTGAAAACTGTTTTCACCAATTTTAGTAAACCTTGCAGTAGCAACGCATGCCTTCATTCACAATAGTAACCTTATGGTTAAAAAAAAAATAAAAAATACAAATCATAAATTGCAATACAGTGTGTGCAAGGTGTGCCTTTGATCTAATCATGTATAAATAAATGTAGTGCAAAAAATATTGGCCGAAAACCACAGTAGAAATCAGCTGCTTGGCGGAGGTCTGCACCCCCTGAATGCGTTTGTAGTATGTCCAGACCTATTGATCGCTGAAGAACAACACACCTCACTTTTTTGTCTATAAAAAAAAAGTTCTATAAATGCCATTTTACAGCTTTTTATATTATGAAACAAATGGGGAACATGAACAGGCTACTACCTATGATGCAGAATAGAGTACGAGAGAGATGGAGTTTTTCATAATTCTTCAGCAGTCACAGAACAAACCGAAAATATTCCTTATTGTTTATGCATTATCATAATGTTTACCCAGAAAAGAAGTTTGTTTCTGGCATTTTTAACCTAATAAATTTGACATTGGCTACCACCAGCTTGAATGTAAACATCACTTGAACGCAAGCCCCTCCAACTAACACTGGAGCACATCAGCCTTGGCGGTGACCAAGTGCAAAGCCAATACCAGTGGTGGTCTTATCTGGCTGCTGATTAAGAGCAGTGTGGTTGGCTGCTAACAGATGTGCCCTCAGACGTAATTCCGACGTAAATTCTGCCCTTATCAGGGAAAAACAACACTGTGGAGAATGCCCAAACACAGATAACGGGGCTTCAAAGTTGTAAATTAGCTCCCTTCACATTTCTTTTTCCTCTTTGTGGAAGCCTGACTTATGTTAAGTGTTTCCCCGAAACCTTCAGCATCAATCATAATCTAGCCAAACATTTAAAATCCATTCAATAAAAGCCATCTGCTCCAGTGGCACTTTAATCATCTGATGTGTTTTGATGGCAAAAATATAGTAAAGCTGCAGGTTTTCAAAACTTCATTGTCAGATTTAAAAGCACCATTTTCCCCCCCTGTATTATGAGAAAAACAAAATGCGAGGTTCTCAGAACAAACCAAGGCCATAAAGCTTCACTAAAAACACGAGACAGAGAGTGAAAGCCAAGACACTGAGAATTGAAGTTGACAGTCTGTTTCATGCGTCCAGTGACAGCCACAACAACATCTGTTCCATGTCTGCGTCACTCATGGCTCTGTTTCATGATAAAGACTGAGCTAAATCTCATCATCACATTTGCAACTCAGAGAGGCGCTGATGTCTCTTTCCCTGTGAACGCTGGCGCAAATTATCTTCAATTCTGTTGTGTATCATATATATATATATATATATATATATATATATATATATATATATATATATATATATATATATATATATATATAGTCAACATCTACTGTCTGTTTTGTGGCATTGCATCAAACTTCTGGACTTTTTGTTTTGTCTAGATGTGCATGATTATAATGTGTTAAGTTTGTTATGTTATAAAATACAAATACTGAGTATTTAAAAGGCCCTGCATCATAAAGAATACATTAAACCAGTGTGCCAGCACTGGCTCGGACTAATGGCTGTATGTGACTGACAGATACCACTGCTGCTTCTTCTGTGCGTAAGTGGCTGAAGATTGGATGAATGAACATAAAATGCTGACGATGGAACTAAGAGAGCAGAGTGAAGTTGTAAAAATGACAACATAACTATCCTAATATTGTAAAGTGGCATTATGGCGGCGAGAGCACATCAGTCCCAAAGGCTTTGGAGTCCAAAAGAGTACAAGATCAGTCATTTAAGAGGTTGAATCTAAGTGTTTGCCTGTGGTTAAACCGTGCCAACGACTACGCTCCATGTCTTACCGGCAACCTTCTCGTGCAACTAAGAGCAGAGAGGAAAATAATCCAGCGTAGGAGTCATCACATGAGGTAATTGTCTACCACCTCCAAGAATTCTCCAATCTACCAACCTGTCCAAGAGCAGTGACTCAACATCCTGCCCTCATTTTAGCCTTTAATTTAATCACAAATCAATGATGGAAAACCTTGCCACTTGTTATCCAACTCAGTCTTTGCTATTGGCACTTTCATTTTCAATACTGGTGGCTGTAATCCATCAGAGCAATTGCTTGTTTTTTTATTTATTTATTTTTATTTATAAGTGTTTTTGTGTCAATAGAAAAATGTCTTTCAGGTATATGGAATGATGAAAATTCACCATGGCATTGATAAGTCTATTAAGCCAAGCCAAAAAAGTCTGCAATTTGAATCCTTCGAAATTAAAAAAAAAAAAAAAAACATTCCACACCAATGCTTGTGATGTATTGGTTAAGAAGCTAGAATGTTATGGTATTAGAAGCCCAGCAAAGGCTGGACAAAAAGCGATCAGAGAGTGAGAGAAAGGTTAGCTCACGCCAAATCAAGAAAGTGAGAGACAGAATGTGGAGCGCCTTAATGCTCAGTTCTGGGACCCAAATTGTTCATGTAATATATCAATGATATCTGTGAAATGTCACAAGAAAATAATCAGCAGATCAGAAAACAAGAAGATCTAAATATTTAAAGCGAAAACAATGAAATGGCTAGATATAGACTGTACTTTAATGTGAAAATAAATAAATACATCAATTCACAGTCTTGTCAAAAGAAAATGTGGATGGTAACTCGTCCTCGACAATAAATGGGAAGCGATTAGATCGAGTAGCAGAGTCCACTGATCAAGCGATTAAGCTTGTTTTAGTAAGTTAGACTTTGTTTTATTTGTATTACAAGATAGATGTCGAGTGCAGCGATGTATGGAGTATGTAACTTCTACCTCACCACAGAGCTTACGCTATGTGTAAGTGTTTGATGTACACATACCAACTGATGTGCACAAACAGGATTTCTTGGACAAATTCAAACAGTCCAGTTGTAACCAATTTGGACTGGGGTTCAGATTTGGTCCTGCAAAGCATGGGGCCAATGTTGTCTCCTCAAAACAACAAATCACATCCTTTCATCTTCAAATGGCAACTAACAATATAATGGTGGGCTTGTCATTGGCATGTCCACAAACAAGTCACACAATTCATCCTGACAGTCTTATGTGTGAAGACATATATTATATCAATATGTTTGCGTTCATGAAACGGGGTCCTGGTAAAGTTTTGTCTGCAGCAGGTGGAACCTTTGGAACTGTAGTCACAGGTCCCAGTTGCCATTAGGGGACGGATTTCCGGTTTCCCTGTCATAAAGAGGCTAGAATACGAGAACAAGTACAACTGTTCTTTTTGACAATCTTCATTTATTCAGGTCCGGAGAGGTTCAGGATGGCCTTAGATGGCCACTGCAGTGAACCATGATGAGGTAGAGACGCTGGAAGTCTTTATCATTTGTTGTATTGAGAGTTTGCAGGCGGTCTCCGGGTATATTTATTTTTCATTGTCCTGTTTGTAAGAGTTGTTTTATCTTAAACACAGGGCTTCAGTGACATATTTGAAAGAGAGATGATCAATGCTGAATTGCGGTGATACTGCGGTGATACTTGTGTTATTTGATATGAGTGTTATTTAGTAATCTGTAAACAGCTCACGTATATTATAAGTGTTTTCAAGTATCAACTGAATATTATAATTGAAATACTTGTGTTGCCCTCTGCTAAATTCCTAGTTCCTTCATCTTTCACATAGCATTCCAGTACAATCTCATCTTAAAACACGATTGTACATTAATATAAACAAAGTTACTTTTTCATTAAAATTCTTCCACACTGGCTAAAATTGAGCAATACTCTGACTAAATAGAACATAAAAGAGCGGATGTCTCCACCACCTCCACCGAATTTTCAGACAGCGTGTGCCTCCCTAGTTAACTCACGCCAGCTGTTGTTCTGGAGAAGGTAAGAAAATTCACCCCCTGGAACAAATAACATTTGCTGTGGGAATTGCAGACACCCAGGGGAGGATGTGGTATTGCTGATATTTGCCCAGTCATTGTTGTTTAGGAACCACGCAAATGTGGCTGCAGCATCATTTTGAAGAAGGTCTTGATACCTTAATGGGAAACACTGAAGTTGTAAAACTCTGGTCAGAAAAAAGGGTGAAGTCCTGGCTCAGAGTAATGTGGCTGAGTGGCATAGGTAAGTGGCACATAAACATTTTGACATTTTCTGGATTCACTTATCCTCTGATCTCCTTTTTTCTTTCAGACATGCTGAGTATCTGAGTTCTCAAAAACATTTTCTGCATGGCTTTATTTGCAGCAAAACAATGGACCAGCAAAAGACCTGAAGCACACTCAAAGATCTAAAAATGATATAAGAATCTCACAGTCCTATCCGACCATCTCATAGTTTCCCACATTCCTGAAGGATGTGTGAGTAGGTGTGTTGCACTGTTACCATCCCTGCCATTGCCAGCCAGTGATGGGCTGGTGAGGCTTCATGAAACAGTGTGCTTGTTTAACCCGGTGCTCTTGGTTTAAAAATTATGTCAAGTTTCCAAAGCCTTTTAGAGCAGAGAGAGGCATTTAGTGGGCTGTGAAAATGAGGAAATCCCCACAAAATAGCTTCCCCAACTTTTTGTTGTCAGGTGGTAATATGAGAAAGTGTTAGATTCTGGGTGCAGACAACCACCGACCACTGTAGAATGGCTCCTGATTTGCGGCAACTGGGATTAACAGAAGCGAAATGCAGTTATTAACAATGGCAGAAAAAATTGTGAGAAAAGATTTGGCAGTTTTTTTATGAGTGCAACCCACAACCCGGCCACATGTTCCATTCAGAAGCCTTTCCTGTGGTTCGGCATTGTCCGCTTATTACGACAAACAAATAATCTATGCAACTTTTTCTCAAGACACAAAAATCTATTGATCACTGCTCCAGACAATTCACTCACTAGAAATCTAAATCTCCACCACATTTAAACAAGGCAACTATTTCAGGTGCCTTCAAAAAGGTTTTCTCACACCACTTTTCCAGACTTGCAAGACAAAAAAATATCAAAATAGAACAAACATGCATCGTATTTCTTCTGGCATTGCACAACCATGTGCAAAACACAGCCCATAATTTTCTCCAGCAAGGAACCCAAACGCACAACACATTTGATGGACACAATCTAAACTCAATTTTGGGAGGTTTAGTTTAAGGAAATGACAGAATCTGCATGGTGCACACAAAGTTAATAGAAATGTTTGTACTGTTTTTAGAGAAGAAATGCTTGTGCTGGAATTTTGGGCACAAATTGGAGGGTCCTATGTGACGGGACCAGGCTTTACCGGTGCTCTGGGATCCATCACATGTTTAGATATTGGTGGTTACTCCTTATCTGATAATTAAAAAAAATCATATTATCTGTTTACAACTACCTGTGTCAGCTGATGATACTTCCTCTACAACAGGAGTGTGTTGACCTAATAGAGCCATTAACATTACCAACAAATACAAAGCTTAAACGTAACCATCTCAGACCTTTGATCTGAAAAGCTGCTGCACGATTGCTGTCTGCACTTATTGTTTTGGATTCATGCGCAATGACTTCTGGTGTAAAAATGATAGTGTGTGTGGTTCCTTATTACAGCATCAATGTGGGGGAAGACATCTCACAATGACAAGTCGACCACCAAGTTCGATGCCACAGGCGGCAAGTTGTCCTGCGTGACTTGTTGTGTGTTTTTTCAACACAGGTGATGGATTTAGAAGATGCTGACCATAAACCCACATTTACCACAGGCCGTATGAAACATTTTGGTGTCTAGTTCCGCAGCTGGGTTCAATGTACTTTTGGGGAGTCAACGCACAGCGCTGAAATTCATGGGGGACCCTTGAATTCCGAGGCGAAGACAAAACACAATTTATGCCTTATGTTTATTCATGAGGTGAAGAAACGCTATGTCATAATAAATAACGCAGCCGCAATAAATCAGGTTTCCATTTTCGCTGAAAAGTTGGCACACTCACTTGTAGAGACTGTCAGGTTCCAGGCACTTGAAGACCACCGAATACAGCAGCGAGTGCGGGCGTTCGCCACTCCTTCTTCCGGCAACGACGCACGATGAACTCAGGCCAGAGAACAGATCATCCGCCAAACTCAGAATTTCACCTGATGGGAGAGAAAGCAAATGAGATGAGAAGGTCAGAGGCAGAGGATGAAAGCACTAAACCAACAAATACCAGAGTGGCCAAATATGAAATGTTATTTGCACGGTTGTGCAATCGATCAGATGTTTTGACAAAAAAAGAGAAAAAACAGCAAACTTATCTTTCAGCGTGATCTTTCATCTATTGTTCTCATGAAACTAAACAGTGCCACATGTTTCAAACACCATGTTTCAACACAGGAAAAATAGTGAGAAAAAAAATGAACTGGACAGAAAATATGCAGCTTCCTTCATCAATGATTTCAATTTGGTTTAGTGACTTGTGATTGGCCTGGTGGGATCCATAATCAATTATAAAGTGGTAAACAGAGCAGTAAAGAATGGGATCATACCTCCCTATGGGCACACCGATATCCGAGTGGGTACGTTTGATTCTAACAGAGGAAGACGCTTAAAAATATATTTCATTTCAGCATGCAGTATAGTGTGGAACACACAGTTCCTTTAGCCACACACAGTGCCATTTTTCCAGTGCTCCTGGGGGTGATGGAAACACAGGGAGGGATTGTCAAAATAGTTTAAAAGCTCAGAAACTGTAGGATTTCTAACTATTTCTACATGAGCTAAAGGGCAACTTGGTTTGAGTTTACGATACAGTTGCCAACTTATAAACACAGAGAGCGTGTCTGGATGGTGGGGCACCAGGGGATGGTGAGAAAAGGTTGAGAAGAGAGGAAAATAAAATGAGTGTTTTGACCTTTTCTCACAAAGTGTTGTGCATTTTGAGGGCTTTCCCTTAAATGCATTCCTGAAGAGCTGTTCCTCAGTGCTGGTCACGAGGAGGTAAAGGTGCAGTGTGCAAAATATTTTTGTGATTAGTAAGCCATTCGCAGGTTCATTCATTTAGTGATTATCTTGATGATATTGTCTTTTTGGCTCTGCCCTCTCATCTGAAATCCATCCAGAGCTTTGGGATCTAAAATGAAATGGATATATTGAACAACAGGGCCATTCAATCACAGATTTACTTATCTTATGCTAGAAAAATCAATACATTTAGCTAGGTCAGAAATATGCGCTGCCAACGCATATCACAAATCCAAGGCCAACCTCAACTCATCATGGCGGATCCTGACTGAATCCCTGGGCCACTCACAGAAAAGGCTTCTACGAATGACTGCAGCACACATTGACACACGTATGAATCTTCTTTTGACATTTCCTTTTGAGGGTTGCCACAGAAAGTCTGGTGCACCTTCCCCACTCCTTGTCATGTGCACCTTTATCATATCAATGAACCTAAATGATCTTCATCTTCTGCCAGGTACATTCACACATTCTGTCTCCAGCATGTTCCCTGGGTCCCTAACTTTTTCTCCATACTTTTTTACTTGGAAATAAACAGATATTGAACAATAAAAATTGTCAACTCTAGAGTAATGAAGCAACTTCATCTGGTAAAACCAGAAATGCTGAGTGTGGTTTGAGAAAAACTGATCTAAAGAAGCAACTACGTATGGAACAAATCCATTTTTAATGTGGATGAGAAACGTCACTCTTGACATGCGTCAACTATATATTTACATCATACTAGCTTGCAGCAAAGAGACACGTACACAGAGCAATTTAAATGTATTAAAAATGGTGTGGTCATCAAATGACGTATTGCCAAACAGCGGCAACTGTTTGAAGACAAGCCAGACAGTTCAAACCGTGTGTTCCATGTTGAACTATAAGCATATCATTTGACCATAACTGAACAATTGCTCGACAGCTCATTATATAAAAAGACATTACATTAAATTGTTTTCACTACATTGAGATTCTAACCATCTTCAACATAATTCATCTGGGGAAGAAAACAGATAGCTGTGCCAGACTTGCTTCTCTTTTAGATTGTCCTCATTCAAGTTCAACATCACTTGCAGTGGGTGGTCAAACGCTAAAGGTTTTTGAGGTGGTTTGGATTTTTCAACTGATACAAAATACACTTTTGCGTCACTAGTGTCACATCGACCAAAATTGTCAACTAAATTGCAAGCACATATTGGGAGATGGACCAATGCTTATGAAAACGATTATTCTAAATTCTGAAATGACTCCCAATTGTTCTTTTGAAACATACATCAGTCACACAATCGCACAAACAGCATCTGAACTTCTTCAAACTTTGTGAACACATGTGTTTTGATTAGCCAATAAAAGTGACGAGTGTTTATGAAACAGACACATTTGCTTGATTTGTCTGCAGGAAATTGGAGGAGTAGGTTTATATAATATTCATTGTTAGAACAAATGAGGCCAATGATACTTCAGAATACAATAACTGTCATATTGTTTCAGTTTTTCGGAAACTTGAACTGGGCTGTAAATACAAAAATGGGCCTCAAATAAACACTCTGGAACCATCATGGTTTGTCTCCATCATGATTTTGACGGAGCAGATTCCTATGTATCATGGTGGTCTCATAAGTGTTTATCCACTGGATTTTGGTTTTTTTAATGAATTAAATCATTTTCATTTCTGCATAATTAATTTTTTTAATCTATCAAAGTCAGGTTGCTGTTGCTTTTATGCCTATAAATATAGGACATTCGAAACTAAGTTTATCCGTCATTAAACTCCTTGAACAAAACTAAGTTAGTTCCGATAGTTCAGGCACTAGCTGTGTAAAAAAACAAACAAAAAACTTTCGACACCCAAATTTAAACATTTTGATTTGTGACCATTACCAATCAAACACTTCCAGCTTCTGCCCACAAAGTCCAAAGTCAACTAGTTATGGGCTGTTGAGGCTTCATGAAACAGTGCTCTCATTTTTAAAGATCAGGGGGTGGTGCTGTTTAAAAATGATGAGCGGTTTGATCAAAAAAGTTGTTTAAAGCCAAATAGTAGTTGGTACAGAGTGCCATCTAGTGGTCTCTGAAAATGGGGACATGGTTTCATGAAGCTTTATCAGCCCATCACTACAACATGACGCTGCTCTCAGAGTTGCCTCCTTTTTTCAGTACTCATTCCAACCAGCTGGGGTCAGTGTGCGAAGAATTGTTTGTGATCCACGAAAAAACATTCCATTGCAGTACTGATAGATGTATATCTCTGAGTGTCGACCCCAGGGACGGAGTGAAATAAAAGTGTCTCATTTCACTTGTTTCCATTACAATTACGCCAATTCCGAACGAAAACGATGCTAATGCCTAAAACCATTTGTTCAGACAGTAATTACACTTAAGAGACCACTTAATCACTCGCAGACATTACTAATGATCAGGGAAATATTGGCCAAGGACCTGATTTGAGTAGTGTTCATAATTTCCTTCACCTCTCAACACAGGCAAGAATGTCAATCGAATGCCAGATTTTGAGCTTCTAAGGAGTAAAATGGTGATTCTAGTAACGAAAGACGTGAGCCAACCAAGTGACTGTGGATGTGAGGAAGAGTGACGTCAGTGAGCTGTCAGTTGTCAGTTAGCTGCCCAACTGTTGCCCCTAACTAGGAAGACCTGGCACAAAAAACTGTGCCTATAGAGCCACACATTTTTTCATCTCAGCAAAAGATCCATTACAAACAATGGTTCATATAATAACCAACTTACAAAGTAAGAGGAAATGACCCTTAACCCAAACTCATCCATAACGGTGTGTGTAGAGTTGAGCCAAACCAAATCCTTACCTGACCATATAAAACGCATTTTAGACAAATGGCGACAATCTTCAAACGACTTTTGACCCAGCGTTGCGTTCTTACGCATTTGGCTTTCAATTGAAGCACATGATCCACATTCCACTGCATAGCCTGATGCTGAGGACAGCACATCACGTAACCAACAGACAGGGGTTGGGGTTGCGTTTGCCATGGGATGGTAGTCCTTTTGTTCTGTATAATATAATGTCTCACTTAGTATATAAAACAGCCACAAGAATCTGACAAACCCTAACACCCCTCAACCCGAACTACCCCATCAGTGTCAACATTGGACGCAAAAGTCACATGAAGCTAGTCGATATACAATACCTTGGGAGTTACAATGGGTTGGACCACTGCCCAAAGCCCAGCACAAAGCCTGACCAAACTGTGCCTAATACTGAGCCAATCCATGAACAAAACCCTATGTGTAACCCAAACCCTAGTCCCAAACCCCACAATACAGGATAATTTTATATTATATATAAAAGATATACATTTTTTGGGCACTTCTACGGGTGAGGGTCATTCATTTCAGTTCATTTGTGCGAGTGCTTTTCACTGCAGTTGCCACGGGGTAAGTTGCTTTTTATTACAGTGGTACCTCAGTTTTCAAATGTCCTGGACTTCAAACAAATCAGAGTTCGAACAAAAATTTCGAGATTTTTTTTATTTCGAACGAAACTCCAGAACTAAAAGCTGGATCGGTCTGCGGACCGATCAGCTGACCCACGACGCGCTTTGTTATTGTGTATAACGCAGCCTCTGTATGCAGACGTGTCCCGTTAGCTGCATTTACTGACTGTTTTTTCTTCATATTGAGGTGTAAAACCTTTCCTGTCTCCACACTGGACCGTGGTAGAGTGTCACAGGGGAGGTGCTCTCTCTCCACACCTCCACTCCAGGGTTTGATGTCCTGTTGTGGGCTGGAGCTGGGACAGGGATGAGGCGAGTCTGGGACAGAGCGTGACTTGGTTTATGACTTTGTCACAGCCAAACTGCACAGAAGCGCACATTCAGAGCTGGACACGCACCGGGCACCTCTTCACTTCTGGAGAGACGTCACTCACTCGGCAACCCCTCCCACATGCAGCGGCCACACACATATATATATATATATATATATATATATATATATGAGCATATGTACACTCATGTAACTACCCAGGCAGGAACCTACCATACTGCTTTACTCTACACCGAACCCTATCCCAGGCAATTTTTATACTATACAAACTCACGATGCAAAATTTAACCAGGCATGATAGACATTGAAAATGAAGTTAATGACAAATGAATGGACTTCTACTGTATGACACTAAGTGGAACAACCCGGCGTCCAACACCCTGTGAGCAGGCTGTGCTCAAACAGGTCTCTTTCCACAACCCCAAAACATTCAGTGGTTCATTGGTTACTCACAGTTGTGAAGGCATGTGTGAGTGTGTGAATTTCTCTGTGATCCTTGCTACAGCCTGTCTAAGCAGGTGAGAGACATATTCAGGAAATAAGACCATCTTTCCCGACTTGAAAACTAGATGTTCCATTTTGTGGTGACCTTGTCCTTGTGCTTGATCACACATTAAATTTAAACTTTTGTAGTTACAATGTGAGATTTTATCAAGCGGAAAAGTATTATATCTCCGGATTGACTTGACTCTAGATGGAAAAAAATGGATAATTTCAAAATCTTGGGACAGGTTTGTGAGACAAATAACATAAAAAGGAATTCTGAAAATGTGATCATGAGCACGCAGGGTCAAGGCGACAATTGTGTTGCGTTTTTAATAAATGAAAACTGGAATAAACTTGAAAAGAGAACCATCCAGATGGAAGCCTGTTATTGCTCCCCGAGGCACACGCAGGGCCAAGTGTCATAATTGGACGTGACGTATCCGGCATGAATGCACCGCTGATGTCACTGACGGCACGAGGAAGTAACTTTGATGAAACTTTCAGACTAAACAAAAGGCAAATGTTGAGCTGGCTGACTCTAGCCTTGTTTACAGTGTTATTATGACTTTAAAGCGGCAGGAAAAGAACTCCGTGTGTGTTTGAGATCTTCATCGTTTGCCACCTCAAGCACATACCCACACACTTCCCTCGCTTAACTGGAACGTGAGCTGTTAATATGATGATCAGTGAGTCCTATGAAGGCACACCATGTACCTCAACATCTAGACGGGGATCTTTTGATTATAAATATCAGCTTGTGAAGAGCAAATGTTACCGAGTACAGTTCAGCTGAGACACTTTTAATCAATGCTTGGTCTAGAATATTTTAATCTAAATAAAAATGACAAAATAAAACCACAGCTGTGGCCTCAATGGGACTCAACCCATCTTCTGCACTGAAAACATTGTAACCCCATGAGCAAAACAGCTACAGGTGAACAAGGATTTGCTTACTTCATTCAAATCCTTTTATGAAAATGGACAGACGGACCACTCTTCTTAGCATAAATCCTTATACCTCAAACGGTACCTTTATCCCCAACACAACAGTTCTCTAAAAACCGTCTCCAAGAACTCCCCACGACTAACTCTGGTTCTGATTCCTGTTTTAATTCTCTCTCAGAGATCACACGTCTCAGTGTTTACCACCCTGCAGGCACTCTCTTCTTCAACTTGCCTTTAAGTTATGTGAGACACCATAAAGGTGCTGCTTGGACCAACCCATCTTCACTCCCATGGCAAAGGCAGCCTTCAGTGTAGATTGTTAAGCATCTGTGTTTCAATGGACTAAAATAATGTTTGTAAATGTGTCAACATGCAACACTGATGGCTGCCTTTTTGGTCGGTATACGATGCAAATTGCTACTTTCCCAAAGTCAATATGTGACGCCATGGGAGTGAGGACGTGTTCCTTGGATGAACATGTTCAGTGATGAATCCTGGCAACCCAGCCAGGGCTTATGAGACCCCATCGGAATTGCCCAGGTGAGGAGTACATGGTGTCGTGAGCCACTCGTGATCCACAGCCACCCGGAGGCTTTCTTTGCTGCCTCGCCGATGTCCTTGGTGGATTTTCTCTCCTGTAACCCCTGAGCCCTACAGCCATCCAACCATTGAGCCAGCAGGCCTCTACCAGCTGCAGGTACTGCAACTACTCAAGGGCGCGAAAAGGTAGAGGCAGTTATTATCGAAATATACTTGGAGAAAATAAAAGACAAGCCAAGACAACCATGCTACATTTTTCACAATTTTGCGTCAATATACTTTCACCTTCCAGACGTCCCTCAACACTCAAACCGCATCATTATTTTTGTTGAGCTACATATTCCTTAGGAAAACGCCTTGTCGACCACCTCTCAGACGAATCTGAAGACAGTGATGACTAGAATGTTGCAGCATGCAAAGATCTGAAAGTGCTAGAATAAATCAGCGCTAAACCACAATTCACCATTCATCAGTCCATGGTGAAGGACCTCAATCACTTGGAGTTGGTAGCTTTAATTTGCATGAATAACAAGACAAAGCTAATGCTATTAAAATTGAATAATGAAATGTCGATTGTAGAAGGAAAAAAAAACCCACCCAGAAGCTGCAGTTGTGCTTCCAAACACACTGTAGTGAGGGGCTCCTCATTGGTAGGCCTGTGGTCCATCAACATTTCTGTCAATACCAAAGCCAAAACAGCACACAGCTGGCAAAAATTAAGGCCCCTGAAATTCTATTACGGTAAAAGCCATTTTGCGTGTTCTCCAGCTTACATGGCGATTAAAACCTCATGGTAAATGCCAGGTGACCTTTTCAGTACGTGGAGAGGGAAACAAATAACAGCAAATCATGGGAATATGACGAGACCAGCTGACAGACGATTTGCAGACGGAGCTGCTCGGATTCAGCCGCTGACAGACCTCGCGGTGCAGCTGCAGCGATGTTTGGTTTGTTTGCACAGACAAATATCAAACTCAAATGAGTCGAAATATTTTGCAGGCACACAACAGGAGCGGCTCCCCACCCAGAATGGCCCAAAAATATCTCAGAAGAGCAGGAAAACCCCTTTTTAGAAAACACATAAAAAAAAAAGGAAAGAAAGGTAGGAGTTCTTTTCTTTGTGGGCAGCATGGGGTGCGTTCAGAGCCATCGGCAGGAAAGGGGCAATTACAAATAATGAACAGTAAGTTGCACCAGATTATAAAGGAACACATGCATGCACAATGAAAATATTTTATAACATGCACCTACACATCTGGTGGATTAACACAGGCTCATCGAGATGTAGGTAATGACACAGTCACCTGGTTTGACCTGCAGTGAGCCGTGGAGCGCACATGTGGTGGCTCCATTGGCGTGGAGTGAAGACACCACTGAGTAGAAGACACCTCCCGCATGTTAGTCGAGACATGCGAAAAGATGTGTTGGCTTCTCAGGTCACTGAGTTTATTGGTAGCATTTAAAATGAAATGTCCCAGACATTAATCGACGCAATGCCCGTACACAGTAATAAACTCAAATACCAAATTAAGAAAACACCATTCGTAACTCAGAAAAAAACATCTGTCTGTGTCTGTCCGTCTGTCTGTCAGTTTTGAACGCATTATCAAGACGTTAAAACCCTCACCTCTGCAATGGTTTGGATTCTTTTTTAGGTCCCAAATGACGCAAGTCGAGCAGAACTGCAAGCAGAACGTTGGCCGACTTCTCGCTGAGTTTGAAAATGTCAACGCTGACGAGCTCCAGACTAACCACTGCAGGTAAACCACTAATTAATTTCACACAAACCGGCACACTGTATGTCATGACACCATAATGAGCCAAAGCACGGTAATTACAGTGATTACTCTTATTACCAATGTAAAACGTCCACATTATTTTGGATACAAAGCAGACATTTTGCGAGCGTTAAAAGCCCGAAAGGACAAACCCTGTTTACGTCTTAATCTTTATTTTTGATGTTTCATTCTCTCCATTTTAACTTGGATTTATAGGCTTCAACGTGTTGACGTGTGAGACTGATAACATTCACTGTTATCAGTCTCACACGTCAACACGTCGAAGCCTATAAATCCAAGACCAGTGTACCATTTTGAAATCTTATGTGTGTGTTCTGTTTTCCCAAGAGTGCGATGTCATAGAAATTTGCTCGACTAACCCCGACCAGGGCAAAATGAAAGCCGACATGCCACACGAATAATGGGAGCCAACCATCAGGCTTCTCATCAGGAAGGCGCAGCAGACAATGTTCTTCTTGAGGCAGCTACGAAATCTACGACTGCCGACCAAGTCGCTGGTGGAGTTCTATATGGCCATCATCCAGTCCATCCTCACCTCCTCTATCACCGTCTGGTACAACAGCGCCACCTCCAGTGACATCGTACATTCTGCTGAGAAGGTGATTGGTTGCAGCCTGCCACCTCTTCAGGACCTGGCAGGTCGGATCAGAGCCGACCCTTCTCACCCTGGACATGGACTGTTTGTTCCTCTTCCCTCTGGCCGGAGGCTACGGTCGAGCCAAACCAGAACCTCCTGTCACAGGAATAGCGTCTTCTCCTTGGCCGTCAAACTGTTGAATTCGTGATCAGCCTTTGTTATTTTATTTTATTTAATTTTTTGACAGCACTGTATTCCAAAGCACTTTCCTAGTTGGTGGGATCCCCACTAACCATGGCAATAAATTTGATTCTGATTTATTCTCATGTGATCATACGTGCTAAACCAAACCATTGAAACAAGTGGAAAACAACATGCATCATGGAGAGGGACATGATTATGGTGGTTGTCGTGGCATTTTAGCGTAAAAGACTCATAATATTGACTCAATGACTTGCCTGTTTCGCATGTTAGCGTAAAAGACGCATAATATTGACTCAATGACTTGCCTTGTTTAACGTCAATATTTTTTTCAATATTTTCTATGCTTGCCATTTCATTTTATGTCATTTTAAAAACGTTGAAAACAAAAAAAGTTCAGAATAATCAATATCAAATGATATGAGAAAAAAAGAAAAAAAGAAAAACAAATATTTTTGCTATATGGCCCAGTCCTAATAGAAATTGCCATCCACTAATGTGAACTCATAGTTGCAAAAAAAATTTAAGGTCACCCATGAACCACCATATGTTTGGATTGCAATTCCCACAAAGGAGGTGATGGTCACTGCATCGAGCGCTTCCAAATTTGTTCTTACATGCCAGTCATGTTCGTGTTAAACCACAAACAGGGCAGCAGTTCATACCGACCAAACTGTTCAGCAAGGAGTCTTGAAGCTTGTTAACGCTATATGGTCTTGTCTCACTGCTAAGTGCAGACCTGAGGTCAGACAGAGCAGCAGTAAATGGAGTTTGGGGCAGTAAAAAGAGACCACACACTTACCACATCACAACAGTTGACAAGGACTCGGATGACTACTGCGGAGATCCACCTGAAGGTGACCAGGGGCAGATACTGCACAGCGAAGCTCCAATCACAAAGCTATCAAATATACCAACATGCCGCAGGGAAAAGGAAGGGAATGTCCTTACAGACTACTTGAGTAATTTGTATATAGGGATCTGATTCCAAAGGACAAATATTATATAGATTTTATACTTCAACTGTTTTTCAGTGCAGTCAGTAATACTTATATGAGGATACTAGGCGGTGTCATCCACCCATGAAAAAAGATTGATCAGTCAATGGTTTTTGATTTTATTTGGCCTCACATTGGTGAGAAGAGCACTTGACTTGGACTTACGTTGCATCTATCACTGACTTGGGACTTTTACTTGGACACAAGGGCAAAAAAACTTGGGTAACACTCGTGTAATATGGCTTCAGGTAGTTTGAAACGAGCAGGAACTGGTTTAACAAAAACTGGGGTGAACCCTGGAAACCTAACTGTCGGCAACATTCAAGCATTTCATGCTAAGGATTATGTGTTTATTCATTCACACATGCACACTAATATACACCCCCCCACACACTCCTAGTTGCATTTTAATTGTTTGCACTCTCATTGTTAACTCGACACTTGTGTTTTTTTTGTTGTTTATCTTTTGTTGTATTTAGTTATTTATGTTCTATTTCATACATACTTCAGTGTTGTATATGTCAACGCACGAGCCGCTGAGTAATGACATTTCAATCCTCTATATGCAATGAATATGGCAGAATTGACAATAAATCTACCTTTCCTTGGGAAGCAAGCTGTGAAAATGTCATGAAAATATTAAAATTTAACTTGACAAGAAAGGTTCTCAATCATAGAATGGCCATTCAAATCAAAGGACTTGAGAATTGATGTGGACTCATGGGGACCAAAAACCCTGACAACGAAACACACAATCTAATACAACACAATATATCACCTGGATCCCATAGACTGAACACAGCCACTTGCATCTTGCCCACATTGAAGCAGCAAGAACAACTGAATTCCTTGTTCAGTTTCTCCTGGGTTTAGCAAATTCAGCCATGGTACTGCCACTCAGCTACCTCGTCGAGCTTATTTAAATCTGAGCTTTTATGTTTTATAGAGATTTGAAATACTAAAAAGGGCATCATATGATCATATAGATGAAATAAAAGAAGGGCTATAATAAAGTAGTAACGGTGGGGATGAGCTCACCAGAGGTGCCAGATTTAATGTTTTTTTCTGGTTTTAAATGTAATGTATAATAATCTACAGAGTCATAACTAGGTTTGGGTCATTTTGGAACACACATCAACAACAGTCAGCAAGGATGGAGATGTGTTTATGTCCTTGCATTACTGGAATTGTCTGCAATCTGTAAAGAATACTTTAGTGTTCAACACTGGTTCCAAAAAGTCTGACTGCTCTCGGTTTTGTGTGTGTGAGTTGACAGTGGACTGACTCTGGCACCTTTCAATCTACATGCAATGACTGACAACAGACTCACAATACCATGTTGCGAGTCACAGATCAAGGACTTGCGAGTCTCAGTAACCACTAATGTAATTGATAGTTTAGTGTATTAAAAATACTATTTACAAATATATAAAAGAAAAAAATATATATATGTTGCGAATCAAAATACAACTGTGATCAAAAATGAAACTTTTCCACATGATCTCCACACTTCTTCTGGCGTTTTATCATGTGTAGCTTCCCTCCAATAACGCAAGTAACACACACAGTGCCCCTACTGGTCAGGTGGTGAATCGATTTAAACCTTTTACTCATTCAATTCTGAATCGGAATGCACTGCTGAATCTCTTTTGTTACCCAACCCTCGGTCAAAACAGATCCTCATATGCTTCATAATTTCATTAAGAAGGTGTACAATGGATAGGTCAAGGATAACAGTACAAACGTCTCTCGAATGCGTGTCATATCCAAATATCATGATGTCAGGTACAAGGCTCCATAAACACATTACAGTACTGTATCTACATAATGGTGACTGAGGGAGCGAGACGGTAAAGGAGAGATGGAAAGCCGGTGAATTCAATCAGGAAAAGTCTAGACCGAAGGCACAGTGAGGAAGAGAGAGACGATGTGTGTGTGCAGGAAAAGACAAGCAAAAAGGGAATGCAGAAAGCCCTTGGCCCCCTGCCTGCAATCTGCAATCTGCTGATGGCGAGGCTCGTGATGAGGAGGTGCACAGAATCCATTTTTAGCGATGAGGTCATCTTTAATTAACAAAACAAAGAGAGTCAGCTGTGTCATTCCAATCTGTTATCTGCACCCATGCTCAAGGACACTGTTTATCTCCATATAATTCAATCTATTTGAATGAAGGCTTATCGACTCATTGGGTGGCATTCTTGGTCTCAAACAGTAATGGAGCAGTTATATAAAGGGAAGGCGCAGGATGCCGCCCATGCTAATTGCAAAAGAGACACGTGCCGTGAGAGAGCGGCACCACCGAGGCCTGTCAGGTGTGAGGGGAGGGAGGAACCAGCAGCCGGATCAAACACGCCGCTTCAACCCTCTGTCTCCATCAGCTTCCTCTTACTTCGCCTGCTCCTAAGTGTTTGAACTCTGTCTAAATGTCGTTCGCGGTATTGAGTCCTGCATTTAAAATACTTTCTGTCATTCATCAATTCCCAGTGTTTCCAAACCCTCTTAACGTAAAGCAGTGTTGTTTTTGTCATTGGTGACAATGATGGAAAAATTTCAGGAACAACCCTTTTTTCATAGCATGACAGTGACTACTATAATTTCCAGACTATAAGGCACTACTTTTTTCTTGCATTATCAACCTTGCGGCTTATACAACAATGTGGCTAATATATGGACATTTACAGCGTCATGTGGCCAAAATGTGCGCCTCCTCACATCAAACCAATGAAATCACAGGGGTCTAATTGACCCTAAAGCGCTCAAAATGCGCTGTTTTCACCTGCGCGTCCGCAGCTCCGCCAACAGAGCCGATCTCCTGGAGGTCTGGAGAGGCGAAGCAGCAGCTGACACAGGCTGTGGTGTCGTAACTTCAGACATGAGGGCGAATTTTGAGCGCTTTAATGAAACTATGTGATTCATCTTCAGAACATTGCAGAGTTTGTTTCATGAGTCAGTCTGGATGCTGGACACCATCTTCAAAACTAGTTTAGAAGTGATCCTTGTGCATTTTTAAGCTGGGTGAACCACTGACCTTTCTGTGATGCTAATACCTTACTGGTGCGGCTTGTGTATGAACAAGATGTATTTTCCATCTTAAATTTAGTGAGTGTGGCTACAATTCCGGAATTTATGGTAACTGAAAATGGCCAGATTTTTTTCATCCAAGGATCTCACTTTACCAGAAGAGGCTGATCATTTTAATGGCACAGGATAAGAAATGGCAACATAAAAACAAATAATGTTGTGATGACAGGTAAAAGAAAAATGGCAGGAATCGAACCATGGTGGAAACTGTGGATGCAATTCTAATTTGACGTACTGCAGGTTCAACGCCATGGCTCAAAACCACATTTGATATATTCTCTGATTTGAAGACAACACCTGGACCCTTAAATCAGGCGGAAGAAAGACACTTGCTCAGGACAAGATCAACAGAATCACATAGTGGCAGCTTCATTTAGCAACTCTGAATTTGACTATGTTCTGATAAGGGTTGATACTCACTGTCTGGTTCTAAAGAACGCAGTGCTAAAATACAAATGATTTATTATGCTAAAATGTATAGCTTGTTATCGTAAAAACTACATCTTATATGCATCTTAAGTTATGACACAACTGCTAGTTGAATTTTTGGTTTACATATTGTATCACCCCCAATTGTACAAATCCAAATACATTGAATTAATTTCAAACTTGTCAGCTGGTTTCACAGTGATTGCTATAACAGACTGACACTAGCAGAGGAGTTCAAGTTAAAGGCTGTCTGTGACTGTGGCATCTGACTGACTGTACTGTGTCAGCATCTGTGAGTCCCGGAGAAAGGAGCCACCCATCCTGACTGAGTTCATGTGGTGCAACCACTGTGTTCACCGACATTTACAATAATAAATCCAGAATAAATAGATTGACATGCAAACATTGTGTTGGGAAATTTCACTTCAGTTAGTTAGTAAATGCTGTGACAAGTCAAATTTCCCCAGTCTAGTACAAATAAAGCTATCTAATCTAATCTAAAAGCAAATTGACCTTAATACAACCTTATTGCCGATTTAAAGCTAATGCTAGTTGATATTTGAACAAGTGTAATTTAATAGAACAAACAGGACTTTGGAATACTGGACCACCGTACGACTGAGAAAACAGCTCAACATCGACCATCAATACGGGAATAGACAATGCTGTCGATATATTCTCCATTCTGCTTTTCAAACCTGATCTTGACTTATATGCATATCAAAATAAACTTCCAATAAAACCACCACTTTAGCCAGAAACAATGCCACAAAGAAGGTTGAATGAATTCATAAATTCACATTCTGCACTTCCTGTACTTACAGTGTCAGATGATGTCCTCTAGCAGTCTTTGCAAGAACAGCAGCAGAATTTATATTCAAATGAATCTGTTAAGCAGGATGAGTTATATTTGCAGACTGCATGCCACTGTAATTCATATTTGCATCTGCTGTTAGCCAGCACTTGAGATGATTAACGGCAATCTGAGATGACCTCATCTTCACCTACTTTTCATCTCAATGAGTCAGTGGCCCTCTTGCCATGCTGGCCTTGTAGGAACAGGTGATCCCTCTCAGTCTGCTCCATCTGGACATCTGGCAGCACTAGACTTGGATCGGTTTGGGCCAAAACCACTGTTGTCACAATTCCTTCCACTCAAACGCATTGACTTTTCATTCTTACTGCTCCATTTCGTGGCTCTCTCTCTCTCTCTCTCTGAACTGCTTCTTTCCTGAATTCCAATAAGGCTTCATTTCCTTTCTCAAGACGGCGAGCAGATGACTGCGAAATGTCACAGTGTCCCCTCCTTCAACTTTGCTGCAAGGTCAAATGGTGATCTCAGTCTGTCAGTAGAGCTGAAGTGGGTGGTGGAAGGAGGGATTTTCCATTCATGCAAGAGGATTCCCCATGAACAAAGGTATCCTGGCATTCTTTGTTGTATTAAAGCACGACTCAATTTAATAAACAAACTTTCATCCATTGGGTCGACCAGGGTTGATAAAGATTGTAATTTTTATTATCATTTGTACCGTCTTTTAGGTGAAAATTGATCCAAGGGTAAATCAAATGAAACCTTTCAGAAAAAGTTCTCAGTTCCCCCGAAGAAGAAAATAACTAACCTGAGAAAACTGACTACGAAACTCGGTGCAAAAAAAGTGAACTGATTCTGACTCTAAATCAGCATGATGTAGTCGAACTCAGCAAGAACTATGACAGTTGTCATAAACGCTGACTTATCGGCAGTGAAAAAGCCAAAACACCATGAATAAGAAGGTGACTCGGGACTCGGCGAGCGAGTCAGTTAACACCAGCCACCATCATGAAGGAGAATTTACAACTTAAGAGGGGAGTTCAAAAATATTGGCATCTGCTTTTTTTCCACTCAGCACTACAGGACACTTGCCAGAAAATACACCACCATAAGTTGTTTTATGGGCTGAAAATAATTTTATTTAGCTGAATTTTTAAAAAATAATATATTTATATAATGAGAGGGAGTGACACAAACCCAATTTATGTGACTGCACCCATTCATGTAAGAAACCTTTATTAATGAAAACACTCTGGAAATGACATTTGAATGGGTTTAGTCATCCTCGTGGAACTGAAACAAAAACAGCCTCTGCCATGGCGATGATTGATGGGGAGTGTTTAGAAAAGCAACTTGCCTGCTAAAACGTTCAGTAAAACTAATTTTGTAATTGCTTCCGCTAATGCTTGAGGCGGATCTATTGCAGAAGCATATTAATAAACAAAGTTTTTTTTTCATTTAAGAACTTAACACTTGAGGGGAAAAAAACAAGACGATATGAGTTAAGGTGAAGGAGGCTGACTTGCTGTGGCAATCCCTGATGGGGAAAGCCAAAGGAAGAAAACCAAAATGAATCAGCAAATAAATCTGTCCAGCAATTCCTGAATTGCACACATCTGAGTGAGTCCTAAGGATCATGGTGCATAAACTAATGGTAGACAAATAAGAACCAACATCATTCTTGGATTAAAGTCCGTCTCGGAAGTTACACCGGTTCTGGATAACAACTCAAAAACTATACTGTACAGTACAATACCACTGAAAAAGTGAGAAAGTGAAAAAAAAGTGAAGGCGCTTGTATAAATATATCTAGTTTATAGAGTTTGCATGTTCTTCCTGTGTGCGTGTGGGTTTTCTCTGAGTGCTCTGGTTTCCTCCCACAGTCCAAAAACGTGCTCACTAGAGTAATTGGACACTGAAAAATTGCTCCTAGGGTGTATGCCCGCCTCTTGCTCAGTAAGCACTAGGATATGCTCCAGCACTCCCTGCAACCATAAACAAGGTTATACATAAATTGCTATACATATAAATAATAACAACTGGTCTAATCTGGTGGAAGCAAAAGTGCACACTTTAGTAAGCCTGGGTTGAGTTTTTCTCTTGCCTGTCTGACCTGATGCTTCTTATTGTTTTGACTGTTTCGCTGTTGAAGATATATTAGTCCTGACCCCAAAAACTGACACATCCAGGCATTCAAAACTAGTAAATATTGCCATCAGTTTCACTGCAGAATGCAATGGTCATGCTGTGTATAACATCTACCTTATACTTCAGTGGAGCAATTATACATTCTTTGTTTGGTCTATTGTTGAGACAGCTGAGTGGAAGGAAGATGAGGAAGTTAAAATCTCAAGATGCAAAGAAAAAAAAAAAGATTCAGTGTTTGATGAACATTCCATAACTAAGGGCAGAAGACGGCAAGCGGATTCCAAATGTGCATGGGTGGTCATGTCATATGATGCGGTGGTTTGGACTTCTTGGAATCTGTCTCAGAAAAATCAAAAGGAAAATTTGATTTGAGGAATATCGATTGAGAAAACAGCCAAGACCCCCTTGAGTAATGTTTCTATTCCCAAACAAATCCCGACTCATTCTCCACAGTGGAGAAGTGGACGAAAAAAACAGAATGTCTGTTTCATAAGAACACTGAGGAATTATACCAGTGCTGTGCTGCTTTGCTCGGCAGCCACATAAGGGCCGCCATCCACTATATTTCAGGTTTTGGCTTCATTAAGAAATCATATATTTTAGTGCTTAAAAGATAATCTATAAACAAGAAGCCCGCAACGTGTGCGAGGTGCCCAAACCCAATAAATTCAAAATAAGTCGAAGTAAGTGTGAGAAAACGATACTTATCGTGACTGTAGTCTATTATTTTGCTGAGCCCCAGAGAACAAGATCCCATCATTTTCAGAGGCCCCACCATTATTTCATACAAGTTACTCTGAAATGTGTTCCAGGCTTGTATGAGCAATCTTGATTCTATTCAATTTTGAGAACAAAAGTGGTTTTGAGGAGCTGGTTTTATAGTTAAGTGGCAGCCATCCAGACGCTTACCTATATGTGTTGTGTGAGAGTGTGTATATATATATATATATATATATATATATATATATATGTATATATATATCTGCTGGTCGAATGTGCAAGATCAGACTAATCTAGTGTTGTTATACGTTGTTGTTATACTCTCAACAATAAACTCAGTTATGGTGACTTAACATCACCAGTAACCATGATGCTTTGCTGCACAGTGAGAACAAACAAGAGCGCTATAAAAAAACTCAATATACTTATAAATAAATACATGTTTTGCACTTTTATTGTCGGTAGATCATTGAGACGTGGTCATTTATAAGTAGCTGGCGAGAAGGTCTGGGCAAGCCTGTTATAGAACCACAGTAGCTCCACTTTTCTTGAACCACTGAACTGTTTTAAACTTTGAAAAGTCCACTTCATCTATACACTGGTGAAGAATCTCATTGTTTTAATTGGACAGGAATGACTAAGAGGAAGGTATAAGTAGCAGGAAGTCATTAAAGGAAGAAAACCAGACATAAGACAAAGGCAATGACTTCTAATCTGTATTACGCTGTCTCTTTGGACATGATTAATAGTGGTGACTGGCACACAGCAGGGTGAGTCACCCACACCATCTGCCCCTGCCTGCCTCACCTCTGCCAGCATGCCTGTGTCTAGCTGTCTGGACGCTCTCTCCTCCTCTCTCGCTGGTGCCCATGCTTCATCAGCACTCCTCCCAGGGGTGATGGATGGCCTGTCCATACTTCCGAATGGCTACAGCACAATTCCTCCAGACCAATATTATTAAAACCCCATCACCCTTTCTATGAGTCATGGTTTCGACCCACTGGCTCACTGGTCAACACCATTCATGGAAACTGATAAATTGCCATGCGTCATCTGTTTTAATCCCTGCTAAGCTTCTACTTCTGTTTGGTATCAAGACAATAAACTTTAATCTCATTCCATTGATTTCTGCCTTTATTTTAAGTGACGCCCTGATGGCTTCCTTCCGGTGTTTCATTCCCACCTACGTCACTCCAACCTTTAAAGGAAAGACAGGCAGCGCGGACACTCAAAGAATGACTCATGTATAATGTCATTTGAGCCCAGAATTATCTTTTTATCTTGTCGTCCATTCACTCCACTTAAGAGATTAACCATGGGAAGCAATAAATGTTGACGCTCGGATGTGCCTGCTACCACCATCAATAATTAGCACAATGAATGCAAACCAATTTGAGGTTTTCACAACTTCACTTCATTTGTGCAGTTTCAAGGCCCAGTGCCTTCTCATAAAAAGACTGTATGTAGAAACTTGCAGTAAATAATACTCATCACAGTCACAAACTAAATACAGCAGCTACTCTGTAACAAGAAAAGGGGCCAACACAATTCATGAAAGTAGTGTGTTTTTTAAAGACGAGGTGAAGATGAGAGCGACGCTGGGGTGGTCAGGGTGAGGATGACTGTTGCTAGAGTGCCACCATACAAGGAACCACTGGAACACAGTTACAAGATGCTTGGGGTTTCATTGGGGGTGATCAGTAAAGACAAGGAGGGAAATTGGTATTTCAGAGGAAATGCTCATGTGGGGAATTTTGGAGACAAAGCCAGAAAGGTCAGTGACAGTTTTGGAAGGAAAAAGGAGTTGAGGAAGAGACAACCGATGAGGCTCATGAATGGAGTAAATGGGGACATGAGAAGAGCAGGTAAGACGTGATGAAAAGTGAGGTTTCGGTGGAGGAGGCAGATTTGCAATGCCAGGTGGGTAATGGCATACGCCTTTTTCTCCTTACCTGTGTAGATCTCTGCCTCTGAGGGATCCTCCACTCGTTTATGCTGGATGATGTAGTCAGAAACTTTGCATCCAATCAGAGGCTCCACATCCGTCCACTCCAGAGCCACCATTGTGCTCGAGGGCTCCAGGTAAGGAGCAAGGTGCAAGCTATTGGACAAGAGAACCACAGGGTTGAAGGTGCAACTAGTATCCATAATGTGTTTTTAATGCCACAATCGCAAAGTGACGCACATTTCTGAGAGCTATGTTTGCCTCAGTGAAACTGCCATTGGATAGAAATGACCAAAATAGTAGGCAACAACAGTAAATAACATTCCAATGTCACCTGTTTTCCAGCAGTGTCCCTGGTGCCATTTCCTAATTTAATCCTTCAAAAGACATAAAAGCGAACCATTTCCATTTTCTCTGCCCTCAAGCGGTGTCTGTTGCTCTTGCATGAGAAGAGGCTATCTTTCTTTTATATAAAAAAAAAGTACAAAAAGTGCAGTTTTCAAGTATAGCTGGTTATCATGGATCATTTCTCTTCATAGAAATAGTTCTATTAATTTAGACAATTTAGACATGAATTTGTGACATGAATAATGTTTATGGAAGCAACAGTTATTTGTCACAAATTCATGGCTAAAAACATGGTTCCTTTCATGAAAGCTATGGCTGATTTTATTTTTTTTTATTTATATTTTTTCAAAAACACATCAGTACTAAGAAATATTGACATTGACGTGCGCCAGCCACTGCATTTCCTTAGGTCACATTTGGATTTAAAACAGATAATCATTGATCAGTTAATACTGGAGTTCATTTTATCTACTGTAATATTCATTATCTGTACAGTAAATTCATCCCCAGTAAAAGTGAGTAGAGAGCAGAGATGAGATAATATAAGAGAGAGTGGTTCTGTGACTGTGACTTTCCTAATTCCTAATGCTGCTACTAGCTAAGCTAGATCCGAACAATTATGATGGTAATATTTGCCCTGACAACGCCATACCCTTACACAGCAATTTAAATGCAAACACATGTTGGTGAGCTAAACACCATCAAAGTAACAATAACACAGTAACAATAACACAGAGCACAGCTGCTGTTAATGGTGATGTCTATCTAGTGTCGTAGTAATGTCGTAGTTGGCATGAGTCACACAAATGAGGCTTGTCTCAAGCGCATATTGCATTTCTTGTGCATTAAATTAACATTTTGGGAGAGTGCCTTTTATCGCTTTCTTTAATAGGTGATTTTTGCACAGCCATCAAAGCCACAGGATCATTAAAGGTTAGTGTTTTCACCTGTAGCAGACACCAGCTCAAAGTAGTGACTGTAGCTGGAAAACATCTCTCTTATCCCTCCATAGTTCTATAGGCTTTATGTCACTGGACGCGTTCCACGTGAACTGTCTTCATGTTGAATATAGAAGAGAAAAATGCAATACATGAAAATTGTAGGGCACACTGACTAAGATTCGGGGCAGTTCTGGTAACAAGCACAGTAAGATCCTGAAGATGGCGTTGAACAAGGTCTTGATCACGGACGGGGGTGGTGAAACGTGACTGCTGCTGTCCCTGGTTTGACGGTGCCAGTTGACAAGTCTTCAGGTGGTGGAATGATGGCACCCACATCTCCTCAGTCGAACAGATCAATCGCTTGATCTGCTGACCTCAAGAATTCCCTAGGCTCATTTGTGTTCCTCTGGAGACAATTTTAACATTTGACAATGAGAGCTGCGTTGTGCAGACTGTCATTTATAGGTCTCAATGTGCAATCTGCAAAGTGTTATTTTTTTGTTATGTGCATGAATCTTTGTCTTGTCCATGAGCTCCATGATGTCTTCAAAAAATAACTATCAGCAAAATAGATGGTTCGTGTTGTCATTTTTATATTAATATTCCATCTCAAAATAGATAATGTACCTCAAATACACATCTGGTGTGTGTGCGTTGGGCTACAGTAAATAATATTAATGATCATTTTGAAGTAGAAGGAGAGGCACGGTCTGTTAAGCATGATCTGGCATATGTATTTACAAGTCATTCTGACGCACTTCTTCGTCAAGTCAGCCCAAAGTTATTCCACAGAAAAGTGATCGTAAAGGTTGTTATTACATTGTTAATACATGAATGCACACTCTCATTGTCATGCCACTCTGTAAGGTCTTGCCCAATCCTCTTAATGTTTCCGTTAAAAAGGTTTACGGGTAGCAATAATGAGTGTATGACTCATAAAACCACAGTCTAATGCTGGGACTGTGTATAAGAGCATGCAGGGATTTTTGTTTTACCATTGAGAATTCTGCTTGTGTTAACCCTGCAGACAGATGTGTGTGTGTGTGTGTGTGTCATCTGTGCATCACTGCATGCTTGAATGGAATCTCTGTGGTGCATGAATTCCTTGGCGTCACACTTACATCGGCTTCCTGAGGGGACTGCAGTTGGGCAGGCCATCTTTGCTGAAGGCACTCAGGTCACAGCGACACCAGTTATCAATGACATCGCCCTTTCCAGCACACCAGTATGAGCTCATTGTAGCACTCTTGAAGGCCTGTGAAGGGTAACAGGTGAGAGAAATGCAATTACCTCTATGAACATGTGCTTCTCGTCCTTACGCTTCACCACCTCCCCCATCACCCACCCTGCCCACCTTCTCTCCCGGTGCCCTCCAGATCAATGCGTGCACAGGCTTGCACCCACCCACACACACACACACACACACACACACACACACAATTGTCCATATGATCACTGTCTGTTTACATTTGTTTAAGTCGTCACCCTAAAAGTAACACTTTGATAATAATCCCAAAATGCCACATAGATATATGTATATGTCGGTGCAAAATCACCCACACTCTAATGGTCTAGACCTTGCCGAGATAGAAGTGCTGCTACTCACACACCCACACACAAAGAATGACCTTTTCAGACCCACCTTTCCCAATTACCGCGAGGCAGGAACATATCACTAACATCTCAACGCATACACAGCTGTTATGATGGGGGTGTGATTGCAGGGACTCTCCCCACCCTCGCCTTTTAAAGCCTATGTATGAGAGAATATGTGACAGCGTCACTGTCTATCTGTCTATATAGCGCATGGAAGGGGGTGGGCGGCGAGATGTAAGAAGATGACATCATCTCCTCACATCTCCTTGGGCTGCTTCATTAATGGCTGAAAGGAAAATCAAAGACAGAAGCTCAGTCATCCTCTAAAAGGCAGGAAAACGCCAATAGAACCGTCAAAGCAATAAAATATAATGTCAGGGCTTTCCTTAAAGGCACAGGCTTGATAGAGAGAGAGTTCAAGGGAGTTCGCAAGTACTCTGGCTCCCCCTGTCACACTATGGATCAATGGACCGCTCGGTTATTTATGTGGTTGGCAGTGATGCTGCATACAGAAAATATAGCGCATGTGCTTGATCACAGTCAGGACAAATAGGCCACTGGAAGCATTATTTTTGACATGAAATAGAACGGATGATATCAAACCGGTTATAAATAGTCATTCAGCTGCCACATCAAGCATGGATGTACTTACAGACGCGTGTCTATTTCTGTTTCTTTTCCTGGTGGTGTCACACAAGGGTCCAAAATGGTAAAGGTTTGGGCCAACCACAATTCATATTCACAGCTGCCGAATTCTTCAACAAGAAACATGAATCTAAACCGAATGTTAACAGCAGTATCCCTTTTTTTCTTGGGAAATTTGTTGTTTTTCTTGGGGGATAAATTATGGAGCTCAGTCTCCGTTTTTGGCGTAAATTTGACCACTTCCTGGAAGGACCAACATGTTTTCACTTTCTCAACTTTCATTTAATCACTTTTGTTCTCCCGAAGCTTTTCTCTTTTTGGACAATTGGGCATTCATTTGTGCCATTTAAATCAACCGATTGTCAGTGGAAAAAAAGTCCGCCTTGTGCTGATGCTGAAGGCACTGCCATTTGGCAGAGGGAGGCTGTGACTATGTTGGTTACAAAATCAACCTATATCTTGTTATCTATTTGTGAATTAAAAAAAAAGAAAGAGCATCTGCTGGCCGTGGTCGTAAATACCAGTGGACGGAGGTCGAGCAGGTCGTAAGTCGGATGTTACTTGTATATACTCTTGGTCTTGATTCGGTCTCAACGTCCAAATATCTTGGTCTTGACTACAACACTAGGCCGAACAATTCCAAGAAGAAGTAAGTAAACTAGAAGCAGCCAACTGAGTTTAGATGGATAGATTGCCTTTATTCATGGTGAGAATGACGCTAATGTAGAAGAATGACAGAGAATTTGACCTTACCACATTCTTATTCAGCCCATCTCAAAGAACACACATGGCTTTTTCATATTCCTTCCCATTTTCCACATTACAAAACCACACGTGCACACAAAAATAGATCTATGTATATTACAGAGACATTCAACAAGATGTTATATTGCAAAGGCAATCCAGCAATTTAAATACCTCACAGGACACAGGGTTTAGTTCCCGGGTGTTGAGTTTGACACTCATGATACTAAGTTACAATGTGGAAATTGAGCAAACCCTTTAAAGGTTAATGTTGATGAGGTGGATGAACTAAGGCAACTTCTGAAGGGAACTGCCAAAAGACTCATAAGGGAAATATCAAAATAATTTCTGCTTGCTCACAGCAGACAATGTTGCACTGCATTATCACCATTTCAATTTAGATAGACAGCAATCTTTTACAAGGTTATAGCACTGCCTCCTGATCACCAGAACATCTTCCAAGGAAGCTGACAAGGACCTCACGTATGAACATTGCACTCCCCGTGTAATGGGAGAACAAAACTTTGCCACGACTTTCCCATCTCTTCAGTACAATCCCCTATAAATGAGTTGAGTAAAAATGCAGTTTTTCACAGGGTTGATGGTGGTATACAAGCAGTGTAATCCATAGCCATATAATAACCCCCTGGCAAAGCAGAGAAGGAAAAGTTATTACATTTCTGCCCCCCCCGTCTGAACCCATGTAGCTAGCCGCAGCTACAGAACAGCAGCAGCAGGGATCTCGCCACATCATATCAATGGGAAGCAGACCACAGACAAAAGCAACAAGAAAAACCTGGTACCCAGGTCTATACATGCACGCAGACGAGGCAAATATGAGAAATGACCTCGGTTGCTAGGGCCCTAAGACAGGAGACCACAGGACTGTCATACATTTACCACCACCAGCAGCCTTCTAGAAAAGCCCCATATGGCTCGGAGAGCTTGAGTGCATGGCTGCACATGCGAAAAATAGACAAAGCGATTACCACCGTGTTTATGTTTGAAGAGTAATGCATGCCAGTCTCTGCTGGGTAAACAGGGAATCTAATTGTGGTTTAGAGAATGAGAGAGGGTTTGGGTTTAGGGGCTCTAGAGGTGGAATGAAAATGAAAATTCAGTCAGTCTGTATTCAGCGGTACTGTCGCACATTTTCTGTTTGACAGTGAAGTCAATAGTAGTCTGGCTGAGGTAAATAAAACTCAAATTTAAAGTTACTCAGACAGCGCTATGGTGAGTGCCATATGTAGAATCCCATTACTTACGCGATCATAGAATCACAGACAGAATTGACTGATTAAAACAGAATATACTGTTTAAAATACGTTTGATAAAGTGGTTTTGTGTGGAAGCGGAAAATTGCACGGAGGGAGCTAGTCAAAAGGCCTCGCGAGCCCACTCCACGGACTGAGCCCCCTCCTTCCAACCCTGATTCTAACGTTCCGTCACATGGTAAAGTGACCACCAATTTGAAAAAGAGTCCAGGATGGTCCCTTTTAACCACACTTTTTCAGCAAGGCAGCCAAACAAAATAAAACAATCATTTAAATGTTGTTTTACTGAGATGTCTTTCCAAAATAAACCAAAAATAACACAAAATAGGGCCCCTTTAATGAAACAGGATACATTACACTTCATCGATTACTGCTGCACTTCCGAGAACACTAATGATCTATACGTATGGTGTGTGAAACAAATCTTCTACTGTGAGACCTGAACATATTTTGACACAGAGAGGGATTAATCACTTTCAGCGACGTTTACAGTGACACTCTTGCATATTCTATTTCGCAAATATGCCATAATTTATCTGCTTTAACCTTATCGATACCTAGCAAATTGAGCTGAAATGTAATCACCTTCTCCTTTGGAACAAGAGACCATATAAGTAAACTGCAATTCTGCGCAACGTCGGCATCAAGCCCAGCAGCAAAACTCTCATCCTTGACATCAATTCGATTCTGTAGACTCTCAGGCACCGAAATACTATTTGGACCTCTCACTTTGACGTCGAATCCCGTCATGACTTACTATAAGGCCAGGGAGGTCGCTGTGACCTCTTCAACGTATTAATCTGTTTGTCTAGTCCAAGTTGACCACATTACTGTCTGTCTTCGGAGGCTAATAAACAAAAACACTGGCCAGCTGGCCCATACTATTGATTTATGAGCTGCTCACCAGTGGTGGTGAAGAGCCCAAGTCAGCACACGCCATCAATGGCAGCGTAAGTGTCTGTGCGTCTGTGTTTTCGTCAGTGTGGTTGTGGCCATTCCGATCATTCGGGGCTAATGGCGTTAGCCAAAGGAACCACAGATTCTAGAAATGCTATCAGGGCGAGAGAGTTTGGTGTTTCTGAGAAATTCTGATCGGTTCAGTTCACTCAGAGGTTAGCCACGGGGGTCTGCTTTTCCATCATAATCTAAAACACACTGACATAACAGGAATGTGTTTGCGTCATTTAATGAGATAAGTGAGCGAACCCAGCAGTGTGACGCAGTAAGGGAAATCACTTCAAGCAGCTTCATTCATTTCAAGACATTTCAGTTATCATTTGGAAACTAAAAAGCAGGTGGAATTCTTCATAGACAAGTCTGTTGTAATGAATCAGGAAACGTCAACTCCGTAGCCTAGATTTGGGTACCTTTATGAAAATTATGCAACATAATGCTTTGGTTAAGAAAGGATCTCTGATTGAAAAACCGAAAATCTTGAATCCTCCACCTTGTCGATGTCATAGAGCTCAGTCATCTGGGAGAGAATTAGAGTAGAACCGCTGCTCATGCACATCCCGCGATATGTTGGTGAGACTATGTTACCTGGTTAACCCTGGAATGCTTCTGTATTCTCCCACAATGGCAAGAGAAGGTTTCTGGGTCTGATCTGATAAGAAAGCCAAACCCCAACATGGCTGTGTTAAAAGCCTGTTTAACATTTCTCGAGTATTTTCTGCATCTAAGCTATTTTGTCTTTTGCTTTGCCCAAAAATGTGAATGGTAGCTAGAAGTTCAACCATAGAGCACTAGACTAGAAATGCATAACAAGACGTGTAAAAACTAACTTACAACATTGTAAAAGGATCATTAAAGGTAAACAAAATGCAACTTTCTGTATGCATCCTGCTCGCTGGAAAAAGTCAGGACCTGACTAAGCCAAACCTTTCTTTCTTACTTTGAAAATGAAACTGTTTTGAAACTGTTAGGTACGAGTGAGTAAAGAGCAATAACACAAACGAATCACCTGACTTCGTTTGAACATATTTCCATTGTGTATCTTAACTGAATCCAGTAGAACGCATTAGGAAAGAAAGCATATTCATGTGCGTCCTGGATATACGAGGGTAGAGCAAAGCATGGCGACTGCAAGTTACAGAGCACGACGACCTTTTGAATCACAGCCTGCATGTTGTTTTTTCTTTTAATTTACACTTGCCGTGGACGACTGTTGGCAAACTCTGCGCATAGATTTATTCATTTAATCTTTCAGGAATCTATCTGGAATTAAATCAAGTTACCCATTACGAGGCCTGTTGGGAAAACTAACAACAGCCTTTTGTACACAAATAATTCTCTGTTAACACAAAACCACTCACAGTCTCACAGTCTTTTATGCAACCGTATTGTCACAGTTGCCTGTTGAAAAAATATTGGCTATGCTGAGGCTTAGACTTAACATTGACCATAGACATTCATTCACTGAATGTCTTTCTTTAATTTAAAAGTGGCGAAAGAAAACTATGCTGATTATGCAGGAGCAATGTTCTATGACTGTAGACCCTGTCCACACAGAGATAGAGTTGGTCATGTTTGCGCATGTTCTGGGTGGGACAGACACAGATTGGCCATTTTCAGTCACTGATACTTTCTGAAACCGGGTCCCAGAGTGAATAAATATGAAAAGCTGGATCCATGTGGACAGCAGATCCAGACAATACGGGAGTAGTGTATGTTTGGCAACAAAGCGAAAGTGATATCAAAAACATGTGCACCGAAATGAAGGTAACTGAAATGGTAAACTGTGGGTGAAATACAGCAGCTCAGAAGGTAGAGTGGTTGGCCTGTGACTGAGTTATATACCATTCAAATTAGAAAAGCACTCAGAGAGCACTAACCTCTGGCTGCCGGGACCACCAAGCAAACAAAGACCATCAAGGTGCTTTGTCCATACCACTGACAATGAAGCCGGAGCAAGGTGTTAGGGTCCGGGCGTGTTTGTCAAAGTGAAGAATTCAGCCAGGTCCTTGATACCTGATATTGACAGCCTTTAAAGCTTTACTTTTAGATTTGATTCTGTTGTTTGTGTTGGCCAATGTTAGTTCTGTTGTTTGGAGCTTTGTTATTGAATTTATGTCATTATTTTGGTCTGTGTTGTATTTTGTGTCAAATCTTTTGTTATACTTATCTTAATAAAATAACTTCATTTACAACCACATGCTCAACCATTCTGTTATTTCCCTTTATCCCGAGCAGCGACGTAACATAGGGAACAACAACAACAAAAAATCTGTCCTATTATGAATCTCATTATACTTTTCAAGTTATTTTGCCACTAGACATATCAGTTGGGGATTATCACGTAACGTCCTTGGTGGGAGTAATAATAAGGGAATAGGCAGCAGGGCAGGAGATTGGGCTCTAAGGGACAGATTAACCAAGAACACAGTTTTGTACTTGCAAAATAACCTGCAGTGCAGAGATTGCATGTTTACAAAGACGGCATGTTGCTCCAAAGAAAACACAATGATTCCTAGGTAAATCAGGGTTCAGGTTGTGCACATTCAACGCACTGCAGATTTTTACGGCGCGCATACAAAGTTCTTCTCTGGCAAAAAAAACAGCCCAGTGCTATCAGTGATGCCAAATATTGAAATGTTCCTCATCAATTCAGAACCAATGACTAGTGTCTTTCTATTTTTCTTCACAACTTTCTGTGGGATGTAACTACTTAGAACAGGAGCATAAACAAAGCAACTCTACAAATGCACAAAAAACTTCACTCGTAGCTGTGCAACCCCCTCCCTCACAGGATCAAACTTTTGAAGTACCAGGAACACACGTACACCAGGGATCACTATACAGGCAGAGGATTATTTGGTTATTGTCCCAAATTTTCCAAACCACTGGTCATGGCAAATGCACGACATTATATGTATAATAGTTGTGAGCCGGTCATCCATCTGTGCTATACGAACTGTCATATCCAAGAGCTTCACTAAGCACACGTCCACATAAGATGTCATTGTAATGTCAATAAAATGGTGGCTTGTTTCACAGGAGTGATGTTTTGTTTCTTCAAGAAAACTTGCCTGGGTTCCTTTTGTTTTCCTCAGGTTTAAAATGCAAAATGGCAGCAAAATGGCACACACGCTTCTTGACCACTTTCAGAGATGCAACCCACATATGTTTTCCAGATACATGTAAGCTTACCACAAGCGTGTTGGATCAGTCAATTCTAGATCAAAAGAACAATTGAGAACAGAAGAAAGTTGTTATGCAAAGTATCACTTAAAGAGACATAAAATGTAGTCATCCTGAGAGGTTCCTAGAAAGCATTTATCTGAATACCGAGAACTGAGAAAGTACTAGAACACCCAATAGTGGTTGGATGATCAAATTTAAAATGATCCAAAAAAGAAAACACAATGGGGAAAAAAAAGCTTTAAAAGTTAATGAGGGGTCTGAAAGTGTGGGAAACCAAGTCGAACACCTGAGACAACAGCGGGGAGTGTGTTTGTCCAAAACGCACCACATCGTTTCAGCAGTTCTCATGATTCTGAGATGCCTTTACTGAAAAGTCATTTGAAAAATGTGGAAGATACATGGCAGATGTGGGATAATAAATCTGAAGTATATTAAACTATGAGTGCATTGTTTTTTTTTTACACTAAAATGTGCAATACTATGTGTCTATATCTAAGATAACCTGCTAACTTGCAAATACAGGGCTGTTTTTAGTGGTGAATCCAGGTTGAATCTTTGTTATCTTGCCAGCCCCAAAACACTTTTCTTACCTCTGCTATTTGTTATATCTATTAGCAGGTTGCATTGCCTCAACCAGGGTGGATGAAGTCACTTGTTTTATTGAGACAAAGTGACTCAAAATGGGCTCTGTCTTTTGTATGAGTTAGCAGTTTAAGAATAAAAATTCAATTCAATAAAAATTCAGTACTTAAATGGAGCAGAATGTTGTTAAACTCTTCGCACCACTGTCTTGAACAGTAAATGTTTTGCCAAAGTTTTTATAGAGACATAAATGAATCTCCAACAGTACACGCAGTCGGTCAGTCGATATCTAACAGGTTCAGGGGTTTACTGAGGATAAAATATTTAACTGGATTCGATGTGAGTATATTTGAGCTCCCAGAACTTATTGTTCCAACAGGAAAGAAACTTTGAACTCTGGAACATTCTCTGCACCAGAAGTTACTACCAGAGGCCATCATTTGCTGCTGCGGTACTTCTCCTCTCATGCTTTGCCACGTCCACTTTTTTGTTTGTAAAAACATCTCTTTATTTTGTTTTGGCTTTTTATCAGTTGGATTGGGTTGTCTGTTGAACAGTCATCACAACACAGTGGGGAAGAGTTAGCTAAGATTGGCAGCTCCAGGCACAATGGGAAAATAAATGCATCCTGCCTCAAAGTGATCGGAATCGTGCTCACAAAAGGTTTGCACAGATTACGAAGACTAAAATGTATACAACCATTAGTTTTTTGGGTTTTTTTTTTTAATGGTTAAGGGGGCCAAATCAAGATTGGTCTTTCATATTCTCAGTCCACTCAGGCGACTACAGCCCTCTGAATTCTTCAGGTGGTCTGGGGTCAAGGAAAAGGAGCTCATCTCTGAGGAAGCTTTTGAAACATGGCAGCTGTCTTTTCTGATAGACCCAGTCAAGTAGAAGGACAGTCTCAAATCTCTGAAGTGTGTGTGAGAAAGACACGCATACAGGGGGAGACAGTAAAAGAGAGGAAGAGAGAGCTTTAGTTAAACCAAGCATACCTGAAAAGAATACATAGATTGATCAGTAGCTAAATATCCAGATTCCTCTAACCAGGCAGCTTCACAACAAATTGTAAACCAAAGACACATTCATATCTCTCAGATGGCACCATTTTGCTGCCGCTTGAAACTGTTGCAAACGATTAGGTGGGTTTAGAAGCACATTGCTCACACAAAACCCACACATCCCAATTTCTTTGATGATTTTTTGTTAGAACAAAAGCCACTTTTTAGTGATGTTCAGGAATAATACGTTTTCTTAGTGAGTTGGCTAGACTGGAAATAGGGTTACGAGCTGAGTCATCAGAGACTCAAAGTAGAGCCACTGCTCCTCCACATAGACAGAAGCAATTTGAGTGCTAGGTTGGGCATTGTTTTCAGCATGACCTCCGGATGCCAGGCATGTTCAACTGGGAGGATGCCTCAGGTAAGATCAAGGACACAGATTATGTCTCTTGGTTGACCCCTGGGAAGACTTGGCCTCTTTCCTTCGGCTGCCGCCCACACGACCCGACCTTGGATAAGCGGAAGACGACGGATGTTTCGTGTTAGTTGTCTCTCTGAATAAGTATTGAAAGCTAATGCTTCTCCTGCACCAGTAAACAACTTCTGCTTCATGGATTCTTAAGTCACACAGACATGAACAGTAATAGAAGTGTAGATACATTTAGGTCTATGATCATGATTCAAAAACAGCTTATTTCAACAGAGGTTTTAAATTATGAAAGCACAGGAAAAATAGAAAACTAAAAGCTTAAAAATGTACAACATGAATTATTTAACACACATGCATGTTCAAGATAACATAATCTCAAAATAAATGCAGTTCTGTTTTTTCAGATGAATAAACTGATGCTGATCAATTGAATGATGTTCAATGATATTCTCACCCAGCCAACTATTCAATGCACATGCCTGAGGGAGGTGTCCAGGAGCCATCTTTATAAGCTGCTCAAGCCACCTCGACTGGCTTCTCTCGATTTGGAGGAACCGCAATTCAACTTCGAGTCTCTCTGTTATAATGTACAATAAAGAATATTTTCATGTCATGGTCATGGTCACGTGCCGTCATCCACGGTTTAAGTCAGTGTTAGTCAGATGAAACGTCACATTTGCTGATGGTGTCACTGTTTAAACATTTTCATTTGTGAGTAAGTTAGTTCTAAAAATATGTCTGAATAAAACGTTACATCTATGAGATCTGTTCTGTTCATGATGTCAAGCGGCTTGACATCTCTTCCTCAGCATTCATGGTCTTTAAACACTCACGGAGGACTTTGATTGTAGTGTTTGAGAGAACCACCACATATCATCAAGGAGCATTCTCTCGTCCTGGATGTGAAGTTTGATGTCAGATCCTGTGAATTTGTCTTCACTGAAATGAATAATATGATTTCCCCCATATTAAAACACCAACAAAACCCTGTTGAGTGAAAAAAATACTATTTGGTGACCAAGTAAAGAATAAAGACAGATATATGAAGTGAGGAGAAGAGGTCATCTCAACTCCTTAAAAATAAGTGCGTTCATATTTAACTGTTGCGTCTGCGTTGCTATCTACTGACCACATTGGAAGTGCATGCATTATTCTGCAACTTGAGTGCATTCATGTTGGCAACACCAGCAGATGTGTGTGTCCACCAGTGTATCGTACACAAACAAACACATTGGTGATGCGTTTATTTGGGTCATCTGGAACATATCTAGTCACAGCGCTCATTCAGCCATATGGGTTCACGTGATGTCACATGGTTTCACCATGACACTATTGTACATGCTAAAATGCAGCGACAAACGTCACAGCAAGATGAAGACAGAATGCGTTTTTTTTTTGTTTCATCTGCTTTAAATGTTTTGGTGATCGACATTTGTGATCCATTGAAACTGGAAGTGACTCACGAGCACGTCTCATACTCCGTATTTGTAGTTCTTTGTAGTTTTACAGAGCATTTTGAAAGAGGCAACATTTCCAAAAAATGTCATTAAAATCTTTTTGCTCAAAGAAATTTTGCTCAAAGAAAGACAAATGTCAGAAACAATAGATGCCTGGGACCTACCACAATGACTCTCACCTACCGTCGCCTCCTGCACTCCTTTTTATAAAATCAACAGCACGAGACGTGCTGATTCTGACGACAGCCGTTTTATGTTTCAACCCTGACTTTAAGGATTCCTTTTTCAAACAACAATGAAATTTCCTTTCCTTCTTTCATACACAACATAGACACATATTAGCATAATTCAAAGCAGACATGACGGGCTATTGTCCAGAAGGAATACACCCCCAGGATTTGTGACAAGATTTGGGGCACAGTAAATGCACAAGGCAGACGGCGAGGAGCAGAGAGACGGACTGCCGTCCCTCCTCAAGAGGTCGATGACATCAATAGGAAGCTAATAATCCCGCCTCAAGCTACCTCAGAGGAGTTTGCCAGAGCCATCCACTGCAGTCTACCGCTTCTCCTCCGCCTCATACATCTCACTCTGCATCCCAGAAGACCATGGGATGGAGGCGTGGGGGGGGGAAGAGAGAGGGTGGCGTTCAGAAAAGAGGGGAAAAAGGAGACATTTAGCTATTGATGAAGGCCACTGGGGACTGTCTGGTATTGATTGGTCATCCTTTCTCGTGGGGATGTGGTGCTCGCTCTGACCAGCAGGACATCTTTGTGAACGCCTGCGTGCGTGTGCGTGCGTGTGCGTGCACCATACGGACATATCGGTTGTGTGCAGCTCTGACAACGTTCGGTAATAAGATGCTTGATTGGGGGAGGCGTCACACACCCTGCTCCGGGTGGTGTTTGCATGAGTGTGTGCGTGGGGTGTGAGTCACCTAACACGACAGTCCCGTCGTCCCGTGTGCAGGGGAGCAACACCGAGATGTGAGGTAATCAATTTAAGAAGCCAAGCAGGACAGAATCTTGTCCACTAAATATGAAGTGAAGCCAGAGCTCTCTCCTAAATGACCTTATGGAAAAGCTATATCACATGATCAACTTCCACTGCACGAGGGCCCACAGACGTGACACCACGCGCGCTGAGAGCTAATATTACATTCAGCTGCGTGTGCTTGTTTAGACACAGACATACTTATATATCACACGCACTTGTGCGCTTCCTCACAGGGGGAGAAAACAATGATGTCATCCTTTTGCTGCCCTCAGTGGTTCCGTGCGTCTGCGTGGTGCTGAAATGCAACCAACTCACGCCCCCCAGAGGCCTTCGGCTGCAACTACAGCCCCAGATGAACTCATGATTCACGTCAGACTGTAGATATATATATGACATTGGTGGACAAAACTGAAGACAAATATATGTTTTGAAATCCGACCTTCACTGTATGACACCAGGCAGGAGATCAAAAAGGTGCTTTATCATTAGAATGAAATGATAAAGGGAGACAGTGGTCCAGCTCTCACCCTGGCTTGTCAGGTTCTATATCGCCAGTCCCGTCAAGAAAGCCGCTATATCTCATTTGATGATATTGCTGCATTAATTGAATCTAATTATAGGTGATTGTTTATAGATTCAATCACAAACATTGCAGCGTGCATCTAAAGACCAAAGCCGTCCTGCTATTGATCTGATGTAAATGCCAATAAGTGGCAGACAGAGAATGCTGAACACACAAAAACTCATCTTGACTCAAAGAGAAGACGGCTACAAATAAAACACCTCCATCAGGATCCCAAGCTTCGGTCTATTCAAGTTGAAATCAGTAAAAAGGATCAATAGTCTTTTGCAAGAATGCATATTTTACAGTAGTAGCCAATGAGGCATACAGTACTAGCACAGGTCCGACTTCACGTCTAACTCCTTTATAAGCTTTCACTGAACACAATAGAGGATTTAACATTCGACATTGCATTACTCGGAATTGTACTTCGAAAACAAACTGTAGTTCTTGTGAATGTTGTCCTGATGTTTGCAAAACTACCTTGAGAAATTGACGATTATCACTAGCTTTTCATGGGTTAGTAACACATAGTGGCCTGACCACGTACATGAGACCAAGATGATCGATTTAGAATCCCAATAAATGAACATAAAAAAATGTATGATTAGATGGGATCTAGTCAGGGACTCATCATTTTCGTCACCATCTGGGATTACAGTCTTATCGTGTGTCATTTATTTATTATTTTGTTTGAAGATAGAAGCGAATCACAAAATGGAATAGGTGTATTCCAGTGATGGCAGAACACTTGTGGGAGGACCTCCCTTAGTTTTCCACATCTGGTTGGCTCAAATTTCAACTCAAAAATGAGGATGTGATTTCAGGGATTTCATAGTGCCCTCCTTGAAACTGCCTTTCTCTGCACATCCCCCAGGATTTTAAACTCGTACATCGATCCATTTTTTCACCCCTGATGCACACTGATCTGGTTTAAGTCATTTGAGATCAGAAACATGTTTGGAAAGTAAAGATCCCTCACCTCTTTGGTAACATTGTCTTGGACAAGACTGTACAGAGGTACCACTCGGCTGACTTCCAGAAGAACTGGTGTGGGCGACGGCTGCTCTCCGTTCCGACTGTTCGAGCCGTGACTTCTATGGCAGAGGTGGCAGCCAGGTGGACAGCTGCCCTTCTCCTCACAGCGGATCTCGACGCCACTGACCAGGTCGTCCGACAGCAGCTGGCTCTTTTGCATCGCCGATAGATAGCTGATGAAGGGAACCGACTTCAGCTCTCGTCTTCCACCGACACCAATCCCTTGTTCTGTCGCCTCTGGTTAAGATAACAAAAGAGCAAACTGGTTACTGGTACTTTATGAAAATACATATTTATCTGTACATTTTATTGCCTACATTTTCTGGCGTCCTTTTTTTAATGGTTGGGAAGGACCCAGAAAGTTATGCAGGCTGTTATGAAGGCTGGCTCAAGTAGAGTGGGAGTGGGAGAGAGTGAGAAACTAGAGTGACGTGAACTCAGCATAAAATATCCGTTGTCATCTGCAACTTCAAATAAAAACTAACGCGCAACTGAAACATAATGGAAAAGCATTTTATACCTTTTTTTTATGACCATGTTCGCAGACGACTCCATCTAATACACACAGAAGTGGCAATGGAGTACAGTCTGTCTGCAGGATTCAGAGTGACAGGTCATACTTTAATGGTTTGTTTTATATACAAGTGGCATCAGCCGTGTACACTAGTTGTAGTGGAATACTCAACGATCCATATTCCATAACATAATTGGTATAACATAGCGTATTAATCTTTTTTGTTTACTTCATAGACTGTGGGTAACACTTTTATGTTTTATTATGTTAGCATATTAATTGCAGTACAATGTGTTAGTCTAAAGTGTGTGTGTGTGTGCAATATTATTCAGCTTTCTTATTTCAAAGTATAGTTACTCTAGTGCCAAAACCCCTCAGGTGAAAGTAAACAGTATTTTATAACATCCCGCAGAAAAACACAAACAATGTAGAAATGTAAATTTCCAATTACGTAGTTGCCAGCTTCTAATTTCTACTACTTTACTGTGGATACATCTAATACCTGCATTTTCTGGATTCTGAAACCTCACTCCAGGACAAACATAACCATCTTATTTAGAATATAATTTACAAACAAAACATTTTTTCCCCCTCGGTGACCTGCAAAAGCAATTACATTTTAGAACAAAACTAACTTCTTATAGCATCTTGGAAACTGTGCATCAATCAACCTGTACAACATAACTACATCCAAGATAAAAGTGGTGACAGATTGACACAAAACACGCTGAAGTTATTCGACCCGGAGGCTCTTGTGTTGCTTTGTGGCTTCATGGTAGCAGAATAATTACCCATCAGGGACACTTCCCCATGGCTGTGGTGCTGTTTCCCCAGCAACAGAAGCAATGGTGTCATGATAAAATACAATTTCGAAACACATATCAGATTAATAACCTGATCTCAATCGCTTATTTTCCTGTAGGCGCTGTAAAATGTCGCTTGCAAAGCTGCCCTGACATCTGGTGGATGAAATTGATCACTACAACAACACGATAAAAACGCGTACAACAGCATCTCAGTCTATTTTTTTAAATCCCGTTGAGTAGTATAAATGACATATTTTTAGGCAGCGACTTACTGGTTTCAATATTTAAAAATACCCACCATATACTATTGAAGGAAGACAACGCGCAGAAATTACACGTCACTGCATGCGGGCTCAAAACCAGCCAATCAGGAGCGGCGCTCGCTCTGACTCATCGGACGGAGGACGTTGCTTCTTCGCTGCAGTGCTGCTGCAGGAGAAACTGCATTCGTACACAAACCAGTGCGTTCACATCTGCTGGCTGTCAGCTTAAGGTAACGTATGGACGCTTAGAGAGGGCGAATTTTCAGACATGGGCTCATTGTGTGGAGTGAACGGCGCACACGCTGCGACTGTCGCCGCCGTTTGTTGTGACGAGACGAGGCCTGTACTTAGGTCCGGAAGGGTTTCATATCAAATCATGTTGAAATTCCAGTGTATTCATGGATGACCACATTAGATTCTTCAGTTGTGATTCAAGTAAGCCGCGGCCAGAATCCAGTGCTGTCAACTTGTGTCTGCTGTCTTAAAACAATGAGCTTGCCTCTGCAGTTGTTGATACAAACTGTTGCCATTGGTTACCACTAAATGTCATGGGTGTTAACTTTCGCTTTCATGGTAAGAATTGATCACAACAACACACGCCTTGTGAATTGTTGGTGTCAACAAAGAATGACATTTGTAAGTCAATGTTTGACTTACTCTGAGCAGGCTGTGAAAATGTCCCTGGTACTGTATGTTGTCTTCCCTGCTTCATCCATTTAACTAACACCTCTGCGAGTGAATATAGTGTTATTGATGATCATTCACTTAAATTCCCATGAAGGGTTGAATGAGAAGATGATTGTTTGGGTTTTGGTGGTGCCAGGGATTCTTTTTCTTTTTTAAACAAAGCATATGATCAAGTCAATGAAACACCCGTGTGGCTTGTGGTTTGTGAAGAAGATGGCTTGAGACGGCCCATCTAGGGAACCGTGATGTTCCGACACCACTTAAGTACAGCTATGCTTCCAGTATAAACTTAGACTTTCTTTATTGCCATTGCACAAACACATATCACTATATTATGGCAACGAAATTTCGGTCTGAGGCTTCCGGTTTCCAAAAACAAAAACTACACGTCCAAAATAAATAAATATCAGATAAATACTAACAAAAATGTAAAATAATAATAATCAGTAATAAAATAAAACATATATATATACTAAATATAAACAAATAAACAGTATTGCAGCTATTGTCCAATGTTCAGCAACCTGACGGCACCAGGAACAAAACTGTTCCTGAATCTGGTGGTTCTGCATCGGATGCTACGGAACCATCTGCCGGATGGCAGGAGGGAGAACAGTGCATATGTATGTACATACGCTGAAGCCAATGATGCTGGGTGACATGTTACACTACAGGTGGAAATGTTAATGCTTCTCCATTGACAAATACACTCATTAGAGACCTGTTTAGTTTTTTCTTAGGTTTGTTTTGGTCCGTCGTATTTCACTATCATGACAAAAACAATTGTTATAGAATGCCTGATAACAAAAGTTAGGGTGTCACACTATCGGACATTCAAGAAACCCTCAAGAATGAATTTCAAATCATAAAGAGTTAAATGAATGTACGCTTGTAATGCTAAGGTTAAAGACTATAGTATAAGTTTCTATGCAAAAAAATAAAACTTTAGTTCAGTTTAAGGCTGGATCATTTCAATGTCAATATTTTGAATGTCTTAAATATTTTAAATTTAGTATTTTGAAGTGGAAAAAAATAGGGGTAATTACAATAAAACCGATCTAGAACTTCAGAATCATTTTTCAGATCATCATAGCGGGTGTGTTACACCTGATGTCTTATGCAGCTTTGGATACGGTAAACACTTGATTTATTGATGTGTGATGAAAGGACCGGTTTAGCTTGTTTTACTGAAGTTACTGACGAAGATGACACAATGTTTTCTTTGGAATAACTGTGATAGCATTAGATGGTGTTCAAGCGGCATGGCTTCAAATAATTCAGTGTATTAGAGCTCAATGTACTAGAATGTAATGAATCCAGCAGGATGAATCCTAGTTGCAGCGAGATAGAATGTCTTCTTCAAATTAGAAGGGACAGTTAATGTTGATGAGTGTGTCTGCCAACATTTGCATATGAGTTTTCTTTTTGTTTTTTTCATATAGGGAAGAGCCACAATGGCAACTGCATCCAACCCGTTTGATGCTGATCTGGTGAGGGAGATCCTGGAGTGCCCTATCTGCCTGGATACCTACAGCGAGGACCAAATGAGGCCCAAACTCCTGCAGTGTGGACATACTGTGTGCCGGCATTGTCTGGAGAAGCTATTAGCCAGCACCATCAATGGGGTGCGCTGCCCTTTCTGTAGTAAGGTTTCACGTATGAGCAGCATCACACAGCTTGCAGATAATCTGACTGTGCTGAAGATCCTAGACTGTACGACCTCATGCGGTGCTGCTGCCTCAGGCCTGATGTGCAAGTCCTGCTGCAACCGCCTTCCACGTCACTACTGCCACGACTGCGCCACTGTCCTTTGTGAGCTCTGTAAAGGTGAAGGCCATCTAGATCAAGGTCATTCGGTTCAGCACATTCGACTGGCGGCAGAACAGCGGAGAAAGGAACTGGGTTGCAAGCTGGCCGCCCTCAGAGAGGTCATGGGCGAAATCCAAAAGAAAAAGACCAGTATTGAAAACATTTCCAAGACTTTGAGACATAAATACCAGACAGTACAGCAGGAGTACGCGACGGCGGAGTTGCGTCTGCAAGAGGAACTAAGCAGAGCTCGAAAGACCTTTGCAGCCTCCATGGCAGAGGTTGAGAAACTAAACGGGCAAGTCTTGGAGGAGCAGACATATCTGCTTAACATTGCAGAAGTCAGAGTGGTTTCATGCTGCGATTATTTAACAATGCGAGTGCGACAGAGTGACATAGCCCTGCTCAAGGATGACGGAGGAACATGCGAGGATGAAGAGATGAATCTGAGGGACAATTTGCCTGCTGTCTTTCAGCTGCAAGAGCCGACGCTGGTCAAAACGGATCATTCAAAACCATTAGATGTAGGTCTAGTGACCACACGCACCTATCCTGTCAGTACAGCCGACGGTGAAAGTGGATTGGATGTGGATGTTGAACTCGAAGGTGCGGTTGGCGCTGTAGGGGGTGACATCTATAGAGATGTCGATATGGTCGCTGCTGTCAATGACGTGTATTGTGGTTCGCCAGGAAAATTTAAATCCAAGTCCATGGACGCCGGAGGAGAATCCCCGGGTAGAGCCGAAAGAGGACCGGCAGTCTGCCATTTTGTCAAAAAGATGGGCTCCAAAGGAAGTATGGCTGGCATGTTCAATTTACCAGTCAGCATCTGTGTCACACCACAGGGAGAGGTCCTGGTGGCAGACCGGGGCAACTGCCGCATTCAAATTTTCAATCGCAAAGGCTTTCATCGTGAAATCCGACGCAACACCAGTGGCATTGACAATTTTGTCCTGAGCTTCCTGGGGGCTGACTTGCCAAACCTTATCCCCTTGTCTATTGCGGTCTCTCCTCAAGGACTGATTGGAGTAACTGACAATTTCGACAACTCTGTGAAAGTCTACACCATGGATGGCAACTGTGTGGCCTGCCACAAGAGTCACCTGATTAAACCCTGGGGTATCGCCGCCATGCCGTCGGGGCAGTTTGTGGTGTCTGATGTAGAAGGAGGAAAGCTGTGGTGTCTAACTGTGGAGCGCAATTTAGGTGTGGTCAGCTACAGTCGCTTGTGCTCTGCTGTGCGGCCGAGGTTTGTGACATGCGATGCCGCAGGCACAGTGTATTTCACACAGGGCCTCGGCCTCAACTTCGAGAAACGCACCAATGAGCCTCAACTAGAGGGCGGCTTCTCCATTGGCTCGGTGGGAACGGACGGCCAGCTGGGGAAGCAGCTCAGCCACTTCTTCTCTGAATCGGAGGACTTCCGCTGCATCACCGGCATGTGTGTCGACGCAAATGGGGATTTGCTGGTTACGGACAGTGGCAGGAGAGAGATCCTCCAGTTTCCCAAAGAAGGCGGCTTCAAAGTTCTCATTCAGGACGGCCTGATCTGTCCTGTTGGGGTGGCCACAACCCAGAAGGGTCAGCTGCTGGTGCTTGACTGTGGAGACCACTGTGTGAAGGTCTACACATATCTACACAAGAGACATGCGTCCACGTCATAATTCTCCATGGCGCACTAGGACAATTGGTAGGTTGTTGAGCTGTTTGTCCTGTGGTGTGCAAACTTTTATGCCTTTTAATTTGGGTGTTCAGTTGTCTCTCTATCATGTCTTCGAATCTTTGCTGGCTGCATTTCAGTTTTGATACCCCAATTTAAAAAAAAAAAAAAAGAAAAAAGGGTTATCATCTGTGGGTGTAGCTACCCAACACTAGTTCCACAATAAAATTATCTATGCTTATAATGCCAAAGTGCTCAGACGTGGCTGATTCAAGGGTTTAACACAGACAACAAGACTTTCCATCTACATCCCTGCACGGTGAAGCCCACTCTGGACTGTGGTCGGTACTCATCCTGACATGACTGGCTGGGTAGTAAGGAATCTGTTGTCCCACACACTGTCACAGTAGAACTAGTTTATTATGCTTTTACTCAGGTGTCAACCCTTGCAAACTGTACAAGGGTTTTGCAAGAATTACAAACAGACTCTGAGAGCAGTTCACCTGGAAGCGTCTTTGCTCTTGGGCCGCAGACTTACTCCCCTTATTCTGCAACATCATCAGCCATGTATCACTAGTCTCCTGACTTATCAAATACAATCTTGACTAAGCCAACCTTGAATATCCTGCTTGTATAAAAGTCCAATAATTTTCTGTACTGTTCAGGATTGACTTCTGACTTTCTCACTTTGAAGGAACTCTAAAGTAAAAAAAACAATCTTATATGAAGAGAAAACTGCCTTTCTATAGAGTCTTGTTGCCATCTTTAAATCCTCAAGTCAAGTTGTTTACACAGAGCTAATAAAACCTGTAGATGTCTGTGCCCCGATAGATCGCTCTGACCTTTTCCACAATGTAATTTGGCAGCTAGTTTTTCCCCTTCACCACTTTTATTTTAACAGATTTGAAATGAAATAATGATCTGGGATCACAGGGCTGGACTGTAAAGTATGTTTTAGGTGTGAAAAACAAGTACTTGTGTCTGTTACGCAAACTAATGCTTTTCATTATGTTGTCCTGAAATTCATCTTATACTTGAAGTGGTCAAGTGAAGGGTAACTCGCTGACACCCAGTGCACCCAATTGGCAAAATGTCCACTTTGCTAAGAGCCACAATGGTGGACATATTCCCATACATGAGCATATTAAAGGTCCATCTACGCACCCTTTACAACAAAATTGTACCCATCCGTCATTATGTCTTCACGTCTCATTAGAGCGATGTATCGGGTAGTAACAGCAACACTGCCCCCTGGTTTCCAGTGGTACTGCTCCGGTTGGTCTGTATATGTAAGCTTCGTGGAGATGTGCAGAAATATTGACGAAATGAAGGCAGAGCATGGACAGAAGGCTCCATCCATATCCGGATCCGTACGTTACGCTGAGCTTAAACAGGCCTTCAGTATAGTCTAGAAAACAGTGTAGCTAAAATGGCTTAAACAACACATACATTTATTAATTTATTGTTTTTAAACATTAGAGCAAAATCGAAAAAAAAAAAAACACTTTAATTTCGCCTTAGTAACGTTTGCTGCTCCCCATGACAAAGATCCAGTAAAAAAGACAATCAATTCCTGTTGACACCTGAACATTGTTTATGGGTTCCAGGCATCAAATGTGTGTATGTATGTAGAGAAAAAAAGGAGAACATAGCCACAACAGGGCAATAACACAGTTACTGTGAACTTTTCAAATGTGTATTTTTCATGTTCGACTGGTGTAATAACAAGCTTTCATTTGCTGTGGTGCTCAAAGTTCTATCAAATCATACCTGCGTAAATGTCGTGACTGGATTTCATCAGAAAATATGCAATACAATGAATGTTTGGAACATCCTGCAGATATTTGCCCCTTGGATTATGCAGTTGTGTTACCCTGAAAAACTGTTTGCAAAGTTTGTTCAAATATTATGATGTTTGACAAAGACGCATTTTTTTTTCTGTCTGGAATGTGTTTGCACACATTTTGGGGGGTGTAGGATACGTGTCCAGATTAGCAATGCTATTTCCCAGCACACTTCTCTTTGCCACATTTGGAGGTTCGGATTCTCGCTCAGGTTTCCAAACAACACAGATGCTTCACGCACTTCACCAAATATGTTAAAATTATATAATTGGTTCTGTCTGAGGCTTAGCAGTCTTTGCTTCATTGTGGAGAAATGGTGAACCATTTCCTGCCTTTAAGATAGCTTTCAAGTTCACCCAAATGCCCGTCTGATATAGCGCTGCTGAGATGGGATAACTGGAAGTACACTATATTAGAAAGTGGCTCTAAAGGCATTGGTTGATACATTGTGGTTACATGTGTGTATCACATTCTCTTACTCTCCCTTCACACCAGTTCCATGTGTAGAAGTCTTTTTCTGTTGTCAACCCGTGCTGTTTGCATTGCGAACACGAACACTAATCCCTGAAAAACTATAAGATGGCGTGTTCTACCTGTGTGTGTGTCTGTGCATATATATATTTTTAAGTCCCTATATTGTCACTCACACTGTTGTATTATGAGAACAGGTCTTCAAACCAAATCTTTACGTCCGCCAGGTTGCTAAGCACAAAAGTGGCATCTCAGTGTGGTCCGTGTCGTGTCAGTGTCATGAATTCACGAGTGCAATAAAGGTAATCAAAGAAGTTGACCGGAAATTTCTCTCTTTTCTTTCTTTACTGAAGCAGATGTACATTTCGACTTTGTGGTTGGGTCATCAAATTTGCCATTTTGATTGAAGATGTCTTCGTGAGAATGTTGCATGTATTCGTTCTTAAATGTGGTGGAGAAAGACATTTTCCTGCCCTTTCTGAGTTGAGCGTATGTTGAAGTCTTTCTCTGTGACACACTAAGTCCCATGTCACGATGATGCTGAGTTCTCTGTGGTCTGAAATCTCTTAAATGAGAGGTTGCCTACAGCGCAGCTACAGTAGATCGAGTGTCCAGACGTGTTATCTGCATGTTATTGTTGGGTGTAAGTGAGCGGGAGCGAGAATGGTCTGGCTGCGACTTGGGCGTTTCTGTCAGGACACATGAATGAATGGGGGTTTCGGATATGTTTAATTCACCAATCGCGAAGAGTGGCTCAAGGCATGGTGTGTATGACGTCATCTACCCTTCCACTATGTGTACCATGTGATCAGAGATTATGCCGGCAAAAAGGCGTAATCTAACTATAGTCTAACCTTAATCCTAACCTAACCTGGATGTTGAAATCTGGATGGGGACATTCCGCTCTGGAAAAACAGCATTTGTGGTAAGAGTTGGATGATATTGGAGGGAGGTGTAGCCTCGTCTGCTACAGAGATGTCTAAAAATGATGGTGCATATAAAGACCTTAAGATCTCAAGATGAAGAAAATGCCATTGGAAATCTTGAAAAGGAGGATGTGGCCTCAATGTTTCAATGACTATTTGGATGAAGATGCATGAGAGCAACAATCAGTAGGTTGTGCCTAACAAGAGACACTGGTGTGCTTGTGCATGTAGAGAGCACGTGCCCCAATTGAAGTGACGGCAAGGCAACTTCGCCCCCAACTCTGTAGTCAAACACTTTGTGATGTCATTTGAATGCTGTTTTCCTTGATCACAATGTTGATAACGGAGTCTGGGTTGAGGACACAACAACGTTTGTCTGTATCACAAGTGACACTTTGATTTGCTGAAGAAAGGCCGGGATAAGTACAGTAGTAATATTCAATCTCGGTATATGAACGCTTGTTTTATTGAAGACCAGGAGAATAAATGTTGTTAAACAAATGTCCTTCATTTTGGGGAGAGAAAGCAAAGCCTTAGTCGATCATCCCGGTTTGTGTTTCATCTGAAAATGCGTCACATCTCATTTTAATGAGGTACTTAATATAACCCCACTTCCTTTTGTAGTCCACCACAGCACAGACATCTTAACAACTTTAACGTTTCCTGGAGGCTCAAGGGCTCGAACATCTCTCTTCCTGAAAGGAGCTCTCTCTCGCTCTCTCTCTTTTTTTTTTTTTTGTCCACACAAAGAGGTTATCTGCCAATTAAAGTCAGGCCTGAACGACGAATGAAGGAATAAATCCAAGGTAAACACATATTTTCACCACTGGAAAGAGATTTAGTGATGTTTGTGCGAGTAAGAAATGAATAAATAACTGAAGGCAAGTACTCGGGGTGACATTTTGAGTGTAGCATAGAAGTCTCTCTGCAAAAGGGAACTGTGACCAAAGGTTCAAAGGTTTGCCCCCACATTGCACCTCGACACCCCTGGACTTAATAAAGCCCACTGCGGCGGTGCTCACCTTTCTGATACTGCAACCAGAGTTGCTGCTGGGATTTCTTGCTGGGAAAGTAGATGCTGCAGGTGAGCTCAGAGCCGTAAAGTGCCTCCGAGACATAATGACTGCCGTATTGTTGGAGAAAAGCCAGCAACTCCTGACGTGTGCTCTCCCCCGACAGGGTCTTCAACACCTTAGAAAAACCTGTATAGCCCCCCCCCCAAAAAAACAGAGAAAGTGAAACTACTGTACAGATGGACTCTATTCAGTTCTGTTATGAGAAAGGTGGTAATCTTTTAACATGTGGCTGTAACTGGATTATTGACACCGAAGTCCAGCACGTTTCAACACTACTTCAGCAACATGGATGAATACCTGGCATTGTTTGGCGTCATTTAGCACAACCTCAACTCTGTGAATGTTACGTCATTTTAACTTTAACTAAAATCTCACGGAAAAGCAAAAATGCAAACGTAAATAAATAAAGCAAAATAAAATATTCACTTGTGAAATGCAGGAATGCATAACTATTTCACAAACCTGATCATCAGATGGCATAAATTATGTGAGCCAACGGCGGAAACACAGCTTTGATATTTTCATAGTGTTTCACATCTCTGGCCACATGACGGCAGTACCTGCACTTTTGTGATGGTGTGACACTGAGGAGTCTGCACACTGCGACACTAAATCCAGAGCTCCTCTACATTTTCAACAGAAGGCAGAACGATCGTCTATACTGTGTCTTCCTACGGCAAATGTGACAGAAATAATCGGGAGCAGAGTAAATGTTTCAATTTATCACTAGTGTTGTTGGACTTGGCCAATAAAGCTCGCTCAAAAAAATGGTACTGGTCTGGCTGTTCTTTAATATTGTCATTTGATGCAGATACAGAGCCTAAAAAATAGTTTCAAAATGTTTTTCCAGATAGCAAATGTGCATCTCGCACCACCTGACATTGTTTGCGCTTGTGTTGCTCGCTGCTGGGGACAATTGCTCTCCTCAAGCAAATCCATGTTTTTACTAAGAGAAATTGGCAGAAATAATAACGCACAGTTGTTTGGATGAGTACATTTTATTTGATCACTGGTTTGGAAATAGTCATGCACGAGATAACTCGTTGAAAAAAGCGTGCCCAGATATGAACACAGCACATGTGGTTACTGGAAGGAGGTGATTTATTGATTTTTTTATCTTTTTTTTTTTTTTTTTTTTTTTTTTTTTTTTTTTTTTACAATAACTTAGAGAAACCACAGAACACAGCTGTATCATATACGTCTGTGTCATTACAGCACCACAAACAGTGACACACACAGTTGGTGACGCCAGCGTGGGCACCAAATGTGTCCGGGCTGCTGCCAGGACCTCACATCCAGCAGTTGTGAATGGGTATTTAGAAACTATTTGTAATGAGTTAACAGTACAATATTTTTCAAGCAAGTGTTTGCTCTACGTCTTGGTCTGACAATGACGCAGCTGATAGTACGCATGTGCCTAAATACAAAAGATGTCGGAATTTTGAAAAACGCACATTTGTTTGACGGCAACCATTTACATTTGGGGTGAAGGGATCGGGATCCAACCATTAGTGGAGTTGTCAACACATTCCGTAAGGCTGAAAAGCTTTTCACTTTAAATGAATACTTGCATTTATTTCTAATGTATTTTCCATGGTATGCAATCGTGTTCTACGATGTCAGTTAAGATTTTTTCTTGACAAATATAACTTGTTATTACCATAATGATAATAACAACACCATAATAATATTGTATTTTTCTATACTTGAAGTATCACCGCACATATATCATATTGTCATGGTTGTTTCGGGACATGTATCGTATCCCCAGATTCCTGGAAATACACAACACGATTAGATACGAACTCACAATTAGCATTTGGTAACAATTTAGATTGGGGGACACATATTTTATTACATATTTTAAAATAAATAAATACATTTGTTGCATGTGGTAGAAAAAGCCATTGACTTGTGGACACATTTGGTGGCTATGAGCTGTGGGTGTCGAGACTTCAACGTTTTCTGGACTCATTTTTGAGTTGTTTAGTGCCATAGAGTCAAAAGATTGAAGAGCTTTACATGATGGTTTCTTAAAATAATGGCATGTCTCAAAAGAAAAAAAAAAATAGCCTCCTCCCAGAAAGCACATGTGCATTGTCAGCGTCTGTGCAGATCAAAAATAACAGTGGCAATACCGACCTGTGGACAACGTGATGGAACTGAGTTTGACTTTGTACAGGTTGCTGCGCACTCTCCAATGCTGGACCATTGGGTAGCCGGCTGCTTCATTGAATTGGGCCTCCCCTGGGAAATACGTACAGATATTACTGGGGGAGAGACAGAAAACAATACCTGGGAAAATAATTGCAAAATAACAGAGACAGAATTTCAGCACTAAATATCAGTTTATTTGCAGTTTATGGCCAATCTTTTAAAGTCATTTACGACCACCGTCCGTGTCGCAGATGTTCCATGATCAGTGAAATATTGAGCCGTTTGAACGCCAATTGTATTTCCGCGATAAGAAATGGGAGCAATTTTGCACTTCTCTGTAATTCAGTTACCAAACTTTCAAACCACTTCAGAAACTCCCATCTGACATCTTGCTCCCTGCACCAAGAAAGCGTACTTGCTACGAGTGATAGTGTTAATCCAATTTTTATGAAAGCATAACCCCTGTTATTAAAAAAAGGGCCAATTTAGCTAATGGATAGATCACAGGTCAAAGGTGACAGGGAAGGTATGAAAGTTTAAATTGGCAATAACCCTCTCGTGAAGTGGAGCACAGTGCAGTAAATGAAGTTCAAATGTCTCCAGATTCCATCCCCTGTTCCTATTACTGCATCTTTCTCTGTAGTCAACATCAATGTCATTGTATGACTTGTAGAGCTAAAGTCTTTTGTTCACCTGCGAGAAGCTGCAGATTTGGCATCGGCTCGGACAGCACTCCTCGACATTGCTCCTCCACTGGCAGGGGAATGACCATGAGACCGTCAGCCAACTGGGGAAAGTCCTTGATGAAGTTGTTGTCCCTGATGAAGACGGAGAGGAAGAGCGAATAAATCTGATCTGACAATCATGCAACACGACATGAGTGCGACATCGCTCGTGTTTCCTTTTGAACGTTCATTTTTCATCAGCTCAACAGTATGTTTAAGGCCGTCCTGGACGCCTTCGTCACAGCTCTCATTCATTTGAAGAAGCCGAGGCTTTTCATGCCCGTAGGTGGCATTACACATGAAAAACAAAAGCTTGGCCTCAGGCTCAGCTCTTGTTGAGTTTCCACAACACAAAATCTGAAGCCCTCGAGCAGATGTGATCAATCCCCAAATCCTGAGAGACGCTGGATGAAAGCCAAACCACAACTTTTATGAATATACTTTCACTTTCACTTCTATTGTGGGTGCAAAAATGTCAGTACACTCAAATATTGTCATACTTGATGGCACATAACTGTATTGCTATTTTAAGTCCACTACATCAATGTTTATTAGATATGTTTTTTACGTTTATTTCAGTATATTTAAGTGTCTGGCCAGTGGTCGACAGCAAGTAATTCAACCTCCCACTTTGCCACTGACAACTCACCAGTGTTGAAGTTGGAATATAAGGGCCAGCTAACCGATATTAATCTGATGGTCATAAAACCATCACTCCTGACATTTAAAGAGAAGCACACACAAGAGCCATGTGATTTTTAAGATCATTCAAGAGTCAAATACCCACAGAACTCCACTGCACCGATACAGCTACCATGGAACAAGTAGATGATACTCAGACAACGTTGTAGAATTTGGTGACACATATTATAATATTTGACCATACATGAAGTATTGCCACATATTGCGATACATCATATTGTCACGGTTGTATCGGGATATGCATCGTATGGCCAGATTCCTTGAAATACACAGCACTATTAGATATGAACTCGCCATGGTCCGTGGTTCAACTAACCATCACCATTAGCATTTGGTAACACTTTAGATTGTTAACTAAGATAATTCCAGATTTTATGGTGCTGTTTAGTCGGTGACCATACCAGGGCAAAATACTGACAGGCTGAAGACAGTGCTAACCATGCACACAGTGCCCACCGTGGGTGTAGCACATGATCATTGGACAACTTGAAATGCTTACCGCATTGAACATTTAATGCCAAGATGACAGGACTATATGTGACCCTGAGAAAATATGTCACAACCATAAACAGCTACGAGGACATGCCCAGTCGTGCAATCCTGGGTGGACAGGGGACTCACACTCACCCACCCACATGTCTCTTGCTCTTCTTAATGGAACAATATAACAGTATATTAAGTAAAATTAAAAGGTCAATGAAGATATTTATTTTTACAACTATTTTATTTATTCTGCAAATCTGCTACTGAAAGTTCACATAGTCAACAGTGAGAGTCGCCGTGAGCCGTCTGTTTCTTTTATTGACAAAATTCTGTTATTTTTCTAACTAATAGATGCAATCGCTCTCAAATGCCACAGTTCACGAGGAGTAAAGTTCAGACACAGGGGTGCCACTCGTCATAAACATAAAAATAATAAATATGCTCAGTCTTACGCACCCAAGTGGTGGGTTAAGCTGTTGGCTTGTTGAATCATTCACAGCCAGGGACTTAGAGATCTCAATGTGGTATCTTTTCCACACATTTTATGATTCCAATTTTTTGTTTTTCCCATTTCTAACAAGTCTCCTTTGGCTCTTGGATGAGACAGGCGGCAGTGCTAGGCTTAATGGTTCACACCACACCTATCGAGTCAGGAAAAAAAAGCAACACCAACATCTGCTTTGACTGACAAATATAATCTTTCTCCTTTTTTGATCAGAAATAATAAACATAATAAACCCCTGGGCAGCTCCTGGGTCAGTGAGGAGCTGCCCAGGGGTAGTTATAGTTTAAAGGTGTGGGGCAGGTGGCATACAGCCTGAGTAACCTGAGTTCCGTTGTCATGAAGTCAATGAACTTTTTAACATCATATACCTTACAATTGCATTGTATTCTACCACATTTTGAATGTATGGTATCTATCATTTATTGTATGCTTGGTTTCCTGGGAATAGACAAAATAATCATCCAAGGGATTTCCACACGTAGGTGTTCAATATACAACACCCACTGGTCGAACGCTGAAGGACCGCTGCAGGCCAAAATGAAAACGTTTCCTTCATATCTCTTCTTCATCTCTGCTGGTGGAACAAATGAAAGAAAGCAAGTGTGGTGGGTGAAGAGAATCAAAGGACGGGAATCTGTGGTAAGAGGCAGTAAAAACACCCATTACCCTGCACAGCACTGATATGTTTGGATATTAGCCCTAAATATGCTTTTCAAACCTCCCATTTTTTCCGTCTATTTCCGCCGCCACGGTATATCACAGTAGACAAATCACTTAAAGAAGGAAATAGCCAACGCCTGCAAGTGTAGAGATAGTGTTGCTTCCTTTCGCTACGCAGATAAACTGCTCTGGATTAGTGTAGAGTTGAAGCGAGGCAGTCGTGGTTCATTTCCTGTCAAAAAAGATGAGTTGTCCTCCAAGCGTGGCATGCAGCACCAACCTATTTGCCCTAATCCACTTTTATGGGCCCAGGTCTGGGAGCGGGGACCCGGTGTCAGGGACACTGACAGCGTTAGACGAGGGGGGAGGGCGAGCGGGCAGGAGGGGGGCACGGTGGTTCACTGCTCTCAGTATCAATTTTTCATCCTCTTCCTGTCTGCCATTGCTTCCTCTTACCACAAAGCCTGTTAGTTGCAGTGACAATGTTAGTGCTGAAATTAGAGGAGTGGAAGGATAGAGTTGGAGGCTCAGGAGGAGTGGAGGGAGAGGCGCTATGTTTGAAACCATTATTGGCTTATGCTCACAGTATTGAGTGAAATTCAATTGGTTGGTTTTGGGCAGAAGCTCAGAGGACCTGTGGACTGTCCTTGAAAATTGAGGTGCCGATAACTAAATAGTTGGACATAATATGAAGTTCAATATCTTAATGAAAACCAAACTGAATTTAAAGCCCTTCACACATCAACAAACAACAATACACGATCCTTCAGTAGCTGATGAAGCTTCAGGAAGCCTCATTTTCAGAAAATAGGAAATCTGATTAAATGAAACCTCATATCACCACGTACAAGGCGCTAAAAATAAGTTTCAAGAAGCATCATCAGCCCTTCACTGGCATTTAATACAGACTGAGCTGAGGTCTGCAGGCTACATCTTGCGATGGTATAAGTGGCGCATCATCTTTTATTAACCTGTTACAAACACTCCAACCATTCATAACAGTCAAAATCAAAATTGTATACAACACGGTTGCTAAAAGCATTTGGGGGTCCAAAGATAGACCTCACTCCGAATCTGTAACCAGTGCAGAAGCAGAGTGGTGAAGAGTTTTTTTTTCTTTCCCCAATATTTTGACAATCAGTCAATTCATCCGAAATGAATTCTTGAAGTGGAGCTTCTGTTTCAAATACTCTGTCATAAGTTAGAGTACAGAGGATCATTCAGTCAGAACTAAATCATTGAAAAGTGATGCAGATGTGGCCAGTTTACAGATACGTTGAGAGACCATGGCGCCCCTCATAGTGTAACATGCCTCACAATGGTCTTCGTCTTAAGTACAGTACAGGTAAAAACTGACACCAAAACAAGTCTGAAGTACTTAGTTTCATGATCAGAGCTTAAAACATATTTTCAATACACCATCAACACTGACATTAATAGTTAGGAACTACTTAACTTAGCCAATGCGTCTGTCCAGATGAGTTTGCTTACATGGTTGTCCAACTAAGATCAGATCAGCAATGTAAACGTGATCATTGCAATGATATTAATTAAATTGAGCCATTCATTTCTGTTGATTCTTTTAACCTCTTCATTGTACCTCTTAAATCTACTTCTCCATCCTCATGAGCAGTGACGGAGGCCATCACTTGGTCCAGTTCAATTTACTCAATATTTCCTCTTGCTAACAGTATTTTGTCTAAAAGTGCCAAAATATAAACATTTATATTTCTTACTGCTGCAGACTCAGTCACCACCGTCTCTCCTGAACTCAAACCAGAGCAGAGTGATAGACGTGCACGCTCTGTGATACTCTGTGGTCGGGTGTGTCACTTTGAATTTGGAATGACAGGTGCAAAGGCTCAAAAAGAATCAGATGACAGCATAGCCTCAGGTCATGAGATTGCCTTAAGTTTCAACACCTCCATAGAGTTTCATTGGCTCGACACCTCAAAAAATATACATCCATTCAAAATAAATCAGTCTGCAGTTTTAATAAAAGCTGCTGAATTGATCACAAATATATTTTTTTTCCTTGACCGCTTTTGTTGTCTGAAGGAGGTTGGGTAAATAGTGGATATGGTGCTGGAGTATAAAACAAGTAACATAAACCAAATAGAGAGCATCAAGACCGCAGGTGTCAAACCGGTCCTCAAAGGGCCACAGTGGGTTCATGCTATTGTTCCAACCAATAAAGAGGACATCTTCTGACCAGTCAGGTGTCTCTAGGTTCATTGTCTGTGTAGTAGTGTTTGTTTCAGTTGACATGTGATTGGTTAACCTCTCTGTGCTTGCTGGGTTGGAACAGAATCCCACACCGTGGTGCCGTCCTTTTGTGGATCAGCTTGACAACCCTGTTCTAGACCTACTTCTTGCACCCGTCTATAAACTGTGGCATCCCTTCAGTCAGAGCCCCATCACGGCTGATCTGAACCCTTCTTCTCGGTGACCAATCGGTGTAGGACACTTTTGATCTGACAAGAGCTGAGCCAGAAGGCAGAGCTCTAGTTTCAGCAGGTCAATCCTCATTCTGTTGCCACAAGCCTTAGGCAGTGAGAGACAAATACAAGAACCACATGGCCAAAATACGTTATATCGATGTGGTGGCTCTAACCTATAGCGTCTCCGTATCTCAGTTGTCCCCGGTGTTCCCTCTGAAAAGCTGGAGGCAAATCTGATGTTCCTTCTGTCCACAGGACAGAGAAAAAGATGGATGTTACATTAAAAAAAAATCAGCTTTGCTCTGGATAGTTCTGAAATGTTTATAGCAAGTTGGAAGGTCGGCCCATTTCTCTTTTACAGCTGATCTGAGGAGACTGTTTGTCTGCATGTGTCTCCTCTGGATTTCAATAAAGAGCTCTGCTGTTTTGCACAAACACAAACAGCTGTTTACTATCCGCGCCAGACGAATCAGCCCAGAGCAGCAGAACTGCAGCAGCTTAAAGGTGAGATCCACCAGTTCTCACAGCTTGATACATTATTACAGAAACTTCAGGTAAGCAGCGAGCGGCGTTGGCGAATGTCAAACCTCCTCCAACACAGATTCATGTCTATTGAAGTTTTCAACTCGTACCATTCCAAACATTGTGAAAACGTTGCTGGCGTTCTGACACTGGTGCCAGCGATGAAGAACATTTCAAGCCTATAACACCTTTAACTTGATGTTCGTCGACTTAGGAGTATACTTCTTTTTCAACAAAAATAATAAAAAAGTTTTTTGTTGACATGTCAGCAAATAATTCAGAATTATTTTACATCACGCCATGTTATTTGCTGGCTTTGTTGTACAAATCTCCCACTGCAGAGCAAAGATCAACCAATTCTGAAGTAAATAATTCATCACAATTGACCAAACTTCACTTCACACAAGACAAACTTAACCTGTATTTTCACCCCTCTTGCGTCGTTGTTGATATACAGTACTTCTCATTTAGAGCTGCATAGTTAGGACAAGCCAGAGCATCTCTGGGCTGCAACAGGATGATGGTTCTGTTGCAACAATATCCAGGCACACACACATATTTAGCCCTCGCGGTGCTCAAGCACCAGTCCTAATTCCTGGCAAATGTATATTGTATCCGGTAAAAATGGTGTTTGTGCAATTCCCTGATGTTGTTTGGAGTGAAATAAACCACATTGCTAGTAGTCTGATGTTTGCAGTATCTACATCTCAGGGCAGTTATAGCAAGTCAAAAAAATGCAGACATTAAAAAGCACACAATTTAGCCTTGTTATTTGTTGGAATTTTGAATTTGCACAGATTTTGCTAGTTCGATCGGACCTGAACCAGCAACCAAGCAATGGGCACCCTATTTTTTTTTGGCTTGAGTGCTTGGTCTGCCCAAAACTTGCATGGATGCCAGAAAATCCATGATTTGAGCAAAAATAAATCTGCCATTGGGGAAAGCAAGATCGCTTGCCCAGAATTACTGACACAATTGTTAAATTGAGAGGTTGTTCAGGCAGTCACTGTCACCTCTAGTTAAAAAAAGGAAATGTATTCACTTTTCTCTCCAAAACAAAACACGACAATGATTTGCAACAGTGATTTATCTGGACATGGCATCACATTAGCATGGCTGCAAAATTCAGATGCCAGAACCGCCACAACCAGCCCGATGTATTTTATAAACAGATGAGCATCAAGAAAACACTGAGTGCAAAATGCAAATGTGGAATTTGTTGTCTCTCTAGATGCATGTTGTCAAGCACCAGCAGGGAAAGTAATCGATACTAGCTTAATGACAGCAGAAACTCCTCAGCAGGGAAAATGGTCTTTTTCCACTTTTGGCCATTAAATATGCAAGACTGTCCGCAGAGATTTCACAAAATGAAAAATAATATGCGATATGAATCAAAGCTGAGGAAGGAGACGATGGCTTTTATATTAGTAGTGCAAGATATTTATTAAAGGAACATCTATTTTGCTTTTCCATTTTTAAGAGTTATCAACATGTTGGCAAGAATAAGGCTTACCACAACGTAGTGTTGGGAAAAAAAGGAAATAAAAATGTTTCTGAGTGTAATAAGAAGCAAGGTCATGAAAGCCTGATCCTTGAAAAGGATCATGGGACAGAAGATGACGCACCACACAGTATGAGGAACGCCACTGACAGACTTGAGGGGGCAAGTGTTGTCTTGAAAGAAAGGGAGATGATTTTTGGCTGTGAGGGATGTGCATTTGCCTTTCACAGCAGCTAAGAAGGCTTTGTGGATTAACTTTTCCAAGATGAGGCAGATGAGTCACTTTGCAATGTCTTCATTAGACCTGCTGTCACCGAAGTGGATGCATGACTTTGCCATGCTTTAAAAACTTGTTTTGAATGAATAAAAACTGTGAATAGTATGGTGTCCACAACAAGAATCGGGACACGACATACTAAGGGCGGGAGGAAGAGGATGTCTCATGACATAAACAGTGACAGCTCTCATTCATTCATTCTCTCATTCATTCAGAAACAGGTTAATGTAAGCTGCATTCAATGCTTCTGTGAATGATATTTTTCATCAGTTGAAACCAGAACAGATGGGCATGGTGCATCATCACCCATGCTTGTAGTTCTTTGTAGTCCTTGTCACTCTAAAACTGTGAAACAGAGCGTTTTGAGTGAGGCGGTTTGTTTGTAAACAATAACTGGACATATGGTCGAAAATACAGACATTTGAATATTTATTTTTAGGCAAAGCCACTCTATTATCTGAGATTACTGTAGAAGAAATAGGGCCATATAATATAGCATTTATTTTTAGTAAAATTTACTTTGGGATTCTGAAATCAGGATATGTAAATTTGAGAAATGAAAAGTGCAAATTTCTCACTTTGGATTTCCCAAAAAAATGAAGGAGGAATTGCTGTACAATACACAGACATGAAGGCACAAAAGCACTATTATGAATCTGTTAGATCCAAGGCCAAAGGAGAAAAAAAATGTTTCTAAAATATTCCTCATGTTTCTTTTACTACCCTTGAGTGTTCATTAGAGGCAGTGGACACCGGTGCCCTGCTGGTCAAGCTAGATCCCTCCCCGTCAGGGGTCCACTTACAAAACCCCATTTTTAACTCGCCGCAAACACATTCGCATTAGCTGAAGTAAGTGACACACTGGCTGTGCGTAGCCTCCTGCAGCACATGCAAATAGAGCTGTCTGTGTTTGATAGCTGAGCATCAATGTCAGCGGCTCTCCCTCGACAGAGCACGACAATCGCTCGCCAGTTGCTGAACATGGTCTCCCAAGTGGCCGCGCTCTTTGGTTCCTTTCTCTTTGTTCATCCCTTTCACAGCCGCACCTGCACTATCCGCTCACATCACAGGAGTTCCCTGAATTAGAGCCCTGTGTAAGACATTTTAAAGAGGGATCTGTCACAACGGGAAGTTTGATACAGAGATATCGACACAGAGATATTAGCCGTGGCAGAATCCATCCCGTGGCTCTCACACTTCTCTACCTGCCTCAGAAGCAGACCTTTGTACATTTGTGATGCGCTTGATCTCATGTCCTTCACCATCCTTACGGCTCCTTCACGCCCCTCTTGTGGCTGTTCTTCATGCCATCCAGTTGTATTAAGGCAGTTCGGATTAGCCCATTACCAACACACTTCTAACACTTTTAGTATTGGAAAATGGAGGACACTTGAACATTCTGGCTACAAACCCTGTGTGAAAAAGACACCACAGATGACAACCGTTTAACATGAAGAGATGGTGAGGAGGACCTCTGCTGTGCACTTCACACACTGCTTGGAATGTTTGCCTCTGCATGTGTGCGTAGACCTGTGTATTGTGTGTCAGTTCATTGACCTATCCTGGCACTGACAAACTTACCACGACACACTGAACAACTTTCTGAAACCGTAACCAAAAAGCACATTAGCAGCTCCCCAAAATATCACGTCCAGCAGCCGCTGCTGCCTCTGTCAGCCAAAATAAAGCAAGTTACAACGTGTAAAATCCATCTTGACTTTGAGGTTGCACACAAAAGCCCCTTCACTGCCGCTACATCCTCGGTTTCCTGAAAGCATCTGTGACTGCTGCTGGTGAATGATGCCAAGCGAAGACGTACAAGGGCCAATTTCATGCTATTACTGCTCCTTCCTCTTCAACTTCTCGCTGAGGTTACATCTGCTGACAGACATGATTTCCCCGAGAAACTACTTGACAAGCGAGTGTGGTCCTGTCTGGAAAACAAGACGGAGCTACACGCCTCAAAGTGATCTTCTATCAGCTTCATAAAATAAATAAATAACTGAGAAAAACATGTCTATAAATGGACAGATTGGGACATTTGGATGTTTATCAAAAGGTAATCTGACCACAAAACAAAGAAATGTCCTCAGTTTTTTTACATACCTATCACAAATTACACACCAAATCTAGGAAGTCAGGAGATCAATGAGAAACTATGGTTATTTATTATTGTTTTTTGTACTCATTGAGCTCTTAAACAGGCAGAAAGACTTTTTATGCCGCATATATTACATTTTCTGGTCTAGTTCACTTTATATTAGTGAGAACTTTAATGAGAACTTAAGATTTTATATCACAGATTATTCAAGTATATACTGTTTTGGAAATGTGCATATGTTATTCCCATGTTACTGTACCCTTGCTTTGAAGATTTGAATTGACTACTACTAAAACTGTGTATGCTTGTGTGTATATAACTAGCACTTTTGTGTGTGTATTAAAATCAAAATAATGCATTCCTTCCTATGTCATGCGCATGAATACAGTACGTTATTCATGTTTGACATGGAACACAACAACACAAGTCATTTCTCCTGAAAGAATACTCAACTCAATTGAATTACTGAATAGACCCAAAAAGAAAACCTTTTAATGATGTAGTCCTTCTTCCCTGAGGCATAACCGAAGAATATATTTTCTGGTTGGTCCATTTACATTTGAAATAAGCCACTCAGGCTGCTTGGTAAATCGCAGGAGTAACTCCTTTCAGCAGCCGTCAAAGCTGATCAACCAATTAGTTTCGGCCTGGATCTCATTAATTCCGGCTAATAGTAAGGTGATTTTCCAGATTAAAAATACAAAATATAAAAAATCTCAGTGCTGCAGGAAGCAACAAAGACACGCGCCCTGGGAAATGGGTATTGAATATACACACAAATCCCTTGTGTCAGGCATATTCACAGAAACTATTTCAGCTGTCAGCATCTATTTTCCGTCTCGTCCTCTACGCCCAACAACCTTGAGAGTTCAGGGTTGCACATCCAGACTCAATGGAAATCCATAATAAACACAATTATCCATAATGGGGCTCACAAATCGCAACGTTTTTATCATGAGGAGAAAAGTAAATGAGACTGATAATGACTGCCAGTGAAATAAGGCGTAATATGTGAATCATCTTTTCTGTCAAAACCACAGCACTTATTCACATGATGATGTTTCACCAACGCAGTTTAGTAACTCAACTGAGGCAAATCCACTCTTAAATGGTGGAGCGTAATTCACTGACTATTGCTTAAAGGTTGGAAAGGAAGCTGCAATGACCGTCTACACCGCTAGAGGCTGCTCGTTCGCTGCGGCACGAACACACGAACTGAGTGAACCAGAGACGTCATGTGTATGTTTAAGGACATAGCTGTTACCCTGAGGCTTTAGCAGCACCCACATTTGAATCAAGGAAAGATCATAATTTAAATTCATCTATTTCAATAAGAAAGACAGTTGAACTTTGATATTAACTCTGCAACGTCACAAACAAGACAATGCTTTGCTCATTTGTGACATTGACACCAAGCAACTTTAAGATAATAAGAGTATAAGTGATAAGAGTATAAATAACAAACAAACCAATAAATAAAAACAGACGGCTGATTTGTTGTGTGTCTGGACATTACAATATTCTGTAGACAATTCCATCCTATGGATTGATTGACTAAGAATCATGCAGTGACAACAATAACTCGTTGCTTGAACAGAAATAAACTCAAATGAAAATGTCTCTACTAAGATGTAAACAGAATATGAGTACAAATAGGCAGCGTCAACTGATTTGCGCGACTCAACCTTTCTACAACATAAACAGAGTTGGCTCAATGTAAAACAAACAAACCAAAAAGAAACACAACCACATGAAACAGCTAAAAGATTTAGGATGATCACATACATATCTGAATCAGTAGGTCGTAGCAATAGTAGCAATCCCAAAAACAAACAAAAAAAAACAACAACAACAACACAGCTTTACTTATAAAATATTCCAAATGATCAAATGCAAATCTATTGAAAAAATAAAAAAATTAAAAAAAAATATTGCAAACTTAAACTTGTTAACCAAAACACAACATTTTCAAGTTGAAACTGCATTTTTTAATAAGGTGCATAACTGTGATGAGAGTGGACAGAGGACCTGATGTACTGCAGTGTTGGGTAGAGGCCTCATGAAGCCTTATTTTTTGAGGTCACGCTCTGCTCTATGACTTATAACAAATGGCTTTATGACACATCACACTGACTGAGGAGCTTTTCACACTGAGTCAGATTCACCTGCTGCTGTGCAGCCCTGCACTTCTGTGTCTGAGACGATTTTTTCTTGGGGGCGCTCTCTGCAAAATAGCTGGTCTGTGACCCACAACGAAGTACGTCTTGAGGAAGTCGTCGTCAGCTGTGCGACACTAGCCTGAACATATTTTCAAGCATCGACTTCTCTGTGACTTCATAACACTACTAGTCAACTCAGATATTAACCGGCGACAGACCTCCGCCATGGCTGTCACAGAATGTGGAGTTTCTCAGCTAAAAGTAAATATGAAAGAGTTTTACAAGTGAATAGTAGAAACAAGCTGCGTAACATGGAGTGACTTGATTCATCCACACTACTCTCACAACACGCTGAACAAAGTGAGAGAGATTGCCGACGATCACGCAATTTTTATCAGCGAAGTACAGATCCAGACGTGTAAAAACGATCAATAGTCTGGTGATCTTCAGTAAGAAAAATCAGCGTCTTTCCTCCTCACTGTTCTCCTCATGCAGCTGCACAGCTGCAGGTTCTGCATCCTTAAGTCCTTAAGAGGCAAAACTGGATGTATTTGGAGAGCACCTCCCTCCACCAAAACAACCACAACACCACCGTCCAACTTTAAACTGAAGCTTAAACAAATCCTCCAACTTCATACAAATTCAAACTCCAGACAAATTTATAAACCGAACCGATGTGATGTGCTCTCAGTTCAAAAATGATGGCAGGCCTTTTGTAATTGTCATTCAAAGCCACAGATTTTTGTGCAGAGGCTGCCATCCATGTGGAGGTCAGTGAAAAGAGTCTGTGTTTTTTGGTTGCTGAGGGAGAGAGGACAAACTCTGACAGTCCCATGCAGCAATAAGGGCAACAAGTACCTCAGGTGAGTGCAAAGGTGATCCACGAGAAGAGACGATAACTTGACAATCCAGGTAAAAACCAGCCATTATTGCACCACACTAAGGTGGGCAAAAATGACTTCACCACTGGGAAGCTGGAGGAGGGAAAGAGTCCTTCCCGAGGAGGGTTGAGAAGTCAGGGCACAGTAGAGTGATGGCTTGTTTACCACAGAGAAGGAGGGACAGTGAGGCAGTGGCTGAAGGGTGAGACGTGTTCGCAGAGTGAAAGGTTGATTCATGATCGGGAGATATTTTGGTTCCGTGCACTCGGTTGCCTCTCAGGATAACAACAGTGTTTTTGAGCCGCACGTGTGGAGCCACAGGATGCTGCTTTCATGGATGAGTGAGTCACCGGAGAGGATGACGAACAACTGAGAGGAACGGCGATGAAAACACGGAATGGTGGACATCAATCTTTTATGGTCATTTTCATACGTTCACTGAATGAAAAAAAATGCATTCTCCCGTCAGTGTTGTTTTTAGAAAAGTTACAACTAAAGTGATATAACGGTCTTTATTGACTTTTTTCTTTGTACATATTATTCACGTCATGCCTGCAGGTGATAAGACGGATCATGAGCTTCTGCTCCCAGACCTGAACCAGATTATCACTTCCCAAGACTCAGTTCCGGCAACCGTGTTATCTTTTCCTGATCATCGCTTTGCATTCTTTGTTGGATTTTACTTCCATTCTCTGTTGGATTTTACTTCCATCCCCTTGCCTGGATCAGGATGTTCTCACGAGTGGTCATTTTATCCGCCATATGAACAGCAGTCTGGTGCGAGTTCTCTTCCAAAAGATCTAAGCAGCGTGTTTATTATGAGATCAATATGTGCTGCCATGCTTTTATTTGGTAACAGCTACCTATTTTGTTTGTTTTCTTCCTGTTTCTGGAGGCACCAAGTGCTGTGAGCTTGGCAAGGTCATTTCTTCAGCTCTTGCTGGTGCCGGTGACTGAAGTGTGTCTGAAACCCTGCCGTTCTCATACTTTAATAATCAACTACTGAGGCAACAATGTGCACTTCAAGCTCTCACCGGCTGCATAAAATGACTGAATTTGGCCCCCAGGCCACACACAGCAAAGTGATTTGTTCTTGAGCTCAGCAATAGAAGACTCCTGACTAACATATTAATATGCAGATTCGGTTCAAAAACAAGTACAGACAACTAAACAATTGGTTTTAAATTTGAGCTATGAATGCACTGAGAAGTTCCCGACTCAACTGAGACTCCTGAAATCAGTATTCCAATTTCTGCCAATACCCATCAGCGTGTCCTGAGTGGTGAGCAGGAGCGAATCGATACGCAGCAGGATCGGATCCATAACCTGATGAACTCGAAGTTGACGAACTTGACAGAGCAGACGGGGCGCGTTCATTCAAGAAAATAAACTCACAGCACGGCAAACTCAACTGAAAGAAACAGCCCTTTGGTTTATGATCCAAATCATGCCATTATTCCAGCTAGAATAGATACAGCATGTCAAGAGGAGGGACCTCTAAAACAGACACCTCAAGCTTTATTCCCCCACAATGTTAAACTAATCACTGTTCTTCCAAGTGTTCAGTCATTTTACAGATAAGAAGAAGCGGCACAGCTGCGCACTGATAGCAGAGGCTGTTCTCCTCTGTATGTGCATCAGTAGTCGTCTCCTTGTCCTCGCCAACATCATGAGCTAGCACACACACACACACACACAAAATAAATAAATAAATAAAAAATCTGACACCCGGTGTGACACACCATGTTAGTTATTTCCATGGCTGCCACGATGTTTCGAATTCAAGCCTCAATTGGGTAATTATACAGCATTTGAATGGAGCTGTGCACTCGGAAAGCGGAACGGGATTCATTTGTAGCAGTCCTCAGCCTTCGTGCCAACGGAGTATGTACTGACTGAACAAAACAGTACATACTCCTTATATAGATAAAAATATACATAAACCTAGGATGAATGAAAAAAAAAAGCCTGAGGCAAAAGCTGAGGCAGAGATGGAAAGGATAAATGCCCAGTTACAGTATTTCAGTATGTTTTCATTGCTTATTGTTCCAACCTGAATTCGGCCGAGGCATTCGGATCATAAGTGTGATCCATGCAGAGCTGTGGTGTAAGCAGCGGCACCAATTCACAGAGAAGGAAAAAATAGAATGCACTATAGTTCAGTGTCAAATGCAGTGTCCATTCATACAGCGATAGTATCATCTGTGCTTGAATTGATGATGACTGAGTGCACAACTACAGTCGCTATATATATATATATATGTGGTAGAGCCATATAAAGACAATCCCTTATAAAAAGTGGCCGAATTAGGGTGAGAAGGAGTCGTGAGAGATTCGGAGTAGAGCCGCTGCTTCTCAGCGTTGAGAGGAGTCAGTTGAGGAGGTTGGGGCATCTCATGAAGATGCCTCCTGGACGCCTCCCGTTGCAGGTGTTTCAGGCACGGCGAGCTGGGAGGAGACTGCGGGGTTGACCCAGGACAAGGTGGAGTTTTTATATATATTATATCTCTACACTGGCCTGGGAGCATCTTGGGATCTCCCAGTCGGAACTGGTGGATGTTGCCCCAGACAAGGGTGTTTGCTGCGACTTTCAGAAGCTGCTGTCCCCTACAACCCGGCTACAGATAAGTGGACGATGATGGATGGATGGCATATGAAAAAAAAAAAAAACACATTTAATTACTTTCTAATTTGTGTTAAAATATGTCAATATATTTTTAAAAAATCTTGTTTTTGACATTCTTCAAACAGTACTACGGAACTGTCAGTAAACAAAACTGAGATCACGTGCACTACATATGAGGCCATATCATATGAAACATCACATAAAGCCTGTGAGTTAACTTTGATACATTTTCAATCCAAACAACATAACAGATTCTACCAATTGAATCTTTTTTCTCAACACTTTACAATGAAAATCTAAATTCCTAAAGAGAAAATGGACCTCAACTCTCATCCACTACCCCAACTCACATTCATAAATATTGGTAGCTTGACTCGAACTATTCCGCTACATCTGTTAAATCAACCATTTTTTTTTCCTACAGCGTCATCTCTTCATGATCCCTCTCCATTCACTGATTCTCCTTCTCCATATTCCCATCAAGCAGCCGATGAGAGGCATCGTGCCATGATGCTGGCTTCACTCAAGGTTTTCCCCGTTTCTGTCCCATAAAACTCTAACTGAAACGAAGGCTGAGCTCTAAGATGACGGTTTACATTCTATCATATCAAAAATCTGATGAGGCATGGACTTCTTTTCGAAGACAAACTACTTTGAACAGTTTTATTCAAAACGGTGACTCACCACACAACACCTGGAGTATGTAAGGTGCGAGCATATCAATGTTAATTGAAATGCATCACTAAAATTAAAGCACCTTCTCACTCCAGTTTGTCCACTAGATCTACACGCTCGCCTCTGAGAACCAGCCCTAGTGTGTCGTATCTCACAAAGATTTGCGGCGGCCGGGGAGTATTGCACTCCCAGTAATATCCTTTATAGCTGCAATATTTATGATTTGAATAAACACTCGGCGTGAGTGCTGACTGTCAGATGAGTCATTACTGATATAAAGTGTCCCATGTCAAAGAGGACACGGGCCCCTGATGAAGAATTAAAGACTTATTAAGGGATGGCATCAGAAAACAGGCCAAAGCGTGCGGCCATAAAACAATCCGCTATGTTTACTTAGCAGCATCTGTTGCAATATCTTATTATAGTCAACATCCAGGGCCTGCTTGATGAACGATTCCGCTGAGAGGAGGAGATGTGGTGACCTTTTGTGGCCACGATGGATTAGTCTTCTGAGACACCTCCGTCAATTAAACAACTTCTGAGGGAGAGTGCAGTGTGCAGTCGGAGACGCAGTGCACACAAGCGTTTGCACCTAAGCTCCTGAATATCAAATCAGAACGTGGTAACATTTAATAAGAGAACTGCAATCTCATCCGTTCTTGCAGGCGGCTCTTTTGAGAGCGTTGTTTCACTCATGGATGGACCATTACGGAACTGACAGGACAGCAACAAGAATGTTCCGCAAACTTGTTGTTGAAAGTTTTCTGATTTGTACGCAGATTTGCTCTCCGACTATTGTAAACGCAACCTTCGAATTCGCATCAAAGCTTTATAGCAATGGTCGTACATGCAAGGACATTTAAATCGGCAAAGCCGTCATGTAACAATGGCAATGAAATCTTTTTCTCATTCCAAAAGACCAAGGACAGCAGCAGGCTCGACTGGTCCCGTCGGCTCGGGACACCTGATGATGATGAGGTCACACAAGTTCCTTGCACGCCGACGGCGACGCAAATAAAGAGCACACAGTTGCAAAAAATTGGGATGCAAATATTGACGCGCCTGTCTTTACACATAGAAGGCGACACGATGAAATGCATAACATTGGCGGCACACAAGACACAGCGAATAACAGGGCCCTATGGTTTGCCATGATCACGGAATTGGGCGATTACAGAATTGACATCGCTGGATTTGACTGAGAAATTGTTTTGTGTGGAAGAGGAACGTGTGTTTAGGGTGTTTGGGAGGGAAGCTACTCTTGTAGGCATGGAAAGCCTGATGTTCTGACGGCTGCACGGAGCTCTGCCTGTCAGCGAGAGAGCTGCTCCATCTGTTAACATGGAGTGGGTGGTGTTTAGCTGCCTTTCAGTGCCGACAAGGTCCTCTGTACGGCGTCGATTTACATGAGCTTGATTTTACACACAGCGTCATCATATTTAATCGCCGCAGCTACTCTCCAACAAAGTCTTTTTTATGTCTTCTGTGCTGGGATACGAGGGCACTCCACCATGTTGAATGTTTTGGTGTGTGACGTGTCAACAATGAGCGCTTCGATTGGTCTGTTGTGCGAAGCGAAATTGAGGTTCGGAACAGTAGGTTCGCAAAAAAAAAAAAAAAAAAAATAGGTGTGATGTGGACGTCAATTCATTACAGTATAGAGACTATTTTATAAAAAAATTAAATAAAATAAACAGGGTTGATAATCATCCAATAATCCCCCCAAAAGAGCAGAATAGAACTTTTTAAAATAAAGAAAGCTGTATTTTTTTTTCATCTGGAGCAATAAGCAAATAGTTCAGTCACACTTAAGCTGTCTGCTACTTCAGTTCGTGTTACAAAACGTGATTCTGTGCAGCATAAATATCAATCTGACTAAACAATCGGCTTTATGAGAATTTATTAAACCTTTGTAGGGTCAAACTGAAGCAAAACATTGAGAAAAGATTCAACTCTGCATTAGCATAACACGTTTTCTCTGGAGAAGCAAACACAAACATTCTTGCAGCTAGTGAACCCAAATTAATATGCGACACCCGTCGACCTTTTGTATAGCGTGATATCACTGTTGGCCGAAAAGAAAGTTGTGGAATTGAACTGTGGTGGCAGCTAGAATTAACATAGAGATGGAAGCTCAGAAATGCAGAGTGAGAGGGAGAAGCAAGGCAGACTGGCTGTGAAACTGATTAGTGCCATTACTTTTCCACTCTTTCTTATTCCATCCGCACGTTTTCCTGCAGCCACAATTCTTTTTTCTTTAAACAGGCTAACACACAACGCTCTAGCGGCAACAGCAAACAGGGAAGCTTAATTCCTGACAGATTTATTACGACCAAAGAAGGGAAGGAAACAACAAAAAAAAGGACTTGACAGCAGTTTGTACCTATCTCTTGTTATGACACGCAAGACAGCGACAATAAGCCTGCAGACACAACTTATTGCCGTTGTTCCATTTTGAACAAAAATAACCGCAAAAGCAAACAAAAACAACACACAGATAACAAGCTGGTTGTAATAATTGGTGTCACAGCCATATCTTGTGCTTCAATTTGCTTGTTTCAGGTTTCTATTTTTTTCCCCGCCATCTAGAACGTCCCCTCAAGAATGTTCAAACGGAGGAATCACAAACACCAATTAGAAGAACGCTGCAAGTGCAACTTAAAATAAATAACAGGGAAAAAAAAGTCATTCCAGAACTGGAATAAAGTAGGTGAGATTGGAGAATTATGACTTGGGTTGCTGATGTTTATGGCTGCAGCGACACACGGTAGTTGACGCTATGTTCAAGGGATTATCACCTTCCAAAGTGAAATGAAGTTCATGACCAGCTATTTAAAACCCTTGTGTTTCATTATCTTATGAAAGTGAATGAAACGATTTGGGAAAAAAAAGTTTACAAAATATTATGTTGTTTATGGGACAACGGAACAGTTATTAAATATTGTTCTGGACAGTAGAACTTCTACAGAACACAATGGTTGCGTGTTTTTTTGCTTTCCGTTTATTTATTTATTTTTAGCTGAGGCTATATTCTATTATCAAGAATAAATCTAACTTTTCCAAAACAAAAACATTTCTCTCCTGAACCTATGCAGGATTTATTCTCTTTACCTCACTCTCTCACCAAAATGAGAAATGTCCTCACGATGACAAACCATGAAAACTCCACTTGATCAATGAACCTTGAGTTAGTGGTCCAGCGCTGCAATGATAACAGGAGTTATGTGAGATAAGTATAATTTTAAGCATCAACCATCAACAGGCAGATTCAAACAACCTAAACTGGACAGCAGATGTCAGTGGCATTCCAGAACTTTCTCGCTCAAGACTTAACAAGTTGGCAGCTCAGTAGAGCACGTGTAGTCTCTCTGAGTCGATGCCGTTAAAAAATGTCGTGGATCCAAACTGTGGTCCAGACAAACAGTTATCACAGTTTATTTTTGGTTTCATTGAAATCCATTCATCCATCTTTGAGCTATTTTGCTAACCAACACACTGAATCTTGAAGCTGATGCCGTAGGAATAAAAAGAAGCACCTCACTTCACTGCATTTAAAAACATGATGTGAACCCACCAATCAACTTAGTCATCGTCTGATTTCTTCGACTGTATTTTGAGCACCGACATCCAAATAACTTTTTGTTGAACCTGTAACGGTCGGGTTTGCGACCCACTACTCTCGATCACTAAGGGCCGCTGATCCCGAGTGTTCCTGGCAGCTGTGGTGCGTAGCTAGAGAGCTAAAGGGGAGTTTCTTTTCTCCTTTTTCTCTCTTGTTCTAAAAACAAAGAAGCGAGATGGACGTGTCTCCAGGTGTGGAAACTGCCTTTTTCTCTTGTTGATTAAAAGAGTAGTCATTTCTCCCCACATCGTCTGGTCTTTTATTTTTCTCTTTTGATGCTGGGGAAGACCCGAACCATTACAAACCCATCCTGAGCTCCTCCAGATGGGAGAAAAATATAGCAGCGGCATAGGGAGAGACATTAGTGCAGACGAAAGAATTAAACTGAACTTTACAGTTTTCCTTGTTTCGCTTCGTAGAATGTAAATGAACAGAAAACAAATGCACAAAGCTACACCATCGATCTTCAAAACTGATCGCTGTAATCCTAAACCTGACAGCAAACACTGAGATTGTTGTGGAAAATAAATATGACGGTATGTTATTGTGGACAAGTGAGCAGCTGAATATATCTGGAAACCTTGCCGTCGCTCACTGCCCTCCACACAAGTTAGAATTTTTGCACAAATCCCTTTGATTACTTGTTCATCCTTATTGGAAGGAGCGGCAGGGTCAGTTGAGGGTGAGAGCTCGGCTTCAAAACAAGTCAAATTCATTTGAAATGATCTTGTGATAAACAAACACGCTGGGACACAGAAAACAACCTTATCTTTACAGCTACTGATAAGATTTCTATATGTCTCCCTATTTCCCAGATGATAATAATCAGGGCTGTCTATATATATATATATATATATATATATATACATATGTACATATGGAAACATATGTATATATATGTATGTATATGTATATATATGTATATATATATACATATATGTATATATATGTATATATATATATATATATATATATATATATATATATATATATATATATATATATATATATATATATATATATATATATATATACTGTTAAAAGAGTTAATGGCAAATGAATCACATATTTTTTACCACCACTTCTTGAATGAGAGCCCCCACCCCTTCAGAAAAATTATTTTGAAGACGAAATCTCAGGATCAAACGTATTAAGACCAAGTGGAAACATTGAAACGTGGAAGACAAAAAACACATCATGGAGGTGGATATGAAAACCCCAAAAGAAACATCATAATAGCTGAAGTCTGTCGCTCGCAGAACTGAAGTCACGCTTTCTGGCCGGACAAACAAAGAGACGGACCAGGTGAAGACAGCTGCAGATTAGACAGAGATTCACTTCTCATGATTAAAACACTCATGATTTGTTTACGATAACAGCACAGCATAGTCGATACTGTCAAGAGTGTGAAAGGCTGCTCTTGTGTTGATTACCATATTTTACAGAGTATAAACTGCTACTATTTTCTCGCGGTCTGAACCCTGTGGCTTATACAACGTAGGCCAAATGCAGGTAATATATGGACTGTTTTTACTGGAGATGCTCCAGTCCGTCCGCCGCCGACTATGAAAGGCTGAGCTCGGCGTGATCGGTCAATGCCGATCGTTGCCTGTCATTGCAGATCACAAAATCTGATCATGACACGAATTAAGTAAGATATTTAAAACACCAGAACTCACAGAGAGTTTTCCGTGCTCATGAATGTGAAACTGCAGGAACCAGCGGTCACTCGCAGACACTCTACAGTCTGAGCATGACATTCGAAACGCTAAGCATATTGCCCAATAAATAATCATTAACTTCACCGAGCTAGATGAGCAGCCTTTCTCAGGAGTCGTTTCAAGACGGAATCAACCGCGACTGAATCTGTGTATGTCAGATGCAGTATTCTTTGACCACCTGAATCTGAAACCTTTGCAAACGTCCAGAGTGGGAACTTTCATAAAAGAGATTGACGACAGCTGCTTTTTACAGTCTAAAGAGAGTCATGCTGGCAACAATATTGAGCCTGATCACATCAAACGGATGACATCACGGGCATTTTATTTACCTTAGAAGCGCTCAAATTGGGCTGTTATCGCCCGTGTGTACGCAGCTCTGCCAACATACGATCTACTGTAGGGTGAAAACGGCGTATTTTGAACACTTTAAATGTAAATAAGATGTGAGGAGTTCGTGATTGAAGTTCAGAACATTGCCGATATTGTTTCATGAGTCTGGACCCCGTTTTCACAACTAGAACTAGAGGATCCTCACGCAAACCCTGCGGCGCAGACAGCATCAGTGTGCCTGCAGCTCATGGACCAGTGAGGCTTATGTACAAAAATATCTAATTTCCTTATTAAATTTCGTGGATGCAGCTAAAATATGGTATATTGTGCTTTAAGTTACATGGAGAACATGGAGCGTGACTAAGTGAGATTAAAAATGTTTATCTATAGACAGTCCTAATGAACAGGTGGTCTACTAAAGGCATCATTGTGGGAAAAACAAAAAAAAAGGTTTTTCTTTATATTTTAACAGAATGTGACACATGCTAAATGATTACATTTTATCCTTTGGAAAGTGCCACCATCTATGGGAAAATTCTAGAGCACTCACTGCTCTAAAGCACTGCGATTACCCCGATTCAGTAGGAACTGTTTTAATCCATTCAACATATGAAAAACAGCCTCTCTCTGCAGTTGGTTTGTGGACAGCCCCATCTAAGGGTTTTCCAGTTACAGTGGCTACAGTGTATTATCACAAAATACAAGATGTTCTGCAAAGTAGGAAATCACAGACAACGTCGGTGGACACAGTCGTCTGTGCTGGCCAGAGAGTCCTAGCATCAGCATAAGCCGTGGTGTGGTGAATCAAGTTTCTGCTGGTGGCATCTCAAGTCAAGGGGAACAGTCCAGCAGACACTACGCACTGCTGGCTTCCATGAAGGCAGAACCAGGGAGGACACCCCTTCTCCACTTGGCCTTTGCAAACACTCATCGCATGAAAGAAGATTACCTCTGGTCCTCTATTCTATGAACCAACACCAAGCATTCTGCACAGAAAGACAAGTGGACATTTCATCATCATAACTAACCAAAACACACCACAGTGGTGGTGAAGAAAGAATTCACTTTCTGCGTTGCATAGGGAGCTTAAGATCAGGATGATGGCAAGGAGACCCTCCAACCTGAAAGAGTTGGGCTCATTGCAAAACATGAAAAAGCAGGAATGCCAGAGGAGACAGGCAAAGCTGGTCACTCATTTTAGGAAGCCTTTTATTGTTGTGATAGCCAATAAAATATACTGCAAAAAATAGATATACAATTTTGAATTATAGGTATTAGCAAACTGTATGTTATTTTTTAATATAATGAGTCACATTCCTGTGATTTGTAAGGCAGTGACACATTAGTACAACACTGAGTTGCCAGTGTCGCGTTCTGAATGTATATTTTCCATCTCCATTCCAACATAATAGCATGATCACCCACTTTTAGACACACATCTGACAGGCGCACATCAAAGGGTGCAGTCAGATGCTGCGGACAAGAAAACACTGCGTAGCTCTGAGGCGGCGACTCGAACATGGCGCTATTGTCCAGCTTTTACATGGCACTGAAATGTTCAGGGAATGTAGAAAAAAACACAGGTTTCTATTAAAGCTGCTGTGTTTGGAAACCAAGAAGTTTGTCCAATTTATTTAGACTTTTGTTTTACAATGTATGAAGGAAACAATTCCAGTGACTATCCTTCCAGTTTATAACATAATGAATGTCCAAAAAGTAATTTCACATTTAATACATAAATGGTTGAAATAAAACAGTGGCCACCTTGTAACTTAACAATCATAAAGTGATGAAGTTTATAAAGACGCCCTACTATGAGACTATGACCTCTTTTTTCACACTAATGTAGTTGGTTGAACAATCGTGCATTTAGTCCCAAATTCAAGCTGGAATCATCTGGAAGTGATTTGATATCAATTTTAATGAAGTGATTTGCCAGGCGACAGACGCGAAACATGACGTGAACTTCAGACTGCTCCGAGGAACTGAGAAATCACTGGGAAGTGCCATCTACTTAGAATTGTTTTTTCTTTTTTTAAATGAATAATTCATGGCTGCTAAATCGTAGGGTGGAGTGAGGCAGCAACAGAGAGGAAGAGGAGTGAATACGGAGCGTGAAGTCCGGAGGGGACGCGAAATTACAAGCGCCGCACCCCACAGTTCACTGCAGCACAGTGAAGTTCATTAATCAACTCCGAGAACATCCGGCCACTAATTCAGGTATTAGCCCCAGTCCAAGAATTACGCCACGCGGCTTTTCTCGCTGCCATGTGGCGGTAGCAGCGGCGCCTTGACAGCGGCGACACATTCTGAAAGCCACATTTTTCTGCCTCTAGTTTATTATTGATTCACTGGCTGCTGGACAGTCGGGATATTTTCACAGAGACGCACAATGATGCTGACGGATTAGCTGAGTGCTCAAAAATATGCTGCCCTGTGTGACCCTGGCGCTCCAGGACTCGTCGTTAATTCACAGTGTAATTACAAGTCCCCTGGTAGGAAATCGAGTGTCTCTTTTTCTTCCAGCCGCCTTGGACTGAGACACTGTTGCATTCCTGAGCCAGGTGACCTCCATATGACTTGTCCTCCCATGAGCACGCTGTCTCATTGACTACATTATTGCTCCTTGGCCATTAGAATAAACGTCATATCTTGTCCCCCTTTCACACAACAACCAGACTTTTTTTTTTTCAGCATCCCGCCGCAGCTTCATCTGGAATTTGGATGCATTCATACTGCAGAAGACCACAGGACGAATCTCACCCCCTCTCACAAACGTCTCCGCTCATCAGGGGACAATAGCCTGAGTTCTATATAAGAGGTTTTGAGTAGCCCTGATGTTTCAACAACATATTTCATGATGTCATTATCAGTGTTGGGCAAGGTACTTCAAGTTAGTAACTTAGTTACAGTTACTAGTTACCTCGTTCAAAAGTAACTCTGTTACTTCAAGTTACTCATTACTTTCAAAGTAACTAGTTACTAGCAAAAGTAAGTTTTTTTTAAAACTGTATATTATCGGTGAGCTCAAATATAATATCCTTAGAACAGTCACGGTCATCGGGCTGGGTCGGGAACCAGCGACGTTGGGGGATAATCTGCCGCATTATCATTGTTTGTTTGTGTTGTCTGCTAAACTAGATAGTCGGGCAATAAAGGCTATCTATCCATGTATAAGCGCTAACCCACTTCAAGTGCAATCCTATTACATGATCTAAAGGTGCAACGGCAGTGTGAGTGCAAGTGACCGAATGAGAATACTGAAACTTTTGATGGACATACTTATTGTAATCGTTTAGATGAGAAAGTATACTTTCAGCAGTGCAAAAAAAAACAAACAAAAAAACCACTTAGAAGTAGCAGGAACAAACAATGCTGGTGATCATTTCAACAGCAACACAACTCTACCAGCTGGAAACATGAACTGCAGTGACAACCCCACAGTTGCAATAGGCAGCATGTCTTCCACGACACACCTCGCTCCGAGTATGATGTTCCATTCCACTGATTTCCTTTCCAATCCGATACTGAGTCATGTTCAGGCTGGTATCGGCGATACCGATACTTATATGTATATATATATATGTATATATATGTATGTGACTACACCTAATCATAGCTTCCTTAAGAATACAAGGATGAGAAAATTGTTTATTTACTCTGAAAAAATAAAAGATTAAAACGAATTCTTCTTTAATTATTTGTGAGTATTATTTATGAGTTATTTAATTCCCAGGTATATCGCTGAAAAATAAATTATGGGACGACTCAGCACTGAAAACTTAATCTTATTGGGTTTAATGATCTACAAAAAGGGGGTACAAGCAATTATTATACTGGCAACTATGAACTGAAATTGCTAGTAAAATATTGAAACAAATAATGCCACAATAATGGCACTATTAAATTAATATAAATTATTTTTTTATTGTTATGTTTCAATTGTAATTTAATTGACATTATTGATATATTAATTGAGTATATATATATATATATATATATATATATATATATATATATATATATATATATATATATATATATATATATATATTTAACAGTCAATTTAACAGTTTAAGTTTGATTGAAAATAATACAATATTTGGTAGCTAAAATTATGTTTTATTCATCTTTTCTAGTAAATTTTTCACCAAGACTGTTTTATTGTCATTGCACTGTATAATTTAAAAGACCTACTTTAAGTGGTGAACTACCTAGGAATCCTTCCATGAATTAATCTAGGATAATGTCTGGATGGGTGAGATTATTTTAGTGATTATTTCAGCGATACTCGTACTAATACTTTATTTATTTATTTATGATATAATGAATATTGCAGGAAGAGGAAAATGGAACCTGGCCTTACAAGAGCCGAGGGCCACAGTGAACATGGAGTTACATTCTCACCTTGGTTAGAACTGAGGACAACTATATACACTAAATAAATAAATATAAAATCTACTATTTACTAAATATTGCTGGTCTACATGATAGTTCTTCTGAAACCTTGAGTCTAAAATATCAAGAGACTCTGAATGAAGTGTTGGCTTATGTCGAGTTCAAACCAATCCCCAACAGAATGACATAAATCCACTGACCAACTGCTGATGTATAATGGAGAGTAGTTCAGACAAATATGACCAAAAAAAAAACATTTTATTCAGGTGTGCAACAGTATAATGTTTAAAATAAAAAAAGACTTACTTTCAGATTTTCTTTGTAACCTCTTTGTGTATCATATACATGGTTGTTTTTCTGCACATATGATCAGAACTGGCTTCCGGCCAGCAAAACTGCAATAAGAAACAGCATCCCCCGTTCAGTCACGTTGAGCGTGATATGTCCGCTTCTCCTTAATCCACTGTTGACACTGCATCGCGTGAGGCACAACATTTACAGACATGACGTCCAGCTCAGTATTCCGAGATGCTGACCGGCACCAGCCTCAGGAAGGCTGACCCACACAAACAAGCCCACGCATGGCTTGAGTGAACAATGGCAAAGCTTGGCAACACAAATATGCTCACCCAGAAGTCCTCAAAGCTGCAGAGTTGCCGTTTCTTTAAGAGGTTCCCCATTGGAATTGAAGATGTTAACAAGAGTGTGGGTGTGTGATGTATGTGACAGCAAATAAAAAGACAGCGTTTCACCCCTGGTAAAGAAATAACACTCTTTAGACAGTTAACCATGACTGCTCAACTTTGGGAAAATAATGAAATAACAAAACTTGTATACGACTGGAAGCTTGGTAGTTAATTAGAGATGTGTTCCTGCCAATACAGAAGAAAAATAATATTTCATTACATCGACCATTGTTGACCACTGTCCCTCAGAACTAGCGGGGGTCACAGATCGTCTCCGGGTCCTCACAGTTTGGGATCCACTACTGACATCGCTCTCACACACGTATGAATGTTTCTAATTTACCCTCAAAAAGGGCACAACATTATGACTTCAACTGAATGTTCATGTCTGGAGCATAGTTCATACACATAGATAAAAAGAAAAATACAAATAAAATATGTATAAGTAGGTCCACGGCTCATTGCTTTTACAGCGATGTCACTGTAGAGGCAAAATCACAAGACATACCTCCAATTTTCAGAAGAAGGAAAGTGTCAACAGAAGCGCGCATGAACGATGAATTAATAATTGTTTTTGTGAAAGTGAAATTGTCATTTTGGATGATCTAAATTCAACAGTCAATGACAGTTCTTCTAAATGTGCATTTCTGCCTATGTTCAAGCATGGTTCTGGTGAGACTTCGACTGTTCTGAAACTTGGAGCAACATTTGCGTCTAGATCACTGGAAAACCAATGAGCCATGGACAAACTTGCTCATGTTTTATTTGTACTGTTCAATTTGTCTAGTTTAGTAAGCTAGTCGCCAAAGTTTAATTCAAAACTGTGAGTTTCTGCTGTTGTTTATATTGAGAAAAAAAGAAAAGTCTGTATGTGAGTGACATCATCAGTCATCACAGGCCAAACAGCAAAGATCCCAAAACAATCTGAAATCCAAGAACTATGATTTGTGCCTGTTTGAAATACAGAAACCAATTTTTCATACTTTTTTTCTACATTTTTTCTTTTTTTTTATCTTACTGAACGTAATTATCATGACTTCAGCACTTTTCAGTAGCACATTTCTTTAGTGCTGATTTTAAAAGCCGTGTCTCCAACCCTCCTGTTGTAGACTGTACACGTCTTCACAATACTGTGAAACGTTCCACCCTCTACACTTTACTGTCAGTGTTTGGAAGGAATGTGGAGGAAGTGAATGAGCTTTGAAGATAATTAATTACTTCATCAGCCCTGGATCATCAGTGCTAAATGACGAGGTTCACATCCCAGTGGCATTCAGACTCCAAATCTAATCGTTTGTAACCGAAAAGTAATGCAACACAGAAGGCAAGTGTTCTTGCACGGGTAAAAGCTTATGCTCTTGGAGGTAAAATGAAGACTGCAGAGAATGGTATGTTACTGCAGTCTTTTCTCACTAACCCTTATTATTTGTTGCATATCTTTAATGTTTCTGTTTTTTTTTGCATCTTTCCGGGGAGATCCCGAGGTGTTCCCAGGCCAGACCGGAGACATAATCTCTCGACTCGCCCGGAACACCTCCCCAGGGAGGCGTCCAGGGGGCATCCGGATCAGATGCCTGAGCCACCTCAACTGGTTCCTCTCGATGTGGAGGAGCAGCGGCTCCACCCCGAGCTCCTCCCGGATGACCGAACTCCTCTAACTCTCTAAGGGTGCGCCCAGCCACCATGCGGAGGAAACTCATCTCAGCCGCTTCTATCCGCGATCTCATCCTTTCGGTCATTACCCAAAGCTCGTGACCGTAGGTGAGGGTGGGAACGTAGATCGATCGGTAAATCCAGAGCTGCGTCTTGTGAATCAGCTCCCTCTTCACCACGACGGTCCGATACAGCGACCGCATCACTGCTGCCTCTGCACCAACCCGTCTATCAATCTCACGCTCCCCTTTTCCCTCACTCGAGAACAAGACCCCGAGATGCTTAAACTCCACCACTTGGGGCAAGAACTGTCCACCGACCTAGAGAGAGCAAACCACCTTATTCCGGTCGAGAACCATGGCCTCAGACTCGGAGGTGCTGATCCTCATCCCGGCCGCTTCACACTCGGCTGCAAACCCCCTCAGTGCATGCTGAAGGACCCGGTGCGATGAGGCCAGCAGAACAACATCGTCCGCAAATAGCACAGATGAAATTGTGTAGTTCCCGAACCGGATCCCCTCCCACCCCTGGCTGCGCCTAGAAATTCTGTCCATAAAAGTAATGAACGGAACCAGTGACAAAGGACAGCCCTGGTGGAGACCAACATGCACCAGGAACAAGTCGGATTTACCGCCGGCAATGTGAACCATGCTCCTGCTCCGGTCATACAAGGAGCGGACAGCCCCTAGCAGAGGGCCCCGCACCCCATATTCCCAGAGCACAGTCGAACACCTTCTCCAAATCCACAAAGCACATGTGGAATGGTTGGGCGAACTGCCAAATAACAAATAACACTTGCATAAATGCTCAGATGTGACCAAAAGAAGGATGCGAGTGCCACTTTCTTAGTGCTGGTGGTTTCAAAATACTCTTGTTTTGGCTTGGACTGTGTTTAACCCTAACAGTTGTCAAGCAACATAGCGTTGGGTCATTTACTTGTTTACGATCTGAAAGGAATCCGTTTCCGCACATTGAAATTCAAATAATAATTACAGAGCTCCTCCTCAACCGTGTGCTACTTAACCCCTGACCCAACCGAACACTGCCGTCTCAAGGCTACTCATTATATAGGAGAGAAATTACTTCATAATGTTTGTTGACTCAACCCTCCAGTAGCAGCAACACCAAGGAGATAATTACTGGAAATTACACAGGAACATGGAAATGTAGCGCAGAGAGGCCTGGCAACTCCACAAATTATTCATGTGATGGCACCGTTTCAGCAAGAGAGGTGAGTCGTGTTGAGGAGGGAGAAGCCTTTCTTTTATATAACTGCACACTCTCCAAACAAGGTGCATGAGAACAAGATGTAAGGTTCCAAACTGATCTATAAATGGATGGAACATGGAACATGGAACAGAAAACAGCTTGCTGCAGGGTATAAAAGTCTTAATGAAAGAAGTACATGCTGAGTCAACAAATCAGACTAGGTCTTGAACATACTGTGACTGAAAAAGAGTCCTATAAGATCTCTAGCTGGTCTCTGACCAAAGAAACTCATCAGAATTCCATTTCATGCCCACTGAGATGCCTTCAAACTGTCGCCAGAGCGAGCGGCTTTGAACACAGCACTGATGTGTTCTCCTTCTCCTGAATCCTTGTGGCACATCCGAGCAGCTGGAAGACAGATGGTGAACCAAAAAGCTGTGTGAATGTCTGTCCTGCTACAGATGAGGTAGGATATCAGACTTGGATCAGAAACCCATCTGAAGAAAAGAAGAGAGGATTCAACACTCTGCCGTTGCAGATGCATTTTCAAGTCTCACTACACCTTTGCCAGACAAACACTGCTCTTTTGGATTGAGATCCCTGGTTTTACACCACCACTCCATCTGTGTTTCATCAGTGGGGATCCTCAGAAGAAGACACCCTTTCCATATCTGAGGCCCAGGCCAACACATCCTCGATCCCACTGGCATAATATATTGACATTAGGAAAGTGGACTTTTGTGTCCTTCACTGCCGAATGCTTGAGCATATAACACTGTAGGCAGCCTTGAGCAGTTCACGTCTAACATGAAAGGAGCATTTTAGTCATGGTGATATCATCACTAAAGAGAAGGATAGATAAGTGTCAATAGCAACTGACAGTTCCACCCATAGAAGCCCCCACTGAAACACCAATGCATGTGCCTCAACCTGCAGCACTGAAGGCTGCTTTTGTCGTCAGTATAAGACGCAAAAGTCCACTTTCCCAACGTCAGCATGGGAGTGAGGATGGGCCGCTTTGGCACCAACCACTGTGTGTAAGAACACTAGTTTTGTTTATTTACTGATGACATCTGATGTTTACAAGAGATGTGGGGTGGACAAAGACCCGGGATGCGGAACTTTAGGTGGAGAAATGTGCTTTTGAAATGATTGGGCAAGTGTTATTGTCATATAGAGCTGAAAGAACAACTGTTCCGAAAGCCCAGGCTTCAGCTCAGGTTTGTTGGACTGAAAGGCAAACTGGAGTTGCTGTCAAAGTTCTTTGAATGCCTTGGCTTCTTTCTTCCTCCCTCTTCTTTTTTAATTCAACACATTGTTTTTATTCCTCCATGGAAATGTGGGTTTATAAACAAACAAAACAACAAACTAATGCCTGACACATTTTGATATCAAACTCAGTTCTAAAGCAATTTGTGTTTCGGTTCGGCATACAGTATATAATGAAGCACATTACCAGTCCCTCCTGGTCGGGGTATAACGCAGACACATTACAATTCACAGTGACTACACAACTGTGTAATCACATTGCTTTCCGCCACATTCCCAACGATGTGTGTTGCTTTGTCAAATGTGTTTTTGTCTGCCGTTGATCTCTAATTTCATCACAGACAAAGTCGGCTGCGCCCTCCGAGAGAGATAAGACAAAATGTACACAACCCAATGACAAATCACAGGTTATTCACAAGATTTGATATAATACACTGACACTCCAATGATGCAATTCATCTCCATCATCCAATATTCCACTTTGAGCTGCAGCTGTAAAGGAAGCTGGCGATGTCGCCGGGAAGGAGGGAATTAGTAGACAGAAGAGGGAAGAGGAAAAAAAGAGGCACGGTGGGCTCTGGGATAAGTCGGCATCTGCATATCAAAGACAAGTCAGTGGATTGAGCCTGGAAATTAGGTGAAGAAGAAAACCTACATTTACATACGGCTACAGAAACAAAGAGTCCATGTGGTGGGTGTGAAGTGGAATCCAAGGGGAACGAGTCATTCAAGGGACAAAGGGAAATATTCTTTCTTCAGAGTGTCGTGGCTACACGAGTCAAGAACACGTGTTTAATGGGAGGTGGGGGATCAAAGTTCTGATTTACGTGAAAAGAAAACTAAGCTTACCATAGTGATTCAGAGATCTCTTTTTTACTCCTTTGCAAACCCCGGATTTGAAGCCATACCTGAGCGAGGTAGGACTCGTAACCACTCCATTGAGTCCAGGGCTCCATTAGGCCAGAAAATACTACGACTCCTCAGCGGAAAATGTAACATGTAGTATTCTCTCAATGGATCTACTCCTCGTCTCAGTTGACATACCATGCTTATCTTGGCTGGACGCTAGCTGGTGTACTCACGCTGGTATTTTTGATCTGCAACCATTTTATGAGATCTTTCGAGATCAAGTTCGCATCCTCAACACCTTTTAATGACGCAGTTGTGATGCACACGGCATACTGATACAGCCACGTATAATAATGGTACAATATTGATGCGGTTGAACTTCCCCACTATGGGACTAATGCAGGCCATCTAATATAATCTAATCTAAAATGTCTACGACTAAAGCATTTGTCGCAACATCGGTGGCTAAGCATCAGAGAAGTTTTGTATTAGAAAAAGCGGTTAAACTCAAGCAAGTACATGTCCAAACTTTTGAAAGCAGCTGGAGAAGTAGAACAATATGATTATTATTACGATATGATTCTTATTATTGGACGAAACAGTCCTTGACACTTGACTTTGTGTTTAGTTACCTTTTTGGTGGCACATTAATTTGGTACGACATTCTGATTTCAGATCTACGATTGTAAATGAGGGTTTGAATGAAACGCCGCGGTTTCAACAAGGAATGCTACATCATTCTGCAGTGAAGGCGTGCCTACTTTCACACTGTGTTTGAGAGACAGTGCATGTCTGGGAGGAAACAAATTACATGCTCAGTGTGCAGTGAAGTTTCATCTGCAAGTGACTTCAAACGACGTTTAAATATCTTGACGATTGCGGTGGAGTAAGAGGAAGGACAGTGGCAAGTTCGCCTCATCTCTCAGTGCAGCAATATAGAACAGCATCACATAGAATAGGAGGTTGGGAGCTGCCATGATGGAGGCTTGGGACCGACTCACAATAGAATTACGATCTACTAACCTGTCCATCCCAATTGACTGGTTGGTTACCATGTAGATCATGGTCAGATTTAACAAAGTATGGGGAGTATCAAAGAAGCTTTGCGAAGCCTCAGAGCCTTCTTTTGACAACTTTCAGCTACCTGTCTAATGGACCCTCGCTTCAATTGTAAACCAAAACAACCAACCACTGTTCACTGAAATGGCGACACTGTTTCATGAAGCTTCATCGATTTACGTTCTGGTTTAGCTCATTTCAAGATAGGCAATACGTCAACCAAATGTTCTGAGTGGAGGGTCTGTGAACACGCCTGTGCTGTTGAGATTTTTATTTTTTCTGAGACCTTTTCTTTTTTTTTGTCTCAGTCAGACAGATGATATCTATTGCATAGAAAGCTGCCATGCCAGGAACTGCAAGATGATCTTTGTTTCCCACAGACGTGAAATGAGGTGAAGAGGAAATCTCTGCATGAGTGGTCTTAGGGGTTATTCTGAGCCAAGGTCACTGGACTGCAACGGTCTGTTGCTGTTAGATGCAGTTGTAATGCTATTATGAACCTCACAGTTGCTGTTGTTGTTACACAGATCCACACGTTTCATCGATGTGTATGACTCACACTGCTCCCTGCTGCTCCCTAGATGCTTTAGATAACCTTGCCAGCATGAATGTTTACTCTGGTGTTACTGTAAACTTCAATGCTTAAAGATGGGAATGTCAGTCCTGGACACTCTATCCAAAAAAAGAATTCCAGAATTTTCATTTTTGGTTGGACTGATTTATTAGAGACTCGAGAGTTGGCCACAGTGAGATGAAAAGCAAAACACAAACAAAATAAACAGCTTCTGTTTCTGAAAATGGCTGAAGAACCTGATGCAGAATATTTTTAACTTTACCAGATCACTTTATGCACAATAAATATGAATTGGCCCCAGAGGCTTGGTGAAATGGTCGGTAATGATAATGTGATGACCACCCACTCCTGTTCTTGGGTGCCAACATGGCGCATTCATATTCCTTTTCCCAGTTCCAAGGGAAGACGTTTTCTTGTCTATGCATCCTTTCAGTGACTCTTTCAGATGAACACATACAAGCCTTTTACATGGCGTTCCAGACGTCGGCTATAGTGACCTGTTTTAATTCCCCGATTCTACTAAAAAGACCGAGACATGCGCTTTGTCAGTTATTCGCTGGTAATCAGAAGAGAGCGTCACCAACGGCAGGGAACAGGATAAGTGCAGCGGTGGTTGCACTTCGCCATTTGCATGGAAATATCTTTTGACTCGGAGACGGCTTAAATTGCACAGGTGCAATACAATCCAGAGATCATTTAGTCAAGCAAGGGCAGGAAAATAATTTGTATTGCACATTTGAAACTGACAGCCGCTCAAAGCGCGAGACTGGAGAGAGGGAGACGGTAAAATGAAAGCCGGCATGAGGGGCGGTGAGGCAAATTGGAATCAGAAGAGCACTATTTTGAGGAAGAGAGGCAGAAATTATTCACGTTTATCGTTGCAAATGCAAGCGTAAAAACAATTTGGAATCAACCAGAATGACATGCAAGACATGGAATGATTTAGCATGATTGAAAAATACTGTTTACCTTGTCATAAGGAGAAGAAAGATACCTTACTTTACTGTCAACACAAAAACAACAACCCATTTTGGCGGTTTTCAATATACTGTAATTGTAAATATGTCAATGATCAAGGAGGATTTAAGGTTGTTTAAACATATACAAGAGCCGCTTCTACTAGTAAAGAAACACTTTAAAAGCATTTTCATCACATGCTCACTGCTGAAAAAAAGAGAAATGAAAAACTAGGATTCACTCTTTAAATGCTCCTTTGTTGTCATGCTTGGTCGTACGGCATAAGAGCACACCTACGCGCAGGAAACACAGCAAAGCAAATCAATATGACCTCCATCTAACCTCCGCCTTAAACTCTGAGGTGCACCTTGAATTGTTTATCGGTTTCTGCAGTTCTAAAGGCGCTTCCTCTTGAAAATCCATGCAAGTGCCCTACTTATTCAGCAAAGAGGCATATTCACGTCGAAGGCAGCGTCAAGGACACGCGGCGCCACAATTGAGAACCGGCCCGCCAAATTGCCCGCAACTTCAATTTAACATCAAGTCGAACTCCAACCTGGCGGATATTAATATTATTTAGAGTGTGAAAAATATCGGCCAAGCATGAATATTTCATGGATTTTGCATTGGTGGAGAGTGCCTCGACAAAAGTACGGCACCTTCAAAGTTATTTGTTGAGAAAGAAATGATGCAGTAATCTAATATGACTCCATGCATCCTGGAAACCTATCCAGTAAATAAAACATGACCAGAATCAAGATGTCAATCACGCTTTATTCCAGAGCTGAAGACGGGACAATTGCTTTTAGACATGGGATAATTAAACAGACAAACTTTGAGGTAGTGAAAAGCCATATTCAGCAGCTCAACGCCAATGGAAGTGAAGTGAATTTTACATATTTGTACATTCCTATTTATTAAGTGTGCAACATCATGACAAAAATATGGCCTCTTAAATAGAGACTGAGTGCCACCGACAACCTGATAATGTTGGCCTCTGTGTGCACAATCTTAAGACAGATTGGTCTGCAAATACATGACCTTGTCTGTTAGCCAGGTGCCAGCCAGACGCCTCCTGTGGCTTTGATTCTTCCAGATTCTACTGTTGAATAGTGGCGCCAACAACTAGGCACTGTTCCTCGCAAGCTGCGACCACCAAGCGATGAGCTGACCGGGCAGAATTCCTCAAGTCATTCACTGGTGAGTGCACAAATGAACTCACCCATTTGCTTCCGACCCTCTGATCTGTGAGCTTGGTGTGGAAGTCCATGGTTCCAGCTATTGTTGTGACTGTTGGCCGTCTGTTCCATCTTTTGCTTTAACATAATTAAAACTAAGTTAATCCTCTGCTTATCCAAATTTGGGTCACAGTGGCCCTGAGTTTCCTTTCACCAGAAATCTCCGCTTCTGAGGGAACATTCCCAAGCCAACTGAGCATGAGTGTTTTTACAGTGTTTGCCCCAGGGTGTCTTGAGCACCTCCCCAAAGAGAGTTGCTTCCACAGGCTTTTTCTCAATGTGAAGGATGTAGTCTGAATCTCTTATAGAGGAGTGAGCTCTTCAGCCTCCCAGATTCACACCGAAAATGGCCACGGTTTGCAGCAGCCCCGCACCGCTTCATGCAAGGAGGCCACTCAAGCTAAACCTGGTTTCTGCCCAGTGCAGGACGCATCATCATGTTACTAAAACACGTGAGATTTGGAGTGATATTGACACATTTAGAGACCAAAACAAGTGACGCGAATGCGATTTTGTGTTTAATACTGGTTAAATACAAGCAAAAGCCACGTTACGTTACGAATTTATCATAACGGAGAAAACGTTTACATTTAAATTCATTGTGATTTGCCACAGCCCACAATGTTTTTTCATCTCAGCAGCAATTTGACCAAAAATCGTGGCTGCTTTGTGAGTGTTGTCTGTGCATTCTGCATTCTTTTTATTTCATAGCGGCAAAAGCTACTTTTGATGTGAGTCAGGGCTAAAGCAGAGTCCTCCACCCTCACGGTTAAAACTCCTTTTGGCCACTATCAGTCATGAACTCGGGTTAAAGTAGGAAAGTAAATCGAGAGCTTTGCCTTTTGACCGAGATTGTTCTTCACCACGACCATGACAGGTACATAGCCGCATGACTAAGGCCACATCATTGCTGCATCTCTGCCCTGCGGTGGAAAAATGTGTATATCAATAATAAATGCAATATACCCAGAAACTCTTCTCTCTGCATAAACGAGATAGTCAACATGAGTCAGGCAGAGCTACAAGACAGCAACAAATACATGAAGGGAAAAGTCGTGAACTGTCCGCAGAGTCCGACAATGAAATTATTGGGAAGAAATGTGATGTCAGACACAAAGAATAAATAGTCATGATGACGTGTGTCATGACGAAGTGGTGAGACTTCATGTGACCGTCCTCATTTTCAGAGAGAAGAAGGTGGCGCTCATGAGAGGTTACATTGCAATAATTCTTTGAAGGCAAAGCTGAGAGTGCCATCTAGTGAGCTCTGAAAATGAGGACACTGTTTCACGAAGGCTCAACATTCAGTCACGAGATGTGTGTGGTTCGTGCGTTGCATGATGTGTTTTGGTGTCCGATGCTGTGACTCTCCTCCATGACAATTTTCCCGCATGGTCTCTTGCATTTGGTCAACAAAACCATCCCTCAAATGCGAGACCCTTCCTAAGACAACATCAACTAATTCCTTCTGGTTGCTTCAGTTGTTTCCCTCACCCCTCGAACCAGTGAGAGATCCAAGACAAATGTTCACAGCACTGAAAGATCCAAACGCTGTGAGATGGTTGGCGACTGCAAGTATTGCTGCTGAGTGGAGATTTCAAAAGACGCCTAATGAGACTCAGCAGCGTCACTTTGTCCCTTGATGAGCTAATTTTCAAACTATAATTCTGGCATAATCTGGATCTGGTCCCTTTTTCTCTCCTGGCCATTCAACCCGAACGATTGCTGGAATGGAAATGGCGGCTGATCTGCAGTGTCTGAAAGTGTTCATCCACACCAAATCCAAATACACACTCAGACAAGATATTTAGATTTACGCTCTATGAATCGCAAAAAAAAATCTATATATATGAAAAATACATGAGCTAAATATGGATATTGTCCTAAGATATTCATGCAATGTGTTCTCCTGATGTGTTATCTGACCCAGTGGAGGGTTCTCCAGGACACACACAATGCAGAGCTCTGCCCTTGATCAGTGTCAGTGCTAACAACATGCAAATGAGCAAGACGGAGAACAAAAGAGTGACGGAGAATGTCTGATTTTCTCCCTGTATACTCGCATAGATAGACCCTCATCATCCCAGCGAGATTCGTGGAGCATTCACCACAAACAGTGAGAGACCCAGGTTTTTCAGAGTTGACAGTTTTCTGGAGAACAGCTATACGATAAGTCTCAACTCCATCGTCTCCTCGCAGCTCTCCACAAACACATCTGTGCAAACACAAACGCACATGCAACCCCTCCAATCCTCACAGCCGCTGCGCAGGGATCCTAATCCTTTGTTTTAGAGCTTTGGCTCTTTGCTAAGGTGGAATTTTAATAGTCATGAAGCATAACAAGCAAATATTATTAAGTGCTAAATACACCAGATGATGGAGTGCATTTATAAGCCTTGTAAATATGAAGGGAATATTTCACAAGGAATGAAAGAATGAAAGCATAATAGGCTTGTCAGGAGAATTTTTCATGATTTTCTGTTTCTTGGCAATGAAAGAAAATATTTTCCAAAATTGCAAATGAAATGCAATGTTTGGTTAAACATATTGGAAGAATAAATGGGCATGTCTTTATTCAATAATGACAAAAAAGGTCAGTATTTTGAATTGAGTTGTGACTGTCATTGTATAATCCATCCATCTATCCATAATAAATGACATATTATCATATCAATATGTATGGTGTTTACACAAATGTTTATTTTTTAAAAACAATTCTAGGTTGGATGACATACATTTATACATATATCTTGAGGTAACCACTGCTGAGTCCTATTCATGGTTGTGGGGAGTGTTGGAGCCTATCCCAGCGGTCATTGGGTGAGAGGCAGGAGTACACCCTGCACAGGTCACCAGTCCATCGCAGGGCACACACACACCAGTCACACACACACACACACACCCAGGGGCAATTTTAGAGTGTCCAGTTGACCTAGTGTGGCAGAAAACAAGGGTACCCGCTGAAAACTCAAACCCAGAAAGGTCCAGAGCCGGACTTGAATCCTGAACCTTCTTGCTGTGAGGCAGCGGTGCGAACCATTTCACCACTGTGCCGCCCAGTTGGATGACATATAATCTCTAAATCACTGCCTTTACTTCCTCTGTCATTCCATGGCAAACAGAAAAATATTTTGATGGACAGGTGTTGTTTTATCTTACTAGCGTTAACTTGAACTTACCTGAAGGTCATTTGAAATATTTGTCCCAAGTTGACCTGCTGGCTTTTGTTGTTGTATCCATGCAGCATTTCACCAAACAGCGTGTCATTGAAGTGAACACCCTGCCGTGGGCATTTCGGTCCCTCACAGTTGTCTGTCAGCAGAAGGCAGGAGCGTCCGTCTCCTGCCAGCTTGTACTCCTGCACGCACCTGCAGAGAAGAGGGGGGACTGTCAGCAGGTGAGAATGTGACACATGTGAGATGCCACGCTGAGCGTAGCCGACAAGCTCAAATGAAGCCCAGTCTCATTTCAACGTGGTTTGAATGAAACACACACTAAAAAAAAAGAAATACAATTGTGGGAAGTCAAGACAAAAAAACAAGCCATTTTAACCCATGTTTTGTAGACCATACCTTCTTGTGCAAGTAGGTATTGTTTCTACTGCAATGATACCTTCTTGTACAAGTAAAAAAGGTACTCAGACACCGCTGACCTCCACCCATATTGTGACATATGTGAGTATTGGCATATCAGCCCATCACACAATTGTGATATTAATGCTATTCAAAATTGAAAGGACTATTTTATTTTCATCACTTGATCAGAAGATTGTCACTAGAAGAAGGGCTCAAGGATGATATTGGTATTGGTATGAAACTAACATGCAAGTCAATGAAAGTCATTTGACTTGCAGTGCAGCTGGCCCTGTCACTTGAAACCTTGATGAGCGGATGAAAATCGACATCATATTGCAGTTCACACCTATAATTTTACAGTGTCATTGTTCTAAATGTGTTTTTTTTATCATTACCAAATGAATAATTTCTTTATCATTCAAAATATTGATGTCATTAACATCAATTCAACGGAGATAGATGGAACTACAGGGGGCAGCAGTGTTTCTGACACCACTCAGATGAGAGTTGGTCCAGTTAGCACGGCAGTGTGTGCAAGAAATGATCGTGCCAAGGAGGTCAACCTGGAGCTCAACGCCCAGAAGACAGTGGAGATGGTCATAGACTTCAGGAGAGTAACAGTTTCTCTGTCCCCTCTCATGTTGGCTGGTTCACCCATTTCCATTGTAGACTCCTTCTGCTGGTGGAGTTCTACACAGCCATTCTCCAGTCCATCCTCACCTCCTCTATCACCGTTTGGTACAACAGCGCCACCTCCAGGGACAAGAGCAGACTGCAGCACATCGTACGTTCTGCTGAGAAGGTGATCGGTCACAGCCAGCCACCTCTTCAGGACCTGTATGTCTCCAGGACCCAGAGACGTGCAGGTGGGATCAGAGCTGACACTTCTCACCCTGAACATGGACTGTTTGTTCCTCTTCCCTCTGGCAGGAGGCTACAGTCGATCCAGACCAGAACCTCCCGTCACTACCTTCCCCTCAGCCATCAGACTGTTAAATTTCTGATCAGCCTTTGTAGTTTGTGGGTTATTTTTGTTTTTATTATTTTAACAGCACTTTATTTCGAAGCACTTTCCTAGTTGGCAATAAATTCTATTCTGATTCTGATTCTGAGGATCTAGATGGTAATACAGAAAATGTTCTTTTCTGTCAAATGATCGTCTCCTGAAAACTTAGCACTTGTTTTTTAATGTCACAATAAATCCACTTATGCTGTCGCAGGCAGTCCTTGCTAAAAGGTTTCAAGAATCCTCCTCAAACTAACAAGCCAGACAAGTGAGGACAGAGTCGTCCTAGAGGGACAGTTAAAGCCTCCGGGGTTATTGTCCATGAGAGTTGGACGGATGGAGTGTGGGATTGGCAGAAGAACCTTCAGTCATGAGGACGATGTATCACTGCGGCAGAAATACACATTCTTGTACCGCTTTAATCTCCTAATGCAGCAGTGAAGAATGACCCCGCAAATCCTGACCGATCACATTCCCATTCAATCTGTTCGACACTCGTCAATGTCCGACATCAGTGTTCACGATTAGCTACATGAATTTATGTGACCGAAACAGATCCATCAGCTCCTGCTATTCGACGCACATTTTTCAGACTCACTGTTGCAGTACAGCACAGTCGCCAAATAGCATTTTAATGCAGGTGTGTTCGCTGCGAGTGACAGGAAGCCTAATGTTCTGTTGAACTGTATGTCGTTCCTCATGGTCGACCGTGTGCTCAAGGAGGAGAGGACATCCTTCCACTGTCAGCCTGTTCTTGCTGCAGTCATTTGTTCAAAACTTTTTGTCACCAAGTCACTCCATTGTTTTTTGTCAACAGACAAATGCAATACCAAATTGAGTACAGTCGAGAATTAAACACGTAGCAGACGCCCTCAACTGACCTTTTTATGGAATGGAAGTTATTATTATTATTATTATTTGATTAAAATGGGACATTCAAGGCAGCCTGTCCATCATCCAAAGAATGTCACGGCACTGGCAGCTGTTCTTTATAGTTTTCTCACAAAACCATATTAACACAAACAGACTTAAAAGTAGCACCAGTTTCTTTTTCTCATGGTTGTGAAGAGGTACCGAGCCCCATGCACTGTGATTCACTGTGAGCACAGTGAGACAGTTTATTCCAACGTACCCCGAAGGCGCATAACAACATTCATGACAACATCACATCATAAGGTGCTAGTTTTAAAATGTTTAAAATAATTTTTCTTTTTCTCTCCTCGACCTCTGACCCCATTTTTGGGAATGAAAAATGAACATCATATATATATATATATATATATATATATATATATATATATATATATATATATATATATATATATATATATATATATATATATATATATATATAGTCAGCACAGGATATTTTTTCATGGCCATGAAGTAGTTCAGTAGTTTTTCTCTTTGGACCTCATGTCCCCTCGGAGCAGGGGTGTCATCCCGCCACCTGACGTTGACTTAGGTATATAAAATAAATGCATTTTCCATGTAACAAAAATGAAGTGACTATAAGTAATCTTATTCAGAATTTCACAAAATGATGTGTACTTATCTAATAACTACCATTGACAAACAAAAAAATGTGGTCATTTTATGGTCAACAGTCCCGGTGCAAAACTGAGTGAATTTTTATAAAAAAATTCCAATGGAACAATTTTACTTCTCTCTGTATTTTTCTATTTTCTGTCAAGAAAATGTGTTTTTGAGGGACCCCATTCTGGTCCGCACTTATACTGGAGTAAATTGGTCCCCTCAAGTGTTTCTTTGACGAAGAGTTTATTCGCTTCCCAGGCGATGTATAAAAGAATATCCTCTTTGGTCCAATAGAAAAACCGTCTTCAGTGTTAGTCATCCTCACCCACAAAACATGAGCACGTTGCTGGAACTCGGGTCATGTTCAAGGGGCACAAGCTGCTGCAGACACAGCTGTTCACATCCACCGTTAAAGCCGTCGGTGCAGTCAATGCCCTGGGAGTAGTCATAGCAACCCGAGCCGTCCTTCATTGGCCGCAGCCCATCAGGACACTGCAGGAAGAGAAAAAATGGAGAGAAAGGAAGCCGGGTCAGTAGGAGTGAGACAGGGAAGAAGCATGAATAGATTAGCGAGAGCGAGGCGCAGGGGTCAGCATGTGCATTTTAATTAGAAGCACTGTGGGAGCAAAGATAGCAGCGTGTTAGAAGAGGGATTCTTGAAAAGAAAAGAGAGAGAGAAACATCATGTTGAAGAACGAGAGCAGAAATGTTGAGGCGCCGGGAATTTGATCAACTCAAATCCGGGATTTCCTCGGCCAATTTCATCCTGGTGATGAAAACTCAATTTGCCGGGAATTACATTTTTATGGATTTATGACGCAATAAATTCAAATCATTTCTTCATGTTGCATCAAACTTTTAGTTTTAATTAGAATTAGAAGTCAAACAGGCTCATGTTGAGTAACTTGAATAATTCAACAGAGGGTCAGACACTATCAGATGTTATTATTATTATTATTATTATTGTTAATAATAACTATTTTGATAAAATAGTTAAAAAGTTATTTTAATAATAACTGTTATTATTAACAACAACAACAACAACAACAATAATAATAATAATAATTGCGTATTTATTTATGCTTTAGTAGGATTTTGAAACAAATGAAATCAGTATGTTCACAAATACTTCATGAATCCACTACAATTCAAGTTATTCCATTTATTTTTGTCTCCATTCCTCATTCTACAAATAGTAACAGTCCTACCTGAGCACAAGAAGGGACGTAATTGTGTACAGTGAATTTCTGAACTTCAAAGTTATGGGGTTAAATTTACCGAGCAACAACCTTGCTCAAAATGTTCTTGCGTCGACTTGTGTCATTTTGTCTAATAAGTTTGTATGCACTTTTGTCAAGGACAACATTAAGTCCTCAGTATTCAATCCCAAAGGAGTTTAATGGTGTTTAATATTCAATATATCATGTTTGCTTAGAACACCTGCTCCAAGGACGACGTTGTGACAGATTCTGACAGATCCAGGACCAGCTGCTTCATTGAAAATAAGATGTTTTCCCACAAAACTTGCAATGTACAGTTGGATATCATGAAGACACAAGTATCCATGGTGAAACATTGGCTGCAGAGGGCAACAACTTAGGGAAACCATGGTGTGGGGCCTGCAGCTGTGCCAGTAAGACAAGACAAACACATGCTCACAACCAAAAACACACCCATCTTGGTTAAAAGTCGCTCCACGAAACCTGTCAGTTTAATATGTATGCTGTTTATGCAGTGAGGGCATCATCAATCCCATGATGTGGGCTATGAATAGGCATCATACGTGTTATTTCTACATGTAAATAATTCACCATTTGTAAAGGTGGCAGTTCCCTGCTAATACTGTGGATACCTCCTGAAACATGGAAGAACACAACAGGGCCCCTTTAACTTAAATTTCTTTCAGACAGTCATCACTGATGTTGAATCAAAGGCGTAACATATGGTTACCGTTGATGTTCCCCAATGTTCTCTGAAGAGAGAGAAAACACTGGCTGAATGATTTAGCTGACAATTTCTACCATGGGAGGAAAGCCGAGCTGATATATGCAGGAAAATATGTTGCTCCCCATAAAGCAGCTACATAGATAACAGACGCCTTTACGGATAAACCTAGCTTCAGCACATGATCTGCTGATTGTTCGTCGTATTTCACCCCCAAATATAAGTACGTTTAGAGAGAGAAACAGCATTGCAGTTTAGACTATCAGCCTCCCACCAACTGCTTGTCATAATGAAAACAAAAAAACAAACAAATAAAAAAACAGATGCAGTGGAAATACACGGTGAACCTGAACAACAAATTCAGATTGTTTTCATAAAGTACAGCACGATGGACACTATTATTCCCAGATGAAATGGCCAAATGCTTTCTTCATATCACACTACACCTCGCCCTTCTGTCCCTGGAGGATACGGGACTCGACAATGGGCTGGCTGGTCTTCTAACAGCACCCTGGAATGAACTTCACCCAGAAGGCTTTTTAGAGTGATGCTTCAGTAAGTGGCACACATCTTCTGGTCCCCATTTTTTTAAATGAATAGGGTGCACAGGGGGACAGAAGCGCTGCTGTTGTAAGCACAGGTTCAGACTTGAGGCACGCATAAGGGTGGAGCATATAGGCAGCTCAGTTGAGTTGATGAAAACCTTAGTACATGGTGGAGTAGCGTATCCACCAAGTTTCACGACTAATAGCAAAAAAATAAAAAATAAAACTACAATATTCTATATCCTGGCCGATAAGCGTGAGGTACAGATGTAGTCAACAACTGCAAGATTATGACGTTGAAGAACACAAGTCATAGGAAGTTACATTGAGCTTTCCCAGTCATGATCTTCTCTAATATCCATTTCATTTATTTGACTATTTTTGTATAATTTGTCAGAAAAAACTACTAGATATAATCCCTTCTTGTTAACACAACTACACAAGTCTTTTATTGACTCTGACACCAGTGACTCTCAGGTCATATGGTGACACGGTAATTGGGCGTGACCTTACATGAGTCATGAACTTTCGACGGTGAAGCGACAGATATCGACGTCTACACAGGAGCCACAATGAGAGTGCTGACGTACCTGATTCTCCCAGAGGATTTCATTAACAAGCCCGAGAGTCCTGCATTACAACACAGATCTCCATCTGATTTTTTTTAATGCAAAGAGAAAAATAAAGCATGCATCTTATTGATTTTTTTTTCTATGTCACATTTAATACTCAAATATGAAACTCTTGGCGAAACAATGCTCATGCACTCTAAGGCAAACCGAACAAGACGGAAGAAGCTCTTCTCCGTTGACCTTTCAGTCAACTTTTGCTCACCAGAAACATGGTTTACATATGGTGCGCATGCTTTTTTGTGAACCTGCTATGCCTTCTACGTTTTTGTTTTGCAAGAGCATTGCACAGCAACAAGCAGCAAGTGAACTACATCTTTATAAGTATTTTGTTGAAACATCTGTGTTCATGGAGAATCGTTTTAAACATCAAGGGAGAAGATTTTATGAGGAAAAATATTCATTTCTGTCTGGACAATGCCTCAGAGGACACGACAGGCAAGGCTGTTTTTTTTCTTTTTTTTCTCTTTGATAGATTTCTGGTCACAAACAGAGCTCCATTTGGATGTCTCAGATGAAGGAGACTGGGCCGGTGGTTAGTCGGATAGTCACATTGGTCACAACTGCAAGGTAGAGGACAAACGTTCAATAACCACTGACACCAACAGCAAAACAAAAACATATAAATAGCAACCTTTAGTATTATTATACGTGTTATTATTCATGAAAACAATAATAATAACAATAAAACATTTTTAAAAAAAGCATAATAAAAGAGCTTAGTTTACATGCCACACAGGACTGGAGACATTCATCCCAGCGAGACGAAGCTGTGCTAATAACTGCCTGTAATTCTCTATTGTCACGCAGCACTTTATGGCTGAATAAAAGAGCTTAAGGTTAGTCATTAGCAAAACTCTCTCGCCGCATGTTCTCTCCGCTTCGGCAAACTCACCCAAGACTTGAGGCGGCGCAAAATGAGGGTTTGCATTTCAGATCAATTAATTCCAGCAAATTCGAAGGAGTCGGATCAAGAATGACAATGTGACAAAGCCGGCGGATATTCTGCACACGTCCGCGCGGCGGTGATGGCGATTGATCGCGGAAGACGCCGCTAATTGCAAGCTGTTCATTAAAAATATACACAACCAGAGACAAAGTGCAAATTAACAAACACAACTCCTGTCATTTATCACACGTCATCATCCTGTCAAGCCAGGACAAACACATTTAAACTATATTTCTTTACTTGAAACAAGGTCAACATGTGCCTTTTCTTAGCCTCCAACTTTCTTATACATTATTTATGTAATTATCATTTTAGCTAATGCTAAGGAACCAACTTTCTCAGAAATACAGTCACATGCATTTTCACTTTGACTCACAGGATTACTTTGTCAAGTGCATTCAAAACAGCAGTTTGAAATATCTTGAAAGCAGCAGACATTAGAACAACAGAACACAACCATTGCCATGGCACATATGTGAACTGTAGGTATATCTAAGACAGCAAGGGACACAAATGAAGAACTTCTTTTTCTGTGCTATGCCTTTTCTGCCACCTCCTCCCAATGGAAGGCTTGACACGTATCCATCGAACTGAAGTTACATACAGGGAAGAGTTTCTCTAGGCCCATGCCTGCTGCTTCATCACAAAAATCCAGCTACTTTGTACTTGTATTATAGCAGCCATCAAGGAAATTCACAATGTGTGGATGATCTGGTACGACCTCAGTAAGACCAGTGTTGACTCTGAGTGTACTTTTTAATGTTTTTACTCCGTGGTTTGTCTCTTTGCTCAATACTGCACTTAAAGGTAAAATATCAGCTGCAGAAGAGTCAGACGACCTGGTGTGTGCACAGAGCCTTTCCAGTGTGTTCTGATATTGTCAGTTTCACACACCTTACAGATGTTTTGCCCAGCTTTCTCAGTTGCATTCAAATATCTCCACACATCAGACGTCGGCTGTATCAGGTAATCGAGCTTTGGCTGCAGTTTCTATTATGTACTCACAACATCCATGTGTTGTTTCGGTGATTCAAATCTTTTGGCCTGTGATTTTTTTGTGATTGTTTCTGTGGTTGTGCATTTCGCCATTAGATTTCAGGGCCATCATTTTCGTGGCTTGCCACCAGGGAACACTTGTTTTCTTCCGTACATTTGTGTGCCAATGGGCGTGTTTTACCAAACCAAAGTATTTTGCTCGGTGAGGACATAAAACGTAAAAATTGTTTATTATAATTAGAAGCAAGTTGGGTTCAGAGTCCTGGTTAAGGTTAGCCATTTGTTTTGAATGGTTAAGTTAGGGGTGAGAGGCTGGGGGGAACATAATCCACACAAAAACAGCAAAACAAGTCGTGTGCGTGTATGTGTGTGTGTGTTCCTGTCAAGTCCCCTCCTGTTGTGCTTTTATTTTGTATGGACAATTCCTTGTTTCCTGTGTGTGTGTTTAGTGCCTTGACAGATCGGGCACGAGTGGCAGCTGCAGCTCATTTCCCCAGATTTCCCTCAGCTTCTTTAGGGGGTAGCTGGATGACAGTGCAGCACCAGATCATGAACGTTTCATGTGTGTTATCATTTGGATCTCGATTTTTCCTCCTGGTTTGCCTTGCGCCTGAGTGTTTTTGTAAGTTTTATCCTGACCTTGATTTCTCATTTTCTAGTTCCTGTTCCTCCTCGTGCCTGATCTACCTCTTTAGTTTGGACTTTGGAGAATTCCCGACCTCGATCGTCATTTATTCTCCGTCGGAGACTCCTTTTGTTATCGTTTTGGACTTTGGGCTGCGCCCCGTTTGTGTTGGCTGCCATTTTTGTTTATTAAACACTGTTCTTCCGTTAACCGCCTCTTTTACTTCCAGCAGTTGAGTCTCCTGTCTCTTCTGAGCCTCGAGACAGTCCCTGTACTATACCTGTGAGAGCCAGAATGGGGTCAGAGTCAGAACAATTGTGGCTGGTCCTCACTTCTTTAACCTTCATTATGAGGGTTATCACTTCAAGTTAACTAGGTCATTGTAATTAGGTTTATGGTTGGTTAAGATTAAGGTAAGTTTGGGAACTTGTTCTGGATGGTTAGGTTTGGGGAGAGAGGCTGGGGAGAGCATTATGCAGATGAGTGTCCTCACCAAGATCAAGGATCAACATTAAAGGCTGTGAGCGTCCAGGGCTGAGATGTAAAACAACACGCAAAAAAAAAAAAGCAAATGCTATTCCACAATTCCAACTTTACTTGGAGTAATAAAGTCAGCAGTCTACGTCTCAGTTATTTAACAATATTCAGTAGAGACCAGAAGTTGAGAAGCAACAAACTCCCGAAGTGTGCACTTTGATCACGCAGGTTCTGGTGGCACACACCCATCAAGGTGTCTTGCAAGAAAGAATCACAAAAAATAAAAAATTGAACAATAAATGGCATGCACAAAATATACATACCCTTTGCAATCTGCTGCAAAGTTTTATCTACCGTTCTAAACAGTCAAAGATATTCTGATGCATCTTCATCACCCTGAGTCTTTGGGAACTGCTGTTCCAGTTCAACAGGTGAAAAACAGCAGCTCTTGCTCCACTCTTGCTTTGTGGACGGTCATGGATGAGACAAAGGAGCTTACTGAGGAACTGTGGCAGCACATTGTGGCTGCTCACAGGGCTATAAAGGCTTATCTAAGTGTTCAATAGTGAGACTGGTGACAGTGCCAAGCATTATTAAAAAAAAGACAAGCTGTTCTGCACGGGGGAAAATCTCACCCAAAACACTGAGGTTCCAGACTACGTTCTGCCTCTGTATCGAGGATGATGGATCACTCCAGCTGGGAGTCAGACGATGGCAAGCAAAGAAGATCCAGAACTTTTTCAAAGTTCAACACTGCATCAGTGCAGACTTTCAATCACGCTGAGGCTTCACTGTGACAACGCAGTCGGTCGCGCTTTATACTTGACACCATGGACAACAAGGATGTGATTGAACGACAAAACATGTAAGACATGGGTCGGTCAACCCAAATATTCTTCTGACTGTTGGAGAAAAGCTCCTGCTTAGTCATCAGGCAGCTGTTGAAATGAAGGCGGGCACCTATATGACTGCCAGAAATTTCTACCACGGTCTCGCCACAGCTCAGCGACACGTTTTTTCCTTTCAAAATCGAAGCCATTGCCATTCGAAAAACACATTCTATCACACCACTATGGCGATTTGAATCACAAAACTCTTTCAGGCCTAGTTGTAGAGAGGTAATCCACCAAGATAACCACCATGGCCACTGTGGTGAATGTGGGGCAGACAGAACAACACACACTTTGCACTGTGGGGTTGCTTGCTTTGTTGAAGACCAGAACATGATTTCTGGTCTTCAGCTTTATGATCAGATGAAACCAAAATGGCATTGATGGCATCTTAATTTGGTGTAAAAATCCACCAACCCAATGTTGGGAACCTAATCGCAGCGAGACTATGAAAAATGATTCTCAACAATCCAACTGAAAAGTCTGTGTAGGGATGTAAAGATCAACGTGACGGTTAGGAGGTTCAGGTTTTTGTTCAAGAAAAAAAAAGCCTTTGGATGTTATTCCCTGAAGGATTCTGCTAAATTGATGCAATAGAACAAATAAAATACTTCAACATTAACGTCTGAAAGGAACGTATTCAGCTATGAAAAAAAAGAATTATAGTTGAACGTAAAAAGAGAGATGCCACCAAACAACACATTTCAAAGGGTCCTTAAAAAAAAATCACAGCAGCGCACGCTGAGAAAATTGAACATTAACAGCTCAGCTGACAGCTTTATCGGGTTTGATGATATCAAGAGATAGGTGCCCTGCAGCTTCTCTGCTGCTCTTTTTCGCTAAATCAGATACAGCACTTTTATTCGCACTGACACCAAAATATGGATAAAAACAACTCCCACGGAGACACTCGATCTGAACTAAGACATGCATGGATTCAGAACTGTATGTATGTTTGTTTTGAACATCACTTTCTCAAGATTCTATCGTTCACCTTGTCATGCCCTTTTTTTAAACTTCATTAATGAGCACTATTTATTCTAAAGTACCTCACCTATGGTCATGAGCTTTGGGTAATGACCCAAATCTTAAGATCGCGGATACAAGCGGCTGAGATGAGTTTCCTCCGCAGGGGGCTGGGCGCACCCTTAGAGATAGGGTGAGGAGTTCGGGGTGGAGCCGCTGCTCCTCCACATCGAGAGGAACCAGTTGAGGTGGTTCGGGCATCTGATCCGGATGCCCCCTGGACGCCTCCCTGGGGAGGTGTTCCGGGCATGTCCTACCGGGAGGAGACCCCGGGAAAGACCCAGGACTCGCTGGAGAGATTATGTCTCCGGTCTGGCCTGGGAACACCTCGGGATCCAGAGAGCAGGAGGAGGTTTGTGCGGACCGGGAAGTTTGGGCTTCTTTGCTCCGAATGCTGCCTCCGCGACCCGACCCCGGATAAGCGGCAGAAGAAGGTGAAGGTATTCTGAAGTAATAGGCTTTTTTTTTTTTTAATCTTCACTCCTCTTTTCTGAAGATCATTTTCACAAACTTGATTCCAGGTGGGCAATTACAGAATATTATCTACAGCTTTACTGCCCTGCTGTGGTCAGCAATGGCGCTGCCAATTCAATCACTGAAGTTAGAGGTAATATTTATTGAACCAGAGACATTTTCAGACAAAACGTCCCTTCCCTTCGGGAGGCTGAATGTAGCATTCATTTATCGACGCATGGTGCACAAGACCCCCAGCCACACGAACCCATTTCCTCCTTGAAAAACAAACATATTCAGTTTCTCATCTTTCATGAATAAGGCAGCATGGCGGCACAGAATCACCATCTATTATTTCACAAATTAAGCTTCATTTGATGCTGAGACACGTGTTTCTAGACAAGCAAAACCAAAAGTTATAAGTTATCCCATGAAGAAGCACAGAAAAACAAGTGATCCCTGAAGTTTATTCCTTAAAGTAGGGATGCTTTTACTTTGTTAGTGAGGTCTTAGTGTTCAATCCAAAATGGATGAGTCGGGTTCACTAGTGGAATTATTTGTTGACTTTCATCATCTCGACTCATGAGTGGAAACAGTTCGCATCATGAAACTGACTCATGCATTTTGTGGTCCTTTTAAACTTATAACTAGAGATGCATTCCATTAATGCCGACCAAGACCTCTGTTTAACCATTCATCGACGCCATGTTTTTCGTTTGGTAGCAACATCAATATCCCACCTGAAACATAAATGTTGCGACACATATTTATATACAAGTCCATTGCAGAGTATGAAACATTTTTCTGTGGTGCAGTGACAGTCTACATCTCAGATACAGTGAGGCTGAATCAATTAAGACGGAATGTAAACCTCACTGTGTACAGAGCTGCTCTCATTAGAAGCCATAACAGATTAGTACGAGGAGAGCGCGTGACACTGCAGATGAGTTTCTGTCTAAGTCTTTGCAGAGCTGCAACCCAGAATGGTTTTCAGTATGGTGGAAACTCAAATGTGATTTTAAGATGTATGATCGGCTGTAGCTGACAACCATCTAAATTGAAAGAAAAAAAAAATGTGACTCAGTTATTTTCTGTGTTATTTTATTATTATTTATTTATTTTATTTTTTGTTTAATTTAATTTTTTTAATGTTTCCTTATTTTTAAAACATGCTCTGGTAAAGAGAAATATTTCATTTTTTAAGAATGAATTGGAGGGGGTGGCAGTTTTGACATTTACTGAGTTGGTGACAATAAAAACTTTAGTTTTTAATCATGAGAAGTAAATAGCTCCCAATCTGCAGCCATCCATCTCTTCATATAACTGGCTGGAATGCGTGACTTGAGTTCAGCAAACAACAAACTTCGGTTATTATGATGTTACTTTTGGGATTTTTCAGGGAAAATAGGACGTTGAAGTTCACCTCCATGATGTGCTAGGTGTTTGCATTTGTTTTGATGTTTTCACTTTGTTTTAATACGATTGATCGAGTGAGATCTTTAAACGCTCGTGGAAACAGTGCAGTCTATACATGTGAAACACAAATGAGCCGACTCCTCTTAACAAGCACCGGGACTCTTCCGATGCCCGTGCAATCATAGAGTGCTGTTGTTGTCCGGGCAAACATGACCAACGGGCTGGGTCTGGATTCTTCTCAGGTAAGACCCACAGGAATTCTGGATAGAAGTATGGGGTTATGAGGACCCCTCTGTGCCCAGGGAAGGCACAGTTTGGCACATAGTAATGGGTGGAAGAAGCGTTATGAAGCCTCATTTTCCCAGCCCATGATTTAATATATTTGAATAAATACTTAAATAAGGTTCTTTTGAACTGAGGGCACCACCTCGAGGACATTGCTTCAAGTCAAGAAGCATCATCAGCTCATCAGAGATGGCTTCAGCTTTAATAGCAGGTTGGGGCACTTGGCTAAAAAATTAAATAAGTCAAAAATAACTTTAATTGAATTGAATTTAAAGCTGGGAGAGCCATCTAGTGTGCTGTGAAAATGTGGACACTGTTTCATGAAGCCTCACTTGCATATCAATGTTGATAGCAAGACAGGACCTCGGGAAGAACTGTTAAAAATGGCTTCACTGTTCCTGAAAAGTTGAAGTGACCAGGCACTTGTCCATTCTGGAAATGGTGGTTGGAATTGCACATGGATGAGAAATCGCTTCTTCCCCTTTTTTAATCAACGTTATAGGAGCGGAAGGACGGAATAATTATTAAAATGAATTTTCTTTTCTGGCATTAACAGACTGAAAAATCAATAGCAATCCTGTGTAATGTGAAGTGGAGCACAGCCCGGGCACTCAATGGTCAGCACACATACATGAAGAGGCTTTATATTCCCGTGGAGTCCACATTTTTTCCTCCCTGCTCCAACTTAATGCAAACCGCAAGCAACCAAGCGGAACTCTGGGTGCACATCGACAACTCATCATTGGATTTCTAGAGGGGGCTGCCACATTTTAATAAACTCCTGCAGACTAGGACACTTTACCGAAGTGTCTTACAATGAGGCCTCAGACAACGGCATCTATCTTCTCCTGATTGTAATGAACTAGTTGGAGAGAGAAAAACTTTGGGATCTTCACTGCAAGTCTGAAAAAAAAAATGCTCCACTAAGAGTGCATGAGCTCAACTGTAGCAGCAGAGTCCCACAAGGAATACGGCGCCATCTGCTCCACACTGCTTTTGGGTAATATGACACAAATGTGCAATGAAAAAAAAAAAGAAATAAATATCATAAGACACTCATTTTTTTTAAGACACCCCGACGAAAGGATTCATTAAAATACAGCGTTTCAAACTTAAACTTTATCAGGTAGCACAGAGGAGCTCCCAGAGTGCATCAGTAAAACATGAGAGCCTTCTACTCATGCTCTTCTAAAACGCCTGCCTGTGCACACACTGTCCACATTTCTCTTTCAATACACCTACTTTACTTCTTCATTTTACTCTTGCATTTTCGATTCAAAGTTTGTGAAACTCATTGTTTTCTATTTTTTATTTATTTTTTTTAACACACCGTTTGTGTTTCCAACACAGAGCAACCACCTTATTATACAGTATATACTTATTTTCTCAAGAAATTTTCTCATGAGCCTGAGTTTCAAAATATTATTGTGTGGAGGGTTTTGGTTTCATTTGTTATATTACATAATGATAATTAGGAATTGATGCTTCACTGTGACCTTGGACGTGGTAGAGTATTGGTAGAGTCATTGTCACACAAAGAGTGGACATGCACACTAAATGAATTAAAAAAAAAAAAATCTTAAAATCCAGAAATGGCGGCAGACAGGTAGAAGCCACAGGAGAAAACACTGCGGACAGCTGTGGAGGCAGCTATGATGAGCAGCCATCATCATCATCGTTGTCTGAGCGAAGAGAAAGCGAGAGAAAGTCTTTTATTTATTTTATTTATATAACAAAAACAGTAGATATTCTGTAATTACCACGAGGAATAGTGAATTCACTCATGCCACAAACTTTGGATCACGCTGACTGACAGTAACACCTTTCAAGCTACAGCCTTTGGAACTAGTGAAGTCAAAAACCTGAGGGGTTAAAATCCCACGGCTAGTTAGGAATTGAACCTATGTATTCGGGTTCACTAGCTGCTAACTTTCACTGTGATTTATATTTGGAACACAACCTTTCCAAATACTCCACTTGTTTGCACACACAGTATAGCAGATGCTATTTAGACATTTGCATGCAGTGCCAGACCACAGAGTGCAGGGGAGTCAATAAGAATGCATGTATAATGTACAATATATATGTTGGAAATCGGAGACCTACTTCCTGGTCTGCAGCAGGGCGGGTTAAGAGAGACAACGTGCAAAATAAACACATCCTCTACGCACAAAAGCTTGATGAATTGACTCAATAGTGTGCTCTTGGAGAGATGCAAACCTTAGTGAACTGTATTGATAGCTCACTTGGCACGTTGTTGTGGGAGCAAACAGGTTCACATGTAGCGTTCCAGGTTGGAAAGCGTCATCTTTCTTGTGGACCAATTAAATTTCAATTAATAAAATAATAATTCGCAAACAATCCTAAGCAAGGCACATTAATATTTTAAGCCTAATGGGTCGATTAGCAGGTGTTGTGTAAGGTGCAGTTAGTGGTTGAGTGACTCGATGGACAAGTGTGAAAGTTACAAAACTGCTAATTCAAGCAGAAGGGATCTGCTCCCAGCCCCCTCTTGTTGCTATGGTGATGGGGAGGCTGACAGATGAAGTTCGGACACAGTCTCCATGGGCCATGATGTTTGCTGATGATGTAGTGACTTTGCGGTGACACTAAGGAGGAGGGGGGAGATAAGCTGAGGAGATGAGGGCTGGAATGTTGAAGAATGAAAGTCTGTAGACGCAAGACATATTGTACAGTGGGGCAAAAAAGTATTTAGTCAGCCACCAACTGTGCAAGTTCTCCCACTTAAAAAGATGAGAGAGGCCTGTAATTTTCATCATAGGTAAACCTTAACTATGAGAGACAAAATGAGAAAAAAAAAAGATTTTAAATGAATTAATTGGTAAATTCCTCTGTAAAATAAGTATTTGGTCACCTACTAAACAAGCAAGATTTCTGGCTCTCACAGACCTGTAGCTTCTTCTTTTAGACGCTCCTCTGTCCTCCACTCGCTATTTGTATTGATGGATCTTGTTTGAACTGGTTATCAGTATAAAAGACACATGTCCACAGCCTCAAACAGTCACACGCCAAACTCCACTATGGGCAAGACCAAAGAGCTGTCAAAGGACATTAGAAACAAAATTGTAGAGCTTCACCAGGCTGGGAAGACTGAATCTGCAATAGGTAAGCAGCTTGGTGTGAAGAAATCAACTGTGGGAGCAATTGTTAGAAAATGGAAGACCTGCAAGACCACCCATAATCTCCCTCGATCTGGGGCTCCACGCAAGATCTCACCCCGTGGGGTCAAAATGATAACAAGAACGGTGAGCGAAAATCCCCGTACCACACGGGGGGGACCTAGAGAAACACCTGCAGAGAGCTGGGACCACAGTAACAAAGGCTCCCATCAGGAACACACTATGCTCAAATCCTGCAGTGCCAGACATGTCCCCCTGCTGAAGCCAGTACATGTCCAAGACCATTTGAAGTTTGCTAGATAGCATTTGGATGATCCAGAAGAGGAGAATGTAATATGGTCAGATGAAACTAAATTGAATGTTGAGTTGCATCCAAACAACACCATACCTACTGTGAAGCAACATAACGGAGAGAATGAATGGGGCCATGTATCGGGAGATTTTGAATGAAAACCTTCTTCCATCAGCAAGCGCATTGAAGATGAAACGTGGCTGGGTCTTTCAGCATGACAACGATCCTAAACACACCGCTCGGGCAACCAAGGAGTGGCTTCATAAGAAGCATTTCAAGGTCCTGGAGTGGCCTAGCCAGTCTCCAGATCTCAACCTCATAGAAAATCTTTGGAGGGAGTTGAAAATCCGTGACATAACATCGCTGCTCTGGAGGCAATCTGCATGGAGGAATGGGCCAAAATACCTACAACAGTGTGTGAAAATCTTGTGAAGCGTTACAGAAAACGTTTGATCTCTGTCACTGCCAACAAAGAGTACATCACAAAGTATTGAGATGAACTTTACTTTATGACCAAATACTTATTTTCCACCACAATTTGCAAATAAAGTATGTAAAAATCAAACAATGTGATTGTCTGGATTTTTTCTTCTCATTTTGCCTCTCATAGTTGAAGTCTACCAATGATGAAAATTACAGGCCTCTCTCATCTTTTTAAGTGGGAGAAGTTGCACAACTGGTGGCTGACTAAATACTTTTTTGCCCCACTGTAATGAGTACATCAGCGGGACACCTCACATGGAGAAGTTTAGAGACAAAGTTAGGGATAGGCTCAAGAGAAAGAGCTGCATTAACATAAAAAGCACTTTACATTAGATTGAACAGGAGAATTGAACAAAATGTTTTTTTTAGGACTTGTTCAATACATGACATGACATAAAATGTTGAATATTGACATAGCTAGCCAGAGAATGTCCACATGAACCAGGTTGTCGGGTCCCCCGCCCTCGACTGCCACCTAGTCCTCTTGGCACCCGACCCCTATGACTCCCTCTGTGGGTGGTGGGTCCGCAGGAGGGACGGCCCACGTCGTCTTTTCGGGCTAGGCCCGGGCGGGCCCCATGGGCAGAGGCCTGACCACCAGGCGCTCGCATTCAAGCCCCAACTCCAGGCCTGGCTAGCTGCCCCCAGGACGCCTCCCTGGGGAGGTGTCCCGGGCATGTCCTACCGGGAGGAGACCCCGGGGAAGACCCAGGACTCGCTGGAGAGATTATGTCTCCGGTCTGGCCTGGGAACGCCTCGGGATCCCTCGGGAAGAGCTGGAGGAGGTTTGTGCGGATCAGGAAGTTTGGGCTTCCTTGCGCCGAATGCTGCCTCCGCGACCCGACATATAAGCGGCAGAAGAAGGTGAAGGTGACGGTGACATAGCTCGCAAAAAAAAACAAGAAATGTGAAGTTAAAAAAAAAAAATAATGAAGACGGTAAGCACATTTTGACTCAAGCATTTTGCGTGGCATTCTCACCACACGCAACAAATGTTTCAGTATCAGACAACAGCGATCACGGCCACCATGAGACATTAATGAGGACACGTCATTGAAGTTTAGATCTGCTTTGCCAAACTGCTGACGATAGCGAAGCCAATTACGGCAGCTGCAGCAGCACCACGGGCTCTGAGGGATCAGCCGGCAGACGCCTGTGCAAACTGACTGGCTTTGTCGAGGATTATTGCGTCGGATTTTAATCTATGTTGCATTTTTACTGATGTCGAGAAGCGTCGGCCTGATGATTCACTAATGATGTCGGTGTAATAGTGTTTAGCTCCAGTACCAGCCACACAATCTGTTTCAAATGTACCAAAAAATAAAATAAAATACAGAAAATACCAAACTTGAAATGCCAATGAAAACAACATCACAGAACTGTTCCTATTGGTTTCTGCCACCAAACACTGGGATCCAACCCAAGCTCTCAGAGTGGACATTATGCACATGGCTATTAAAAAAAGTGTTATTTATAAAAAAAAAAAAACTGCTTCAACTACACACTGTGATAATTCTAATTCTTTTGTAGGGCACAAAAAAATAAATAAATAACTGTCAACCACTGAGCAGAGACACAGCAGGAGCGAAGCACATCTTAGAAAAATCATTCCATAACTTTAAGTCTGCCTTTTAACACAATTCAATTCGGCGCAAATGCACCTCGGCTGTCGTCAGATCAGCGGGAGGTCTGGGGCGACTTGGGTAATGGATTTTAAGCTCAGTGTTCTCACCCACTCTGACAAGGCTGTTTAAAATAACACTGATGCAAACCAGCAGAGAAAGAAAGTAATACCACATCTGTGAGCTGTCAAAGGAATATTCCAAGTTTTTTTTTATTTCTTTTTTCTCCGTGTATTAATGCCTACACGCTGAAGTCCCACTGTTCATGCATCTGGCTTTTTGGGGGATGCAATGTGTCCTTTATCATCCACGCGAGTCAAGACAGTCAGGGAAGAGAGCTGACTCATTGGCATTCTAAGTTTTCCTGAGAGGGGGGAAGACATCATTTGAACCAACGCTGCCACTTACATAACCAGTGCCACTTGATCGGTGGAGGAAATGAAAACTAACTGACCTTGAAATGCCATTTGGTTTAGCTTCTCTGAAAAACAGGTAAATTGATACAAGCATGAAGTGTATATCATTACACTTCAAAAGCAATCAAACGATATGAATTTGAACGATTGAGGTTTGACCGATTGCTTCCTCTCCGGGTGCTCGGCACAATAAAACAGGTCCGCTGTCCTCAATCTTCTCTGTGATCGCCCTGCAGAGCAATCTCCCAAAGTGTCTCCGTGCTGGCTGACCTCCAGTAACCAACTTTTCAGGGGAACAAAGAACATGTCGAACATGCATTTATTCCGTGCGATTGGATCGTTCACGGATGTAAGAAGAGGAATCTGCCCGATGCAATAGCTCCAGCCGGCGGACAGGACCAAGCAGAAGCTCCCTTGTATTAATGCTTGTTTGTATTGCCGCAGATGTTCTTTACAAAACAAGTATAATCACCATTTTCTCAATTGTTTCTATTCCAGCAGATGTCTAGGCCACAAATGCCAAGTAGCTAATTATGCGGTACAAAATAAAATTAAATGAATATGGGCACTTTCCAAATAAGATACGTTCACATGAACAAAAGCACAGACTAAATCCATTTATTTTTCATGTAGCATTTCACCGTCTGTAGAACATACACCCCAAAGCTGAAGGTGCTGTTTTCCTTGCCATCCACAAATCTGATCCCATACTTGGATGCTGACAAATATGATACCGTTTCATTGTTATTATTTGTAACGTTTGAGCATCATCACACTTATCCGCAAACACAAGAATCTCACTGGTTGCCTGACTCAACTCCTATTTCCATGGTCTCACACTGTCTCTCCATGCCACGAGTCCTCAGTTTGAATATGTTCTCTGATGTTTCTAGAACTGCTTCCACAGTCTCTCTAGCAGCTCCCACTGCTTCTCTTCTGTCGCCGTCCACCCCTGACAGTCACCTCCACCAGCTCCACCCCGCCTGCAACCTTTTCTTCACCTTCACACTGAACCTAGCAATACTTGAACATCTGGTCTTTTAGGCCTATTGCATTTGGAAATTTATGACCAGCACTGTATAGACAAGGTTCTCAGTGAACTAACTGAGAGGCTTCATATACACTGGATGTCAATAAAAAAAAAAAAAGAAATATCTATATATACATCACTATCTGAAAAGACATGAAAGAATTATGAAGAAAATGGTAGTTTGCAGCTCCTTGAGTTTTCATCCGTGTCGACACAAAGAACAGAAGCTGATTAATATCGAGTTTGAGCTCTGAATGAGTCACATAACAATCTTCCAATGATCCAGGCGGCTCATTAATTGAACTTCCTCAGCATCATGTTGTCAAAAGCTTGGCAGTGCTGCCTTTTACCCGCTCGATACTTGTTTACAGGCCAGAGGAATCAAAGGGATGCTTCATCTTCCATCAAGATCAGATCGAAAGAGAATCTTTGAGTTCGCTAAATCCTCAAAGCATTTTAGTTATGTGCACATGTTCTTCCCCAGACAAGCAGGAATAAATATCCCAAAGTTCCCCAAACAGATGTGTCCAATTATATATACAGTGGTACCTTGGTTTTCGAATGTCCCGAACTTCAAACAAATCGGAGTTCGAACAAGAATTTGAGATTTTTTTTGCTTCCGATTCCAATCCCGAACTCGAACGCCCCTGAAAAAAGCCAGAAAAAACATAGATTGACCCACGACGCGCTTTGTTATTGTGTATAACGCAGCCTCTGTATACAGACGAGTCCCGTTAGCTACATTTACTGACTGTTTTTTCTTCATATTGAGGTGTAAAACCTTTCTTGTCTCCACACTGGACCGTGGTAGAGTGTCACAGGGGAGGTGCTGGAGCGCTCACTCCAGGGTTTGATGTCCTGTTGTGGGCTGGAGCTGGGACAGGGATGAGGCGAGTCTGGGACAGAGCGTTACTTGGTTTATGACTTTGTCACAGCCAAACTGCACAGAAGTGCACATTCAGAGCTGGACACGCACCGGGCACCTCTTCACTTCTGGAGAGACGTCACTCACTCTGCAACCCCTCCCACATGCAGCGGCCACACACATAGAGGAACAGCGCACCTGCAGCAGACACTCTACATTCACTCCTACAAAAGCCTGTTTTAAGGCTTGGAACGCATTATTTCTTTTCCCGTCTGGAATGGATTGTGGTCAAGAACCGAGGTACCACCAGCCATATACATATATATATATATATATATATATATATATATATATATATATATGGCTCATAGTTTATATTCAGTGATTAAAAGTTCCTTTGTATGAAGCCACCGTGGGAACAATGCTATTGAATCATTTGTTGAAACAAGCAGCCAACATGTTGTTGATTTAGACAACATAATGAGGTGTCAAGTTACCATTTTTCAAACAGCATCCATTTATGAAGCATATGCCGTAGTGGCTTTTAAGCAAAGCTACACGCCAGGTTATTAATAATGCCTCAAGACAACAGATTCAACTTAAAAGTATGGGATGGAAAGCAAATAGTCCACCCAGAGCAGTACTGGGGAAAAAAAAAATCATATGGAATTTTAATTTCTTGTCATGATTGTTCTTCACTTGAAAGGGTGTGGTGAATAATATATGCAGTCTGCAAGAGGATATTGAAAAGGTTCTTTGAACTGTTGGATTATCATTAACTTAAGGACAGTTCAGGCAGCATACAATGGTGCATGGTGACTGAAATCAAATCAAATTCAAAGAGGACTTCACTGGCCTTTGATACAGAGGAGCAGTGGTTCCACCCTGAGCCTTTCCCCAGACGTCCAAGATTCTCATCGAATTGTTTTGTTTTTTATTATTTTCATGAGTGTACTAGTTTGGTACACTTATCAAGCGCTCTGCCTTTTGGCTCAGCTCTTTTGCCATTAGGACGCACAATCACAGCATTGTTACTATTTTGTGTACAAAACCCCAAAATGCATGAGCCCCACATCCATTGGCAAATCCCCATCTCCCTTTGAGACATTCCACCCTATAACCCAAAATCAAGTTGGACCTGAACACGCGGAATGACGTAGCAGGCATAGTGCTTGTCCATGTCACAGTCCTTTAGCATGTTAGCATGTAGCAGCAAAACATTTTACAAATATTCTGCTGTGTGGGAATCACAGTTCTCTGTATGTATGGTGTATATGAGTCAGTAGGACTGTAGGGCTGTGTCACTGGAGAAAACGGGGGAGGTGCGAGCTCTCCATATGTTCAGCACAATATGTTGGAGGTACGGCGATGATCCAACCACCGGCCATGTTGACGATATATGTGCAAATCTGCGATACAAATAGTTGTAGGGCATTGTTATGACATATTTGTTAAAGTTTACATATTGACAAGTAATGTTAAAAGACTGAGGTTTATTATGAAACAAACAAATGGACATATATTGTCCCATCATGTTCACAAAAGTAACTGACTGACTGTGTTCGCAACAGAAGAACATCATAGTGAACAGACCCTCTCAACTTACCCTGAACCAATTTAAATACGCCACAAAAGGCGTCGCACAAGAGCGAAAGGAGAGAATCAGCAGCAGATGTCCACAACAAGCAACTACGTGAGATTTGATGCAGCCATTGGTCTCACTTTATGAGGCTATGTTGAAAGCCAGAGCAGGTATATTTTAGATGGGATTGATGCTGGACTGGATCGTGTTTAAAAAGAGCATATTTGTAACAACACACATGGAAAAAAATGTAGTAAAATGTACTATATAGCTGTATGTTGAAAGCTGAACAAAAAAATAAGAATGGGAAAAGCAAAATATTGATTCTAATATTCAGTCATTCATTTTAAAATAACATTGTATAAGGTGAAGGTTCAGTATATGTAATGGCTGTTCTGAGCAAAGAGAGTTGTGTACTCCCCACAAGACCAGAATAAGGTTACACAACAGCTCAAGCTTCTGAAACTGGTCACCAATAGCCTCAGATCTCTTCCTCATGTGGTACCACCTCAGCCAGAGCTTTGGGTCATCACACGTAGTTCTATCGAAGACCTCTTATCCCACTACACTTTATCAGTTCACATGTGCGGATTGGAGGAATTCAATACTGCAAAAATTATATATATAAAAAAAAAAAAAAAAAGTAATCCTACCATGCAGCCGGAGGACTCCACTTGCCGGTCGGTCACACATTTGAAGTTCTTCTTGCACCCGCCGTTGTCTTTTGAGCAGTCACGAACTGGTCCAAAAGATGCCAGGAGGTCTTCCACAGTCTCGAAATAAGTCGACATCATTGCCTCCTCCCTGAAAGAGACAGGCCCAGTCACAATTTTGCTACTGCTGCAATGGCTTTTAGAAACGGAGACCAGGCGACAAAACCTCTAAGACCTTAGCAACGTGATGGGGACAGAAATGGACAAAAGTGGTTCTTGGTTTTCCAATTGAATTCGTGACTTATAAGATATGCACAGCAATGTCTTCACTAGACAACCGACTCAACAATACAACAGTATTGGTCGGATGTAAACCAGAGCCTCTAGAGTTCCTGAGTCTGAGTGAATCAAACAATTGGGTTAAATCAAATTATTGTTGTTAAACTTGGTTAAACTGGTTCATCCATACAAGTGACTTACTGCATAATTCAAAATGCAACAAGACTATATTGTGGTGTGACTGTGCTACAAAGCATGTTGCCTCCCTCTTGACAGTTTGCACATGAATCATTTTCTTTGCCGTAACAATGAAATATACAACGCACAGCAGATAAGGGCTTTTAATGGAGAAGATGAAATAGTTCATCATTGTCGTTGGCGCATCTGCAGCAGCATTAAAAGTGTCCATTACCGTTCGCAACACCTTAAGTTCCAGGCGCATCGACACACCCTCCAAAAATGTGATTTCTACGGCTGCTTTATGGCTGCAATCACGATCAGTAAATAAAGCAAAGGCATGACTTTGCTTTAATTTTTATTACACACATACTGTGATGGTTGTCACAGCAGATGTTTTTCTCCTCAAACTTTTATTGACTGGAGGCGGTTGCTTCAGAATTTGCATATTAAAGTGGTGGCTGCGCCTCAAGGCTTGTTTGGAGAATCAGCAGAGCTCATTGTAAAAATGAATTAAAGAAGACAAAAACAATAATGTACCCAGTTTTGTGGCTGGAGTTCACTAAGGTTAGGGGGGCGGTCAAGGGGTTGCGACATCCACAGATTAATTGGGCTTATTTTCTGTGCCACCGCAGTGTTGATGTTTATTATTCAAATGGAAACACATTAGTGCAGAGAGTCACTGTTCAGAATTACTTTATTTTACATAATGTATTGAAGTTCATGGTCGACTGATGTTTAAACTGAAGTGCCAGTTTATAAATAAAAATAAAAATAAAAAAGGAACTGTTGAGTATATAATTTTGGTATAATTCATTGTTCTTTCTATGACTGCATGCAACTTCAATGGCATATTTTCCTTTCTAGACATATAGAAAGAAAATCTCTTGTATTCCTCGTGACATAGACACACATTTTCCTATGGCTTCTTTTGCTCAGTAACTTCCGGTTTTTGCACTAGTTTCCTCTGTTCCTCGACAAAGGCAGACGGGTGGAAACAATTATGCTGATTCCTGTGGCAGCCTTTCCACTGTTTAAAGCAGCGGCCTGTTCCAGAAGACGCCGGCAGAATATCTTGTCTCGTGACACCTTCCCATCATTCCTTCATTTCATCTCCGAGTTCTTAGTTTTACTTCTGAGTTCCGTCTCCAGCCATGTCCCAGCCGTTAGTTTTGAACATACTTCCCTCAAGCTTCAACCACATTTTGAATGAACCATTTTGCCTTTGTCAGATGATTTTGTGCATTAGTTAAAGACAGCACCATGACTCTTTTCCGCCATTGTTTCTCCCCATGGGTCTTTATCATTAACTAATATTTATTAATCTATGTCAAGATTAAATTGTTCACATACTCGAAGGAATTCTCTACTGGTCAATGACAAAGCATAGCGTTCGCTTAATGCTGGACTTTTTTAACCACCAAAATAAACGTTCAGTATAAACAGTTCAAAAAAGACTTTGTCATTTGAGCGGGGATTTGTGTGCCAATGTTTTATCTTCATTTAATAGTTGACAACTTGGCTTCATTGGAAAATTAATTTATGTTAAACTGCAGAGCAGCATGTGAGGTACAATTTCCCCCAAAGTCCCTTTCGCAACACAAAATAAAGGTCATGGCTTGATCATTTGCATAAAATCAAGAAGCTGCATCAACAAAGAAGCCAGAATCATTCATCAAGAACCCAACTGTGGGCTCCATAGTCGCCTGAAATTGATTTTTGATTTCCAAGATCTTCTCCGTTTCAGTCCACTGGGTGACAAACAGTACATCTTGTGGCTTGGGAATGATGTAAATAAGGGCGGGCAGAGTCAGTTATGGGCTTCATTCAGACACACTCAGAGAGCACAAACCTCCAAGGCAGAACATGTGAGTCGATGTTATCGTTCTGCCAAGTGGTGTAGGAACATCTTAGATTTATTAATTTATTTCTCTTAAGTCTTTTTAGAACTGAATGTTTATTTTGGTGGTTAAAAAAGTCCAGCATTTAGCGATCACTATGCTTGGTGCTGGCTTTGACAAAGCACAGAATTCCTTCGAGTATGTGAACAATTCAGTCTTGACAAATACCTGCTTCTCCTGTCCAGGAATGTGGAACTGAGATGGAGGTTATCAAAAAGACTCTGATGATTTTGGCACGTGGAGATTAGAAGTAGATATGGAAGAAGAGGAAGTCTACTGAGGTCCATGATAGACGACGATATGAAGAGGATGAGTGTGACATGAATATGATCACGACAGGTAGAGGGCTTGCTGAGGCAGCCAGCGTTAGATGAGCTGCTCAGGAATGTCTCACAAGACCTCAAATCAATTGGGAGTCATGGATTAGACATAGATTGTTAGATGCCCATCCAACCTGATGGAGCTAAGCAATTTTGCTTTGAAGAATGGGCACAACTCCCGGTGGTTTAATGTGCCAAGCTCCCACAGAAACCTGAAGAGACTTGTAGCTCGTAATTGCTGTGAAAACGCCGTAACAACTGCTGAATACAAATAAATGGAACAAACTGAACTGTTGCTTCATAAAATAAATGAACAAATAAATACATGGTCTATAAGTTCAGGACAAACGGCTACGTGCGGAATCCTTTAAAAGCCGCTGTTTACAGAGAACGGCCAGTTACTGTGGTTCAATGTCTGCAGGGAAAGTTTCAAAACCCCTGATCTCAGACATTTTGCAATCTGATTCTTGGCACTGCCTGATGAAGCGATTATTTTTCGGGAGGAAACAAACAGCACTTTCACAATGACTTCCAATAAATCTTTTCTGTTGAACAAACTCTCTTATAGCGAACGGGAAAAAAAAAAAAAAAGCCCATCTGGACTGAGATTGATTTCACTTTCGTCTCAAGATAAAAATGCAGTATTGAGGATGGACGGTAGAAATAATAGTTGATGAACCAAGAAAATAACTTCGTGGTTGTACAAAGAAATCCCATGAAAATGTTTCCAACAAAAGGATTCCGTGATTTATATCGAAGGCATAAATGGCACTTCAGAGGAGCTGCAGCTTGACTGAGGGGCTGCAGCTCTGTTGCGCTCACTTTGGCTCGCTGACTTGAACGCTGAGCTCTGCAGGGCCTCTGTCAGGCTGATCGAAGGGGTAGGAAACCTCTGCGTCTCTCTTTGTAAAGAAACAAAAGCACCGTCTCTGGCATAGGGACCACAGGGACGGCAGATACCACAGCACGCAGTGTTGGCGAACAGAGTATACAAACAACAACAAGATAATGGAGGATAGGAAGAAACTGTCCCACTGGAAACAAGCTGATCAGTCGATTGTTGCTGTCGCAGCATGTCTTCGCCTTCGGGTCCTGAGATATTTATGTGACAATGTCATTCAAGCAGACACATTAAACATTGTCCCGGATTTCTTATCCTCGAATAATCTTGGAATGAAATGGAATCGAAGGAAATGGTGATGTGTTGTTGTTTTCAGCTGCAATAGTGCATGGCTTAGCTGCCTGGCTCAGTGGCTCAACAGTTCCAGCTCCCATGAAGACGATACATAGTAATAAGAAACAGAAGAAATATTGTAATTACTGGATCAATCTCATTCAGCAGAAAACCGCCAAAATGCCATCACATTATTAAGAATTACATGACAATTCCTACTTGTTGCCCTTCATCATGAGCTAATGTATCACATGATAAGACTTTACAATGCACTTCTGCACTATATGAGTTGAAATAGAAATACACTGGAGGCCGAGGAGCACAGCCATGAATTGTGTGCCAATGTTTTATCTTCATTTAATAGTTGACAACTTGGCTTCATTGGAAAATTAATTTATGTTAAACTGCAGAGCAGCATGTGAGGTACAATTTCCCCCAAAGTCCCTTTCGCAACACAAAATAAAGGTCATGGCTTGATCATTTGCATAAAATCAAGAAGCTGCATCAACAAAGAAGCCAGAATCGTTCATCAAGAACCCAACTGTGGGCTCCATAGTCGCCTGAAATTGATTTTTGATTTCCAAGATCTTCTCCGTTTCAGTCCACTGGGTGACAAACAGTACATCTTGTGGCTTGGGAATGATGTAAATAAGGGGGGGGCAGAGTCAGTTATGGGCTTCATTCACACACACTCAGAGAGCACAGACCTCCAAGGCAGAACACGTGAGTCGACGTTATCGTTCTGCGTAAGTTATTTTCCAAGCTGGCCAGCTACATGGAGTCTCCTAAGCAACTGTGACATAATGTGGACTGGACAACAACACATTGTTTACGGAGCCTAAATCCCCCACCCCTTTTGGTCATCTATGGGACCAAAGGTCGGAAAAAAAATGACTTGTCCACTTTGCCTCATGCCCTGGATCACACATGTGCTGTGCCTCAATTTAAATGATAAATAATGACATGAGCTTGGACTACATTTGTCGTGTAATTTATGATTTACAGTGGTGCCTCGGTTTTTGAACGTCTCGGAATTCGAACGTCTCTGAATTCGAACAAAAATTTCTAGATTTTCTTGCTTCGCATTTCGAACGAAAATTCAGAACTCGAACACCCGAAATAAGCTGGAAAAACATAACGCACGTGGCCTGTTGTCGGCTGGAGCTGGGACAGGGATGAGGCGAGTCTGGGACAGAGCGTTACTTGGTTTATGACTTTGTCACAGCCAAACTGCACAGAAGCGCACATTCAGAGCTGGACACGCACCGGGCACCTCTTCACTTCTGGAGAGACCTCACTCACTCGGCAACCCCTCCCACATGCAGCGGCCACACACATAGAGGAACAGCGCACCTGCAGCAGACACTCTACATTCACTCCTACAAAAGACTATTTTAAGGCTTGGAACGCATTATTTCTTTTTCCATTCATTGTAAAAAAAAAAAGAAAAATCGATTCAAATTTCAAACAAATCGCTTCTCGAACAGCCGTCTGGAACGGATTGTGGTCGAGAACCAAGGTACCACCGTATTTACTTGAAAATACATTATTATTTGGACTACAAATCAAACGTTGCATATTTGACGTCACAGCAGAATCTGCGCCGGCGCTAAAACAGATGCTAAAGATACTAAACTATCAAAGGTAGAAGATAGCTAACTTCAGCTGACAGCGTTAAATATTTACTGTGACCCTGTTGAGCTTGTCCCGCCTGCAGTGTGAGAGCCTGCGACAAGCATTGTAGTTCCCTACTACATATCACACAAAATCTAAAGTAACTTTTGATGCCGGTCGAAAAGTAGTGCTCTCGCAGCAATAGCATGTATCCTTAAAAATTCATACTGAATGTGAGATCTACGGCATATTTCATGCTAGATCAGTGAATAACTTTTATATCTTTTGAAGCAGAAGTAGATGGACCTCACTAAGGCTCCTCATCAGCTCTATGTTTAAGTTAAGCAGGTAAGAATGAAGAAATACAAAACAATTTTTCAATCTTAAACAGAAAGCTTCAACAGATTCTGACAACCTTTTTTTTAACCATAATTCAGTTTAGTCACTACATACAGTATGCGGAAATCAAAGATGCCTTCCGTTGAGAATTCTTTTCTGAACATTAAAAGCACATTAAAATGGAACATTTCTGTCAACCATGCAGTTGGTATTCATGTTATGCCACAGGATAATTGGCACATATTTTTTGAGAGAGTGGTGGGCTATTAAAACCCACTGACGGCTCATCTGCAATGTTTGGGCCCATGAATATTGCATGACAAAAAAAATCATGCTGTTTTCTGTGCGCACAATATTGACTGTATTTATTTATTCACTCATTGTTTTTTGTCTTTTTTTGATGTTGAAGCTAGACACAGCAAATGATTGAAAAAAGCATGCACATACCTGTTATTGATAACTGCTTGAAAGAGAATATTTGGGGGGTTTGTGGATGCAGATTGAAGGTGAAATGAAGAGACAACCAAAGAGTAGTTTAAGACATGCCCAGGAAAATGGAGTGCTAACACCGGAGGGATTTCATTTGTGTGAAGGGGAAGCAAACAAATCCAAGTTCCTGGAAGTCCTAAGGGAGTCTTGAACCATAATCTCATCTTGCTTTCAATATGATGACTCAGAATGACTCATCATTCTGAGACATCTCCAGTTTGTTAGTTCAAATGCTAGTCTTGGAAATGGGAATGATCGAAGTGACAAGAGTAACTTAAGTCATCCATGCCAATGTAATGATCAGTTGGGTTCCAGTAAGTATTTCAATTATACAATATATTACAACGGAGTGGTCAAAGAAGAAACCGTGATTTCACTCTTCCCAAACACTTTCTTCAGCTCTATGGGGAAAGCAAGTCCCTCCAGGAGATCGCAAGAATAGACAAAGATGCTACCGGTGCTTCCGGCAGACTCTGTAGACAAGTCTGGAACAACAAAGATCTGAAGAAACGACAAAAGTCAATGTTTATAGAGCTGTGATATTGACTACCCTCCTGTACAGCTCGGAGACATGAGTCACATACAAACATCAACTGCGTCTTTTCGAACATTTCCACCAACATTGTCTCCGCTCCATTCTCGACATCTGCTGGAGCAACTATGTCACGAATGTTGAAGTGTTTCAGCATGCGGAGATCACTCGCATCGAGCCAATGAAAAGGCAGCGACACTTGGCAGGGCATATCTCCAGAACGGAGGATCACCATCTACCCAAGAACATCCTCAACGGCGAACATCCATTGGGCAACAAAACAAAGGAGCACCAAAGAACAGATTCAGTCAGTGTCAGTGGTCAGCCTCAGCTGCTGACGGAGAGGTTTCACCTTTTACCTTGATACCAATCAGCATCATATTTCAAGAAGAACCGCTGTGCTGTTCTCCAAGAGACGTACAACAGGAGGAAGAAGCACATTATCATAGCACCAACCTCAGACTCAGCATTCTCCTGCCTGTCATACATCGGAGTTGTCAGCCAACAGCGATCAGACGTGGACCACATCCTTGAAACCATCGCCAGCAAAGCCAAGCCGACACATGACACATGGTCAGAGATTTCAGTCACGCAACTCAAGCGGTCCAGAGTAGAGCCAGATGTGTACCGTAATTCCGCCGGAATATTAGCCGCACCCATTACATTTAAGAAGGAAAATGGATCTTGCTCATACATAAGCCGCACCGCTCTATAAGCTGCAGGTTCAGTGGTGCTGTCTGTGTAGTGGACAGGTCAGTGCTGCACTGGCGTAAAAATGCTTTTCAAAAATAGTTTTGAAAACGGGGTCCAGCATTGAGAGTGAGGAAATAGCTGAAACAAGCTGTGTGATACCGAGCGTTTTGATTTGTCCACTCTGCTCTCACAATAGACAAGGTGCTGCCTTCCAGCTGGGATCAAGTCAGCGTGTTCACGTCAAACTTTTGTGCCGAACGCACTGGAGATAGCGTCTCACATCTTTTATTCACATTAAAGCCCACAAAATGTGCTGTTTTCGCCCACGTGCCCAAAGTTCCGACACCGCTGCCTGTCTCAGCGGCTGCTTCTCGATTCCAGACCTCCAGGAGATGGACTCTGTTGACAGAGCTGTGGACACGCGGGCGAAACAGCGCATTTTCAGTGCTTTAAGGGTAAATAAAAAGCCTCTGATTTAATCTGATTTCAGCCTGTAAAAATCCATATATTAGCCATGCTGTTATATAAGCTCAGACCGTGAGAAAAAAGTAGTGGCTTATAGTAATTTAATTCACATATAGTTTCCATATTTAAATGAGGACATGGAAAGGGAGGGGTCTGGTACACCAACATCTGAGCTCAACTCCACCTTGATTGGAATTGTGTGTGGCATAGATTTTTGTATCCAGATCTATTTATGCATAAGCACATTTTCCCGATTAGAGCATACGCCTTGTGTCAGTCTGAAATCTAGGGGGCAGTTTTCAATCTGTACTTGCGACAAACACTGACTGAAACAAATGTACAGATTGAAATTGTAGTCATCTGCTTCAATGCTGCCTGTTGCAATTGCGCGATGATGGTATTTCAAGGGTAAATATTTTGAGCTCAGTTCATATTCGCACAATCCTCGCTGATCGTAATCCTCTGGGTTACGGTTGGGGGCCCCCAAACAATTTTCTGTAAATAAAGTGAAGCGAACCGGGGGAAAAGCAAGCGATAAGATGCGGAAGTTTTCAAGATCTCTGCATCAAATGAAACACTCTACCCACAACTTTACAGAAAATAATAGTTGACAACGCGAGTATCACAAATCAATATCGCCAGGGTGATGTATCCACCTCCAGTATCTACAATTGCTTTATACAGCTCTGACTCTGGCTTATACTCTATTCATGTGGTATGGATTTGAGGCACTCAGGATATCACATGAATCATCATTTTGCATTTGTTTTGATGTCACTCTGACAAGAAGAGTGCTCCCACTGCACAAACAAATGATTGATGCGCGACTGCTTCCGCTTTAATGTTGCATTTGGCAAGAAATTATGTGTCTCTGTTTGTTTGGCCAAGGCCCTTTGGAAGACGCCCAGCATATTTAGAAACAAATCAGAGTATGTGTAAAGTGGCCAGTGAATTGCACTCAACAAACCACAGCGGGAGACAGATGACGACGCAAAGTCATTCACTTGCTTTAAGCTCGGTTACGAAAATTAAAATGCCCGATAAGTTTGAAGTCAGACCAATACTGCAGATACTTAAAATGGGCCAAACAAATTGAGGACCGTGGGGAACTGTTTCCCAGCAGCCTGCCACTTCAGAGTTTAAATCAGACATTTCAGCCTCCTGACCATCACGAATACAAGGGACTGAACTGATCCTTTCCATTGGTATCTTCTCCTTCAACTCACTCACTTCAACTTACTCCATCAGTATTACACTGAATAACACAATCTGACGACAGTTCCATGACTTCTTTCAATGGGGGTGGAGTTTAAATAATAGATGCCAAGATGGTGAGCTAATGGCTGTGAAATAATGTGTTTATAACCCATAATCTCTTTATCTGCCTCCATTCTATCGACATCGTACCCATACGGTGTCAGTACACGGAGAATCTAAAGCAACCACGTGTCTGACAAATTTTCACCTCATGAGATTAAGCCCCTGGTTCCTGTGGACCTGGAATTTGTTAACTCAACATCAAATTCCATCTACTTGTAACTCATTTTAATCATGATCCATTTTGTATGAACAGACTCAGAAAAGTAAATATGTGTTTATCGTGTTTATAAAATATATTTACGGAGTAACCATATATATATGTATATATGGGTTGCAAATAGGTTGCTATCAACACATTTCCACGGTTGTACAGCCATTGCTCCCCACTAGATTAAAATGATATTAAAAAAAAAAATATATATATATATATATATATTCTTTTTTAAAAATAATATATATATATATTATTTTAAAATAATAATAATAATAATATATATATATATATATATATATATATATATATATATATATATATATATATATATATATATATATATATATATATATATATATATATATATTTTTTTTTTTTTTTTTTTTTTTTTTTTTAAATGATTAGGAACACTACAAAGGCTGTTGTAGATATTCCGGGATGAAGATATGAGTAGATGAGGGAAGTTCCATCAAGCGTGCTCAGACCACCTTGGGACAAATGAGTATTCCAGTTACAGGGTGAAAAACAGGGGGTTATGCGTTACGTGTACACAGCAATAGTGAGAGAAAGCACAACAGATAAGCACATTGCTACCAATAGGAATATTGGCAACTGCTACTTGAATCTTGTGCAACACAGAACCTAATGTTTCCCAACTCATCACTACTGCACTAAACTCAGAATTGGACTGTTAAATCTGTCCATCATTGCAGGATAAGCAACTCAGATGTATCTCACCAAAAAGCAACGGCATGAAAAGTCACAACTACAGAGTCAATTATCGTTAAAAACAGCCATTTCAACAACACTCAACCCTTTAAAGCTGCTTATTTACGACTTGAATACACAGCAAAAGCAGCCGCTCGATCAATCAGGCTTCGAGCTTGCACGCAGTTCTCCATTCCAAAGCTCTGAAGAGACAATCAGCACATTAGTGGCTGGCAAATAAATAGGGTGTAAAAGGGTTAGTAATGGCAGGCCTCAGCAATAGAGACCCACCCAAACGACATCTATTTTATTTCAGCTGCATATCAGCGCTAAGAGCCACCTACTGCAGTCAGCCCCACCTCTTAACACAGATTTGGCTGGGAGACCATGTTCTGTGATGGATGATGGACTCTATCTTGCCTTGGAACTGACCACAGAGATATGTGCCAAACGGCTGCTCAACTACTGATAAATCACTGACCGCGTTCATGAAAGTTATCTGAGATCCGGTGGGATGGAAGGGTCAGGAACATGGTGCAAGAGAAGGCAGAGACACATTCATCAGACAGCTTGAGGAGTCAGCTGTGACTGCTGAATTTATTCCAACACATCATCAGAGTGGACAGCAACACATTGCACTTCTGTCGGCACAGATAGCTGACAACAATGTAGTCAAGATTCCCGCTATGTTTCTGTCCAAAGAGAGAAGCATCTCAGTGAAAACCCCTTTCAATGACGCAGTGCTCTGAGGATGGGAAGCTAACACAAGTGTGTAATACAGCTGCATTGTTGCATTATAGAATTAAGGATTGAAAGGTTTGGATAGTAGAGGTGAGAACACAATGGCAATGATAGTGTAAGCAAGCAAGCAAGTAAGTTATTAATTTCATTTTCCCACACCTCCCTAAACTCATGTTGAACTACAGCAGAGGTGGGCAAATGAATTTCCTAAAGGGCCACATTCCGAAAAGAAAGGCAGCAATGACTGCAAAACATGATGGAAAAATATCCAAAATGTGCACTTAAGTAACAAGTACAAAATGAAGATGAATGGTACTTAAGGACATTAAGAAGTGTAAATGTGCCATGAAACCTAATGAAATATTTCCTTTTATATGCACTTAATTTGAATATAAATCAACCATGGACTAGATGTTCAAGATACATTTATTTCAAAATACTGTGGTACCTTGGTTCTTGACCACAGTCCGTTCCAGACGGCCGTTAGAGAAGCGAATTGTTTGACATCTGAATCGATTTTTCCCATTACAATGAATGGAAAAAGAAATAATGCGTTCCAAGCCTTAAAAGAGTCTTTTGTAGGAGTGAATGTAGAGTGTCTGCTGCAGGTGCGCTGTTCCTCTATGTGTGTGGCCGCTGCATGTGGGAGGGGTTGCCGAGTGAGTGACGTCTCTCCAGAAGTGAAGAGGTGCCCGGTGCGTGTCCAGCTCTGAATGTGCGCTTCTGTGCAGTTTGGCTGTGACAAAGTCATAAACCAAGTCACGCTCTGTCCCAGACTCGCCTCATCCCTGTCCCAGCTCCAGCCCACAACAGGACATCAAACCCTGGAGTGCGCGCTCCAGCCTCGAAGGTGTCGATGAGCACCTCCCCTGTGACACTCTACCACGGTCCAGTGAGGAGACAGGAAAGGTTTTACACCTCAATATGAAGAAAAAAGTAAATGTAGCTAACGGGACACATCTGCTGACAGAGGCTGCGTTATGTTGTGGGTCAGCTGATCGGTCTGTGCACGTTATGTTTTTTCCGGCTTTTTCCAGGAGTGTTTGAGTTCAAATTTTTGTTCGAACTCCGATTTGTTCAAAGTTCGGGACGTTCGAAAACCAAGGTACCACTGTATATTTTCAGCGTTCCTTCAATGTGTTTTGAGAAACACAAAAAACACAAAAATAGCCAATGAAAAGAAGATTTTTCTTGTCTTAAAACAAGAACATGCATTATTTACTGCCGAAGAGGTGGTGGTGACTAAAGGAGAAAGAACAAAAAAAGGCAGGAAAAACTAAGACATGTTACTTATAGTTTTAGTCTGACGTCAAAAATACAGGCATCAGGCCGCACTTTGCCCAGGTCTGAACTATAGAGTAGTTAGTATTGGTATGAAACTATGATACTGAGAAGAGAGTGAAATAAATCATCTTTGTGTTTTTTTATATTTCCCTGCAGGACTGGCCACAGCACATCCTCTACCTGAACCTTTCTCAAGCATCCTCAATATTGCTTCTATCCTCTTCATGCTTTCATCCATCACATTCATGACTCTCAGTGGGTCTCTTCTCCTTTTTACATACACTAGTACCTTCATATTCGGTCTTGCTCTGTGTCTTTCCTTTCCATGTGACTGTTGACAGCTGTAGTTGGCAATTTACTGTACTATTGTGTACACCGTATGTACTATGTACTATGCCAAAAAAAAAAGAATCACCATTCCTAATCCTTCTCAGCGAGAAAAATGACATCTTGCTTTTGTTTCCTGCTGGCCTTCTGCAGGGTCTTGCGATATCCTCAAGGGGTAAGTTGCCACTGCTGTTTTATTCCGACTTATTTAATTGGCCACAAATGCATTGTGTTGTCTTTTCACTTTGTTGCGGGTAAATTGGATCCGATGATGCTTGTCACTTTGCTACAGTAGCCTGTCTCCTTCATCCAATCAACTGGCTTCTGCACACAATTTGGCTTCGTCTCCATGGATACATTCTGGCTGCAAGCTTGATGTTGTGATGCCATTAAGTACACACTCTGTGAGTCAAAGCATGCTCAGGTGTTTGTGAAATATGTTGGGTTCTCTAGTCGTTACAAGACTGCTTTAAATCATATGAAGCACGATTCTGCATTGACACTTTTCGTAAATAAACTTTTGGTAAATAAAAGCATGGCTCCTGAAGAAATAAGTCCTCATTACTGGGAACTCCCTTTTTCTTCTGTCTCACAGCTAAAATATCAATGTAAACAATCTGCTTGTTGTTTTCAGCTACTTGAAAAAAGGAGCAGGCGAATAAATGGGAGTAGAAGTAATGATGGAGAAATAAGTTTTCCCTCGAGACGTTGAGTCATCAGCGCATTGAACGCAGCGGCTTGAATATGATTTCTTTTGAAAGCAACACTAGAATATGGAAGTGAGTCACATTATTTATTGAAGCTTGTCATTTTGTATTGCTCATTTAAGGAAAAAAAAAGAAATGGGTTTTGATTTAAAGAATAGTGAAGCCCTTGAGTAAAAATAGGTTTTGTGATGCGAAACGTAGAGTTTGGTTGGATCATTTATTTATTCACTTTTAAATAAAGAATCACTGTCAGAAACAGGTGTGGTTCATAGACATTCCTGCAAACATTCTCTTGATCTCTGACTTTCATTTCTAGTACTCTGAACTTATTTCACTGAATGTGAGGACATTGCAAGATTCTTTCTCAGTGGACACCATAAACTGAGGCCCAGAATTGTCAAGTTGCCATGAATTCAGCTCTTTCTTTTTAAGATATCCCCTAAACTTGATGAAGGAAGTGTTGAGATTGTAATTACTAGAACCACACCCAGCGGATGTTAGTAGCAACCAATATGTTCTTCTATAGGGTCGATACTGATACCGATATCTGGCGGCTTACGGAAGCCGATAACTAGGCTTAGGCTGATATTGTGGGACAATGTTTGTGATATATTTTATCAGATTCGACGTCTGTATGACATTGAGGAGATACTTGTTTGCAAACTTGCCATGACAAAAAATAAATAAATTGAAAAATAGACAGTATACATTTGAATTCTATTGCATAAGTTGAACAGAAACATGTTGAATAGCTTGCAAAGATGGTTCAATAGCGCTTACGGACGGAATACCATGCAGTCAGTGGCCTAGCCAACAGATTAGGGTAGAAAAGTAGAAATTAACCTACCACTGATGAAATAACAAAACATAAAAAAGGCACAGATGAGTGGCAGGCTATTTTCTTAAGAAAAAAGGGTGCAATAGGACAAGGGACCAATGTGATGGAGACAGATAGTGATGTGGACCGATAAGTGAAAAATGGTCCAAATAACTGTTATACTAGATGTAAGGCGCATGGTCAGCGACATTCCAGCGATGGTCATAAATTTATCCTCCGTCGACATACAAACATCTGAGATGCCAAAACAACTGAATGAATATTGAATATCCATCAGGAGCCATAGTTGGATCCCGTCACTAGCTGTTCTTCCTGGTCATATCCCAACATCAATGGAGACAGTGAGTTGGACAGTATTCTCCAATGAGTGCTTCTAAAGTGACTACGATGCGTCTAGCATGGTGAGTGAGCCACCCTTACAGCAGGAGCGATAGCAACTTGTGTAAAGGTCACTAATGCGATGACACTTTCATACATCATCACTTCATCCTACCAAAACGGCTCCTCTCGAACATAAATGTAGCAGCTGTCAATCTTGTGGGTGAAGGGGAGCAGGCTGACGGACCAGACAAACAGCAACAACTATGAGGGCAGGAAGTCCAGTCATGGTCGAGGAGTGCCAATAAATGCTCAATAACTGGTAAACAGACATCTGTTGCGGAGCAAAAATATCCTGTTTCATTACAGTCTCCCCCAAAATCTTCCAGTTGGACGCAGCCTCTGCAAGGACAAGGCCAGAAAATCGCTCATCAAAAGCAGTGTACGTGAATAGTTGTCTGTCCAGAGAAGGGATTTTGAAAATGTCCAGGGTGTCACCCACCTCTGGCACCACACTCTTCCGCCTCAATGTGGGAAGAGATTAAAACGAGTCGAGTACAATATTGAAAGGTGAACATCAGCTTCAAATATCTCTTTGCCTGTTGTGTGTTGTGGACATGAAATTTCAGTCTTTGCACTAAGGCTAATAGACAATATGCATTCTCATCTCAGATGGAGACGAGTTGGTTTACAGGAGGGAGGTGGAGCGGCTGGTGTCCTGGTGCAGCCACAACAACCTGGAGCTCAACGCACAGAAGACAGTGGTGATGGTCATAGACTTCAGGAGAGTAACAGTTTCTCTGTCCCCTCTCATGTTGGCTGGTTTACCCATTCCTATTGTGGACTCCTTCTGCTTCCTAGGAACCACCATCACTGAGGACCTCAAATGGGAGCCAATCATCAGGCCCCTCATCAGGAAGGCCCAGCACAATGTTCTTCTTGAGGCAGCTACGAAAACTACGACTGCCGACAAAGTTGCTGGTGGAGTTCTACACAGCCATCATCCAGTCCATCCTCACCTTCTCTATCACTGTCTGGTACCACAGCGCCACCTCCAGGGACAAGAGCAGACTGCAGCGCATCATACGTTCTGCCGCCTCTTCAGGACCTGTATGTCTCCAGGACCCAGAGACGTGCAGGTCGGATCAGAGCCGACCCTTCTCATCCTGGACATGGACTGTTTGTTCCTCTTCCCTCTGGCAGGAGGCTACGGTCCATCCAGACCAGAACCTCCTGTCACAGGAACAGCTTCTTCCCTTCGGCCGTCAGACAGTTGAATTCATGAACAGCCTTGTTGTTATTTTATCAGCACTTTATTCCAAAACACTTTCGTAGTTGGTGGGCTCTCCACTGACCAATAAATTAAATTCTGATTCTGCGTGAGTCTGTTCCACTGTATCCTTAGTCCTTAGTCCAGAGGGAAGACAGAAAAATGAGGGCTTGGTTTGTACAAAAGTCTTGTCCTAAGACAAAACACAACAAAAGATGATGTCATCAGCAAATTTACCGCAACACAATTCCACTCAACTGGAAATGTATCGGTTGTTTACTGACGGTTGGCTCCACATCTTTGGTTTGACTCACAGGCACACTGGTTGAATGCTAACATTGACTAATGCACTTGTTATATATCTCCTCCTGCCTTTTCTTTTCCGGATGATGAACGAGTGGGCAGTGCTGCCCAAAGTGAGAGTGCTGCTCCAGCGTGGTCACACAGCCTGTTATTGGTCCACCCTGCACTTGATTAATGCCTGCACACCAGCTCCCTGCAAACATGCTGACTCTCATCAGGCCAAATTTATTTCATCTTATTTCTTTCATTGACCAAAATTCATTTCTTCTTTTTTGTAAGCCAGCTGTAATCTCATCGAGGTCAAAACAAAACAAGGAAAGAAAGTATTAAAGAGGATGATTTATTTGTTTTTCCCCACCACGGCTGCAGAGATAGGTGTCCACACTGAGAGCAAGAGAGCAGTCAATGAGTCATTACCCTGTCCACTAGCTTAGCTCAGAAATTCATATAGCTGTGACAGTAAGAAATGAATATTACAATGGATAAGAAAACATTTACACACTTTTTTTTTTTGAATTGGTTGAATTCCATGACCAACTAATTTGCCCATTTATAGCAAAAATGGAAGGATCCATACTGTTTGGAGAATGCAAAGTTAAAGTTCATAAATAACTGAACACCTCACAGACGGAGAACAATTGCAATAGTTCTGTCATGATTCGCTTTTATTTTGTTCTGTAGCTTCCGTTTCCTCATGGTTAAAGCACACGGCTGGAGTTAATCATCTAATCACCAGTAGAGCTCTTAAGCACCTGGACTCCAGCAACGTGTGCCAGATCGACTCTCTTTGTTATTTGGTAAATTGGCTCTCCTCGTTCGGCTATCGCTCGCTTGTTTCATTTATTTATACTTTATTATCCCTTGATTTGTCCTGGTGCCTGAGTTAGTGTTACTGTTTTTCCGTACTCCGTTTTTCCTTTTTTTTTCTTGTCGTTGTGACGACCGCGTTTGCGATTTTGTTATTGCTGATCATCGTGTCTGTTTGCAGATTCACGTTCTTTTGATCTTCCAGTTTTGTGACGCTTTCTGTTGGATTTTTGGAGTATTTTATTTTTTGTGTTATATTGTCGGATTAAATATTGTCCTATTTTTCCTCATCATGGCACTTGGGTTCTGCTCCGCTCGTCGTTCAAAACAAGTAAATACATATGCAGATGACATGGTGAAGTAGAATATGTTTATAACACGATTTTGATAATTTTTAGGATAATGGTATTTATTTTGATGTAAAATATAGGATGAACCTGCAGTGAAACAAATGGGACAAAGAAGACCTAGATAACTTTTTACACTTGGATGAAGCTACTGTCCAACAATGTGGCGGCATAAACATCCATAAATCTTCAGTTAACCACTATTAGAAAAATAAACACGTCATTTTTCTATTTTCACTTGTAAATTAAAACATATAAAATCAGAAGTAACTAATGAAACAAATACCTGAAACTCTTTGACCTACTAATTCTCTCTCTCTTAACAAGTTTTGGCAGTGAGTCGACAACTTGGCTCAGGTTCTCTCCTTGACACTTGTATGCAGCTGAAAATACTTTTTGAATTTCAAGGGCAGGTAGGACAGAGGAATCATCGGAAATACATGACAACAAAAGCACCTCAAACTTCCCACCATGAGTGACAGACTGCTTCTATAACTGCGTAAACACATGAGGAAAGTGCATCTGCCAGAAACGGCGAGCTCTCGTGGGACTTCCACAAAATGCTTTGGATAATGAGTCATCTGCATTATTCATGACAATCTGATGGATCTTCCGATGCCACAGCAACTAATCATTAACCAAATGCCGAACATTAACTTCCTATTTCACCTGGTGGAAAGAGGGTGTTCGATCAATCACAGAGTTGTGAGTCATTTCCACTACTGCCGTGTGTTTAAATGTTTTTTATATAATTCAGTGGGAGACTGCTGTTAATTATGCACTTCTAGCAAAATAAAGATTAAAAAAGGTATATTTTCTTTGGTTACAAAATCAACTAATAGAGTTTTCACAAACTTTTCAAATTAAATATTTAAAAAAAAATACTATTATTATCGTTATTATTATTATTATTATTATTAATAATAATAATAATAATCTATTCAAACATTTGGTCTTTTTGTTTTTGATTTTTTTAACTGTGCGTTTATATTAGTTTCCCACAATATAAAAAAATAGACTACCTACAAACCACCAATGTTCAAGGAAAATAGGGAACAAGCAGGAATAGGCCGCATATATAATAAGAACTATCACTTCACTCAGCTCCATTTCTCATTAAAAAGTGAGACATAATGGTGACTACATTGTCATGTTTTGTTTCTCTAGTGCTTTTATTTTGTTATTTTCTGTGTTCCTGTGTCGCTTCCTTCTCTATCTTCAGCTTCACAGCAGCGCAGCTGATCAGACTCCACCTTTGTCCCAGTCTGCACTGCCAGATGGTTTCTTCGCTTCTTCTTCAACTCTCTCTCGACCCTCCGTTCTCTTGTGCTCCTGTTACATATTTCTAAATTCCATGCGTGCTTGAGCTTCCTTCTGCCGCGTCCTTCGTAGGTTCTCTTCGCTCCAATTTCTGCTTTCTCGCTTATCTCGATTAGATTGTGTGTGAGTGCTTCGTGAAACACACCCTTTGTTTTTCCTCTTGTCATGCTTATTTCCCTGTGTGTGCGTGTAGAACCACCACCGAGTGCTTTCTGTTATTTGGGCCTTGTGAGTCAATTTCCGAGTGTGTTTGCGTTGTCCCCATTTGTTAGGCTAGATTATCATTTGCGTCTTTTCTGTTTCAGGTTTTTCCACCTGCCCTTGAGTGTATTTCCTGTTCTGTGTTCTAGTATCGGGGACCTTGGTACTCCGTTCCTGTTCGTCTTTTGAGTCCTCGTGTAATTGTTAATAAACCCTGTTAAAACTACCCTCGCTCTGCAACAAACCAGCCATTGGGTCTGATCCCACAGACAGCCATGACATACATCATACGAAACATATTGGAAGCAATGTAATAAGATAAAAAAAACTAAAGTCAAATGAAATTATAATGTATTAGAGGAGATTGAAACATTCATTCAACTAAAATTTAAATCGATGATAAAATGAGACGCCATTTAGTGGTGCTTCCTTCTCTGCATGATGTTCATTTGAAATGTTATATTCTTGAAACAAAACTCCCTGCTAACATGCTCACTTTAACTCTCTATTCAGCCTAATCTTGGTGAACCTTCTGTACGCCACACTCTTGCTGAGGTTTGCAATTTGCACCTGTAGTGGCAAGGCATCCAGGGAATATCTATTCATCATCGGGCTGCGCGATGGTGACACCTGATTGACATTTAAGGGCTATAATTGGTGCGATGGATGTAATTGCTCTTGCAGAAGGAGAGAGGAAAACAGCGTCCATCATAAATATCTAGAATCAGAACCGAGGCTGCACAACCCTCATGTTTCAGAGCCCTATATTTAGCTGTGAAATGATATACAGTACCTGGTCTAATTAATGGAGGCGCCTGCTGTTAGCCCATTAGGACTCACAGATGCGTGCCACCGTCCAGGGATTTGCAGCTTCAGACCTTGTTTTACAAAGTTGCTAAAGGGTCCGTATTCACACTTCAGGCCATCGGTGCAGCTCCTGCATATTCTATTAGAGTTTGGCGTGAAATATGGAATCCAGACTTGTTTTTCTACTTTCACTAAAGTGACACTTCCAGCAGGAAGTTGACATTTTCACGTCCACAATTCTGTCTCTGTGAACTGTTGACATTTGCACGTGTTGGGCTGTTTCTGCAAGAATAAATAACAAAACGAGAGTGGGAATGATATCAGCCACATTAGTGCTCAGCAATAAAACTGTTTAAAGGAAAAATAAGCGACTGGGTGATGTAAGATAAATTCATACAAACGTGAAGTGATTCACTCACATCAGTAAAAGTTGCAGATCAACACCATGATTCTTCCGTACCATTGGAACAACAAAGTTTTAAACCCGCATTTTGAGTATCAAAATTTCCGGACTATAAGCCGCCACTTTTTCTCGCGGTCTGAACCCTGTTGCTGTGGATAACATTCCGGGGCACTCGACAGTCTGGAATTCACCGGAATTAAAATCTGAATTTAAATTTCACAACAGCACTGAACACCAATCGGACAAGTCGCGTGTTTGTCAATCCGTACACATCATACTGTTTTCCCACTTGTTCACAAAACTAATGACTATATGAGTGTACCAATAGAAAAGTATATTTTTCTGTTTTCTAATGACTATTAACAACATTAGAATTACGGTCTGTGCTTCGGTCAACGTGTGCACGTCATACACCGATGAGTTCACTGAACAGAAAGATAGTCCGAGACCAGTCATAGTCATTGGAGCTGTAGTTAACAACGCAGTGAGTTGCTTTTCCCACTCATGAAAAAAATTTTTTCAATCAATTCATGATGAAATTATTAAGACTAAAAAGTACTATATTAAAATCCTTTTGCAAAACAGACATCAACAAGACAAGTTTTGTGCAGTATCTGGATTAAATGTGAATTAAAGTGTTTTTGCGGTTCAGCTAATGGTCAATATAGAACTGGTGCTGTGTCAAGACCCAGCTCATTTTGAGTTGCAATTCCATTTTCATAGTATTCTCAATATATATAAAGGCAGGTTTATATACTGTATGTAAAACCACAAAACACAGAAACGTGTAACAAATAATTTAAAGCATTTTATTTTGGTTGGAAAGGTTTATAACCTATTATTAAGTATTAATGTAAACAATTTATTTTCAAAGGAAATATACCATTGAAAATTGACAACTATAGGCATCAGTTATCATGATGGATTGGTCTGTCGGAAAAGTGTGATGTGACCATGGCTAGCGGCAGATGTGACCTGGTGCCAGACAGGGTCCTGCTCTCATCCCATGCCCTCTTTCTCACAGGCGCTGGGCAGCACATCTTGTCCACCCTCGCTGCATAAGGGAACAATTCCATCGTTCCTTCCTGCTCACTGCGATAACATTGGTGCACTTTGACTGGACTCACTGTCCATCGTTGGTCGTGTAGTTCACTTTATTTTAGTATATAGCATTTTTTTTGTGATGTTGAATGATGATGAAACAAAGAAAACACTTTCCTTTGTTTCTATAGTGTCGATCATGTTGTTGCTTTGTCTTAGTCTTTAATGTCCAATGTTTGCTTTTAATGTTTCTCATGCTGCTGTAACACCCCAAATTTCTCCATTGTGAGAAGAATAAAGGCAGTCTAATCAATCTAATATTAGCCATCTGTCACAAAGTTTCATCAACTTTCTCAAAAAAAAAAAAAAAAGAAATGGAATGAAAATTAATGAGGCTGCACCAAATGTCATTATGTATTTGATAGCAGTCTCATCATTGTTTAAACCTCATCAACAAATGGAAGGAGTCAATTTCCAGATAAATTGTCTCAGTGGAAAGTCATAATTCAGAGGAATGGAAAATGAATCACGGGCATGATGTTGGCTTAATCACTCTCCTAGTTTTTTCTATTAGCGCTATCCAACACACCAGACGGAGACGATAACACTGCAGATACACAATGAAGGTAAGACGCCCCTCACTCAACTGCCCTTTGTAATGGGACTCACCTGACCTCCCCGGGGTCTTCCGTCACCAGCACATCCGTCTTACAGCTGGCGATGGGATTTATAGACAGTTCCACAGGCGGCACCACGAAGCTCTTGCTGACAGGCAGCCACAATCCTTGACCCAAACTGTACAGCGATCTGGATGAGACAGGAAATGCTTTGAGCCATGATCGCGTTTCACTATTGAAAGCACTTTTAAAATTCGTAAAGTCATGTTAGTTGTGTTTCGATTCACTACATTTAATGTGTTTAAATGTGACTACACGTACATTATTGAATGCTGAGAAATCAGTTTTGTGAGCCTGGTTGTTGACTCGATTCCAGTTTTTGCTCTATTACGAACAACACAGCCCAAAATAATCGAGGCAAAAACCTCACAAACTGTAACTGCACCAACTTTTTATCAAATGACACACTCATGAAAAGTTGAAATATATTGAAAAGAAATAATTTCAATGCTGACGTGGAACTTTAAAACAACACATTTACTTTTGATCCAATGAGAAATGTATGAAATCATTGTATTTTCATGTTCATGCAGAGGTGGACACTCCTGAAACTGTGGTGCTGGACAAAGCACAAAAAATATACCTTCAACCTCTCCATCTTGTATTTGGACAGTTTTTGTGTAAGCCACTGGGTGAATAGTTTTATATTTGTCGAATTACGTTAATGCACTGTTATTACACTGTTACACTGAGGACCTGATCAGGCAATTTGAGCGTATTTTAAAACGATATTGCAACCCTCCACTATCTGTGATTTTAAATATTTAAATGAGAAAATGTGCATCAGCCTGACTCATCTTAAACACTTTGTTTCCTGGGAGCTGAAATCTTTCTCCCCAGCCACGCCCACTCCGCCGTGGTTCTTCAGCCACTGCTGACAGCTGCTGTCAAACAGCAGCGTCTCACTGTACTCTTAAATGCCACTTAACGCCACACTTGGAGGAGGCGTTGTTCGGTTCTGTCTCTCACTCTCTCACATCTGAATCCGGAGTATCAGCGATGACTTCTCCTACGCAGTGTCGTGCTCATGCACATACATGACATGTGTTTATTAACATCATAACCATGTGTATCGCTGAACTAACTCACTTGAAACATGCATTACACCTCTGATCAGACGCAGAGCAGACAAGTATCTGCCACGGCTCGGCTGTTCAGGAGGTGGGGCGGGTCAGAGCCGGGCTGGAGGAACCCACCAGTGGACCTGTGGGCTTCGCTCTTCTAACCTCTTTATGAAGCAATAACTTCACAACAGAGCATCATCATTTACTGCACCATGGAAAGGAGAAACACATGGATGAGTCAGGGAAGTTGGACTTGGATATTAGCTGCTCTTTGGTCTACGGTTGGATTTTACTTTATATTATTTATATTTTGTCATGAACAAATAACAGATTTTCTTGTGAGAACTAATGCAATAATGCCAGAGTGAAGTGACTGTACACTGGTTTATGCTATTGTCCTGATCTCAGTCAACAAAGCTGCCACAGTCTGGTCCGGGGGAGAGATGATCCTTGTCATTTTAGCCCAGTTTACAAGCTTACAGGTCACCGTAAAGTGATGCTGCTGATACTGTTGAGAGGACAGGGTTGTTTTGATGTATTAGACGCAGGTATTTATCGGCATTGTCTGGCCACCACGTGGCGTGACGGCTCAACCGATTTCCACCACCTCATGTCGCTGGCGTCTGCCATGTTCTGAATTTGTTACTGATCCAGAGTTAGCTTTCTTAGATGAGACGTGCATCTGCCCAGTCGTATGACGTGCAGTTTTTGCCTCAGTAATTATCTGTTCCAACACAAATATGTGCTAGGAAATATGTTCTATTCTCCCACACTGTTTCAAAGGATTCTGGATGCAATTGTTAGTTTCATTTTACAGAGGGCTTAAAAGAACTGTGTGTTAAAAAGGCCATTCAAGATTGTGTTGTTGAGGTCAATGTGGTCTGAGTTGAACTCCAGACAAGGACATTCAGCATTAATATTGCAATGCAATCCTCCGAGAAAACATGCAAAAATGTTAGTGTTGTTAATGTTCCCTTTTTTATTTATTTATTTTTTCAAAAATATTGACCGCAACCATCACCTTTGCTGCCTGATCACCCACCAACTGCCGCAACATGTCGGTGCTTCGAAGAGACAAACACAAGCAAAAACACTCTCAATCCAGTTGTGAACTAAGATGACCTTGTTTCACATTTTCATTATTTTTTGAATATGCGCAGGGAGATTTTAATTATTTAATATGTCGTTACCGAAAAAAAGAAGACCCATTTCAATTATCAAACATTTTGGTTGCCATGTGATTGTGCTTGACACGGATGTGGGTGAACACAGTCAAATCACTTCTGGCTGAAACTGTATGATTCACAATCACAGTCACAGAGCAATGAAAGATGAACAAAAAAAAAAAACACCATTTGGAAAGTTCACTTCATCATAAATGTCACACACAATAATCCCATCACGGGTGAAACATGGACCGAAAATGGCAGTAAAAGCGTCTGAAAGCAGGACTGGCCTGTGGGCTGACTGTCCGCACCGGAGCTTGAGGGTACGGTTCCCTCCGGTGGGAGCGCCAAGCCTCTCGCTCTCTAACACAGATGTAAAAGACAGAAGTCGACATGCATTCGACGTTCACAGATGTCAGTAAGAAATAATGCACTCACCTGAAAATCCTCTCCGGGGCCTGTTCTCCTGTAACTAGGTCATAGCCTTTCTCCAAGTGAGCGTACGGCCACGGACTGTGTGCAGAAAAACAGTCAAAACAAATGAGCATTTCTGCCTCCTGAACTTTCTGGTTGATATATATATATATATATATATATATATATTTCCCACAGCCATTCTCTTTGTTCCGTCGCTCATCTTCACATCCTGAAACAGGCTGGGCATATGATCTTTCCTTCAACAAACCGCATTGAGTTTCGGTCCAGACAGTCAAGAGATTAATCCTGACAAGTGGTTTCGGTCTGATAGTTTCCCTTCAAATTAAAACAGACTAAATTTGTGAAAGTTCTCACAGAGTCGTTATAATGATGCATCGACGCTCACCCAGCAGCTCACTGTCGACCAAAGTCAAACAAGTGCTTTTGTTGGACCAACTTTTTCTTTGGATTCCCTGTGTTTCTCCGCGGCTTTCTGGTCACCTCCCTGCTGTTTGCTGTTATAACCGACCCTCCTGCCTTTTCCATCTTCTCCTCTTTACCCTCCCTGCGAGGACTCTCGTCACTTAAATGACTCTCCAAGCACATCTCCATGTTTTACTCCGTTAGCTCCGGATTGCGTATATTTTACGAAGAAGGATAGATTTATTTTTAACACCCTTTGATTTTATCGGGTCACATTCATTCTTCCAAAGACCTAAATCTCCTGCCTGAACGATTCACCTTAGTTAATAGCGGGAGGTAATACTGACGGACGGAGACAGAGGACTCATTCACGTCAGGTGAGATTGCAGATTGAGGACATCGTACTCACCCTTCGTTTTGACCCCAGTCGGAGCGAACACAGAGGTGTGTGTGGACGGGATCAGGGGAATAACCGTCATGACAGCTGCACTCTCCTGAGACAGAGGGGAAGAAAAGAAGGTTCAGTGTCAGATATTCATTTTTTTAATTGTCAGTGACTGAATACATTAGCATGAATAACCTTGGTCAGCTCATTCATTAGAGAAGTGTCGAATTATACAGTTGTCAGGAAACCAATTTCAGCTGACAGTGTGCCGCGACAGAAGACAGAGAACAGTTAACAGGCTTGTTCACCACCTTCTGAGGAGAAAATACTGAATTGGATGCCAAGCCTCAATAACATGTCTGACCAGATTTTATAGAATGTTTTTGAGATTTCACCTGCTACAAGATTCCATATCTTGTCCTGCGTGACCATTGCTGTTGTGGTGCACTGCACTCTTCTTACGTTGGAGGTGTCCGGAACTGCCAACTGTTTCCATTTGCTTTTTTTCTATGACACTTTGAAAATAAACCTACTTTCACAATTGGATTATTTCTCTTCCTGAATTGTCGCAGATCATAAAAGGGAGTCTCTCACCATGTGTCAAAACCATCAGAGTTTCTTGTTCACATTAGAATGATATTTGTGTACAAGACTCAACGTCTAAAAAAAACACAAAATAGTACTAGTAAGATCCAGGCCATAGTTAAACTAAGACTAAAGAAGCTCTTGCTATGTTAGCCTGAAGAGAAAGAAAAACTGTTGATATTAACTGGAGATTGACACCAATAATAGTTATAAAAACTGTCATATATATGTCAAATAATGTTTGATTTTTTTGTCTTTTTAATCCTACTGAAACACATTTCGCTCCTCTGGCTGCTAATATAATAATATAATATCTAATATATATAAAAAAAATGTAATATAAAAAAATAATGCAATAGAGTATAAATAATAAGCATATTAGTAATGTTTAGAAGGTCTCATATATAGTCATTTTATACTAGCTGCCCACAAAATAAATGTCGCTGGACGGCTCTCTTGACCCTTTATAGAGTCATTACACTAGAAAAATGTGTCCACCCCGGCGACACCATTCACATTTTATCACCTACTATTTAATTATTTATTGGCTTTGCATTTATAGGCTTAGCATCACTTGAGAAGCAATGCAGTCAGAGGATACGGCTAAAAAAGAAGCAACATAGCTGCTTTGTGTTTCCAGACTGAAGCGCTTCAAGAGGATAAGGATGAAAGAAAATTGACAAGAAAAAAATACAGTCGGGGAATTGTCCTTATATACTCACTCGCCTCGTTGGTATCAGAGAAAAATGGACAGATACATTGAATGAAAGGCAACAGTAACTCATACAACCACTAGTTAAAACCAACGCGAGTGGAATTCCATCACACAACATGTCAAACCCTGAAGCGCACCCCGGCAGAAGACCACTCTCTTTTGGCTGTGAACAGGAAACAAAGGCTACAATTTGCACACATTAAATGACAACTGTGCACTCATCTTCAGATTCCTTTTTCCAGAACGATGAAGAAAGATTGGTTTTCTGCAGACAAAAGGTTCAAGGAGTTCAAGGACGACGTGGCACTATTGGCTCACAGAGACTCACAGCCAAATGTGAAGCAGTTGGAATATAAAAAGCTCCCCCAAGGCCATGGTTCTCAGTTGGAAATGGGTGGAATGTCCACTGCACACTCTGCCGTGAGACAAAGACAGTTCGGCTCAAAAGTCGGACAAGTGAACACAAGCGAACCTGGTGTTGGCTGTGGACTTGACCCCACCAGTAGAGCTGCACCTCGTCCTAGGACGCTCTCCACGGAGGGTGAGTCGCAAAGACTTTAGTTCTATTGTGTTGCTGTGGTGAAGAAGAGCCGAGTCAAAAGGCAAAGCTCTCAATTTGCCAGGCGATCTGCATTTATACTTACTATACTACTGATGGACACAGGCTTTTAGTAGTGAACATGCGAGTGTTAGTGACTAATCTGAGGATTCTCCGTGGGTTTTCTGATCTTTCCGTTAGAAATAGGATGAGGATCTCAAATCGTTGGAGACTAAAAGTTAGAAGCCAGGAAGTCTAGGATCTCCCCACCTCTAACCCTGGAAGAGGAGACCCACATTAGAGACTATAGAGACTCTATCCATTGACCTGGGTCTAGTATTGGGCTGCTGACGCTTCATGAAGAAATGTTATCATTTTCAGGGCTCAATAGGTGGCCCTCTTGGTTTAAAAACAATCCGGTAACCTCTCCGTTTGTTCCCTGAGGAGCTGATTCAGGTTTCTAGGGAGAGAACGTTTGGGCCTCTTTGTCCCACCACTCTCAATCAGTGGTTGATGGACGGAATCCTCAGAGAAATGTTCCCAACACCTTGTGGAATCTAAGGCTACAAAGGGTCCAACCCAGTTCTAGCAAAGTATATCTGGAAGTGGTCAGCGAGTGTAAACCATACTGAATTGCAATGTCTAAACTGAAAGCAGGATGGAGCCCAAACAACAAATATGACACAGAGTTGGCTTGCACGCCAGGACAACACTGAGGTCAGGAGAGTAAGTAAATAAACACATGGAGGAATATAAACAGCTTCATTAGCTGGCAACATATATTTCTGTGCCTATGTTTGAGTCAGTATTTTCTGTGCCCGTTTGCTTGAATGACGACAAGTTGATTTAAGACAACATTAAACTGTACACGGTCTTAGCGAAGGCCATAAAATCCGATTTATATCATCGTAAATCTAGGTGGTTTTGAATGGGTGAGGGGAGTTGATGTCTACACAGCGAGCGCATCTCCAAAAATGAAAATCCATGACACGACCAAAGCGCTTTTGTTGAAAAGACGTTTAGATAGCAGGTTTTATGAAATAACATGAAGCAGTTTCTCTGCCACGTCACTCCGAGCTGCTGTCTGCTCTCCATTGAAAGGCTTGGGCTGAGAGTGTGTAGGCGTAGACTTGTTCCGAAAGGATCACAATTGGAGCAGACAAAAGGTGATAATGGCACTTGCTAACAGAAGGAGTGGGCCAGAATTGGTAAATAAAGCTTCTTGAAAATGTAAGAAGGAGAGGCGATAATGCCAAACGGGGATGGGATGGGGAGTTGTTTTTTTTTTTTTTAAAGCCATTAAATAAAACCTGGAACTAATCTAAGAGTGCTTTTGGCTGCAGCTACCATCACATTCTTGAGAGGTTTCACCATTTTAATGTCCTCAATCTGCTGGTTGGGCGGGTTGTTTATGTAGTGGCTCATTGATTATTTCAAAAGTTACACTTGATACCATGTTTTTTTTTTTTTTTTTTTTTCAATTGGACGCCGCTGCATTTGATAGCATCTGCTGCACGGTCCTGTATTTTAATAGCTTCGCTGATAATCAGACACAAACATCTATAAATAGAACTAAAGTGGAACACCGTTGGTGAGGAAGGACATGCTTTTAAGTGGATGACATCTTTCTAAATAGACGTTTTGGGACAACACCAAGCATTTTGAGGACACTATTCGCACCAGCTAGTAAGCATATCCCACAAAAACACATGATCATTTTATGAATTCCAATCATGACAAAATGGGTTTGGATGCCTGTCACCGTTTCTAGGTGTATTGTGTAATATTTACTACATTGATAAACTAATAAACAGAGTCACCAATTTCCAGAAACTTCACAGGTTATTGGAGGAATAATTGCTATGATAAAGAAAAGGTTGGATGTTAACAACCAACACTGCATCAAAGATATTCCTATTTCTGTTTCAGGCTTGAACTCAAACAAGGCTGGAACTTCTGTGTAACCATTCCAGGTGCCTTTTTGCAAGTCAAACTAAGAATTCAATGAATAAGGGGCCAAGGCCGAGCCCGAGGAGGTTTGAAGCCTCCGATTCGAGCTGGTTCTGGGCTTCACATCAAGTTTCCGACAGCAGGTATTTCGGGAGTTATGTATTAGGCAGTGACCTGTAATGCTCTTACACAGGGAGACTGACATGGGTCCACAGATACCAGGACCTGTGCCCAGCTCCCATTATATTTTCCTGTATCAGAGATTGCAAGCCACAATAACAAGCTCACTTACGTTGAGTTGAAATAAACACGAACAATTCCTATCCTTTGCAGCCCACCAACTGATCATTGGTTCCAGCCACGAACCAACTTCTCAGTTTCGGAACCAGCTCTTTTCCCGTCTGAACATGCGGACAGGTCCAAAATTGCGTGTGGGAACCGCAACTTTAACAATATAGGTATCGTGGTGATTGTGTTCACAGGGGACAGTTAGGAGTGTGACGCACATGAAACAGCGGTTACAAGAAGAATGGTTGGAGACGGCAGTCGGCATAAATGAGAACTGCAAGACTGAAATGGTAGATGTCTTGTGTGATCCATCCTGTTTACGAGGAACAACACAGTGGAATGGAAGCAGCACAGAGTGGTGTTGATGTGATTGGTTCACAGGGCTTCAGAGCATCATGGGAACCATTTGGGTGCATTTGACGTCACAGATTTATTATTGAGAGTGATGCCACCTCACAAGCCAAATGTAATGTCATTTAACCACCGTAACCTTGCTGGTAAGGTGGGGTGTGTATGGCTGTATAAAAGAGCAGAACATGCTTAAGATGGGTTAAGCATATTGTATCCTCTGAGGAAACAAAATCCAAGTTACATGCAGTAAATGGTGCAACATGTTTTCTTGAAAACCTGACAAGCATATCTAGTTACCTTCACTCAATCTGCCCCAAATGTTTTATTTACACTGATCCAATGCAATTTTCAAAAAAGTTAAAAGGTGCCAGTAGCTGACTGCTTCAAGCTGTTTGGCAACAAATGAGTAATTAACATTTATTAACAGGTACAAATTTTTTACTCTTCTGCATTTTTACCTCGTAATTTACATTCCCACGCATTGAATTAATGTACAATTCAGCCTCACGACTTTCCTGGCCGCACTATCCCTCAACAGATCAGTGTTCAATTGCTCATGAAAAAGGTTTTCAGAGGAGAAAACGTTGGTGTCCTACTTTTGAGGGAGTCACCTGGTGTGGAACGGCTATTGGATGACACCCATAAGATGACAATATCATTTGGTGGGGGTTGTCAACATCGGCATCTTGTATAAAACTAAATTAATTATCTCAATGACAAAAAAATGGCACAATTACGCAACTGCATTCTCCAGCAGTCTTCCAACGGTGCGCTGGTTAACCGCCCACGTGCTAAGGCAATTGACTTCCCATTCTTCATGTAATGAATGAAAACGCCCCTTCCATTTTTAGTCGCTCACAGACGCTAACAGGCAGATTTTTTTTCACATTTCAAGGGTCATGGTATGTGCAGGAAAGCGCAGAGAGCGTTATTGTTTCAAGCACCGCTCAGCCCAGATGCCGCTCGGACAAAACAGTGTGAACTCTGGAGCGCTGAACAAAGAATGATTGAGATATTAGCTAGACAATTGTTATGGTCTTGATATTTCACGTCCACCATTCCTGAAAACTCAGTTCACTAAAAGTGACACTATATATTAGTAGTTGTCATTGAGAATCTCAACAAAATCACAATAGCTAATTTGAGCATTCACCATGGAAATCTGCTATTGACCAGAGCATTTCAGTTACATAGAGACACAATTCCATTTTGCACAGTGGAGATTGATAAACTGTTCATTCTGTTGTGTTGCCTTTAACACCAGAGTTGGCACTATTGGAGATAGATCTGATTTAATTCTAAAATGTATATGTCATACCAATTTTAAGGTGGTTATGCACTTTAAAAGTATCATGAGGCATGGTTGCTGTCCTAGCATTGTAATGTCTTCCTACAGCCTGAAATATCTGCGTCTTATGTGACACCTCACTCTCCTTTGAACCTCACATTAAAAAAAAACAAAAACAAAAAAAAAACAAAAAAACATTCCAGTCCTGTTTCCTTCATTTGAAAACCATCTAAAAAATTAAAAAATAGCAAAATTAAAAACTAATTCATGTGTTCATATTATCCTGTAACTGTCTCACCACTGGTATGAAGAAGAATTCTCTTTCACGCCTCCAGCTGGTCCAGAACTCAGCAGTGAGGTTTCTAACTGGCTCTAACAGAGGGCAGCACATCACGCCAGTGTTAGCCTCCCCGCACTGGCTCCCTGTGCACTTCAGAATCGACTTTAAGATTGTATTGATAACTTTTGAAGCCTGGCCCCGGATTACATTGTGCAACTGCTGACCCCCTACGAACCAAGTCTAGACTTAACTCTAGAGGTGACAGAGCCTTTTCCGTCAGGGCTCCTCCACTCTGGAACAGTCTGCCACTCTGAGATTTCGAAACGTAACGTACACTGCCACCTTTAAATCCCAGCTAAAAAGCACCACTTTTTATAGGCCTTACAGGTATTTTATATAGTTCTCACTCACTGAGGGCCTGGCTGGCCAACTTCATGGTCGGGCAAGTGCAAACCCTCTTCACTGTTTTGCCTGAAAACCACTTGGTGTTCTAAAAAGTACTATATGGACAATGCTTTATTTATTTGTGTATTATTATTATTATTATTATATTAAATACTGCCAGCATGTCAGAGCCCCACACATGAGTTATACAGTGTAAATTATAATCAAGTTTCAGTCTTTGATTTCTGTGGCTTTAAGCAGTGATCACTTCAGATGCCGCAGATTTTTTCAGGTGTGTATAACTGTGGCTACACTTCTGTGCTTCGCCATGAAAGCCGCAGATTTTCCCTCTCATCATATAGAACTGTCACCTTCCGACCTGATTTAGACTTTAATGCACCGTATCAGCGGCTCACCACATTGTTTCTACAGCAATAAATGTGCCGGAGTGAAGCGGTTCATTTCGGGTGAGCTGCCTGCACAAACATATGTCTCAGAGTGTGTTTGCTGTGTGGGTGCCACCAGGCTAAGGGACACTGATAATAATAGAAAGTTATTATTTTTTGAAGAGGCCTATTTAATTTTGTAACTAGTTAGACGAGGTCGCCCTGAAGTGACGCAACAACTCTCGACTGCAATTACAGATCAGAAGTAGAATACTTGAAAAGTGAAATAAATTATGGAGTAGCGACGCAGACTAATGCATATTTTGAAGAGCAGGAGGAGAACAATAAACAACAAATACTGAAGAAAATGTGGTGCAGGCAATTCACTCTTTATCTGCTTAAAAAGAACAATACTTCCTACTGCCATGTCAATGATTTGAGAGCCAGGAAGTAACTTTCTAGGTCACGTCCTAAGAACACAATCTCAAGTGTAGCAGTTGGAGTCATAGAAATGACATTTACAGACTGACTGCATAATCTGTGCTTTATATTGAGTTATTCCCTTCAGTATCTTCGGAGGTTTGTGTGTTGACTTCTGAGGCACCGGCTCCCAATCCCATCCTGATCGAGGTACTAACTGAATTAAAGTGACACCCAGAAAAATTCTCTCCCAGACGGACTATGGTGTGTTCGTGCATTTTCCAGTCTTAAGGCCCATTCATGCTCCATGTGTTCCATGAAAACAAACAATTATGGAAGGAGTATTGACAATGTAGCTCTTTCACAACAGACTAACAGCGTTGTTTTGCATCAGGTAGTAACAGCAACACTGCTCAGCGGTTCTGGTGGTACTACACCGTTTGGTCCGTAACCATAAGCTTTGTGGAAACATGCTGAAATACGGACAAAATGAATGGATCAGTCCGTAATGTTGAGCACAAATGGGCCAATAAATAATTGGACATGGTCCTCCATTTCAATCTGAATGGATGAAAAACCAACAAGGCACATACCACTACAAGGGAATGTTACAGTATATGGCCGTATCGCTAGCTTGGGACGCTGGCTTGGGAACCATGGGCCCATCTCTTGCTTCACACAAGTCACGTCACTGATATTGAATTCTGGAGCTTTGGCACTACTCTAAAGAGCATATGTTGTTTCTAAAGGAGGCATCTTTGATTGACTGAAATATGTCGCCTCACGTCCTGTATATGTTTGAAGGATTGAAATTTGACTTACTGCCCTGAATTGGACTTATGATGAAATCAAATGCAAGATGGTGAGTTTTGGAGCTCACTGTATTCCAAATATGTGTCAGCAGTTGAGCGTTTTACTTGATTTAAAGTGAGCTAGTTTGTATTCGACAGTTTCCTTGTATGAGGGATTTGAATATTACTTAAATGACATTATTGACTATTTAAAATTTCTTTCTTCTTTACTTTCATAAATCCCTAAAAACCGAGGATCTCTCCACTTGATTCAAAACGTGACGGGGCAAAACTGACCAATCACGGTCCACTTTCAGTGGGCGGGGAATAAAAAAAAAAAGGGTCCTTTCTGCTTTCTGAAAAACAGAACAAAAGAATAATATCTCGATACTCGAGTAATGCATTTCAACAAGGAGAATTGTGATGCTGCACAAGGCTGACGATAAAACTGCTGTTTCAAAACTTTGTTTTCCTGTCTGTCTTTCTTATTTTCTCAACACTTTGGCTTCGTTTCAGCGGCATCAACATGATTGAAACAGAAAAAAAAAATGTTTGGCCATCCCTCCCGAGGTTGTCAGAGGTTGGCCGGCAGGTGCCCCAGCAGAGAGCCACAGAAAGCAAAAAGCAAATCAAGCAGCAAGAAATGCGAAGACGATGAGGCACTAGGAAAGAGGATTAAAAGCCAGCCAAGGCAAACAACACCCATTGGACATCATGAGCTCAACTTGTTTTGTTCCACAGATAGAACGCTAATGGTACTGTTGACTTGGCTGTTTCACGGATGTACGCCTGGACAAGAGACCTGCAAGCAGAAAGGTTTGAGCATTTCATACTTGGAAAACACATCATTGTAACTGTAGTTTATTAATCCATTGGGAGATGGAAGAGAAGGCTACATAGGGGAAGAGGCGGGTGACAACTGGGATGCACCATTGACATATTGCAGAGCACATAGTAGCGTACACACTTGTGCAAAAGGAACATTGGCATTTGTCTTCCTGACTCAACCAGTGACACAACCCAGCTATAAGATGGAAGTTGAATTGGCTCTTGAATTTATGCTCTTTAAAATTGAAAGTGACATATTGATGTCCTGTTTACATACAGTAAATGGACATCAATAAATAATGATAATACTAAACAGTATTATTATGATTCTTACTATTATTATGATTATTATTATTATTATTAGTAGTAGTAGTAGTAGTAGAAGTATTATGAAAAATCACATGCCATTTGTAGAAGTATTTAACTAATAATATAATGTTACTAGTTAATAATAACTAGTAACAACTGCTTTATTATTAACATGATATACAATTCAGTGTATATTTCCCTTCATATTTCACTGAGACTGATAAAGAGCAGAGCGAGGAACAGTTGTTATAATTGTTATAATATCTCTCGCATATTCCCACTTATCCCCGATAGAACAGTGGTTGTGTGTAGCTGTGCGTAAGCTTGTTTTGGTGTGAGGTCTTTCATGTTGTGTTGAGTGTCAGTGTCAGTCATTTTTGTGATGCAGTCAGTTTTGTTCTTGTCCTTTTCTGTTTGTTTCCATCTATCAGTTTGATGTTGCACTCAGTCTTGTGTGTGTATTATTTGTTTGTTTGTTATAGTCTATATAATTTCTGTGTTGTTACAGTTCCTCCTGACCTTTGAAGTATCTTCTCCAGAGTAATCTTGCAGTTTCTGTGTGCAATGTAGTTTCTTGTCAGGCCACATGTTGTTTGCATTTTTAATTTCCTATGTCAGAGTTGCACATTTTCACTCCCACCATTGCACTGTCCATTTGTTTCATTGTGGTTCGAGTATAAGCTCCCTCTTCTTGTTTCAGATTCATATCTTTGGAGGAGGAGATGAGGGGATCCCTGCTTTCCCAACGACGGCCTTCGACCAAAACATTATACTTCCAATTGACTATAAGTGTCCATTTTTTATTTGTTCACATATTCATTGTGGAATGCAAATTCAGAAAGATTGCAATTGTAATACAGATCAAAACCATTTGTTTTCGTGTTTGTTCCTTTCAAAGTCAAATGTTTTCCATAAAATGGCAGATATGGGGCTGGGGAGGGATTGTATTACCATATAGACAGTATTCTGCATCAACTACTATTCCGTATTTCAACACCTATTAAACTCTTGATAGAGAGAAACACACAACATCCTGTGTTGAAGGTTGCTGCACCAAACACTCGACCAAGATAACAGCAGGTGATTAATAAAATAATGCTCAACAAAGCACACGCTCTCATACAGTATGCTTTGCAAATGCACCACTAATGTGCCCTTGACCAAGGTCATGCAGGCTTTGCTCACATTAGCGATGTAATCGGTTCTAATGAGCTCCTATTTCAGTCAGGATGAGTGAAATACACAGGCAGCTAATACCACTGTGGTGAAGATACAGCACTTTGTGGTATCGGCACAACTGCTTCCCAAAGGCAAAAAGACGAACAAATCTCAGAATGGAAGCAGGTATGATAACCAAATGTTAACCTTGTGGTGAATAGAAACATTTAATTCAAGCATGTTATTGTTTTTATACGGTCGTGCAAAACCCTCATGAAACCTTGTAGATGGTAGATGCTCTCATGGCGAGATAAACCTGTCACAACCCCTTCCTCTGACGTCACCGCCCAACCCACCTCTTCACATCCTCACCTGACTCCATTCTCCTGAAGGTTTAAATAGCAGGCCAACCTGCCAGTCTTCGCCTGTTTGTCCACCCTTCATGGTTTGTCTCCAAGCTGAAAGTTCCGCTGTTTGCCACTGCCTGCTGCTACCCTTGTCTGAGTGATGATAACCGACCTTCTTTACCTCAGAACTTCAGCCTGCCTGCACCTCCTGCACCCCAACTCCACAGCCTGGACCTCCTGCACTTCCACTCCACAGCCGGCATCAAACACCGGACTCCTGGACCCTCCCCAGCCACTCATCTGGGATCTCCACCACGGCATGAGAAGCCGACTCTTTCTTTTCTGCACAATTAAATATCCAACTCCAGATTTCCAGTCTGCGTTTGAGTCCAGAAACCAGATTTATTTGGCTGAAAAAAATGAGAAAAACAACTAATTTCTGGTGCACTCACCTGTTTCCTCGTGGCAGAGCTGCTCACAGGGCTCGGTGGTCCTTTGGCCGCAGTAGTCTCTGACCCACTGAGTGGATGAGTTGGTCTGATAGTACAGCGTGAGCTTTGCCGGGTTCAGCCAATTGGAAACATCCAGGAAACTTCCCATCGCCACAACGAAACTGCTTCCTGGAGAAGAAACATAAAGACAATAAATCAGTTGATAAAGAGAGTCAGCAGATCATTTATCTTCTACTAAAGAGCTATTTCCCTGCTTCAGCTGGGGAAAAAAAAAAATCAATTGCAGAATTGCTAATTGCAGGCTTTTCAGTGAAATTTCAATGTCCTTTATCAGCAGCTTGAATTTGGAGATCTTCTATGGAAGGGAGCTACTTAGTAATTGTAGTGGGGAGGCTAAAAAGAGTCAATCAGCCGCTGCTACGCTCAATGGCGACGGCTTACCTCTCTTTCGTACCAGTCCCGGACCAACCATTAAACCTTGAGCACTGAAGATTATCCCTCAGTGACGCCAATGACTCTTAGTTCCAGCAGGAGAGGAGATTCTGCACCCGCTCTCTGCTGAGCTCAGGGAAAGAAGACGATATTCTGTCGCTATATATATATATAACCTTTGGATGTACAGGGGTTCCTGGAGCACAGATGGATATCGAGTGGGAAACTTTAAGGCTAGCTCACCTCTCTTTTTGTGAATCACTAGTGCCAATAGAGACCGATATTAGAGACACAGATATGACGTAGATTTCCATCTCAATGTGGCAGAGGCACCACAGCCTGAGCTCCGTCTTATGTTGCATGCCAATTTCTCTCTAGTAACTGTGTGATAGCGCAAAATTCTGTTTTAAAAAAGGTCTCCCTGGCAGCAGACACAAATGGATTCTCATGATTCATGATTTACAAACAGACAGACAGACAGACAGACAGACAGACAGATAGACAGATAGACAGAGTAAGGTTTCCACTACTCTGAAGGTATTTCAAATTCTTATGAAATTCAAATTCAATACAAATACAAATATTTATATAAAAAAAAAAATATATATATATATATATAGCACAAAAAAGACCAACCAAAACAAAGCATTAACGCTGAATTCCAGTGACATTTCCTCGATGAGTGAGTCACTGGGACAAGCCCCCTGCAGAGGACAAGCATCTACCAAAATGCACAGGCAGCCGAAATACACAAAGAATTGTCCTCGTTGGATCGATAAATGCATTTCCTCAGTTAGGATGACTGAAGGTGAACACACAAAGGCCATTTCCTGCGGCCCTGCAGTTTAGAGAACAGTGCTGGTGCTCATTTACGGGGAGAGAAGAGTAATCTAATGGCTTCAGCTCAGTGCGGAGGCAATTGGCAGATCATGGGTTAGGTGTTCTCAGATCTGTGAAGAAAGCCCTCCTGAGCAGCCAGGACATTGCTGAATGTGGACTTTTCTTGGAGCACATATTGCTGGACGAGATATTGTAGGTAAAAAGAGAGGGAGACATGAATGGAAACTATCTTATATATGCACTAGGTTTTTAGTTGTGTTTGAGTTTGAAGCAGTCATCTGTGTTTCGTTGAAATGAGACCAAACATGTATGTGATCCACCAAGACCACGCTGTTACCAGACACCATCTCCAGCGTCCTTTGGAAAACTTGGGGGAATTTTGGAAAAAATCATTTTGGTTTTCTTGCAAGATCAAACTCTTTACGGCATGAACATTTTTTTGTGCTATCAGAACAATCTCATTTAGTCTCTCTACTCGACTGGGTTATATTAGATTCGATTACATTAGATGTCCTTTATTTGTGGGGAAAATTCAAATTCAACATGTCACAGCAACAACAGTCAACAAAGACACAAAGAAGCCCAAGACATTAAAGAAACACAACAAACATGAATGACGTTCACACAGCATCCGCATACATAGAAACACAAACGTTACCAAAAAAACAAAAAAAAAAAAATAGACACAGTGAACTCACAAGCAAACAACATAAGACAATAAAATATAATAACAATAAATACCCATAATATAGAACAATTATCCAGTCAATAATTTTTTTTCTTTATATATATATATATATATATATATATATATATATATATATATATATATATATATATATATATATATATATATACACAATACTCCAGCTATGACCACATATGATCCTTCGTCTTTTGCAGACAGCCCAGACACACACTTCCCGGCCAGTACAAGGCAACAAAATTCAAGTATCTTGTACAGTGTTATCAGAACCATCTCAATCCATTTTGAGTGTGTATTTGAACCAATAACAGACCCGAACTGTTGGATGAAAGAAAGAAAATCATTTCATCCTCATTTGAAGAGTGTATGGCTGCGTATCAAACCTTATCTCTAAGGAAGAGTCTCGACACTCTTGGGAGGAAACTCAGATTGCCTGTATGTTATACGAGCAGATTAAATTCCACACCTTCAAACAAGTTGTGTTGGGTAAACAGTATACTCTTCCTTCTCCAATGTGCTGACATTTTCATTTCCTTATGGTTCTTGTGCATCACCTGCCATGTCTGACCCTGGTTGAGTTTAGCGCTCATGCTGATCCAGGCTTCATTGGTTGTCTGCTGAGCCGCTTCCCATCACTCATTATTTTGGCCTGTATATCCTGAGTGGTTTCTCTCCGTCGAGCTCAGGCATCTTGCGTGTCAGATTATTTGTGTTGCCCCGCAGCCATAAAAGCTCGGCTCCATTTTTTTTTTTTTTACCACCCGCGCCTCTTCCTCTCTGACCTGCATTCTACTTATACGTGGACAGCCAGTTTGGATTTGCAGGGTTTGTTTATCTGTTGGATTTGTTGGCTTGTCGTCTGGTAGCTTGGTCCGCTGGCTGCCAGTCCACCGCGTAAGCCGCTTTATATCACATCCGCTCGGCTTCAGGTGTCCAGACGACAACACGCAGACTTGTGAAGGATCAACTTCATATCCTGATCAGCAGTAATAACATGAATAGCACTCTGACAAAGGTAGTACTTTTTTATTATCTTCACAATGCTACTAACTCCCTTCTCATGAAACATTTACGATCATTTTCTTCAAGTGTCGGATGAACCGGGAGCTCAGCAGGGATGATCTTGGACTTGCACTCGCCAAATCACCTCTCGATTCAGGAGATCAGTTTTCTGCCCTTCTCAGCAGCTGTTCATCACCTCCATTGACAGTCAGCTCCTCCATCACTGTGGGGTATTTGGCTGCATTTGTCACACACCTGGAGAGACTGCAGTGCCCCTCAACAGAGAAGATGACCACTCTCTTCATTCACTCCGCAACCTTGCAGGTGGGACTGCTGTCAACCTTTCACACCCTGAACAGTCCATGGTGAAACTACTTTTATTTTCTAGCAAATTACTGATTTAACTGTGGCCCGCTGACTTACAAATAATACATTTTTCAGGTTGTTCAGGTCCCCCACAGTCGAGCAAACCAAGCAGAATATTTGAGTTTGAATGTGATCTGATGTGAATCATGAGAATCCATTTGTGTCTGCTGCCAGGGAGACCTTTTTTAAAATAGAATTTTGCGCTATCACACAGTAACTAGAGAGAAATTGGCATGCAACATCAGACAGAGCTCAGGCTGTGGAGCCTCTGCCACATTGAGATGGAAATCTACGTCATATCTGCGTCTCTATTATCGGTCTCTATTGGCACTAGTGATTCACAAAAAGAGAGGTGAGCTAGCCTTTAAGTTTCCCACTCGAATCATATCTGACCCTCTTTACTCTTGGTCAGCACGTCTCACGTATGAGGACTTGAAACACATCTGCTCTCAGAAAGCAGATATGAGGGCAGTTTGGATCAGATTCAAGTAGTTCGTTGTGCGAATGGAAAGCATCTTGTAAAGCAACTGTAAATCACACTCCCACAGCACGGTCAGCCGGAGGGAGACAAGAATCATGGCGGCACAACACAACAATGCAAGGAATAGACTCATCTTTTTAGAATTATTCTCCATATTTATATGACTAATCCAGCAGTATCTGTCCAGAAGACAGATTATTAGACACATGATTTCAATTTCATCTCACCCACCTAACCACACACAGAAATGATTATTATGAATAATGATAATAAGCAGGAGTTGTCTCACAAAAGTTACATCATTAAAAATGTGTTAACTTAATCTTAATGTCACGAATATCTTTGACCTTATAAACTATTTGTTCTGACATCTGTTTGTGCACGAGGGGAGCAGAAAGGTGGGCAAACTTTAGAATGACACATTTTAAAGTCATTCCACATGGTTCTTTCAGCAACTTATTTGCCCGTCATCCACTGACAAGTGCAAGTCCCCACTTTCAGAATGGGCTCCACAAGATTCAAATAAGTAGGTCAGCAGTCCTGAATAACTATTGACAAACTGCTCAAACTTTGCTGATATTACTCACAACTCCCTCCTCATCGGTGCACTCAGCCACACTTGTTTATCGAGTTGGTTCCTTTGATTATGTCATAAGAGGGCGCCAGTGTTTGACCCAGTTAGGACAACACCCGCCTGCATCACAATGTAATCCGTTGCTTGTATGTTGAAACAAAAATGACTTATTATGCCGACACAGAATTAAAACTTCATCACTCTAATGATTCCTTGGTTGAATGTGGGCGGTTTCACACTGCGATTCTGTCTCGGGTGGCCTGACTTGCATTTGCCCGCTGCTGTGCAGCCTTGCACCTCAGTGCCTCAGGCGAATAGCTGGTTTGTGACCCACGACAAAGACACTATTACTGAAGATCACCAGACTATTCATTGACCATTTCTGACGTCTGGATTTCCTACTTCACTGACTAAAATCTTTGCGTCAGTAATCTCTCTCACTTTGTTCAACGTGTTGTGAGAGTGGATCAATCGAGACGATCCATATGTTGCCGCTATTTCCTTGTAAAATAAAGATGACGACACTCTTACTTTTGGCTGTGAAACGCCACATTCTGTTACAGCCATTGCGGAGGTCCATCATCAGCCAATGTCTGACAGAGAAATAAGGAGGTCAAGCCGATGGTGGTAAATAGGTTGTCGCGTGACTGATGGCAACTTCCTTGAGACGTGCTTCATCGTGGGTCATAAACCAGCTATTTTGCGCAGAGCGCCGCCAACTGAGGAGAAAAAGGGACTTCGCCTGAGGCGCAGAGGTGCGAGTCTGTACAGCGGGGAGTGAATCGAACTCAGGTCAGGAGACAGAATCCACAGTGAGAAACCGGCCTGAGGCAAGAAGCGCACTCCCTGTGGACTGTTTCCTGAGACAAGGTGCAGCTCTCCAAGTCCGCAGACAAAACTCGACATGCTTGTGTTCACATGTCTGACTTTTGAGCCGAGCACACTTAGTCCTGAGACAGAGTGCGCAGTGTGAAACCACCCTAAATCTAACTCACCCTTGTTTTACATTCTCATGCACTGGAAAATGTGTTTCGCAGTAGTTTTCAGATCACTCAAATGTTGAGTGTAGCACAATGATCAGGATAACATCTCAAAACTACAGTACGAACTGACAGATGGGCATGTCATAAAACTTGGCATGGATTCTGAGGAAGGCTGCGTTCTGATCGTGCGCTTACCATCTGCGACGAAATGCTCTGGCACATGGAGCGTGACCTTGACGGTGAGGGGGCAGGAGTCCTGCGTGGCGTAGACGATGGCGACGACACACGTGCTGATGGTAATCAACGTCAGGGTGACCTTATTGAGAGGGCTGTGTGGGTGGCCTGGAGGTAGACAAAAGAGAAGACATGAGAAAGGTGAGCAGTGCAATGAAGGCCATTTGGCTTTCATTGGACTTTTAAACAGATGGTTGAGGTGTGGACACCCTTGAGAGGAAGGGACCTGCTTACACACTGATACACGTGAAACTAAAAATGTATAAAACAAACCAGAGTGAAAGTACTGCATTTGATTTACCGCTTGCCTACACACACATAGCTTCATGCCGAAACAAAAAGAGGAACCTGAAGAAGGCATCGCTCTCTGATCGTCGTTCCACATATTTTGAGCAGGAGACCTAGACCAACTTCATGTTCAGTTTGTTCAACATTACGATGGCTGTTTCCATCTGAAATTTCTGGACAAGGATGCTGCTTTCCTTTCTTCAAAAAGGCGGACCGCTTTAACTTTCATGGCCCGGTAAGCTTCGGCAGGACGTGCTCCGACTTCCATTGGTGATGAATATCAGTGGACAGAGGTTAAATAGCTAATTTCACATCTTTTATCCTAGCCTGGAAATGGAAGCCCAGCCAGAGCCAAAGGACAACCAAAACAACCGATCTATTACCCTGTCGCAGGCTGAACCATACATCATCTCCAAAAACAACCCTGTGCTGCGGTGTATTTGAAACCATTTTTACTCACTTGGACCAAACCTGAACTGGGGTTAATAAATCAAACTGAAGGTCCAACACGCTTTCTGAAAACAAAACAGGGACAGTACGAGTCTGGCAATGCTGACAGAATTTTTGTAGCACTGAAGCGATTTCCAGCATTTCATTAGCTTAAACTATATTTAAAGTGTGAAGCCGTCATCCGCTCTGTTTGCAGTGTCACTGAAAATCTTCTGATGTTTGCTGCCAGTTGCGTTCGGGAGGGAGCGAGTGAGTATCTTGAGAATGAAATTGAATCGCATTACTGTCATCGATGCTGAGTTTACACTTGATTGACTATCATATTCCTCTGCACGGTTGTGTGACTCCATATGTAGCTGTGTTTTAGGAAGGACCTCCATACGCTGGCACTCACAAGTGTGTGAGGATAAAAAGGGATTTTGGTGAGTTTATGAGGAAGCAATTTTTCAGCATGTTTCATTGTCAATACAAAATGTTTATTGTGTGAATACCCTGAGGACGTAAACCTCTGCCTCGCACCCTGGTCATGAATGTAGTAACAGTGGTAGATGTTGTCATGTTGCGTGTATGGATGTGCACACACCTTTAATTCCCCTTTTCACCAATGTCTTCTTATCTTACATTTGTAGATTTCTCTCTGTTCAACTGCTGTTCAACATTAAAGGGTTAGTGTGTTTCAGTGTGTTTACATTCGTTTTCATGTAGTTTTACTTTTATTCTATTTTATTTTTAATTCCAGAAAAAGACCTGTTGTACAGTGGAAAAAGAATCTGAAATACTTCTGTTTAATAGCATGATGTCAACTGTGTTGCATTACTTAGGACTGACAATAATGAAGTGTACAGAAACTTCGACTCAGTCATAGTTGAATTAAATTAAGCCGCCACCAGCTTAGAAAAAAGACATTGTATCCCCATCCTATGAATATTAAAAGCCATTACGACAGGATGTTTTGGTTATGACATCACATAATGTGGTGCACCCAAAAATTTTCCCTTCGAAAGAAATTGTATTTGTTGTTAATCTGCATTATTTGTGTGTCAATCTGCTGCATAATAAAGGTTGCACATTTGTGCAAAAAAGTGCAAACAGAGTGAGTCCATCGCAGCAGCATTTATACCCTGTTTCAGTTAACGTGTACAGTCTACATGAAAAAAAAACAAAAAACACCTACAATATAAAATAAATAAAAAAATATGAATCACATGCTTATGAAAACAACTTAATACCTTGCTTTAAGTGGTTCTGTTTTTGTGGCCGAATTCAAAGTACTTCACTTAGTTGTCTGTAGTTCATGATGCACCCCTCAACATGAGTGGATGTTGACAGGCCTGACCACAACTATGTACAGTACCCGCCTGTGTGTCTCCAGTGTGTCTATTGAAGCAGACTATGTGAGATTGTCCAGAGGAATCTCTTCATATTTGTATCCCCACTGGTTGTGTTGTGGTAGAAACTGCACATGGGACTGTGTTTGTCTGCAACTTCAAGTCTCTGTCTGCATGATTCTGTTAGACCCTATCGTACACACACAGACAAGCGCGGAAGGCAAACAGCCACAGAAGCAAATGTGCCCGAGCAGCATTTCCCTGAACCAAGCAGTTTCTGACACTCCTTTCCAGACCTTTTGTGTGGAGTGTCTCTCTCCAGACTTTTAACCGAGTTGGATATCTTGAGGTAGGGTTTAAAAACTGAATAACGTAAGTCTGATTCACTACATAGTGTGGAGATATCAGTATTAAACAACATATTTTCAAAACAACAATAGTGGACAAGGTAATCTCTGAGCGACTCTGGGCACTATCCTATTGACAGAACTATATCACGGAACGTGATGTGCAAAAACAACAGCAAGAATTTCCAGATTCTTGTCGGTAATAAAGCGGGTAAAGGCTTTTATGAGCTGAGCGAACGATCAGCTTTGGGGGGAGAAATCTTTGTGTGAGCCCCACTGACCAAATCTCTGCGGTCAGCAAAACAGAACTCGGAGTGAAATGTGGAGGGAGTCTGAAGAAATCTAGCTATTCATTAACATGAGCATAATCGTTTTGTGGTGCTTAATGCTCTGGATTATAATACACATTTGTGCCGTCCACTGGTTTCACAATGATGAGTGAAGAGCCGACAGAAGTTTTCTAAGCCCTTCAAAGTCGAAATGAAGGACGGCGCGTCAACGAGAACGCCGGCGGTCGTCCCCTGTAAAAGTGTCAGTTAATCCCTTTGAGGTGCGCACGGTGTCAACAGGCCTGCGCCTGGGTCTCTCAATTACTATAAAAGCCCACTGAGTAGAAGAAAGCTTGTGCTCTCACGAAGGTAAACATTTACCTCTGGCCAACGACCGCCACCCACTCTCAGAAACGGACAATAGGTCAGAGGGACTGAACGGCCCAACAAGAATGAACTAGAATTTCAAAATAAAAATCAAACAAATAATGAAAAGGAATAAACTAGTGGTTTATTTAATTTAATTTAATATAATTTTTGGAGTTTGCTCTCCTGACAACAGGGAACCTTTGTAAGTGCAGCAGTTCCTGGTCCACTGATCTCACTGATGCACAAGACACGTGGCAGTTAGGATGAGAACAACAACGACAAACATGGAGGAATCCGCTGAGAATATGTTACTTAGACTTATGGGGAGCAAGTTTCATTTAAAGATAAATATTCTCATGGTATTAAAAGAGCTTTACTTTTAATAAGGTGATATAAAAACTTGAATGTAGCCACCATCGTGATTTATTGTGCTATTGTCAAACCGATGAAAAATAACTATATATTGTTGTTTAAATGAAAGTATGGGTCCATCATTTGATTCAGTAATATACCAAATTCATTGAAATATTCTTAAACCCTTAAAGTGTGATTAATTGAGATGAATTCATCACAAATTCTTTAATTAATTAGAATTTTTTTTTAATTGAATCCCACCTCTAAAATACTTATATTGACTACAAAACAAAGATTAGATTGTTAAACATGGTAAGAGCAACTGTGGTTTTCTAGGAAGATCTATACTAATAGAAACTGTGCAATTCTTTTGGGGTTCACCAGTAAATCGACATCTTTGCTGTTTATGTGGGAGGTCACTCAGGGAGGTCACGTTGGCATAGTTTCTAGACATTTTTGGTGTGTGCTCAGCTTACTTACATGTAGACAATCAACCAATGGAAAGAACAAAATATATATATATAAGGAGAAAGTGAGAAGATCATAACAGCAGAGAAGTTAAAGTTCCAGATGAAAGGGCAACTATGAGGAGGACTCAGCCACTCAAGGTTCAGCCCTTTGAGGAGGCGTTAGGAGGATAGTTGGTGAGGAACAGAGAGTGCAGGGCAGCGGAGCACATCGCCGAGGTAAGAGAGGGGTCTGCTGGTGGAAGGCTTTACGGGTGAGGAGGAGCACTTTTAATTGGATCCTGGGCTGGTGATGAATTTGAAGGACAGGGCTGAGGCAACTACAGTGGGAATGTCAAGCAGTGCAGCAAAGTTCAGCGTGAAGGAATTGAAGCGCTGCTGAACTTCACAGCACCAAACATAGACCATGTTCAGGTCACCTACGAATCAGAATGTCGTTTATGCTTTTTAAAAGCTTCATCACACATCACCATGTGAGAAGCGACGATAAATTTATGTTTCCCATTAAAGTGGCCCATCAGAGATTTACATCAGATCATTTATCGGCTTTAAGCGCCACGGAGCAGTGCCGAGGAAGCGCTCCTTGAATCCCTCTGGAGCCAGTGGCTCCTTAGTCACTTCGCACGGAAAAATCTTTGAGACAAATCTCAACCAATAAGTAAAAGAACCCCCTGCGTTTGCTGGCAGGCTGAATATTTGATGATATTTAACATCTCTGTTCCTTGACTAACCTCTCAGCAGCTGAGGCTGAACCCTCCTGTGAAGGACGATGAACTAAAATAAAGATCATTCCATCATGAAGCACAACGGAGCCGCACCTTTGCTGCGCCGTCGTCCTCTGTGCTGCTCGGTGTAAAACTTCATCTGGCCGTCATCTTCAGGCTCCGATCCTGATTCGCCTTGAGGACCGAACACACCTTCAACTGCTGAAAAAGAAGCATGGAAGCAATGAATGGAATGCATTGTTTTTTTAATAGCATAAATGAAATGACAATTTTAATACAGAATGATAGATCTATGTGAGACAAACTAAATGATTTAATGGATGTTGGAAAAAATGACCTATTTAATTACTGTATAAATAGATATTATATATTATTAAATACTTTTATGTGCAGCAAATTCAGACAGAAAGCTTAAATAAATAAATGAGGAAATACAGTAATGAATATTTAAGAAAATTTAAGAATAGATATAAAAAAAATCAATAATACAAAAAAATATATGAAATATAGAAAAATAAATAGTCGATAAATAAACTAAAAATGCACGCATAAATAAGAAAATTAATCGGCTGTAATCCAAATAAATAAAACATAATGGTAATGATAAATATGTTACCATGTAATTATTTATTTATTCATATATGTTTAGATTTCAGCATTTATTCATATATTTGTTTAATTATTTATACTATGTATTAGTAATTATCAATCAAATAATACACAAAAACACACAAAAATTTAACACAAAAACTCCCCCCTTTACATTCAGTACCGGAAGTTCATGACAAACATTGGTACAAGACTGTGTTATAAAACAATGCTTATAATACCACTACTACTACTAATAATAATAATAATTATTATCTAATAACAACAACAGCTACAACAATAACTATTGTTATTATTATTATCATTATTGTTATTATTATTGTTGTTATTATTATTATCATTTATTTTTTTTTATTTTTTTTTAAGAACAAAATGTGTGATGGCACGAATCAAGCCAAAGTGTTGGTCGAATCGATTCTCGACCAGGAGGAACAATTTGTCCATTGGTAAAAGCATGTCCACCCTGAAAGTGGATCTCTGGAGCTCAATTTGCCCACCAAACTGGGTCACGTAGCAGGAGTGTGTCCGCTGGAGCCTGTGTGTGCTGTTCTGTGTCGGGGTGAGAGCAAGAGTTAAGAGGCTTTGTTTGCACAGCGACATCAAAACACACATCCCTGCTAAATGAACAGGGACTGCCACATCCAGAGAATTGTCAGGGATTTGCCATGTGTTAAGCCACTGAGAGATAAACACAGTAAGTCAATGAACAAAAAAGTGGAAACGTCTGTGGCTTAAGGCAGCAAAGTTATTAATACATCCACTTTTAAATGAAAATCACATTTGGAAGTCGGCAAAGAAAATGGCTTTATGCTAACAGGGTCTGTTTTGGTTGTGTATTTACTTTGCAGCCGTAATGCTGAGGATTAGTGTATTTACATTATCTCATCTCGCAGAAGAAACAATGGGGGAGAAAAAAGAAAACACACCATACTGGTGTACTACTATCTCATCAGCAACTATTTTTAGACGGACAGAAATAGAAAATAAACAAAACAAAACAAATGGTCACTGAGGACTACCGCACTTGTTGGGAAAACATCTTACAACTTACAAATATACCCGATAAAAAAAAAATAAAAAAAATAAAAATAAAAAAGAAACCTCATCCTCTTTCACAGCCCAGTCATAAAGGCATACAAAAGAATAGTGTCAAATACCAAACGTTAAAAATGTTAGCAGTCAATTAAATCAAAGAATTTCATTTATTTTTCTTTCCACATTAAGTTATTAAAAGGCTGATATGCTTAAGCCACAGCTGCCAGAAAGACGCCGCTCAACCTGGAGAGCGCCGACTGACCTCTTGCCCTGAGTCCAGTCCATCATGCAGCACACAGAGAGAGTACAATTATCCAATTCTGCTACTTCGAAACATCAGCCTCCTGCCTATTTAGAGTCTGAATGCACTTATCAACTTCATTCAACACATTGGGGAGCAGGCTTGAGATTGCAGCGCAGATTCATGAAACAGCTTCAGAAGACCATTTTCGCTTTTGTGCTCTTTAGATACGATTCCAGCCACTTCATTTTATTCTTATTAAAGGTAGAGGAATGTCAGATTATCGTCTTTCCATAACTTAATGTACATGTAATATCAAGGTCTCATGGAATTCACAGTCAAATGGACCAAAGTGAAAACCTTTGGCGTTGGAATGGCCATGTAAACCTTTTGGATGTTTATGTGTGTATTGTCTTTACTACTGGTCTGTTCACGTTGGATTTTGGATTGACTAATATTCCATGACATGGCACATTCTGACCTGACAAAAATGGTATTTTTTTTGCTTTTCCCGATGGACCTGGGAGTCTTAATTGGACCCGCCCAGAGTACCTCACCTGGAGGAAGTGCAGGACACACAGAGGCACAGCAATTGATTGATTGCAGAGCAGATCCGTATCAACTACCTGTAACCACCATCTTTTTCTGTCGCTCACAACCCACATTTCTCATGCCCCATTTGCCCCTCACTTCCAAACAAGAACCCAAGACACTTGAACTCCGCCATGTGGAGAAGGACCTTTTTTGGCCAAATGAGCAAGAATGAATGTACAGGTATTAATGTTTCTGACTTGCAAGCGAATATATGCTAATGCCAAAAATAAACCGGTGAGCACTGTCATGTAAAACTACTGATCCGTTTCATCTTTTGTATGTTGATGCTAGTGTTTTCAAAAACATCTTACACCTGAAAAAAAAGAACATTTTAGATCAAACACTCTCAAAAAAAAAAGAGAACCAGCAGCACGTCTTTGAGCTCGAGACCCCCAGTGAGGATAAATGATGTGTTGTAAAATTGTGTTTGTCCATGGTGGATGGAGACAATAGCAGACTGCAGATGGGATGAAGATAAGAAAACAAAATGAATGTCAAAAGATGGAAATAAACATTTAGTGAAAAACAAACTTGTCACCAAGAATAATGCCTTTTTTTCTTGTTTTGTTGTGTTTTTTACAAGGCTACAAGGCTACATTGCAGGAGAAGCCACACAAGTGCATGAAAATTGTACTTTGAAAGCACATTCAAAGAAACAGTTCAATTCGGGCCATATGCATTAATGTGCCTCAAATCTATTTTTATATTTTAAGGAATTGGCGATCCCCCTGTGTGTTCAGTGAAAGTTCATGAAGCAACTCTTGTTTGTCGAGATTTAAACAGAAACCACTGAAGGACCGACTCTTCAGACTGGATTTTACATAAACGGAATGGAGTCATGTTAATGGCAATCCCCATATCATATGATACGACAGGAAACGGATCAACCACAAGAGGTAGTGGTCAGTCTACTGTCACCCCGTGGCATTTTTATTATTATTATTATTTTATTATTTTTATTTTTTTTGCATTTTCAACCATTTAAATGACTCATGAAATGCATGCTGAATGAGGATCTAAAGTGTTTAGTTCAGCGTTCTACATTGCCATGATCTACACTGAACATGTCACATGTATTTCATGTAAAACACACAGTTAAATGAAGGCACTGATCGCTCTGTTTCATGTGCGGCATGTGTTTGTGATACTGGGGCATCATAGTATTTTTGTTAGTAGTCAATGACAGATGAGCTGTGTGTGCTGTGTGTGAGACTGCACCTCGGGCCGACTCGTAGCCCAGCTGAAGTAGAATGACTTCACAGCGAACAAGAAGGAATGATACATGAAATACATGAAACACATCACATGTTTAGTTGAGATCAAGGTACATTGAATAAACTGCAATTACTCATCTGCTCGGGTCGAGCTAATGAACAAACTCAGAGCGGCCAGCGCACATGCACCTCTGACTCACTCTGCTGGACCTTTTTTTGTGTGTCCGGAATGGATTTTTTTTTTCTAGTTTAGTCATAAAAGGTGAAACCAAAGGAAAAATGAAAATGTGGATTGGATGAACGATTTCTCATTTTATAAAAAAAAAAAAAAAAAATCAATCTGAAGATGAAAAACTTTTTTTTGTTGTTGAATTTGACAATTCGGACTGGATTTTTTTAGCCATTTGTGGCATATTTTGAAAATTAAACCTCAAATGTATCAAATGTTTTTGCCGGAATTACCGGTCATGAAGAAGAAAATGAAATTGTGGTTTGGATATTTGAATTTTGATTTTATTCATGAGTCAAAACATGCACATTGGGTTGAACATAAAAAAGGGGTTTTGCCAATGCAGTCTAATTGAAGATATGATCCACAATTGCTTCCATATACTGCACATCCTGATATGCTGTCTCCCGTTGACTCGCACATGATTCAGATCACCACATTTTCCAGGACCCTTTTAACCGAGGACAATCTTTCGGGGAAACGCAAATCCATTCCGACTGGGTTGGACAAACATTTCTGACATGATATACATCAAACTGATTGACAACAATATTGACCCATCAACAACAAACAACCAACAAAACCGAAAGCGCTCACTAATGTGGATAATGCCGATCACTGCCAGTCACTGTCAATCACAAAAACCCAATCACTTGTGACTGCCGCCACGCTGAAGAAGCCCTGCGCATTGCGATGCGTCCGCTCCTCCATTTCCTACTCCTTGTGCACTCAGGAGCAGCATGTCTGCGGTGGAGGCTTTTTCAGTCTCTCACGTAAATTTCGCAGCTCATGCACAAGAAATGTATGTGTAAGCAAGCCAAAAGGCCTCAACATAACGAACTAAAAATGCTTTTAAAGAACATCAGTAGCAGGATGCTATCGCCAAAAAATGAGTGTTAACTTCACTGGACCAGCCTTCAGGTGTTGTTTACGTGGAGAAGGAAACGACTGAATCCGCCACCATTGTGTCGGATGCAGCCTTTGTTTTCCACCTGAATCTGAAACTTAAAAAAGAGTGCAAACTTTCATAAACGCAGTGGTGGAAGATGAGTTCTTCCTCTCTCTCTGAGCCCCACTACAAGCGGCCAATTTGTAAATATTTCACGGACACGGCAACATCTGCAAGAGCTAGTCTGAGGTCAAATTCAATGTTTTTCAGTTGTCCTTCTGACAGAATAGTTGTCTGTAAGGTTTTTTTTTTTGTTTTCTCTCCTTGATAAGGTATATAAAATATGTGACATATAAACAATTTAATGGTCCATTTTTTTCACATCAAACACACAATACAAATTCATTCAAATTAATCCTAACATTCAGATGAGCTCTGTTGGACAGTCGGAAATCGTATCATTCCAATCCATCCATCCATCCACAAAAACCGAGGAGCTAGAGTTCCAGTGTGAGTCAATACAATCCAGTTCGGGAATGGCAACAACATTGAGTCATGAGTTGTTTCGTCGCCTCTTCTACTCTTTCTATAAATTCAAATCTGTGTCTGAACTTTTTCCAGACTGACAGACACAAAGGCTGCGGTTAAATCATGGACTCACTGCTGGAGGTTGTAAAACTCACATTATAATAATTAGAATAATAACAAACAAACAGCAGTCCATAAATATCAATTGTAGTTAAATGCAGCTCATTATGATTTAATGAGTCATTACTGTCACTTTCTTCAAGCTTTATCGTCATTAGGCCAGCAAAAAATTCAGAAACTTGGGATTAAAACTCGACTTAAAACCTGATCAAAGCAGAAAAGAAGTCTTTATTCCGCCACTTCTTCAGTTATCTCTTCCTTTATCTCATTTAGATACAAACAAAACAACATTGAAGATGTAGCACCGCTACAAGTGAATTGCGTGCATATTAAGAATATAACGAGGAGTAAATGAGCACTAAATAGACTCTTTAATTCTTCCCATCCTCTGTGTGAACAAATGAAGTGGTGGGGACGACTTTCTTGAAGATATTGACATTGCAGTCGGTTGAATCATCTTTAAGTCACACACTCCAGTCAAAACCTTGACTGTGGGCCAAGAAGCAGCAACTGCGACGTAGTGTCAACAAAATCCTGCTTTGTATGCACTCAGCATAACAGTGTTGTCAACAAATGCAGGTGCAACACACACACACACACAAGGTGCCCGGTTAGGCCAAGTGAGGCACCATGTATTCGCTTCACTTGACTTGCATAGTGTACAAATTACTCCTTCCATAACTTATGGATTTGCCAGCTTAGTGACACATGCATATATATATACTATTTACCAGATACATCACTTGTACAGAGTGGAAACTCAACTCACTCAAACATCATAAATTTCAACAGGTCAAGAGGGCAACCCTCTGATCTGGCTTTGGCCTTGTGCGATCCAAAGGTGACAGCTTGGTGATCTCTGCTCCGGAGCTGCAGAGAGCTCTTGGCTGCGAGTCATTTCTGTTTGACCTGATCACACACTCACAAATCGTCGTGACTACCAAGGTCCCTTTCAGCAAGACCCTCAAGGCCAGGCCAGATCAGCAGAGGCCAGAATGTCAGACAGTAATTTAGCCAACATTTCTACTCTACTCTTGTAGTGAAGGTCAAAATGCTCCGATAGTGGTGAGACTTCTGTTCACGGTGGACTTTTTTTTTTTTTTTTCAGTCAAAGGCATCCAAGGTGTCTTCACTTGAAGCTACAGCTCAAAACATGACAAGTGCAACTTCCTCACCATCCTCACAAGCTGCAGCCACCTGGACCACTCTGATCAGAATGAATGTTTTAAGCAAGTATTTTGACATTTGAAAGTGCACTTGTGGTAGTTACATTGACATTTCTATTCCAGTGTGAATCATCCATTAAAGATAATGAAGTTAACAGAAAGCCTGGGTAAAGTGTTTTTACCCCATGTCTGAAATAAAATGTCATCCAATCGGACTAATACCTCATTGTTTCTTTATAAAACAATCAAATTCATTCAGATCAAATCCTCTTCTTGAGACGTATGACGCTGTACAACCTAGCGTTCTACTCAACAATCAGGAAACCAGCCATTATCACCTCTCCAGCTGGTTTGGTCATTACAGAAAGTAATCACATTTGCTTTGGAAATATTTTTTGGCCACTGAGTCTTCTATTTACCTCACGTAAACCAGAAGGCAGCATCAGTTTGGTGAATATAGACCTTGTTTGTGGTTGTGTTGGCAACTGGCTTTCACCAGAGTTGTCCCTTTCAAGGTTTATATAGCATGTTTCAGAATGCTGCAAAGAATAGTCTGCACTTGTCTTTGTGCATATTTTTTATTGTAAACTATGCATTTCAACACTGTACCCATTGGCCGGGACAAGCCATCAAAGTCATCAATAAAATCTAGACGTCAATTTTAAAGTGAACTTATATTCTCTCTTTTATATGTGAGGTACCGTATTTTCACGACGAAAAGGCGCACCGTCTGAAAAGGCGCAGTCTCAGTTATGTGTATTTAACACACAGATAAGGCGCTCGCGAGGATAAGGCGCGGGTCTTATATACACATCCACTACTACGTACGTCCGCCTGACAACAACACACACACACAAACTAGCGTGCGTATTTAAAAATAGATCGGGAGCAAAACTGAGTTTGGTTGTGCTTTATTTAAGTACTAGTAAGGTATTAATTACAACAATACTACCTCAGGTAGTCATTAAAATCCATCAAAGTCCTCATCCTCTGTGTCGGAATCGAACAGCTGCGCTAAATCACACACAGCAGGTTCACGTTCCTCACTGTCAGAGTCACTGTCTGTGTCCTGAGGCTCCCCGGAAATGATGCCGGCTTTAGCGAAAGCTCGAACCACCGGCCATCCACCGCTCCCACGCCGCTCGCAGCCTCACTTTGAACGGCCGGTTCACGCCAACGTCCAGCGGCTGGAGTTCCTTTGTTAAACCTCCCGGAATCACAGCAAATGTCGCGTTCATCTGCTTCACTTGTTTCTTCACGTCGGCGGTGATATGGGCACGCATCGAGTCACAAACCAGCAGCGACGGCGATATGTGGAAAAAACCACCCGGTCTCCTCACATATACCTGCCTCAGCCACTCCTTCATCATGTCCTCGTCCATCCAGCCCTTTTCGTTGGCCTTAATAATGACGCCTGCTGGAAACGTCTCTTTAGGCAAAGTTTTCCACTTGAAAATAACCATCGGCGGCAGTTTCTGTGCGTTACCGTGGCAGCCGAGCACAACGGTAAACGAAGCCTTTCCGTACCCCGTTGTGCGGATCGCTACCGTGCTGGTTCCCTTCTTTTACACCGTGTGACTCACTGGGACGTCGAAAGTGAGCGGCACCTCGTCCATGTTGGTGATGTTACTCGGCTGGATGCCCTTGTCTGCGATGTGTCGGCTGCAGAAGGATCGGAAGTTCGCCAGCTTTTCACAATAATCCGCCGGGCGTTGCTGCGCTACCGTAGTCCTCGTCCGGATGGAAAAGTGGCACCGTTTCATGAACCGGAAGCACCAAGACGGGCCTCCTCGGAAATGTTCGATTTTCATTTCCTCCGCTAGCTTTACCGCTCTGAGTCGAATGGCGACCGTCGAAACGCTCCTCCCGCTCGCTCTTTGCTCGACGATCCATTGCTCAAGTTTTTCCTCCAATTGTGGCCACCTTGGCTTGTGTCCGCGGAAACTCAGCTGCGTCTTCTTCACCTGTCGCAGCTCGTTCTCCAGCTTCCTCCACTTGCGAACCAGCGACTCGTTAATTTTAAATTCTCTCGCGGCGGCTCGATTCCCATGTTCCTCGGCGTAGTTGATAGCCTTCAGCTTAAACTGAGCTTCATATGCGTGTCTCTTTGCCATTTTCACGGTTGTTAAGACAGCAATGTTCTGCATTAAGCACATACCTGTTGTTTTATACACAATACACGCCCAGTCCACGCCCACAAGTCTGTTCTCAAACACGTCCGCCTAATGGTGGTCTCTAACACGTCCGCACACAGATTGGGCGGACTGGACGAAAGGGCGCGCCACACATTTTGAAAAAAATCGAAGACGTTAATATGCGCCTTATAGTCGTGATAATACGGTAATAAAATAGGACCCTGAGATTTTGGTCTACGGGAGCTATGTTTATGGACAACGAACGAAAGGAATGTTTGGTATAGAAAGTGAAAGTTTGGTACACTGTAGAAAAAGAATAATATTATTGCTTTTGAGTAGCTGAGGGACACTTCATTAGTGACATCATCAAGTCATGCTAGAATGTCTGCGAAGCCATGAAAATCCTTTATGGCCATGTAAAGATGTGTGTCAGCAGTGGGAAGATATGCAGTGACACTGGTTGACTTGGCCAAGATGTAGCATATAGAAAATAGAAGGATAGTAATGCACTACAGGTAAATATAGCTATGGCTGACGAAAAGTTCCCTGTGGTGACTGAAGATGTCCTGTCTGAAAAACATGACGAGAACAGATAAAAAAAAACAAACAAACAAGAAGTGGAGGTGGTCCAGAAAACTTTTATGATCAAAAGCTGCACTGACAGCTTAAGAAACTAAACAGGAAAACAGGTTTCATTGTTGGTCGTTGGTAACATGGAGAAACACTTGTTTGTGCTATGTCTGTTCTAAAAACATTTCTTGATGTTCTGAGAGCATTTTTTTTCTCTTATCTGACGGTCTTGAGGACAAAAACGTTTAGGACTCTGTGAAGTTGGCAGAATAGAACATAGAATAGAACAATAACATGATCAAAAGTGTGAGTCGGTTCTTCTGTTTGCCACTCTGAGGTGGAGCCTAAACGCCAGCAGCCATGGATTCATACCTGGATTTTGGTGGCTAAGGCTGTGGTTGGCACATTTGAGTTCATAATAAAGCTCAGGTGTTCAGAAGACTAATGGATATTGCATTCAATCTTAATCATTCATGTAAGTCACCACCATACCAGAAGGAAAATGCCAAAGGAATTAGAGAGGCTTGAACTGAAATCCTGACATAAGTTGCAGATGGTTGCCACGGTGACGACTGCCAGCGAAAGAGCCTCCGTTTTGGAGTTGAGTACAGGTAAGTGGATGCCACAGGTGCTTTGAATTCACAATCCTCCAACTTTTTTAAAAAAAGGCTCTATTAGTCAGGAACAAGAGAAATCACTGAATCACCTGCGGCATGATTGTCAGACACAGAAAAAAAGAATGCGTGAGGGAAAAGATTTGAGCCATAAATGGAGTATTCACGGGGTATTTGTGTGTTGCAGAGGACAGTTTTGTCCTCATACTGTGGGTGAAGTTTTTATTTGTATTATTTTTGATTGGTTTTCTGCAACCTTCTTTGTGGGGCCACAGTGAGAACACCGATCTATCAAAACTGTTTATGAGCTAAATCCACGAGGTCAGCTCTTTCCAGCTAAATCTTCTGGACAGGAAAAATGTCATTTGTTCTCCTGGGCAGTGGACAGGTATTTCCTGGCAGATGAGCTCAATGTCGAACTCGACCCACAGCGGCTATACTTGCCATCCAGCCTACGACGACCAAACCGCTCAGCTTGGTTTCCTATCTCTTCACTAGGTGACCGGCGGCTAAACGGCTGAACCTGCCAAATGTTGAGACTGGGTATATGTTGTTTTAAAACGTGTACAGAGCTGCGAGGCGTTGACTTCCTCCTTAGTCAGCGTTGCAGCTCAATATCCAAAGCCTCTTCCGTTTCCTTTCATTAGAGATGACGATGCCAAGCCGGAACGCTGGCCGTGCTCCGTTCAGCACCGCATCATTCCAATTTTGGATGTGCAAACCTCGGAACAAAGTCACTTCCTGCCACCCACATGTGCACTTCTGCAGGCAATGTTATCTCTCAGTGTCCTTGTCTGCTCTGTTTGTCCTAGTAGGCCCATTATTCACCCGGGCTCTTTGAAAAAAACTTTTGTTTTATTTTGCTGTCAGTGAGGGCATTTCTGCTGCTGGAGATAGAGGGACCACATTCACACTCTCTAATTGAGGTTCTCCCAAGGACTTAATTAAGCACGCGATAAGGTGATAATCCAGTAATTATTCCCTTGCAAAGATCAGGATTTATATTTCACACAGCAAAACAGGGCGCGTCACATGAATTCTTCCAAACAAAAGTGGTACAGTAATAGTATCGGTGTATACTGTCTGTAGCTTGTCTGAGTTGGTATCAAGGGCCAGTGAATCCTCAGCCAGTGCAGCAGTCTCTGAGCTGAGGATTCAGTAATATGACTGCAAATGTGGTACAAACTGCACATCAAATGTGGTGTTTCTCGTGATCGCTGTTCGCAATATTGTTAACAATGGACCTTTAAAATTGTATCTCTTTAATGAGCCGACTGCCACCAAACACAGTAGGTCTGTCCAAATACGGATAAGTCCGTGTTGTGCAGTTACTCTGGCGTCTCTGAACAATAACTCCACAATGTTCATTGTGATTAATAAAACTCAAATGGGTTCTGAAAGCAGATAATGAGAGCTCAGAAATGCTGGGAGTCAGACGAACAGAGAGCAGCGTTGGAGTTGCAAAGTGATTTTATTTTGCGTAAAATGCTTGTAGGGGCAACATTCCAGATTTTTTGGGCTGGTTATTGCTGTTGTCAATGGACCAAAAAAGAAAGAAAAAAAAACAGAATAATGGAGGGTATGCTTATTCATGTCACTTTAGAGTATCAACCATGTTGTTAAAAATATATATATATTTTGTTAAATGTTAAAAAAAGGATCTTGCATTTCTTTCACTTACACATTTATTACACCGTCAAACATGCTGTTCTATTGAATCACTGCCAGACAATATTCCATGATGAGTGTGGCAGCCTAGATATCACTATGACAAACCTCTTGACTGTATATCTTTCTCCAGGTGACACACCAGACCAACCGCTGGGCTCCTTGAAGGCAGCATGAGGTTACATCACCATGGCGCAGCTCTCATTCACCACAATAGAAAAATGTTTCAAGAATTCCCTTTGAAAGTATATGCTTGATTGAGTCGTGGATATTGCCACCTGTGAATGTAATTTTCACTGCTACCCCTCCTCAAAAATAGACAAACGTGGGCTGTGGTGCGTTTTGTTTTTTGTTTTTTTTTTGTGATTTTACAACAGTTTGCAGTAACACTCTTTGACCATGCACATCGATGCACTTTCAACTCATTGGAAGAGCTTAAAACAAAGCACAACTCCAGCAGGTACTTCAACTTAATCCTTCATTTCTAACTCATTAAGTCAACAGCTCCTCACTGTCAGTGTGTACTGGAGAGTTTACAGTACTTTGCACGCACACTTATCCTGAGTGTCTGTGACAATGCATTTGTGTGTAGGTTAATCTGACAGCAACACCAGCCGCCACATGTTCGCAGTGACTGGCAATCGCATTAGACCACAGCAGCTCTCAGCAGCTCGGGCATCTGACTTCAGCACTGCAACCTCGAAGCAAAGTGGATATATATATGCATAAAAAAGTAAGAGACGTTGCCATTCATAATGCACATGTTGGCGGGTTTATGAACATGAGCAGCATTTTGAAAGGAAAAGGTATGCAAAATGTATGCTAGTAAATATAGAGCACAACAGCACTGGTCCTGCTTCAACTGTTGTCACTAGGGATGCAATGAACATTCGGTGGCCGCACAGTGCATAAAAAGCAACATTCAGTGTATAGTGGCGTGTGATGATCAAACACCGCGCAGAGCAGCCTTTAACAATGATTCTCACGTCTAATCGACAGCGTAAATGAGTGTTTTTTTTCAATAAAAATATGCAACATTGAGGTTAAATGATGTCTGCCAGACCTCTGACAAAATTCTAGTAACCCACTCCAAAATTTTCCTCCACTTTCAGCGGTGACAGCACCAACTCCGTGACTCGCTGCCCGGTCGACTGGAGACCGAACAGAAGCGGTTCAACAGAAGTTTAAATGATTTTGACTTTCTGACCCATGTATCACACGCATGCTCTTTATCTGATCATTTCTTTGTTGTCCAAGTTGTCAAGTATAAAGCGGTGCCGGTTCTGATCATCCTCATGGAGAAGCTTCAGAACAAAGTGTGATCCAAAGCCTGCAATGAGTGTTGAAGTTTTCGGTGTTGGACTATTGGAGGGGGAGAGTAGAATTGCAGTTGCAACTATCTGGAGCCTTCTTTTCGCATGATCAGCCAATTATATAATGGGAAATTATGATATTTTCTAAAATATTAAAAAAACTAAAAAATGCCAAAATGCATGTCTGGGAGAAAGTTTCTTGTCGCGTAGCAAGTTCTCATGCCTCCTTTACAGTAGAGATCAAACAGACACATCCCAAAAATGATGTATACATTATTTCAGCAGCACAACTGAAGTGTGAAGGAACACATAACTGATTCTATCAAAAGGAGGACCTCATTTGGCAGATACTACTGAGAGCTGCTCTGAAATGTATTCCAATTAAATGGCAAAAACCTGAACCACCAACCTATCAGATGCGGCTTGACAAAGTAATGGAAATCTATCAGATGGAACAACTCACTTAGACTTCAGATATTTTGGATAAACAAGGGAAGCCGTTTCTTGATGCCCATAGAGAATAGATAGCACATTATTATTCTATAGATATATTAAATGGATAGTACATTTCTGCACTCTGTTTGGTTTGGTGAACTTTAGCATGTTTACTCTGTAATGCCTTTCCTATGTATCTCTCAATTCTATCTTCCCTGGTACCTATTGGGTGCATTGTACTGTATTATTGTAAATGTCTATAGGTAGCTTGAAGGGATATTGTGAATTATAAAAAGAAATAAAATGGATGTCTTCATAACTGTTTCCAGATATTTCTTGCTCAACCACTGTCTCATGGTTTCATTATTGGAGAGGAGAAATCTCTGAACAAAGACCCTGGCCTGAAGAACATAACCCTTCCAAGGGCAGTAGCAGTGCTTATAACATAACCTGTGAGTAATTACACCTACCTCAAATAATGCTTCCCTACTGATGACACTGATTCGAACATGTCATGACACGTTGACATGCTTTCTTCTCTTCACCTGACACTGATGAATCTTGTTCAGGTCCATTGTTCTTTAGATTTGCAACTAGTACCATCATTTCTGAGTCACCCATTTCATAGGAGTTTATTCTCTGTCATTACACTGTACGGTGTCAAATTTGTTGGAGAGGAACCCGTGTTCAGTTGTCTTCTCCCGAGGGAGGTCAAACTAGGATTGGACGCGTCAGTTGTCAGAGCAACCCTCGGGTGCTGGCGCAGGCCACCTGCTCTTGTTATTCCTGTCATCGGTGGATTCAGCATGACAGGATGTGGTCGTGACAGTGTCGGCCTTAAATCATAAAATATCGACTCGCAATGAGGCCAGATCACCTTAATCCTTGTTTAACATTGATTCAAATATCACTAATTCCCGAGTCAACTACCGCGCTGCATAAGAAACAGGACATTTGTTCATAAATTATGGACCACAATCGCAGAAAATTTATTATTTTTGGAGTGAAATTATGGTCTTCGCTTTCACTCAATTAAAGTTGTCTCCTAACTTAAAGTCAGTTGGGGCTTCAAACATCCGTAAAGCTGCTGCGCTGTTTATTCCAGATTCTGTTTTCCAGGGTTTCACTCAGTGCAGCAGCATCACAGATAGGTGCAGATGCAACAGAGCAGCAGATCAAAAAATGCATGCTTATATTTGCAGCAAACTCTTGTTTTCAAACTCGATTCAGTCAACAACCTGAGGCAGATGTGTGTCCAGGGCTTGATGCTGGATCCACGTAGCACATGCTAATTGTGGTTAGCCACATTCTGCTAACAAAGATGGAGCTTCTCAGTATTGCTCTTTAAAAGCTGTAGAAGCTGGATTAACACCACCATTGTGATAAAGCAAACGTGGCCAAGGTGCAGCCCCGGGGCCAAATACGGCCCTTTGTATTCATGTGGCCCTCCTGGTATCACAGTGAAACTATAAAACTATAAAACATGTCGGGATGTTTCTGACAATTTTGTCTTGTGCATTGTTTTTTTTTGTTCTTTTTTGTTGTTTTTTTTGTTCATCATGATGCAACTCAAACATAACGTCCTCGTTTCATTATTAATTATTATGATTTTTTTTTTATTGTTTGTTTTTTCCGTTGACTATTTTAGGAGTATTTCTTGTCCTTTAAAATACATCACAATTGATTTTGGAATGTACGAGACACATTGAGAATCTTTAAATTGAACGTGGTGTAAATTAAATAAATCACAACAACCAACATTCTCTTGATTTTTATTTTCACCTTTCTCTTACCCACCTTTCTTTGGGCTTGACAGCGCCTCTCAGCTGTCACAGTATATAACCTGCCTCTTAGGAAATTGAACTGCCCACCCCTGTGATAGAGGGTCGGCTTGTGGTGTAGAAGTGTGGTTAGATCAGTTTATGTTTATTACTTAACCAACCATTAATAAAACTGAGGTAGAATGTTCAATTCATTGCCCCATAATCGCCCATCCCTCACTCCAATGAGAGAGTACTGACCCAATGGGCTCTATTCCAAACAATGGACAGGAGACCGACTCACCACATGTCTGACAGAGTTACGTGACACCAGAAGGGCAAGTTGACCCACCTAATAGTTTAGCCCAGGTCAGCTAGTCGGGCAGTTGATCAGTGGCACATTATAACAAGAACGTGTTGCATAAAATGGCAGTCAAAAGGTTTTTAAAAAGGGCATAACACGAGAGTCTCTCAACCTCATTGTGGATATGTTCAGAAACCAGGGCCGTTTTCTCTGCTTTTCATGTCAAATTTGTGTCTGTGGGCAGAAGATGTCATGTTTGAAGACAAATAATGATAATAATATTTTTTGGATTATTATTTTTTATTCATGTGAACATCCACTGATATTGTTAAAGTCAGAACCCCCCCACTTGGATCAAAAGAAAGTGAATGTAATGTGTTATGTGACGTTGCTAATCCGTTGTGAAGGGAAACTTGCACAGTAGCTCTTCTCCATCGTGCAATGTGATGAGATAGACTACAGCTATCATCCCTCCTTCCTGGGCTCACGCTGCTTATTCATTACTGTGCCAATCAATATAGTTATTCTTTGTCATTGAAAGCTGGATTACTTTGCTCAAACACACACGGAGGCTCATAATCATAAGCAGCCAGGCCGGCTGAAAAGTTACTGGAGAATATTCATCACAGCATAAGGCCTGGCCAACACGGCTTTCAGATTTACGACGCGCTGCCTGCCGTCTTTATGGAAGGAGAAGGACTTAAAAAGGTGGGAGGCTTAACAAGGCACCACTTGGCTCTTGTGCAGCGTGTTTGTTCTGTCAACTTTATTTTTCATTTTTATCTCCTCAGCATCAAAAGCAGTGTTCGGAAGCTTAACTCCCTCCTTTTTTAAACGGCTTCGGTGTTGAGCAAATACATTAGTGAGATGATTGGAGTGGTAAACACTGAAACATTAGCGACCGTGGTGTTGAGTCTCCGAGGAAGAGATGATGCTGCTGCAGTGATATAAATGGTCGGTTACCTGACTTTTTGTGTTATTGTTGTGGTAAGAAATTATTGTGAAATTTGCCATACAAGAATTCCGTCAAAGTACCAGATGAATGAGTAGTGAGTGGTATTTGGTACGTGCAATTGTAAGTAAAACAGCACCGATGAGAATTAAGTTTCGATTCAGAAAAATGGATTAATGTTCCTCTTAAAAAAACCTATATAATCCGGTGCCCATCCTAATCCGACTGCTGCCACAGGGTGTTTAAATTCACCAAATGGAACTGGTCATGTTGGATTCCAATTGCAGGAGTAATATGGTTTGAGATTATACAAATGCTCAGTGCACGCTCACGCTGCAGATTCCAACTGCTGCACAGTATATTGGAGAAGCAAAAGCTCTTGCTTCGGGAAAGATAGTGGCTGTCTGGTTCAGAGAGAGTTGAAAAGTCAGGACGAGGGGCGGCTCAAGTAATGGATAATGCATACCACTTCCAGGTGAATTTACAAACTCATTTGAAGATGCTTTCAGGCAAAAGAAAAAAAAAAAATCACACATCCTTGCTTCAAATGAAACTTCACAAAGGTGCTGTTCAGGACAAGCAATTATGCTTTTTTGGAGGGTAGAGTCCTTCCATTCAAATAAATCGACATCGAATACTTCCTTTTAAAAACAAAATAAGATTTATGCGTGAAAGACAGGAGAAATGCTGTGAAACTCAGTCTCATTCTGGTGACATACACCTCTCACACTTGTCAAAGAGAAGCCAAAGAGAACAATTTGATATCTTTTTTTGTTGTGATTTTTGTCTTCAGTAATGTCGAGTAGAAAAGCTGCACATCAAAATAAAAATGTCAAATCAAGTTAAAGTTTACAAAAAATGCCAACTAGGTCGATACACTTGGTTAAATGAATGCTTAGCCTCTCAAATATTTTCCCCGGATACTTCATTCACACATGAAGAAGCGACTGTCCCTCTGAAGTGGTGCGCTACAGGATTTCATATCGCGGCTAAAGTGCAGCATCAGCAGAGGTTTGTACCCCTTGGTTAGCGCAGCATACTATGGGGTCGCGTGGCGGTTGTTAAGCAGCCTCCGTATTGGCTCCTGCGGCTGGCACAGCGCTGCTACGGTGAATGTATTTTCACTATCATAGACACAAACAGCCAACTTCTTCCACCAAAACCAATTTGCGGACTGTGTGCGACTACCAAAAAAAATACAAATAAAAAAAATGTCCCCTCCGTGCTCTATTAATATGAGCGAAGGACTACAAAAGTGGGCGACGCACTTGGGCTGGAAATCTGCTCCTGTTTCAACTAATTCAAAATGTCACCAAATCATTGACAGCTCCTTAAAGAATCCCTGTGAGAAAGCTCACAAGAAAGCTAACAAAGCCCAAACTGACTCAAGCACCATCTTGGATAAGACGAAGCTGCCTGCGCTTCGATTAGTTTACGTTAGTGTCACATCCAAACCACATGACATCGCACTCCCGACTGAGGAGCTGCTTATTTTCAAAACCAATTTACTCGGAAATGGATGAACATCATGCTTTCATAATAGGTGGGATATTTCTGTTTAAAAACAATGACTACTTGACAAGCTGTACACTTAAGTAATTCATCAAATAATCGCAAAAGCATCCACCAGCATCATCATCAAACCAGATATCAGGTCACCGAAAATCAGGAATGTTTTATTTAACAATAGCTGTTATGGGAACATTGCAACAACTTGTCATCCCTTTTTCATTGCAAGTTGAATGCAAAAATAAGGTCAGAAAGAAACAGATAAACAAACAACACACAGCAAAGCTTGCGGCGTTTCACCCATTTTTTTGTGATTTATTTTTGGGCGACATACCGTAGCTCAGATGGTAGAACGGTCTGACTGAGTGGTGGCTAGTTCGATCGCTGTTCCTGACATATTTGTGTTGTATCGCTGAGCAAGACGCATAACCATGGTTAGACCCTGACGGTTAAGGCGGCGTGCTGCGTCGCAGTCTACTGCCGTCAGTGTGAAAATGGGTGTGTGTGAATAAACATGGAAAGTGCTATATATGTAAGAGCCATTCACCATTTTTTAATTCCACAATTTAACTTTTCATTTTCACGTGCTTATTCTTATTCAGGCGGGCCAGGATCGGGAGCCTATTCAGGTGAGGAAAAAAAAAAAAAAACTAAACAAAAAATGTCAGTAGATGCTTATTTTACGAAAAAAAAAAAAAAAACTAGGTACTATATTTCGTCACTATAAATAAGCAGCTGAGGAAAATGTCTGACTGCTTTTGGCCCCTCAGACCTTTTTCCACACAAACTAACCCAGAATCACAGAGTTCTGACCCGGCAGTGAATCAGTTTTATTGCCTGCCAAGGAGAAGCTGAAGGCCTGGCACTTGTACTCATTGTATTTTCTCTGCAGCGAAGATTAAGGACTGCTGTAACGGGAGCAGAACAAATGGCAAATTTATCAAATAAACAACTTTTCGCTAATACACACAGTTATAACTATAATCATAGTCTGACATACATTCTTTATGGCAAATTCGAGCTGTGGTGATGATCCTCTCTGCGGCTCCAGCATTATGAGGATTAGGTACAAATTAAAATATTTCGTTTCACTCGCACCCATCCACACACACACACACAGTCAAGCTGGACTACTTTCATGTGCTACATCAAAGCGTCAATTAAGCAGTAGAAGCAAGATAATAACTTTAGCATAATGAGCGAAAGCATTTTTCTGTGACGCATCAAAACACTAACAGAGCTCCAACCGAGAGCAAAAGAAACACATCGACTCTGGGAACGGAACACACAAACAGGTGCGAGCATGAAGGTTATGTATTAATAGACTCAGGATGCATGACACACCTTCAATGTATTTTTGTACAGAGAACTGCCTACACTTGCGTTTTTGCCAACAATAGAACGCCGTATAGAGAAAAATCTGATCGCTCTGCGGCTTTCAGATGACTCACTCACTTTCACAACACAAAAATGCTTCCACTTGGCGGTTTCTGAATTCATATCCAGACTACCTGTCAGTAGTCATCAATTGTTAACAATAGGATACAAAAACAACTTTGTGAAATATACAGCTGATGGATATGGAGTAAGCAACAACCCAAATTGATCATTTAAACACATCAGATGGATCCTTCTTTTTGTTCTTGTTTGCGTAGTTTTGCTTATACCAAGTTTGAGACAGATTTACTTTCCCTCTCCGCACAGAAAAATCAATCTCCCTCAGGAGAGGAGTTTGCACGGCTCCATTACTGTGAGGTATTCTGCTGCAACGGTAAGTCCTATCTAAAACATGCTGACAAAATAAATACAGTGGTACCTCGGTTCTCGACCACAATCCGGTCCAGACGGCCGTTCGAGAAGCGATTTGTTCGAAATCTGAATCAATTTTTCCCATTACAATGAATGGAAAAAGAAATAATGTGTTCTAAGCCTTAAAATAGTCTTTTGTAGGAGTGAATGTCGAGTGTGTGCTGCAGGTGCGCTGTTCCTCTATGTGTGTGGCCGCTGCATGTGGGAGGGGTTGCCGAGTGAGTGACGTCTCTCCAGAAGTGAAGAGGTGCCCGGTGCGTGTCCAGCTCTGAATGTGCGCTTCTGTGCAGTTTGGCTGTGACAAAGTCATAAACCAAGTAACGCTCTGTCCCAGACTCGCCTCATCCCTGTCCCAGCTCCAGCCCACAACAGGACATCAAACCCTGGAGTGAGCGCTCCAGCCTCGGAGGTGTGGAGAGCGAGCACCTCCCCTGTGACACTCTACCACGGTCCAGTGTGGAGACAGGAAAGGTTTTACACCTCGATATGAAGAAAAAACGGGACACATCTGCATACAGAGGCTGCGTTATACACAATAACAAAGCATGTCGTGGGTCAGCTGATCGGTTCACACACGTTATGTTTTTTCCGGCTTTTTTCGGGGGCGTTCGAGTTCTGGGTTTTCGTTCTAAATGACTGTGACTGTCTCAGCACTCAACTGTCACAGCACAACAGAAGTCACTGGACCAGGCTCATTGAGGCGTTTTGTATACCATGGGACACAATGACATCAGGAGTGTCAGCAGCTGAAGAAGACGTAACCAGTGCTTCAATTGAAAGCCCAATGCCTCAACATGAAATGCAGATGGCAGACTTCAGCATCACTCTGGGATGCAAAGGTCCATTTGAAGATAGTCACTACTTGACAACATGGGAGTGACGTTTGGAACGAGCAAAAACAATGTTAAAAGAGATGCAAGCCATTGTCACGCCAAAACATATCTTTCATTAGCAGCACCAGCTACGGAGTGTTACAAGTCTAACTCTAGAAGTGCTCATACTACAGCCATAGAAAGTGACAATAGCCATTTTCAGTAGTGTCTGACCTTCATATTTCCCAATCAGAGTGAAATCTGAAGTTGTGTTTTTTGTTTTTTTTAACGAAAATCTTATTATGTATCTATTATATCTGACTTGAATAGCCTCAAGGCTATTTTGTTTGCCAACCATTTTGCAAACTACACAATCAGCAATTTTTTGAGCTTCAGCTTTTCTTTGATCAATATTTCACCAACAACTAAACACTGAAGTTAAACAAATAACTGTACTACAGGAACCAAAGGAAAAAAAAAGTCAGGTAAATAGATTGACTGTGATGAATTGCAGACTACTCAAGTCAACAAGGCAGTGAACTGAAAAACCCTGACATCTCACCTGCACACATCTGTTGAACACAAAAAACCTTGGAATGGAATAAAGGTGGAACAACAACAGCAGAAACGCAGAAGCCTCATACTAAATACTTCAATGGAACATGGAGGGCAAACACGTCTGACACTGTTTATTACAACACTCCACGAAGCAGGTCGCAGAAGTGTTTTTTTTTTCTTCACTTGAGTTGCCATTACATTGTCAAATTCATACACTGTCAGAAGTCATGTTGTACAACTGTCATTTTCTTCTTCTTCAGGATTTAAAGCCTTTTTTTCCCTTTCTCTCTGCCAGTGGCTATGTGACACAAGGGTGGTACATCTGAGTTTTAATCTTCATCATTGAGTTTCAATTTGTTTCACAACCGATTATCGATTCTACATGTTAATATAGAACAGGTCAGTGGTTATTCAGTTTCCAACTGACAGGAAAATACACTACTTTTCAATGTGAATGGACCATTTAAGCAGTCAACAGCTGAATTACTTAAATCTTCTTGTATAGAGCAAGAACACAAATTAGTGGAAATGATACATTTACATAGACATTATTCTACAGAAATAGTCATTAGACATGATAATGGTATGGTTTTGTTCAGGTGGTTATGCAAAACCACTCCCCCTGCCTAACAGTTAAGGGCTTTTCACACTGCGGACTCAAAGTGAGTTCGACTCAAAAGTCTGACGACAAGCTATCCGGGTTTTGGCCAGGGACTTGATCCCACCTGGAGAGCTGTGCCTCGTCCCGGGAAACTATCCGCGGGGGGTGAGTTTCTTGCCTCAGGCGACTTGCTGGAGAAAATGCTGGAAACTACGTGCACTGTGCACACAAACATCATTCAAAAACAACTTTGCAAACTCCCACAACGCTGAGGTGAGCACCCGGGAACCATTGAATTGCGCAACAGTCTGGGACTCACTGCATGTGCAGTGTGTTTGACAACTCGTGTTTTTTTATTTGGCAGATAACCATCTGATTTTATTGACAAAATGTACTTAAACGAATAATGTCGGGCTCTAACTGATCACCGCTGTGATCCTGCAGCTGCGCGGTTGTTTTGATGAGGAGAACAGCGAGGAGGTAAGACGCCGATTTTTCAGAGACTACCAGAGTATTCATTCCATGTTTGACATCTGGACCTGTACTTCACTGATAAAACTTCTCAGTGATCGCTTTCTCTTTGTTCAACATGTTGTGAGTGTATCGGGGATAACTGAAGACTCTCCGTATTACACAGCGTGTTTCCACTATTTCCTTGCAAAATAAACATCATAACTCTCTGTCATGGAAGGCTGCACAGCAAAGTGGGGACTCAGACTCAGGCCACCCGGGACACAATTGCATTGTGAAAAGACATAGTTTTCTTGCAGAACACACAAACTGATACGACTGATTGTTCTGGAATGACCGGGAAGGTAGAGCAACTGGTCCACATGTTGTGGAGTGAGTGTGTTCACAATGTCCCCTGCAGTGGAGAGCACTCTCCCCGCAGCACCACTCGTTGGGATACATCACTAGTGTGATTTTCTTAGCTCACTTCGAGCCAGAGGATTGTTTTGTCATCTAGTGGAGAGTCATTTTACGCAGCTGAAGGACGGACTTTGCCGTCGCCTTTGCGATGAGATGCAAAACATGAGTACAGTACACCTGCTCACTTGCACTGGTCTTTGCTGCAGGAACTTTGTGCACTGTCATGTGAACAGAATTCCAGGGGCCACAGAACATTAGAATAAAATGAAGTGGAAAATAATAAAGTATGCCATGTTATTTTTCACCACCCCTGAGTGCATGTGCGAGTGTTTGTCTCCATGTGTTAGGATGCCCCACCACTCCTCCGATGTGGCAGCGACTGGTAAACGGGACAAAGCAAGAACAAAAGTGGATTAAAAAGGAAGGATCGATCAAATACTGCAGATTGGTTAACACCTCAGACGCAGCTCCGATGGTAGAGTGGTCAGCCTGCGACTGAGATTTCTTGCTCCTGGGATGTTTGTCTTGTTGTTTCCCCTCACGTGACTCCTGTTTTGTTTTCTCCCACCTGTCTTCCTGTTCCTGTGAATAAGAACACCTGGACTCTAGCAACGTGTGCCAGATCGTTTGCTTCATTTGCTCCAACTGGTAATTTGCTCCGTTCGTTCCTCTCTACCTGTGTACATTTATCCGTCCTTTAAATTATCTTCTGTTTAGCTATTTCTATACCCTGGTGTTCTGTGTTTTTGCATTTTGACTCTCTTTGTTGACTCCCTGCTCCGCGTGGCTTCTTCGTTTTCTCTCTGTTTTCTGTTACTCTCTACTTGTGCGTTCGTGTTGACTACCTCGATAGTTTACTTTGTGTTTTATTGCTCATTGTGTGTTTGCTCTCCTGTTACAGACTCTTCTTGCATTCTTTCTCCCGGTTCGATGACGCTTTTCGTTTGGACTCATTCCGTTGTGGACTCTTCCCGGTTTTGGTGACGCTCTGGATATTTTTCGGTTTTCTACTCCCCGTTCGGTGACGCCTTTTGTTATATATTTTGTCATTAAATTATTGTATTGACTCGCTCCTGCCTCCTGTGACTCTTTCAACACTGCACTTCGGTCCTGCCCCGCGTCTAGAACCTTAACAACTGAAGCCTAGTTTGCTCTGAGCAGTTCACACCCTGTGTGAATGGGTGACTGTGAGGCAATGTATTAGCATGAAATGTGCTATATATGTAAAACGTATTTTCAAATAAAGAAGGGTTCATTTATTTATTTATCTATATTATGTCTCTCTGAATCCAGCTGACATGTTTAATGAAGAACAGTTTCAGGACCTGCGTGCTGGAGGACAAAGTGGAATTTGGTGCATCTGCGAACCCTGGCGTGAAGCGAAGCAAGGGGGGTGAGAAAATGCCCTCAATATTCACGGAAAACAATTTTCCCGGTGTGATAACTTAATGATTTATCAGGCTTATGTTTCCTGCACCCTCTGATTTTGGATTTATTACGACGCCAAAAGCTATTGATTAGCAGTTCACTCGCCGCCGCAGTTTTGGGGAGACGTCTTTGAGGACACAGACCGATATGTCACCCCTGCTGAAGCCAGTGAAGTTTGGAAGTAGGTCTGAAGCGAATCTATTAGAGGCATTTATGAAATGACAAATAACCAGATGAGATTCATTTAAACTCTAAAGGCTAAAGCTTTGCAGAGAGGCGATTGTTAAAGGTCAATGGAATTAGGTACATTTTTCAAATGCACACACAGCAGTCGGCCGAGTCATCAGTTTCACTGTGATGCGCCGCTGTGTTTGTAATTCAATTAGAGAGCAAAATGTTCATGCAGAAACTTGATATGATGAAACACGAGTCGCTCCAACAACAACAGGATTTTTTCAATGAATGAAAATATTTAAAATTAGGGCCGGGAGTGAGCTTGAATTAATTTATTACAGACAACTTAGTTAAGTGTATATAAAATTCCTTCAAAATATCAAGTACATGATCTCATGAATTCATGACTTTACTTTACTAATTCTACTTCAAATTTAATGTGAACTTGTGTTTTTCTGTGTTTTATGCTGTCAGTCAACTCAAAAAGTTCTGAATGGATTTCACAGACATTTCCAATAAATGTTGATAATGGAATGAGGATCTAATGCAGCCCTGGGGGGCTACTGTAGGTCCAAGACAGAAAAGCAGCAGAAGGCGGAGAGGAAGGCCAAAGAGGAGATTTATGGACGTGGTGAAGGAGGACATGAGGTTTGTAGGTTTGACAGAAGAGGAAGCAGAAGGTGGAAGATGATCCGCTGTGGCGACCCCTGAAGGGAGAAGCCGAAAGAGAAGAAGACGGGAACGAGGAACTGAGGACCTAACGCTGATGGTGTTCAGCAGGAAACCTTTAAATGATTTTTCACTTCTTCGAACAGCACACTCTCAAAACAACTTCAATATGGTTCGGATTGTGTTGCACATTTAACAATGTTTCCAGACGATAGCTTGAGGTCCGCCAGATGCTCCAACTCTACTTGACTGCAGCAGCGTTCCCAGCATGCTTCAACTAACAATCTCATTGAAGAGCAACAAAGATGAAACCTATGCCAACAGTATCAACATTCACACTGTAGGTTGAAACAAGCTGCTTGGTAGGGGTCTGCACATTGTTCTTTCCTTATGTAATTTTGTTTTTGCATGGATTGTAATTGATATTCAAGATATGAAAAACCATAATTAGATTGCACAAACATGAAGATCCATCTCCATGTTCTTCGTAATAATTATGGTGAACAGAGTCATTTACTATCTGACTCTAAAGTGTGACAATTCTTAGGATTCATACACCAACATGGTCCACATGCTCACAGTGATTTTCACCGCACTCACATCTGATTTGGCACAACACTGTGAACCTGAACTGAATATGAGATGTATATATATGTATATATGTCTATATCGAACCTGTCACATAAAAGTGGAAGCAAACAGTAAATATTGCTTTGCAACTAAGGGATGAGCACGTACCTCTGCTGCGACTCGGGACCCTCCGGCGGCCGGTAGAGGAGCTGTGCATGACGTGCTGGTAGTGAGAAAGGTCTGCCGGCGTGTTCGGAACCAGAAAACCATCCTGGAATCTCTGCATCAGATCCTCCACCGCCTCTTCATTAGGGTCAAAACCTAGGAGTCAATGCGGATTATCGATGAGACAAAATTACACCTTACAAGTACTTCCACCTCAGTGGTTTCAAGTTAAGAACAGATGAACAAAGCCAAATGAATGGACAAAAGCACAGGCAAGACTTCAAAGTCTTCAGACATTTCCAACTACACGCATGACTCGCGTTCTTTTACTGATTTCCTCATGTTGTCTGATGTCTATAGGGAGTCTGCCAGCAGACGTCCGCCGCTTCTCTCTCGCTGATGAACAATCACCGGCGGTGATGGATGGTAACAATGCAATTTCCCCCATTCGCTCAATAAAGGAAGTACACATGACAGATATATTTATCACAGCAGTAGCAGTGACCGCAGGTAGACAATATTTTTAACCATGAGTCAGCCAGGTAGGCTTCACTGCATCCTCCACACAATCACCTCGGAGAAAAAGTTGGAAAACTTCAATCCAGACGTCCGACCGTCTCCCCAAGACAGGTCATCCATCAGGCCGAACCCACTCCCCCCTGACTATCATCAACATCTTTTGATCCGTCAGTCTGGCACTGAGGTGTACTCTGGCCATGAATAATGGTGATGTGTTGCTCCCAGAAGACCCTCATCACGCATCCAAATGAGTGTGCGGAAGCAGGAGATGTGGAGGAAAGATGAGGACGGAAGGAAAACAACCACAGTCACAGCATGATAAATGTTTTCAGACAACCACTGATACAATTCACATCCAAAACACCCAAGACAAAATAAATAGTTGTTGCTTTGAATGAGTTATTTTTTTATTGTCAGTAATTTAGATAGTGTGCTATAAAACTGAATAAACCAAAATAACAATAATATGAACAATAATAATAATAACATTTATGATTATTATTATTATTAGTTAAAGGGATGAAAAGTGTGTTTTATGACTTGCGGTTTGCAGGTGTAAACCTCATAGTCCCTCAATTTCAAAATTTCCATTTGAACACCCTTCAAACCTCCTTGAGCTGCTGCTGCTGCTTCTCTTTGACTGACCGCGGCGTGCCCTCATTACCTGGCGTGTGCCCCACAACAATTTGTTGATGGGCCCAACATCCCTCCTGGTGATGTGTCACCTGGCAGAGTGCTGATTGGCTTCTTTTTTTTTATAAAACTCTGGGTACCAGACTAGTGAGTCAAACACCACCTCCCTTCCTACTGGATATTACAACCGAAGTCTTGAGCTTCTACTGGAAATCATACAACTTGACTACGCATCAATGAGCAGCATTGAAAAAGATGAACGAATAAAAACACTGCCAAGTTGAAATAAGTAGCTACATGAGGCAATACTATTAGAGGAAGAAGAAAACTACAAGGTTGTCAACTGTTTTAGCTTGAATCATGCAGTAGTTACTGTCCGACCATATTTCTGTTGTACAACTATGAAGACAATGGCAAAATGAAAACCTAGTGCATTCAATAGCAGACATAAGTTTTATGAAAGCACATACTAGCAAAAGCAGTAAATGATGCATCAGTGTTTTGTTTTTGGTTTTTTTTCTGTTAAAAACACATTGAAGACCACCGTCATCAAGTCCATCTCCATGATGCATTACGTGCTTTCTGCTTGTTCCCACTTTCTTTTAAAATGTTTGGTCACATGAGAGTTCATCTTTGAAGAAGAGATCATTACTCTGAAGCCATGGCGGTGCGCCACGATTGTTTACATGTCACCGAAACCCAGATTTGACGGACCTACTGTCTCCAGGGTTCACGGTAATCCTCCTACATGCAGTTTAAGCAAGTATCACCTGTCTTCATGCTGTGTCTCTGCGGCTTCAGAGGATACTTCGTTCCACATAAACAAGTTGCCTTTCTTCTTGGGTGGTCAACGAAAAGGAGGAGGGAGTTTTTGTTTATTTTTTATTTCTTTATTTCTTACATTTCTATCTTGTTTTAATTCGTTGACTATAATGCAGTTTTCGTCAGTGTTTTAACAACGGTGCCGTCCCGTCTTTGTCATGGGAAAAAGGATCGTTGATAAAAATATTTTGTCTTGTTTCAGCTGACAAAATGAACACTAGATGTAACAATGCTAGTATATGCGGTACTCAATGAGGAAGGACATGAATTGGAATTGAAGCAATAGTAAATGTTAGTATAGAAAGTTGAACAGATACAGATACTAAAACTGGGAAGGCAGTATTGTGTAGTTGTTGAGAGCAAATGATGAAATTGTATTTCATTGACATTAGTCATCCTCTGCCTGACTTTTAGAACCAGCTGCTTATGGACCCACCACCTGGGAACCATCAACAAACCCAAAGTATATACTTCCCAACAACAGCATGCCAAGTTAAATGCAGCGCTGATGTTTAGCGCGACATGAACCCGGTTCGCAGGTAAGAAGGTAAAAAGATCTGATAAATAAAAGCGAGTGGAAGCATCACCTGTGGGAGCCGTGAGTTCCTCCTACTCTGCCTAATGATTTTGCTCGCTAGCTTCCACTTCACAGACGAGCGGATCCATTTCCTCGGGAGTAAAAGTTGCTCCTACTTACTGAATAGTCGGCCTGTGGTACACAAATTGCTTAATTTAAGCGGATGGAGACGATACAGGCTGGAGCAATGGCCCGATGAGCTCAGTTTAGATCAGTCCCAAAGCATATCGAGATTAACAGCTACGCAGCAATATTATGGGCTGGTGAACAACCCGACTAGGGAGCTGCGTCTTAAGACCTGTAACTATGAACAGTGCAGTCGTACATTATGCTTTTTTTCTGTTTGTATCTAAAGCTTGTTATCATCCATTGTTATGTCGTGTTATATCCACTGAAGCGAAACACTCGGCTGTTATCTTAAAAATTCTAAATATATACTGCTTTTTTTTCACTAAATAGCTCAGATTTAGTCTTAAAAATGACATCATCCTGATGCACGTAAGCGGGCGTCTGGAACGTAACCAACAGTGCAGCTACAATGCTGGAAATGAATCACATCGGGTCGCTTTCAGTGCTGCATTTTGCCACGTCATATGGCAAAGCTTGTCAAGCTGATGGCACAATTGTGTGTCTTGAGTAATGGTTTGGCTCAGGCCTTCATGGTGATATTTGCTGTTAATTACATGAATCATATTTACCACCCGGCACACGCTTTATTGTGTAACTATAAGGTGGCAACAAATAATGACAATTTTTATCCACTGAAAGAATGTAATTATAGGAGTGAGACAAATAAGGAGATACTTTTTTTTTCCCTCCATTATCTCTGAATATTTCCCCAATGTGTTCACCTGTAGTTGCTGAATCACCGGTTCTTCACTGAAGTACAGACCCATTTGCAGCCTCAACAGCCCATGTGACAGCCACTGTCTCAAAACGGCGAAACAGAAACACGTCTTTCTGACTACTTCTTCATGCATGGTCGGTGCGTCTCCCCATGGAAACGGTAGAGCCAAAACCACATACCACAGCCCCCAAGACAGATCGAATCTCTGTCACTACAATAAATCAAACGCTGAAAATGAAACAAGGATGACTGGAAACAAGGGTGACTGTTTTTTTTTTTTTTACAACTACAGGCATGAAGAGATTCAATAAAACTTTTGGTTATTGATAGCCTTATTAGAGCACAAACCTGGTGGAAACAGATTTGCAACAGTATCAATCACACACAGGAGCGCAAGGAGTCACAGCTACTTAACAAGAGACCTTTTTCATCAAGAGTCACTTGTCACCACCAGATCTCACGCGATCGATCTCATTTAACCTGTTATGACTGAGGTTATTGACAGGTCGCCTGGGTTTTTGTTAAAAGTGTGGTACGCGATTTTGTCCGCTTTTCCATGACCAATTACAATATCTGGCTATTTTTGGACTGTACAATGGGGCATTTTAAAGGGGCCCTATCATGCTTTCTATTTCTTCAGCACTCACTATCGGGGCATCTTAGGATTCAAATTAAATTGTAAATGTTTGCACTGTAAATTCTATCTAGATAAAGTGTAAACAATGGCTGCCTTGATCGTTCATTCATTCGTCCGTTGAAAGAGTGACAAGGACCACAAGAAATGTGGAGTGCCAGGGGTTTCAACTGATCAAAAATATCAGTCACTGTTCATGGCAAAACCATCCATCCACCTCAGTGACAGCAGCTCCACTGAAGATGGATTCAGAGTCTGACGGACTTCAACGTTCAGATCCAGCTGAAGTCTTTGAAAAGTGAAAATGAGAGGTTTTCTTCAAAACCTGCAACGTAGCAGATGATGGACTGTTTGCGGCACAGACAAGAAGGCGTATACAAAACTTAATCCATGGAGCCTCTGTGTCAGGACCTTAAGGAAATGTCGATACATGTTCCACTCCCTCTCAGCATAAACTTCTTGATCTTTGGAGAAAATAGTTAGCCACGGGTAACTGTTCACAGTGCAGTGAGTGTGTCATCAATCCCATGATCCTTTACTTTAGTAAAAGCAATCTGTGAAACATTTGTATTTTGTATGTTTTGTTGTCAGTAGAACAAAACAGTGCGAATGCCACTTCAATCATGCAAAAAAAAAGCATCGTTTTTATCATCCTTTATAGCTACTGAAGGGGAGCAGCTGAGTAGTCTTCCAAGTCTCACTCACTGCCATTGCGTGGGTTTGAGTGAGACTCGTGTCAGAAAATGTGAAGCAGCACTCCCCAACAAGTCCTCTTTCTCACTGAAACAAAACCACTTGGTGGTTCATCTTTTGCCTCTTTTTTGACTCAATAAACTGTGTTTTTCAACAGCACTTTCTTCATCTCATGCCCTCTATGTGAGTGCATAGCTGCAGGTGTGAGTCTTTTTTTCCCACTATATTTAAGTACATGTATTGGAAATATCTCATTTCCTTGTTGTGGAAAATTGTCCAGGAGATTTTGCGCTGAGAAGTCAGAATAGTTTCTGATGCAACACAGGGCCATGTGACTTGTGTTTGAATGGTCGTACTGCTGCCTTCTGACATTCAATTTAAGCTCAGTTGTGTTCGGCTGAGGTACATTTGGTGGTGTGCCTCAGGATTTTTTTCAATGAACTAGTAATGTCTATTTATCATTATATATATATATATATATATATATATATATATATATAGTATCATTATATCTTGTTTATCTCTGACTAGTGAGCTGCAGCTGATCTCGAATGCTGCCAGTGTCTTAACAAGCACCAAAACAGCACATGACCTCTGATCTTCAATCACTAAACCAGCTTCTAGTTTCAGAATCAGCTCGAGAAGTCTTGTCCATAAATCACTACACGGTTAAGGTCGGAGATACTTGACAGTTTACCTGAGCCTTTTCAAACCCCTCAGTCTGCTGGTATGAGATTACGTGCTCTTCCTTAAATCACCACTGAACAAGGTGTTCGATTTACAATTGTGCCCAACTGCAGTGTCTGTGTTCTTTTTTTGTTTTTATTTGGCTGGAATCTCACAGAAGGATTTGAGCTCTTACTCCTATTTAATGGCAAATACATGTTAGAACCTTCACCAAAACCTATCAAATGAAGACAGTGTGAGGAAATGCTGTAATGAGAAGTTAAATAAGCAAACGCGCTGGCGAAAATAGCTAACTTGAATGGACAGGATCTATGATTAATATATCCACTGCATCAGCGACACTTCTATAATACTTATACTTACTTACTTATAATAGCGAGCTACATTCAGGAATCATGAAGATCTGCTGAAACACTCAGATTTACACATAAACGTTTGACCTTTTTATAAGGATGTAAGCAGAAATGAGAGAAAGATTTCGACTCCATCTGGTTCCACCCTGGTACCAGAGGGAATCTTCACTGACCTTGCCTTTCTCTGGTAGTAGACAGATCATGTTTTAAATGTTACAATATTGCATCAAAAGTACTTCTGCAAATGGCACATTAGTTCTCTCATTCATCCTCTCTCAATACTCCCAAAAGCAGCGGGGCACTGAAATGAATAATTTAATGGAGCGCATTTAAATTTCAACACGCATGCTGTTAGCTTAAGCTCGTGCTGGACATCAGGTGATCACCAACTTTGTATGATTGAGCACACTTCAGATTGATGTCAATACACTTTTTGTTATTAGCTTGAACAACTTGAGCTCAAACAAACGAAAGATTTAAGAGCGGACCTCTGCTTCCTCCCATACACCAAATATTTTAATTTGTGGTGCCTTTCACGGATTTGCATTTTGATAATAATTTACAGACACATTCAAATGAGACCAATGGGACACAAGGTGGCAGTCCACAACATGCTCATACAATCCAGTAGGAACTGAGATGAAGAACTGCAGCAAAACTTCATCATGTGGTTGATACCAACTCAACTGACTCAAGTCATTAGTGGCAGACAGACAGAAAAAAATGTATCTGCAATGGATGCGGTAATAATGAGGATAAATGACATTTAATATCACTTTCAAATACTGTGGCAATAAAAGCAATAGTAAATCAAGCAATAAATAAAGACACAACACCACAAAGGGGTGGTGGTAGTAATATTATTATGTCTAAAGTTGTTTTTTTTTTCCAGTCTTTTACTTTTGTTATAGGGAATCCACAGTTTTTCAATTCAAAAACAGACATTTAAACACAACATTTAAACTTGCATTGGACTTTAAAACGGTTTTCGGTGTCTATCAGACAAATTCCGTAGTGAAGTCATTGTTGCGAACATAAAACACATCTCTCTGACACCTGAATGGATTTAGACAAACATGTAGAGGAGAGGAATTAAATTAAAATGCATATTTATCAGCTCAGCTGCACACTCCCGGGATATTCCTCTGCCTTCATCGCAGCAACCTTTAAAGCCTGAGGCCACGAATGACATCAAGTCAAAATGCTGTGTGCGGCGAACACGATAAGTGGAGGACCTCCTATTTATAATTATAACAGACATGAACCAGTCAAAATTCCAGAGGCATCAGTCAGCAGGACAAAAGACATTTTTCATCATTAAAATAGGACGCTGTTGAGCCTGTACATTCACAGAAATGGATACCCAGTCATTTGAACACCAGCATCTGCTGTGTTCAGAAAGAGGAAAAAAAAGAACGTTTTGTTGTCCAAAGAGTGAAATGAACATGAGCAAACTAAACTGCTGATACAGCTGACAGGAAGTATGACGTGTCAGAAACAAAAGCCTTTAACACAGACTCCTGGTCCGTGAACAGCACAATATCTTTATTTATTTATTTGGGTAGGTTCTCCCTGCTGAATGTTAGCGAGACAAGCAGTATTTTGAGGCACTTCAATCCCTCGTAGCCCGAGGTAAGTGGTGATACAGCGTGCAGTGTGGTAAAGAAGATTGATTACAGTCCGCGTGGAGGCAAAGACATGCCGCAGTGGCAAACTGCTGATGTTTTTTTCTGGTCTGTGCAACCCCAGAATTCATGTTTCAGAACAAGTCCACACAAAGGCATTCTGAGTACGCTTTCTGTTCGATAACCACTGTTTGATTTGCCTGTGCTATCCATTCATAACACAGTGAGATGTGGTAGTAAATACACGACTAGTTAAATAGTTATTAAGGCTTTTTTAAATCAATTGCGATAAAAGTAAATTACCTGTTTCATGGATGAGAACAAGCAAGTCAAAATACATCCTGAAATATACTGAGCACAAACCTTAAGCGACTGATCATCCAATCGGCACAGGAGGGGCAGTATCACAGTCGCTCTACCTGTGTGCAAGAGAGAGCTGAGCCGAAAGGCAAAGCTCTGTATGTACCAGCTGTGGTCATGAGCTGTGGGTCATGAACAAAAGAGATCCCGGATACCACCAGCTAAATTGGGTTATCTCCCACAGGTGGCAGGCGTCTCCCTTAGAGGAAGGGTGAGAAGTTCCATCACTCAGGAGCGACTCGGAGTAGAGCCGCTGCTTCTCCGTGTTGAGAGGAGACAGTTAAGGTGGTTTGGGCACGGTTTGCTGGGAGGAGGCCGAGGGATCCACCCAGGACCGGGTGGAGGGACTATATCTCTACACTAGCCTGGGAGCGTTTTGCGATCCCCCAGTCGGACCTGGTGGATGTTGCCCCGGAGAAGGGTGTTTGGCATGACCTTTTGAAGCTGCTGCCCCCATGACCTGGCTACGGACAAGTGGGTTAGGATGGGTGGATGCTTGAAGCCTTCAGAGCTAAGTTGCCATGGCTCTGGCAAGTTTATCTGCATGGTTCAGGACATGTGGGCAGGAGTGGTAGAGAGCAATATTGGCATCCAGTTGCAAACTCCCAACTCTTTAAGATTAAAACCCTACATCAGTGACATGCGGCTCCAAATGAGACTTTTTTGCATGCTCTCTTTGACTCGGCACACGAGGATGAAGAGGATGGCAACCGCTGAGGTTTGTGGGTGGGTGAAAGGAGGACATGAAGAGGATCGATGAGAAGAGGGAGGATAATCACGATTCCTTTGGTGGAGGACTTGCTGTGGCAACAACAAATGAAGGGAAGAGCTGAAAGAAGATGAAGCATCAAAGCTTCATTTGGTTCTGCACAAGAAAGTATATTCATAAAAAATAAATGATGGCTCCACTGAATGACAATTACAGATCACACCACTGAGTTAAAGTATCAAGTCAAGATAAAGTGTGAACCGAAATGTCAGGACTTCTGCATAATATGCCGTTTGACATTTTTGTGAAATTGCTTTTTAATCACCATATTTATTCTTGGACTTTGGAAACCAATGAGGTTGCATGGGTTCTTAATACATCTGGACTCGACATGCGAGACTTATAAGTTATGGTGAGATTCAGAATGAAGGAATGCAGCGACTACCAAAAATATCGTAGCGAATGGGAGATAAATCAAGAGATATGCCGCTAGTTTTGAAGTGAATTTTCCTAAATCATATTAGGCTCACTCCAACTAACTTCAATAAGGAACGCTTCGCACTGAAGAGTTTACAGTAGGAGGGTGTGTTTCAGTGATATCAGATCATGAAGGATTAGAATATAGGGCTGCAGCGAGTGCAGGTTTGTCGTGCTGCTTCGCCCCTTGTGAGGATCTCTGTAGAAAAAAAGGCACTCTACATGGTGTCAGCTATGAAACTACTCACAGAACATCATAGAAAAGAAGATTTACTTATCTTGTCATTTTCTTTTTTTTATTATTATTATTTAGCAGATACCTTTATTATTTTTTTAATTTTTTGTATTATTATTGCGTGTGTTCTTGTTGTGCGTGTGTTCTTTGTACTTGAAATATTCATTGTTTTTTGCAAATAAATCATTTTGTTAGAATTATTGCAACCTTTTTTTTTCTAAATAAGCTAATTTGGGAATATCGTTGTCATGTCCGTCATGTTGTTCCAGAAACATAAATGATCGAAACTTTCACTGCAATTAAAATAATAAATAAATATGATAAGGCAAATTTTGATGTTTTTAATTTAAACGTTGGAGGAATTACGATTTTAGGGAGTGAGGCGACATCATGAAAGACTTGTTGCAATGACCCTAGATCTTGGCTCTTCAGTTCAGCCTGTAAGCACTGTTTGGACCAAAATATCATCAATCGTGGCGAGACCAAAAAAGAAACCACACCCAGGGAGATTCTGTGTCATCACGCATGCATCCGTTGCCAACTTACAGCCACCTCTCTGTCACATGCATGTTTTAAGAAGGAGTCTGTCCTGGAAGCGTACTATTCTTGGAGACTTGAGCTAACAGCAGCATTTCAAGTCAGAGGAGCAGGCGTGGCCACGAGAGGAGCAGAGGGAGCTTCCTCCTGCTGTTTTTAATTGAAGCAAATCCACCGAGTACATTCCAAGAAGCACCATTCTGGCAAAGTTTCACATTTTATTACGTCTCTTTTTGTGGAGCAGGGTTTTGATTTAGGTCTCCATCTCCCTTGTTGTTGGAGAGTAAACTGAACAATAGAGGGGAAACAGGGATTTACAGAACTTTCTTTCCCTGAGTGAGTTGTTCAGTTTTTCTATGGAGGAATCCATCCAAGCTTATTGGGAGCTTTCCTGACAGAGCCTCCTTGCCATGTGACAGGTACATGAATGGAGTGTAAGAGGTTAGACAAATCAAGGAGATGACAAAAGTGCCGTGGAAGACAAGGGATGCAGTGTCAGAGAAAGAAGAGGGAAGCAAAAGAAGACAAGTATGTAGGCCAGGAAATGTCAAGAGACGACAGGAAGCAGTAAAGAAAGTTGAGTGGAGATAATGTTGGAAATGAGATGCTCTTACAGGAGCCACGAGGGACGCAGAGAGGAGAAAATAAGTTTGAGTAGCTAGATAATATTTGCAGATGAAAACCAAAGAGAAACTACATTTTAGTTAAAAGTTACGGACTAAACTTAATTTCTAAAACTGGCACCAATTTGCTTCCCCATTTGTTTATTCCCTCAATACATAATGTTGCATGTTGAAGTCCAAGTTAAGTCTCAAGTATGGGGTCATGACTCCAACATGAACATTGCATTTGAGTCACAAATCTTGAGGCCGATTGGAGTCTTTAGCCCTCGAGTCCACACAAAGTCACTGGCAGGTGCGACTTAAATGCAACTCCAGTCCAAGTCGCAGACCCAAGTCCCCATCAGTCCTTGTACAGGGAATGACAGTCAAACGTTAATACCATTCCTGATATGGCGAGAGTGACTGTTAACACACGTATCAGGTATTTTCAAACTAACTTAAAATTATTTCAAGTCAAAATCTTTTTTTTTCCTTTGTTGTCCTAATGTTTTTAGGGTTTTTTTCTTCCCTCACCTTGCAATCCAAAGTTCCATTATTCTCATTTGACATTTCAAATATCGATGTATGATGCACTCGAATATTTATTGTTGTATCACAGATTACCATTTCAAGTTGGACATTTGTTAATATATTTCATCTAATTTATACAGTCACAGTCACATTTTTTTTTCTTGTATTTTCCTTTTCCTGGATGGTGTTCTGACTCACCGGAGTAGCGTCTATTTGTTCCGAAAACAAATCCTGCACCAGGTACTTGTTGACAACCAACAGTAACAGGTCTTGACAGGCGAGGTAAATGATAAACACCCAAAATGGGAGCAATCACAGGTTTCACCATTTGTCTCACCTTACACACAAGATGAAGGACACAAGGCCTTCATTTGAGACAGGAGAGAGATCATGTGGGATTTATATGAATTGACAACTGAGAGTACTTTGGAAATTGTTGAAGGATTTCAGCAGCACCAAACAAAGACAAGCCCTTTTTCACTCTTCACGCTTGTTTTTGTTCAGCTGAATCTGACTAGTTGTTGTCCACGGTTCTTTATTATCAGGTGCATCTTTCGTCTTTTTCCCTTTTCTGTTCCACGCTTTTGCCTCCATGTGTGTATTTTGAGGCTGCTGTTTGGAGAATAAAGCACTATCTATAGCTCAGCGTCGCCAGGGGCAAGAATGAATTATAGATATGACCCTCCAGACTCATCAGCCGAACATTTGAGGCGAGGCTCTGACCACTAACAGCCTCGGACGACATGACAATTGGACAAGATCACAACTTGGAATAAAATTGAAAGTACTGTTTTATTTCTCTCTCTCTCTGGGTTGCAAAATATCCTGTGCATGAATTTTTAATGAGCAAAAATGCCACAGTGACGTGTATCCTGTTTCTGGGAGGAAGGATTCACGGTAAATCCGGTAAATAATACCTTGCTAATGAAGACAGAGGATGGCGGATCAGCAGCAGGAAATGAGAAATAAAGTGCAGAAATGATTTTTGGGTCTAAGAGAGCAGAATAGTGGGGCAGTGGTTCATGTTACACTCCTCATTTTGCATCATGTTTAGTATAATTTAGCATGACTTCAAGCTTAAAGTGGGAAGTGCAAGCAAGTTTCAGAGGGACCTGGTTTCAGGAGTTGAATTTGACCTATTCAGATAGATGAATACCATGTATAATTTGATTCTTGAAAAGAAACTCTTTGCAATGTGAAAATAAACTCACACAGGCGGTTGTTTTGTTGGACAGATGGAGTGGGAGTTTTTGTTTTGTTTTCTTCAGCGAGAGCGACAGATCATTTTAACCATGAAATCAGGCAAGGTCACCAAATCTAGTGTTTAATCGACTCTGGTAAACTATAATTTTGGTAAACAGAGGAGAAATGCGCTGGTTTTCAACAATTATATTGAAATGAAATTGTTCATTAAAACCAAAAGCTGTTGTTTCGGTGTTTTGGGAAAAGTAGTGAAGTCCTGCTATGAGCTCAAAGGTCAGACGATTCTCTCTACGCTTTGGATGAGCAGGCAGTCAAAAGGGGTAGTCGTTCTTGATATTAAACATGATATGGAACTGGATTTCAACATTTTGTAGCAGCCATCGCCAGCAACTCTAAGATGGGTGAAAGGTAAATAAAAAAAAAACCAAAAAAAAACTCAAACCTGCTCCTTTAAAAGAGACCAGACGTTTAATTCATGTACAAAGCACCACGCCATACAGAGCAGCAAATGGCTAAACCCACCCTCTCAAGCACATGATAACAAGCAAAACCCGAGTGGTTTGCATACATAAACATATAAATAATGGAAGAGTGCTAAAACCGCTCTTCAAGAACATTTAGCATATCAGTTGATTTCCTCCACTTTAAACTGTATGTGCAATGGCTCTCTGCAGGGGCTATTGTGCTTTTCTAGCTACGAACAAACCGGATGCAACAAAGGTGCTTGTGGTCCTCTGGTGCCGACAACTGAAGGGTCTCATGAATTGACGTGAAAAATATGTAAAGTGCCGTGAACGCTCAACTGGTATATAATCGTTCTGAATGACACCGAATCAGCACATTGCAGCATCTTGACTTGCAAATGCAGGAACACAAATGAATCTGAAGGAAAAGTCTGACTAATACTATTGTTATATTTGAGGGAGGATGATGACTAAACAAAACATGGAGCAATAAGCACCGCGTTCCAGGCTGGGGTGAAGACATCACATGCCAGGGGTGAGTGCACAGGGCAGACATTCAGAAGCGCTTGTCACTTAGTTCATTAGGATGTCAATTTCTACTTATAACCCCTTATGTAGCTTTCCTTCTTCGCGGCGATGCCATCACTATGTCACCATCACTGAAACACGTGGCCGTTTTTATTTTTTTTTTACTTCCAGTTCATCAATAAACTTCACTGTGTTCCTCAACTGCTCTGTCAGAACCCCTGGAAGAAAACCAAACATGGGGAGAACATACAGGACCATAACAATGTACTGTGAGGCTGCAGGACTTACCACCAAACAAACAACCTTTCCGGACCATCAGCATTTATTCAAAATAGCACACATACATATGTATATACATATGAACAAGTAACATCCGACTTACGACCGGTTGGTCCGAACCAATCCCGAACATAAGTCAGACTGGACGTAAGTCGAATGCCATTAAAAATAGCTGACGCAAGAGTTATAGGTGCTACTGTAGTGGAGAGTGAGATGCTGCGATACTGTGCTGCAGAAACTGTCGTACGCGATGCCAACTGGCTGCCATAATTGTTGTACACGTTGCCGGGCTGCTACGTGCTGCGGCGCCAGACATCGAATTAAAAAAAATAAGCTGTACAGGTGGACGTAAGTCGGATGTTACTTAACAACTTGACTGCACCTCTCCACCAAGAAAAAAGAAAAAAAAGTCACTTCAGCACAACAGCAACAGTTATTTTTCATGATGGAAATATAAACACAGCACATTTGGCACTTTTTTAGTCTCCGATAAGAAGCTAAAAGCATCTTGGAGACTAAATATGGTCTTTCATGTTAGTTCTACACCGATTCCATACCAATGTCAAAAGGTAATAAATGTTTATTTTCCCTATAAACACCTTGTTTGTCATGGAGTCTTGCTAGCTCTGCTTCAGCTGCCAAGTCCTTACTACCTTTGTGATGCTCCAACTTCCTCAGGGACATTCAAAGTGATCTGAGCTTGGACTGTGACACACATCTTGACAAGCAACATTCATGGGCAGATGTAAATGGTAAGACTCAATCTCCATCTTCTTAAGAACATTAGTGGATCACTTCCTGCATGCATCATCGTGGAAATGAACCAGCAAAAACATTATGCAAATATAATTACAGCGGTGAGCCAATTTATCAAACCGAACAATGATTCATCATAATTAAAAACAATTCAGCTCATTTAATATGCTCAACACAAATGTATAGGAAGCAGCAGCAGCTGCCTGGATGCTGTTTTGAATCCTCTGCAGGGCATCCTCAAACAGGAAGGCCAATTCATTCAAACAGTGTTGGTGGGAGAGTCCCATGTCATACATTAGCTTTAAAAGCATGTTAAGCAGCCCAGTAGTGGATTTCAGCTCAGATATGAATAATTGTTGCTGTGGGCCGAGATGAATGGCGTATCTCGGAGGCACTCTTCCTCAGTGATATTAACAGTCTGGCTTCTTCTGGTGAGCAGCCTCTCTTATCTCAGTCACCTTGCCATGTTTCTCAGTCACATATTTTCCCCCTTCACTTATCAGGTATGTATGGTGCATTAGTGTAGTTACACTAAGTGAAAATGATCCCTGTTAAAGCTAACTCAACAGCAGGCAAACTTCAGAGGACCGCAAAGAATGTGGACTAAGCATTTACTGGAACAATACAGGACAAGGGCAACTGTAAAAGGAAATCATTCTACGGTGCTTGGATCAAGAAACGGGAATAAAATAAAAGCTATCAGCAACTACATGGATGTACAGTGGTACCTCGGTTCTCGACCACAATCCGCTCCATAAGGCCGTTCCAGAAGTGATTTGTTCCAAATCTTAATCGATTTTTCCCATTAGAATGAATGGAAAAATAAATCATGCGTTCCAAGCCTTAAAATAGTCTTTTGTAGGAGTGAATGTAGAGTGTCTGCTGCAGGTGCGCTGTTCCTCTATGTGTGTGGCCGCTGCATGTGGGAGGGGTTGCCGAGTGAGTGACGTCTCTCCAGAAGTGAAGAGGTGTCCGGTGCGTGTCCAGCTCTGAATGTGCGCTTCTGTGCAGTTTGGCTGTGACAAAGTCATAAACCAAGTAACGCTCTGTCCCAGACTCGCCTCATCCCTGTCCCAGCTCCAGCTTCTGAAGGGGCCACGGCACGTAAGCAAAAGCGTTCTTGCTAAAGCACACGGTCCCCCGTGCTGAAATTTTGACCTCGTACATTTTCCCAGAATTAGAGGACTTTTCTGTCATTTTTGTCAGCGTGCAGTAAAGACTGACTCACAATAACAGCGCTCCCTGGCTGTCGTGTGTCACGTGTGGCATCAAGAAACAGATAGTTGGGTAAGGGAGAATGTATTGTGTATTATTTTTAAAACATAGCTACTCAGAAATGGATGAACACAGTTCTTTCACACTTCACCATTAGTTAAAGTGGTGCTTCATCTTGCCATAGATAACTCATGAACTGTGAGTTACCACACATGGTACTCTTTAACCAAAATGCTGTGCATGGACTACAGTCAAATATGGTAATTTAATTTAAATAATTTAATTTAAAAAAAAAATAATAATAATGCAGACCAGAGCATTTGCACTTTAGCCACCTAGACATCATGCAGATCGCTCATTGGTTAGTGAAAGTACCACATATTCATCTACTGGGGTGCACTCTTTTCCTTTAGCACAACATTCCTCGTAATGAGTAACCTCACTGTATAACCCACTGCCTGCATATTTTTTGTTTACCATGCTGTGATTATTTCAATGTTTACTTTGCAAATACCCTAATTAGATGCCAGGGAAAGGGAAAAAAAGTTCAGTACGGAGGTTAACTCCAAACTTGAAGAGAAAAATAATAAAGAAAAAGTGAAATGAAGCTGGCTGCGGTGGCCTACCAACACTGAACAGCAATGTGACCAAGGAGCAATTATAGGCACAAATTCATGTTCCAAACGGCGCCGCTCGATTATGACCAAAAAGATCATCACAATTATTTTAACTAATAGAGGAGAAAGTATAAAATGTACTCACAATGTCTCTGCAGATAGCACCGTCCAGCAGTGTAGTTTAACCATGGCATCCGAAACTGTGGTGCCATAACGTCAACATTAATGTTTATTGTCATTTTAAACCTAAAGCCATTTAAACTGCAACGTGAAACAATAAATAAATGCACTTTAATTGTCAACTGTCTCTTGATATACAGTAGCAGTCAAGCAGCATCTGCACATTTCTGCTCTTACTCTTAGTCTGCTTCATCCTCCATGTCTAAAAACGTTATGCGGTAACACATTCATCTGCGGTATAATTTAAACGTATTAACGATCAATCGTCTGAATTAGATGATGTCGCTCACTTAACCCGTAAATGAGCTACATCAGGGAATGGATGTGTGTTAATGGATCCAGCACAGAAAATGTTCCTCCTCCCAATTCTGGCAGCTGCTTTCAAAGTTGATAGAAGGAAAAAAATGGAAACAAGGACAAAAATGTTCATGTTTAGGAAGAGTTTATATGAAATTCAATTGACCAGTGTGTAACAATTTTGAATAAAATTAACAATTAATTTTCAACTTACAAAGTAGGGTCGAACAGCTCTGTTTATTTGCTTGCATGTTGAGCAGACAAGGTTGTAGAGGAGTGGTCGGTGATGCTTGAGGATGACATAGTGACTTGTTGTGAGAGGGGGTGGTGGAGGGGAGGTGGGGTCCCGCGCATGAGAGAAGAGTGATGAAAGCCAGTCGACGCAAGACAGAGGTGATGTGTGTGAATGAAGAAGAAGCAGGAAGAAGAGTGAAGAAAAGGAAATCATTTTGTATAGACACGTCTTGTGTGTAGCTTTGTGTCATCACTGTGTAAGGTGTGAGATACTCAGACTACCAAAACACTGCTGGTAGAAAACATGTCTCATGGAAGAAGAAGAAGCAGGAAGTAAAGAGAGATTTGAAACAAAGTGAAGGTCTGGATGAGATGAGAGGAGAGAGAAGAATGCTGGAGAAATAAGACCAAAGGAGCGGAAGACAAGAGGTTCATGGATGCTGTGAATGAAGAGAGGATGTTGAATGGAGAACTGAGGGGGACTGGTTAAGATGTGGGAACACGTTGCTGTATAGAACGCTGACTCAGGTATAACCAAACTGATATATTAAGTCGCTGATGTAAAGAAGTAGCTGCCTGACACTACATATTTACACATCAGTATTCAGGGATGAATACGAAACACAATGACACTCCGAACATATACATAAATAAAACATTCTTTGTCGTTCCAGCTGTCACGCCAGAGCCCATCAAGTATTTACTAAGCTCTAATTAAACTTCAGACTAGAGAGTGATCATAAAGTGTCAAGCTCCAGATCGCTAATGTGACATCACCGATGACAAATGTCTGCCATCCTGGAACACACCCGCCAAGTCCAAGGCTTGTCGTATCCTCGTGTGATGAACGGATGAGAAGACCTTGAGGGAAGCCAGTGGAACCTTTGTGACAGTGTGCTGGTGGAACTTCGATCAGACCAGGTGGAACTTAAAGGTGAACTGCATCTCACACTAACAAAAGCATGTATAGACACAGTGCAATAGTACGCTCTTTAGAACACAAACACATGACATCATATCGACACAGTTGTCTAGCTGGTACATGAATTCGACTGTCACATTCAAGCATGTATCAGGTGTACTTCATCAAGTGTATTTGAGTATCCAGGACTTTTTCTAAAGCACACTACCAGGGTCATAAACATAACTGTGCCACATGGCCTCATTTTTTTTTTTACCTTTGTACTTTGTAATTGTACTTAGAATTAGGGCTGAACGATTTTGGAAAATAATCTAATTGCGATTTTTTTTTCTCAACATTGCGATTGCGATTAAATGTGCGATAATTTTTCAAGGTCCTCTTCTCATGTATTTTACGGCAAACACAACTAATAAATCAATCTCTATTATAATAAACCATATGTGATTCAGTATGTATAATTGTTCTTCCTTATAGGCTATTCTTATGTTAAGATAAAGGCAAATGAAGCATGAATTAAAATGAAAGATGGTTTATTTGTCTACTTCAGTTTCAACGGTAGACTAAACTGATAAATCACACAAACTAAAGTGCATATTACAACAATAATGCAAACCAATATGTGGCTTTACCACTCTAACACGTCCAACTCTTCATGTAAACGTAGATTGCACTTTTTAAGCACTGTCTGAACATAAACAGCCCATAATTAGTAATACAAAAAGCCAATTGGACAATAGACGTCACGTGACTGCGGGGAACGCGCATGGAGTAACAGGCACGTATTGCCGCCACTTCTACGAGTGCGCATCAGTTTTATTTACAGGTGCAGCGAGAAGAGGTGCAAAAGGGTGCACGCGCATACGGATCGTGTTCTACGAGTATGTGGAACTTATGCACCCGTTTTGGCGGTGGTTGAGGTGGAAAACACGAGCTTGTGTTAAGCCACTTGTATCTGTGCACTTAGAAAATGAAGGCAAAATTACTTTTCGTGTTTGTATGATTTAGACACACATGCCACGGGGTTTACGGATGCAAATGTGCAGTTACGCGTATATGCCTCTGACGCATGGATACGAGTCTTGTGTTACGGGTATGTGCCACTTTTGCACCCATTTTACCTTCATAGGCTAAAGCCGTCATTTACAGCTCAATGGCTAAAGCTCACCGTTGCGCTGCGTCACCAATGTGAAAGTCACGTGACCAGTCAAATCGCAGCCTTACGGTTAGAAAGTCACGTTTTATCATATTGCGATATAATCGCAAATGCAATTAATCGTTCAGCCCTTACTTAGTAAATGACCCAACACAAGCAATATTCTAGATTGTACAAACTTAGGGCACATGTCCTGCAATGCTACAACCAAGGAACAAGTGGATCGCAAAGCAGCCACAGAACTTTACACCAGAATACTTGTTATCGTATTTGAGTGGTCATAGATGACCATCCCAAGATTTATGTTTGGATATTTGAAGAAATAAATGTTCTCAACAACTGTACTAAGATATGGTGTTATGGTGTGCAAATAAATACAAAGCAAGACAAGGCAAAACATGACCTCCAGCTTCTGATGGAGAAACACTCTGGCCTCTTTATCTTTGTCTCCAAACCACTCCCTCTGATGTATTCATTTCTGATGATGGCCGAAACACCGGCTCCACCCTGCTGTGCTCTCCTCTACACCTCATATATTATGTTGTGTCAAGCACTTATCATGGCAGTTTGAATAGTCACCTTTAGAAGTAATTCCACGGAATCAACCAAAATGAAGATGCCTCGAGTGAATCTATAACAGCCTTGTCGTACGTTTTTTTCAAGCATGTATCTGCATTTGTGCGGCTAGATATTCAGAAGATGTCTTGAGACATGAATTATATTGTACTTCACATTGTACATGTCCCACATATAATTCACCGTTGCCCTCTATTGAATGCTCAAGACTGTAATCATGACAATCTAGACATCTTCACCTCATAGAAGGTCAACAGCGACCTTCTGTCAGGGCTATTATCAGCAAGAAGTTAATTTCGCTCTCTCTGCTGTCAAGACCTCTCTTCCCCGTGCATTTTTCTAAGGCTAGCAAGAGACACTTTCGACAGTCGTTGAAAGAAAGTATTGTTACAGAGGCAGTGAGGCTGCTAAATGTATCGCTCTGCCTCCACACAGACTATTACACCAGGAGAGTGTTACACAAGAGCCGTGGGGAGGTATGCGCTATACAAATCTCTAAGGACACCTTGCTGTTTTTAAGGATTGAGATTAAAATGGGACAAAGAGCCAGCCTGATGTCAGACAGCATGATTCAGTTCAACATGGATGTAAACTGTAATGTGTGCATACCATTTCATTTCGTTCAAAAACAGTGGGGCCAAGAATGTAGGAAAAAATAAAGCCAGATCAAAATTGAATCCAAAGTAATGTAATGGAAAACTCACTAGTGGAAATTCTTATGGTGGATTTATCTTTTAAAAAACAGTGGTTCATCTTTAGTTTCCTTTCTCAGGGTACTGCCTTTCCTTTAATTTCATTTTATTTTAACTTCATTTTGTTTTAAGCCTTACGCATGAAGAAATACCCTCACACTCCCATCCATCTAGTAATTTCATGCGACCTGAAAGAATATTAAATATGATGAGCTTGCTTTATTTCAATTCAACGCCATTATGATGAGCTCATGGCATCATTTTAGGACTTTACATATAACTTTGCAATTCAATAATACACTATGACCAAAAAGGTGAGGGAAGAGAAAGAAGAAAGAGAAAAATCCAAAAACGTATCCAATGTTGAAAAGGGCAGCCAGCACAGACACACAGATGTCTGAAGTCCAACATCTTGGATATTAAACATGCAACACTGTGTTTGAGAAGCGAAAAAAGCCACCATGATGCTGCGCTTTCTGTTCACGTGCTACATAGCGGACTCTTATAAACCATAAATACTGCACATACCAGGACTGAAGTAACACAGCAGACATGTTTGTGAGGCAAATTTCAAGCTCCAACTTCTACTACACGCTCGCAGAGCATCTGACTGGAAAGACATTTCAGATGAATAGATGAAGCTCACTCTCAAATCATGGACTGGTAACACCCGCTGGATCTATCTGCATCTGTCTAAAACAATGGTTTCGGAGCCCAATACCGACACAGGATCAGATCAGTCCCATCCCTAAACCCTACTGTACCCAATGGTACTTGCCGTCATGCCATTGAGGAATGCTTAGGACCACTTGCCTTCGTCGTAACACAGAGCCGCTTATGAAGAGTATCTATGGATCTACTAACTCTGGCTAATAACTTGTTCACTTCTTTGGTCCAACTCTCGAGTGAATGAGTGTGGCATCTGTGCCTTCGACATTAGCATGTGGGTATCTGCCCAGGTCTGAATAGAAACATAGAAACCTACGGTAAGATGTGTGTTTTTTTTAACAAGCAATGCCATCTTTATTTAGGTAATTCACTAGTGTGTGAACATTTGTGGTGTAACGCGCTGTTATTCCAAACACCATTTTCCTTCTAGCTCTTGCTGTGATTGGTCTCAAGAACATGATAGTTGTGATCTCTTCCTGAAAACATTGAGTGCACCTGTAGGTCCGTAATGGCAGAAGCAGTTGCCAGCAGAAGGAGAGCTGTCTCGACTGATGGAAGTTGGATGGTGATAACTGCTCCCTGACCACTCGTCTCAAAAATAAGGATTTCATTTCAGCCGCTGCAGCTCGCTGCTACCCGATTTACGCCGCTCGCGTTACCTAATGCGTCCCCAAAGCTATGTTAAATCTTGCTGAATACAGAATTGACAGCACTCATTTGTTAGGATGTCGTAGCAACAAAAGCCAATGTCACGCACATCCCTGTAAGGCACAGTGATAATCCCGCAGGATAATGCTATTGAGCGCAAGCTGAATGGGGTTATCTGTCAGCCACCATAGATAAAAGATGCTTGGCATTTGGCGACTTTGGGGAAGCCAGGCGACATGGAACAACAAGGACACGAGTTAATTGCCGCACACAGTACCTCTATGAAGAAGACAGAGAGGCGCTGGGCACAGTGTTTCACTGTCTCTCGAACTCATTGGTCAAAAACGCTGCGTCAGACGGCGATGAAAGACCAAAATCTACTTCAAACTGGAAGTGTGTGTGAAGTGTCTTCATATGGAACACGGACCAACTGTCACTTGGCAACTACAGGCCAAAGAAATGGAAGTAGATTTATTGAAAAATATCCCATGTTTTGCAGATGCATAATTTTAGAATGCAACAGTAGCTTCTAAAAAACAAACACACCTTTCCACGACGGCGTGCTGACTTCTTTGATGAAACTGTCAGTGTAGATTACAGAGTAACATTTAAACCTGTGCTTTTCCTTCCTGAGAGTCAGGCCAACATTTGAGTTATTCCTAGAAATACGTTTAAATCCAATGATGACTCACAGTTTTGAAGGGTAATAAATCTTGCAGTCGTCTTGCACGATGCTGTGGACCGTTCCAATTATAACAATAAGACACTTCATTGAAAAGTTAAATGATAAAATTTTAACTCGTGATGTGGAAGATTCACTTCAAAGAAAAGAGGTCGAAACCGAGGAACGCATATTTCCGAGACGCCACATCTGTGGTGTTTCCAAGCTTAGAAGATCATTCATTTCCACAGGAATAATAAATAATAAAATGAATTAAGAAATAATGAAGACGAATTCAAGTCTGAAATAAATGTATTTGCGAGCTGTGACCATCTTAGCCACAGATTCATACTGATCAATCAATTACAGGCAAAAAATATGAATTGATGCAAATTAAAGATTCATTGTGAGTAAACTCTCATTTGCAGGGAGCATTTTCCAGAGCACTAATGTCATGTGGACCATATTATACAATGAGACATCATAGCCAAACATCCATGATGAGGGACACTAAATGAGATTGGGTAGATGGACGGAAAATCTAAGATTAAAAAAACCTCTGTATAGATGTTGCACTTCATGTAGCAAGAGTTTACCCATCAGTGGAAAGCTTCCAATGTGATTATTAAGCTTATAATTCTAGGTCCAACTTATATCTCTGGTATCAAATATCAAAAACGTGATTAATGATTTATAAAATACCACTTTCTTGTTTGTTGTTGTGATACTTTCAAATGTCAATAATCATTTGTTTCAGGGTTTTTTGGGTTATATATATATGAAAATAAAATATTATTGTTACTTCCTGGTCATTCAATCACTAATGTTTCCCCAAAGCACCATTTTGGGAGAAAAAGAAAAAAGTTATGTGCAGGGTTGAGCGATGTTTCCAAAGCGAGGAAAACAATAAACATTAAATAAAAAATAAATAAATACTTTTTTTTTTAAAAAGCCTTTACATGCTTGACATGAAATGACAGATGCAGATCGGCAACATTATATGGTTCTTTTATAAATAATAAATAAAGATTAAAATACAACACATGCTGCATCAAACCCTAGAGAAACCTTTGGAAAAGCACAGCCAAGTGGCTCGGTGTTAGCCATTATATCATTGACAGATGTGCAAGTGTGTGTGGGCGGAAACATATTGGTCCTCTTTTGCAGCCACTCGGGTTTGATGGTGACACTCTCTCTCTCTGGTATCTGAAGCCCAGTGGTGATTAGACCCGGGGACAGTGAGGCAGGCATTTTGACCTCACAACCTCATCCTTCTCATCTTTCTGTAATGGCCCCCTCTCTCCATTTTACCACAAGTTGGTAATGCACGGTAAACTAACTTCTTGTTTCTCAACAAGTGAACAACGCAAAATTCAGCTCTGAATAAACAACTTTTTTAATTCAAACCCTGTTGCAAAGTGATGTGAGGGGAGATTGAATGCTAGTGTTGTGAGTGTTGCATGAAAGAATAAATGATCAGATAACAGGGCAGGATAAAAGCACCACAGACCATGTAAATTTAAATGCATTTTAAAACCAGGCGGAAATAAATGTGTACTAAAAAAAAAAAAACCTTGATAACTGCATTGGTTTTCCTCCATGAATGTGTAAATAATTCATCTTAAATTCCACTATTTCCTGTGGTTTTTCTTCCAATAAATCATCCAAATGAGAACACGTCACTCTGAACAGCCCTTGCAGTGCTTTAACAAGGGAAACTGGTGGCAGGAGCACAATGGTCTCAACTGAGGGTTTAGTTTGCTGATCTTAGGAAGCAGAACAAGCAGCATTGTGAGAGACCAAGCAGATGAGATGGAAACGTGAGCTTGATAGTGGTCAATCATACCACACTGTATATGTAGCAGGAAAACTGTCATAGTCAAACACAGTGGCAGAGAAAGTGGGAGTTTAGTGTGTCAGACTATTTCTGCTGGCAAGTCACAAGCTGAAATGAAGGGCTGCATCTAGATCACTGCTCCTCTCGCCCTGCACTTCCAATCCTCCTCATTTCATGGGCTTTTAAAATGCTGTGGGACCCCAGCAGAGCACAGCAGTAAGTTTCTATTAATAAAATTCTTTATAAATTAAAAATCATGAACGGGAGGAAAATGCTGTCTGTGGCTCTTATCTGCAAATGACATTGGGAAGTTTGGTCCAGTCTGCTGCTATCTGCCTGGTCAGGGTCACACATCAATCATACTTCTTATATCAGTGCGTGAGCCGGCGCAGGAGAGACCAGACGTCTGTCATTCGGTCAGACAGCACGTCAGGTCAGAGAGCTACGTGTATTATCAATGCATTTTTAATGTAAAACATCATCATAAAAATATAATATGGAACCAGATCATCTCTGCAGGGTCTGGGAAAGGGGTGCGAGGCACTCGCAGTGATATGATGCACTAAAATAATGCATTGATTTTTGTTTATTTATTTAAGTTTGCATTGACAATTCAAGGTCACAGGTTTGACTCTAACTTGAGGCACCTCATGGGCTAGAGTGTGTCCTTTCTGTGTGGAGTTTGGATGTTTTACAAGCACACTAGTTTCCTCTCACAGTACAAAAATCAATGATGTAGTGCATCAATGACAGTAAACCGTCTGTGGATGTGAATGCGTGTGTCAATATTTGTTGGTTTATAATCAGCTGGGATATTGTGATTGTACAGTAGTCTCAATAATGGCATCAGTGGATACTGAGACTCTGGATCGGTGCTGGTTTTGTTAGATTGATCCGTCCAAAGAAGTTTTCTGACCTGGTTGTCTAACTTCATCAGATCACGTATGCATGCAGCGCGGCAGTCTCTGCAAAAAACCCTCCCCACCTTGACTACAATCTCCCTGAAATAAATGCATCATTGGTTGCAGTCATGCATGTGGTCGAGAAAACTTTTACCACAGGCGTAGCAGCACAACAGCTACTCACTTCAATCATTTGTGCAACAGCCACACAATGAGTATTATGGATGCATGAAGGACGGTTACTTCAACAACAACCACTTATACAGAGTGGGCGCGTACAACTAGGCAGTGTACTGAGCAAACCTTCTCAGTGTCATTCAGCTGACAGGAAACAAAAAACAGAAGCAAACCCTGACAAGACATCACAACATGAAACTTCATAGCCGATAGTCACAGACCATGTTCTTGCGGGATACGTCGCCCATTCCTAAATACAAAAATCCGCTCCACGTCGATTGTATTACTTACGTATTGGCGACAACAGACAGGCTGATATTTTAAAATAAAGCACATTGGGCTTTGTCATTATCATGTGGCTGCAAATGACCCTCAACTTCACATTACAAGAGTCAACGAACTGTGCAGTGATGTATATGACCTGACCTGTGCACAACACATTGGATTATGAGACGCTGTATTACATTACTGCGCAGCACTCTGCTGCTGAACATGCATTAGAGTATGGCAGCCAACTAGGTTTTTTTTTTTCATCTGAAGCCACAGCACACAGTCCTGTGCTGCGGAGAACATGGGTGAGAGAGAACCATATAATGGGAGTCATACTAATAACAGAAAAGAAGATGTGAGTAAAGGAACAGTCAAAAAAGTGGCCATATTCATTTATATCAGTATACAGTAGATGTAGCAGAAACCATGCACCGAGTGGTAGTCTAGAAAACTGGTACATTTTGTTGTGCACCTTCACATAAATTCATCCATGTTGCCTATAGCGAAAACTGGTCTTGACTACTGGACCACTACTGCCAGAAGACTGTGACCAGTGTTCAGGGTAGAAGCCTGCGTTGCTTATTGTCTGAGCAAGCACATCACCAGCGAGTCCTCATGACTGACTGAACTAATAATGGACATTAATCTAAAAAGCAATGTAAAATTTGCCTGTTGATAAATGTGGCTTTATAACTAACAATAACCACGACATAAAAAATATACACTTGCAGGTTAATAGTGACAATAATAATAACCTATCTAAGTCATTCTCTAAATGTTAGGCCACAAGCTGAACTACATTGCATTAACACAACTCACCTTGTTTTTCGAAATCGAGATCATCTTCATTGCACATGATGTCTGAGTGGCCCCCGATGCCAACGCCGTATCCCTCCGGAGCGTTTCCATCGTTCAGCTTGATGTGGTGCTGGTTTGGTGTGGAGTTAAGCGAGTGTCCCACGGGGTCATCGTCATCGCAGTCATAATCATCCAGAATGGGGGTTTCGCGGATGGGCATACCAATGACGGAGCTGCCGTGCTGGTGCGTCCCCCGAGAACCCCGGTAGCTGTCGCGACCTTGAGGCCCCAGCAGAACGGAGGGAATGTAATGAATCTCATGCGTGGCCTCTGTGCTGGCACTTTTCTGCGGAATTCGCCGACGCTTGCACCATCGATGTCGGGTGTACAGGACCAGCGTGAAAAGCAGGATCAGAAGCAGCAGGGCAATGAGGCCTCCCTGAAGAGAGGGGGAAACAAGAAAGAAAAGAAATGACTGTGACAGAACAACAACCTCTGATGATAATTAGCATGATGAACATTGTACGTGATTCCCAAACACATTTGCAATTGCAGCTCTGGTGCCAGTTAAACAAGGCCGAATGCCAATTTGAGTCATTATCACTGAAGTATGCCAATCAGCAAACTCAATCTACGGTGCTCAGAGCGACATCATGACGCCAGCTGGGACAAATTGCTCAGACTACTATGGTCAAAAATAATTAAACTGATCTTCAAACACAAACAGTCGGAGAGTTGTGGCACCGGCAGACTTGCAGAGCGCTGATAAATACTAATTGTTCCGTTACATATTCATAATCTATTGGCGACAAGTGAGGAGTTATTGGGCTGAGGAAGGATTTCGAAGAGCACATGGTGAAGTTTGCAGCCGCAGCATGAGGGAATGGGAACAGGTGAGGATCAGCGGGTGTTCAGAGACCAGTGTGACATTTGGGCGCAGGTAATAGTCACGGGTTTTCAAAAGTGATCACTGCATATTTCCGCTGGAGGCACCAAGTAAGTACACAAACAAAGGAGCCTCTCAGTAGCTTTGAAACAACGGAAAAAAGTTAGTAGAGGTATAGGAACGGTATGAAAACATGCAGAAACATGGAGAATACATCTACAGTTCATTGAAAGCATTCAGTGGAGAAACAATATACTTGAGCCGGTGCATATAAATATTATATTCCTCATTCTCTGTTTGCCCTACTGCACCCATCACCTGACTTGAATTTGTCTGTGACCACAGCTATTGCCTGAATATACATGAGGGGTAGCTGTGGCTTAAATTTTAATAGAGCAATATCTTGATGAACGAGAAAAAAAAAAGAAAACAAAATGCAAAAGTACATGATTTGAAGGATAATGTGGTCACAAACATTTAGAAATCAAAAAGAAGTTGTCATTCATTAAGTTTGTAAGGTTTTTGTTATGCTGGGAAGAGTGTGTGTCTATCCCAGTTGGTTCATTTACTGAGATTAAATATGCAATTCAGTGTTATGTGCATTCAAAAGCAGGTTTCAGACCGCATTAACATTCTCAGCCCCTAGGACCTTGACAAATAAGAAAGAACCATTTTTGCTCTTTTTACAAGATCGAGGTTTAGGTTACAGCTAAGCTTTGAGGTGATATGGGGAGGTATATTCAAATACTGAATTCTCAACTTTGTCACTTCATACATATGTATATGGCTCCTAAAATGTGCAGGCACTTTAGTCACAGTGCCTACCTGGGGGTGAGTAAGGTGCAGTGACACATATGGTGCAGCAGTATTTACAACAGGGACGATCTGAGTTGCAGTAATGCATCGTCCCACGCATCGTACTCCCAACCTCAACCCCTCTGTGCGCGGCATCATGTTATGTTGATGCAGGGTTTCCGTCAACAGTGAAACAGTGATGGAGAAGATCCCTCTCCCACACGGTGCAAAACACAAAAACAATGAATCAGGGGGGAACGTTTTGAGATCTACAGAATTGGTGACAGTAGTTGTTAGTCATGAGTCAAGTAAAGTAAATCTGTCTCCACTCAGCAGCGGCCCGTCTCTTCATTTGTCTGGCATGTGCAACTTGAGTTCAGCAAGCAACAGACTTCAGTTATTATTATATTATGCTTTCTGGAATGTTCATGAAAGACATGCTGAAAACCATCAGGTTGATTTCCACCTCCATGATGACTTATGTTTTATCTGCTTGTTTGGATGTTTTCACTCACTTTCAGTACATTTGATCACATGACATCACATCTTTAAAAAGAGATCATGCCACGCTCGACACGCAGTGGAAACCCTGACACGTCCAAAGACTATGGCAACATGGCAATACACGCCTCGAACTTCTATCTGAAGCCTTGATACAACCAGCTCTCTTTGCTAGTGCACAACCTTATGTGGCCTATGTTTGACAAAAAAACTTTTGTGAATAATAGAAGTTATTTTATAATACGGAAAGGGCAAACATTCAAAGACTTTGTCATAACACATAAACCCACTCAAACAAACATCAGAGTGCAGTTGTTTACATTCTTCACATTACTTTCTGCACAAATATTACCGAGAAACATCACACAACAGTCAAAAAAAATATCCCTGGATTTCACATTCACTGGGGATGCCAGTCGAATAACAATAGTAAACACAAAAGTACACAAGGGGGGGAAGAAAGAGGTGACTCATTCTTTGAGCTGCCAGAATAACTTTGGAGAGATGAGACGACACACATTTGATTCAGTAACAAATGCCAAACCGAGGTTGATTAATTTGTCACAGAGGGAAAGCAATGTCAGCACTTTTGGCTACTACATAAACATGTGACATACACGGTGACACATATGCATACGCAGGGGCACACAAACAACACACTCCAACAAAGTCACTGCAGAATAATAAATAAATACAACAACGGGTCATTCATCACAACATTTAAAATTCCATCTTCATGAGGAAAAACAAACCCCCTTCACATTATAACTCATGCACTGCTGGGTGTCCATAAATCACAGGCGGCTGAGAGGAGAGGCGGCACAGAGAGAAGCACTACGACGCACAAACTTCTTCATTAATCTCAGATATGTTGGCAGGCGTTGCAGAAATGCTGTGGCCCTATGCCTGCAGTTCTGTATTAATTCCTCTTGAAAAAACGGAAAAAAAAAAAAAAAAACATGTTCATGTCCCGTTTCTGACCGAGTGAGGCACCATTTACTGATTGGGGTTTGAGTAAACGCCGCCTGAAAATCATGTGAAAACATCTAAGAAAGACATCAGTGCTAAGTTGTTCAAAAAATGTGCAAGTGCTTTTATCTCAAAGAGAGTGTGAAATACATTTAGCACTTACAATTAGATCAGTGATGACATCTTTCTTTTCACTAAGACGGAAATCAATGCATCAAGCAACAAAATCAGTTCAGAAGGAAAAAAAAATAAAAATACAAAATCAAATTGAAGTCATGTGGCTGTCGTACAAAATGTATTACGGTTTGACAAGATGGCAAAAACTAGGACAAGCGCTGAGATAACCCCACTGCGGGACAAATAAAATACATCTAATCAAATCTAATGTTGCAAGCTTCCCCAGACAAAGCACTGCCTTTGTACAGCGAATAAACACCATCCTACCAGAACGCAACATATTTAAGAATAATGTAACGATGGCAGTGCCACGCCGTGCACAAAGAAGATAGCATGAATGACCCTGACTGAAGGACAAAAGTCATCCCTACTTCTTGACATGCTAGGCTGCCGAACTATGTGGTGTAGTGATAATCCAAGCGTAAAAATTACAGGTTATATAAAGAAGTTTTGTCCGTGTACTTTGGGGCACTGCCATCCCTTCTTCATTTTTTAAAGGTTTTTTATACTTACAAACTCATATAGTGGAGTTATGCGGACTAACAGTTCTTTTATTTAGGTCCTTTTCAGTAGTTGAACAGATTATACTGGGGATTTCCAGCAAGAGTCCCTCATGAAAAGAGAGAACATATGATCAAGGAAAAAGCCATCCATTCTTTTTTTTTTAATTCAATCCAAAACAAACAAAACAGGTTCCATTGAGTAAACCTGATAACCTTACATGAGTCAAATCCCCGCCTGGTACTCCACTGACGACACTTGAGCGCCTGCCAGTTTGTCTCGCGGCTCTGCCCAGTGAGATACAAGAGGGTTTTAACTCTTTACATGGGGCTGATCCACCTTCTATCGAAAGTTAAACCCTGCAAGAGTAAGAACACACAGCCAAGGAAAACTGAGAATGGCTCTTCTTCAGGCGCCTGAAAAACAGCACCTTCTCCATCCATGTCAACTTCCGATAGTTTTCAATTAATCTATGATGAATTGTTCATAAGATTTGATGGTAAAAGGACTGCTACTGACCGAGAAGCAATCTGACAGAGACACAAGGAACCAAAGGGGGAAGTAGGGACATTTATTCAATTAAAGAATTTAGTTTTTTAGTTTTCTGCACCGTTGACCTGTGTTCAGACGGCTGTCCATCAGTCCTGGCATGAACTTTTACAGCATACTGAGCAGCAGCAGCTCCTCTGTTGAAGCCAACCACGCAGGCCAGCAGTTGCTCCCAGTATGCACAAGCGGATCTTTTAGCACTTTTGCCAAAACCCTGCTTCCTTCCTCGGCTCTGTCTGACGAATAAGGACCACCCCTGAAGCTTTTGACAGCATCGATAGACACAAAATCCAAGTCATATTCCTGATGCACACCACATTTATAAGTAAAATTTGGCTAAAATATGTTAGAATAAAGTTAAAAATAATAATAATAAAGTTGACTAAATGTTTGTTGCTTATCGATTAAACATTAAATTGTGTTTTGCCTTCAGGTTGTAGGAGTATATGAGCAGAAAATACAGAGTTGAGAAAAATATCTTTGGGCAAGCATTTAATTATGGACTTTTTAATTATTTTTTTTTTATTCCAGGCAGTGATTTTCCCGTGTGATACTGAGTCAAGAAATCAGAAGCATGGGAGTCAGACTCGTATTTCTTTTTCCGATGGACTTGCCAACAGCAGTCAAAAAGTGAAAGCAATAAACAATTACAGACGACACGAGGGGATGAAGTCAGGAGGCATGTGAACCGTAAAAGTGAGGAGGAAACATGGGAGTCTCATCAAAGATTCACAATGAAAAGGAAATGAGAGGCAATAAAGTCACAGGGTTTGATTTGACTCCGACTGTCGTCATTTTCAGAGTGATAGGTTTTCATAAGCTCCTGAATAATTTCCGGTTTCCTCCCTTACATTAAGACATATTTGTTGGCAGCATTAGATCGAGGCTCGACTCAAAACACAAGCTAAAAATCTAAATCACGTATTTAGAATAAGACTACAGCTACTTTATTTAACCTCAATTTATTTATCTGCTTTGCACCGTGTATAAAAAGATGCTGAATTTTCTGTGTCTTTTCCAGCCTACAACACGATCCAAGTTCAAGTTTGTGAGTTTAGCATGTACTTTGGCACAACTGTGATTGTCTTAATGCGCTGCTAATGAGCTTCTTCATGCAGCACAGCAACACGCCGCAAAGCCAACACAACCAACACATGCTCTTCGGTTTAGTCACCATCTGTGCACAGTGGACTCTGTGTCTCACACAGCCGCTTCGATGGGAGTGCAGACTGTTATTATTATTATTTTTACTATATCACAGAGTTGTCACCACAGATGAGCTCAATTTTGTGCATGTTTTCCCGCACAAGAGTTTGCAATGACGGCAGAGCGAGCAAACGCACGCCGGGAAGTGAATGGAGCTTCTTTGTCCCTTGCCCTTGTGTTGTCAGGCAAAACTGTCATTTGCTTATCTCTTCAACTCCTATTCCTGACAGCAAACCCTCCCACTCTTTTACACTTCCCTCATTTTGATTATACATTGTATCCTTCTCTTCTCTTCCCCTCAGCAGGAAGTTAAAGTAGCATGTGTGTGGGCATCTGCTGCTCCATTCTCTATCCAACTCTCTGGCCAACAGCGGGAGTGTCACAACTTGGCACAGGCAAGAATGTACTCCCTTCGGTTGACAAAGATTTATTATTCCTGCCGAATAAGTGAGCCCACAAATATTGACTTTGCTTGGTGAGGCTTTTCAAAACCATGCAAAATATATTGAATATATTAAATTAGATGTCTTATTGATAAATTGTTGAAAAGCTAGGGAAGTGAATATTGTCATCAAGCACTTGCTTTTTCTATAAAATCAAATAATTACATGTTAAATGAAAACATTCACTTATAAAAAGAAATATGTGGGGGACATAAAGAAAAATGTGTATTTTATCTGAAGTCAGCCAATATCACATTTAGTCATTGCGAGTCATATAACATGACTTTCCAGGGGTGCGGTGGGTGGCGATGCCTGCAGTGATCTGTGACAGAAGAGAGTGGCAGTGAAAGGGAAGGACAGTAGTGGGACCTGCCATGATGTTTTCATGAGGAAGTGAACAATGGGTAATGAGTATATGTGAGAGACAGCACAAGTGGAGGCGGCACATAGAGAGGAGAGACATTCTTGCATTAAGGATGTCGGTGATGGAGATACCAGGTAGCGATTGAGCCTCAGTTATCAGGCAAATCAGGTCATAAATGAGGAGGACAGCGGCGGCTATAGAGGAGGATGAAGATCGGTTAAGGCAGAGTCGATATGTCGATATCAATATCATGGAACACGATATTATCAGCAGATGTAAAAAAATCCATCCAAACCTAAAAAGCATCTGCATGACCATCCACTTTATTCTCTCACTAAGGGAGCTAAAACGGTTCCATCTGCCCCCCCCGCCCCACTGTCTTGGGTCCAATCCCCCCATTAAGCCTCAATCCATCACCCGTTTTACATGAACGATGATCTATCCGAGACAGACCAGAAGATTTGAGGTCAGATAACGTCGATGAAACGCAGCAGCCTTGTGAGCTACACCCGAGAATTCAGGCCGGCGCTCACAACGCCCTCCCTCCCTCCCTAAATCCATCTATAGGCGAGTCTACACCCACCACATTCTCGCAGGCAGAATAATAATTCAAGAATCTGCCATTAAATAAACTGCATACGTAAAACATAGCGCAATAATTGTGCAGCCAGTTTGATGATTCAATTTTTCACTGAAATCCTTTTCTGCAACGGTGTTTTGCTGAAAAACTAAAAACATTTGTGTATATCCTTGAAGCCTATCCGAAGCAAGTCATGCCTTAATGTCACTCCACGAAATCAATGGTTGCTATGTACAGAAGCCAACAAGAGAAATAGCTCTCACTAGAGGTCGAGCGATACGTTTTTTTGTTTGTTTTTCAAATGGGCCGACACTAATATCATTATCTGGCGGCTTAGGAAAGCCGACAACCAATACTAGGCAGATACTATAGGGCAATATTTGTCTGCCTATGATATTTAGAAAATCCCATTTGGGTAGATATTAATGTGTTTGCAAACATTCTACATAGTTTTATTGCAAAGTGAGAAATGGCCTAAAAACCGTCTACCTCTCAAAAACACAGGATGCAGAAGCACCAGGTTCTTTAGTCTTTGATCTGGGTCCATTCTTATCGTCACAACCATGGAGCCGATACCATGCACACGTCATGTTGCTGTCTCTGGCATTTCAGAAATGTGATTTGCGAGGTAATACAGATGTTTGCTGTGGTGTCACAGTGGGCAGACAGACGCGCCAGGCCTGTAGATAACACACAGATAATAGGACCTTGACGACGAGGCCCTTGGGGCGACTTTATGAGAAAAACATGAGGAAAGGAGTGTTAAGAGGAAGAGAATGGTCGGGGTAGTGTTTTGTTGGATCACAGACACCACAGTCTAGTTCTACAGAAAGAAAATAAGAAATGTGTGAATAAAATGGGACAGCATAACCATGTACTGCTTTCATAGTAGTTATACAAGCTGTTAAGAAATCAATAGTGCTCCCAAGTCAAGTCAAATGGGCCCCGGATGAAGAGGAAGACCTGGCTTACTTCTTTTGGGCCAAGCAACCGCTCTACTCCTAATCTTTGACAAATGACTGCACTCTACATCTAAATCTGTATCACATCATTTGCACCAAATGCACAAGAGAAATAGCAGCGCAGACATTTTTTTAATTTTGAATCAATGGTATAGAATTAATCCATTTCTGCACTGGATGAAAAATGAGGGTGAAGAAGACAGTACCATTCAGTATCCATGAACATTCAGTTTCTGAGACTAGATTTCTATAATTACACAGAAAAGGTTCTCCACAGCACTTGAATTTTGCTGCCCACAATGGTCATTTTCTGCCAATTTTATGTCGTAAACTCAAATTCAAATGTAATTTTTTTTTCCATATTGGAAGCTATATAACCCATTAGACATAACAGAAAGGTAAGAAAAGTATGGCACATCGTTTGAGTTCCGAGCATGTTGGAAGCATGAGAGTAGTTGTGTGAACTGGTGGTAAACTAGTGGGAATGACCACAACAGAAAATCAATAATCTGGACATTAGGTCAAGTTTAGGGTCAAAACCTTTTTTAAGGTACAGTGCAAATTTCCAAAAGTGGAACTTGGGGAGCATATGAGTTTCCATGAGGTTCCATTGACTGGATAATGTCTTGACCCAGGCAGCAAATATGTTTCCATTTGCACTCATTTACGACTGTATTTCACTCTCCGAAAGTAAAAGAGATGTTTAAAAAAAAAAGAAGATACTACTGGATCACAAGAGCAAGAATACTCTGCAGTAGCTGAACCAAAGAATTGTTAATGATAATATCACTGTGACTGTGATTTGACCCTGTTGATTTTATTTATTTATTTTCATTTTATGTGTCAGTGATCAGTCAGTGTGTGAGCAATTCCATCGGGGGAACAGCTGGGACCTCAGTCCTTGTTACGTTTCCTGTCATTTTCCAAGATGTGGACACTCTATTTGTATTCCCAGCTGTCGACCAAGTGTTAAGGCAACAGCTTGCAAGAGTTGTCAGTCAGCAACAGAAGGCAAAGGTGAAGTTTCTCAGTCGATGCAGATACAATCGAATATCTCAGTTTCACCTCTCATGCAACATTCCACCTCCACCGCCACTTCCACTCCCTTGGCAGCTCAACCTCATGACTTAGTTGACACCTCCCAATATACAGTACATTTACATATTATCAGTGATGTCACAATAGTGTAAATTACTTGAAGGAAAAATGATGAAACATGTCTAGGGAACTCTTTCAGTTGCACGTCAGACAGCACAGATGTTTTCCAATTGATGTTTGAGTCATTAATGGCTGACAGCAATCCACATCTGTTACCATTCAGAGGACAAGGAAAAAGGAAAATGAGCATTTGCCCACTTTCTCAAGGCTGAGGAAAGCATACGCTGTAGGAAACAATTAAATCGTGTGCAAATAACAGGTGTTATTTTAATGCATGATAAAAGTTAATGTGATGTGTTGCAGGGGGTTTAGTCTTCTTTCAGCCATCAGAAGGCACAGGTTTTAGAGAATATTATGGTCATAAAACATCAAATTCTCACACTTCAAATAACAAGTAATTCCAAGTGGACTTTGATGTATATTCATTGTCGACTGAGTCAGTCTTACACATTGCACAGTGAAGCATAGGCGCTTCAATGTAGTCAAACAACAAGCACCGTTGCAGCTCACTCATGGTGCTACCAAGTAGACATCGTGAGCAAGACACAACAGACATACATACATATATATATATATATATATATATATATATATATATATATATATATATATATGACGCACAAATTAATTTTCATAGAGAAAGAGGCTGCACCCCATGGCTTTAGTAGGTAGGTTTGCGGTAGATACACAGACCTGATACGAGCCGCGGACGGTGCCAGTCTTCAGATGTGTGAATTTGAACTACCATCACTAAGGTCCGATGACTGCAAGTACGCACAAGTAGATAAGAGGATGTGATTTGTTTGTTTAAAGAAAAGGCATAAGAGGAAATTTAGCAGCCCTTAGAACCCTGAACAGTGTGTTGCTACCCGTCACCTTGGTAGAAGTTGTAATCCAAATTTCTTCTCCGAAATTTCCCAATTTTCCTCACAGGTCAATATTTGTCTGTAATTCAGTTTTCCGAGGTTGAGACATTCTTGTTATGTGTACAAGAAGTTATACAACATAACAACCCTGAATAGCAGTTGTTATTCGTGCCAATGGAAGTAATTTTTTTTTTCCCCATGTTTTTTGGTCATTGAATTCCTCAGCTAATGCCGATCACTTGACAGCAGATATCACACACACAAACAAGATTTTGCCGTTTCAATTCTCGGCACCGCATGACACCAAATTCAATCAAGGCCACATGACAGTGCCAGAAGCAATTAAGGGTTTAGTGTCTGGCTCAAGGACAGCATGACACATCACGGAGGTCGCGTATAAATGACGGCTATAACAAAGAATACAGGGAATAAAACTGGAAACACTTTAATTGTGTACACGACCTCGAAGCTACGCGGATCCATATCTGATTTTGAACCACCTCCACAATAAAGCTGTAGTAGACACCGCAATATGATGACTTTGATACCACAAGATTCATGTTCCAGTAATTATAAATATGACATATTAGCTCAGCACATTGGAGCCTGATAATTCAATAATATTCTTTCATCATCAGACATCCCTTAGGTTCCTCAATCACTGTGTCGCAGTCAGTCATGTTACCCAGGCAACAGCACCAGGGAAATGAATGGACAGGAAAAGGCAAGAGAAGTAAACAGGCAGATGTGGCAACTAGTAAATAAGTTATTTGTTGCTAGCGGTGAGATACTTTTCCGACATCTGTTGTGCACTTTCTTCACAAGAATGCGCACAGAAATGAAGGTCAGGCGAATCTGAAAAGTGAATTCATGCAGGGAAGTTGGAGAATGAAAGCATTTGAAAAAAAGGCTTTTGGAGTTTCGGAAAGCACCTTTCTTCTGCTGACCTGAGCCAAAAAAAAAAAAAACACTTAAATTGAGTTCACAGCCATGTATGGGTATTTTTTCGGAAGAACTCAACGCACTTCATTCTGCTTTATAACAATGCCTATCATGTTTCTTTTGTAGATGTCTTTTTGGTCTATTCCCAATTCATTTATAGTGTATACAGAACATAATTTGGGGCCCATACGCATTAGGACAGTGGACAACACATCCGCAGGATGTCCTTGCCGTGGTTGGCTCACTGTCTGAGCAGGTAAGCGGCACTGCAGGATCGCTACTACTCGTGTGATTTTTGTGGTGTATGCCCCATAAATGTGTTGTCATTTCTACAGTGTGACATAAAAATTAACTGTTTCACAATAGCATTTTATTTAAATAAAAGTGAACCAGTTCACAAAAACTCAAAAACCTTACTCAGATGGAGACGTGACCAAACTCAGATACTTTATAGCTTTTGATAGAATAGTTGCACAATGCACAAAAAAGTCAGGCATCAATATCATTTTCAGATGAAAACAACATTCCTTTATGGCATCCAATAACCATCAATTGAAAAAAATAAATAAATAAAGCTGGTGATGGAAATTGGAAACTTTGATGGCAAAAACATAAAGAAGCATAAAAATAAAAAAAGACTGTCCCAACGCTATTTGAGGATTCAAGGCAATACTTCTCAGTACAGTAGCGACTTACTTGCAGATCACGGATGTTTGTAAGATTGGAAAAACCAAGCCCATAAAGGACACCTTGACCTCCACACATACCAAGTCACCCACTGTGGGGGTGTATTGTATCGTGGGCTGCAACACGGCTACTGTCCTCTTTGCAGGCTAATTATAGGAAAATTACCTTTTCACATTTCCCCTAAGAGGTAGGCCGGCCTCATACAGTGAGATGGATAATATCTCCAAATAGAACTGGACAGATGAAAAGGAGCTATATATAGCGAGTGAAATGTATTCTAAGCACCCTTGAATGAAGATTTTTATATGATGCTTTGAAACACACATATTCTTTTTGGGTATGCAGAGCCCAAATCACTCAATAAAACATGCCGCAATGACGCCAATTTCATTCTGGCCACTATGAATAAGAGGACGGAAGGTATTTTACAAAGGTGCACATGACATTCACAGAGAACAACAGGAACAGGGACACGGCCCCCACTATTGCAACTAAGCAAATTTAACACGTCCCAGTGGATAAGGGGGTCAAAGTGATGAAACGTTCCAGGAAGAGTGGAAGCACCAACGGCTGAGTGGCTTGTGAGCATCATTCAGCGCTGTCACACCATACATTTCCAAAAAAAAAATGGAAATTTGGAGTGATTACACTTCCAAAAAAATTCAACAAACGTCCATGAATCAACAAAAATATTCTTACTTTACGGACAGGGCTCAAATAATTCTAGAGTTCAGCAACCATTACACAACACTATCTCTGGAATCACACCAAATGTGGTTTTTGATCCGTGCAGTGCCACACAGCAACATTGAATGAATGCAAAATGTGCAACCAAGTCACACCAAATTAGCCGCTGATGTAAGTCGTAAGCAAGCGTGTTTAGATGTATATATGATATTGTATACTGTGTTGTATGCTTGTGTTTACAATGTTTACATTGGTAAATGCATATATACATTGTATAACATACTGTATATAATTCTGGTTCTGTTCCAAACCAGACAACAAATACAATTATTGACTTTAATATAATACACATCAAATATTGACGTTACACAAAACAAATATTGTGACAGCAAATTTCACACAGCACTATTGTGAATGGTAAACTATTTCCATTTAAGCACTGATCATGTTGCAGTTTTTTTTAACAATTAATTTTGATTCATTTAGATATCTTTTATTGTCCCAGCGTTGGGAAATCCCTTGTGTCAGAACAGCAACAGTGAAGACAATGAAGACATTTAAAAAACACTACACAACGAAGATTTACACAAACTTTACACCGATCCAGCTTTCCCCGCAACTGTGAACAGGACTAAACCGCGATTAACTAAAGATGTATCTATGTATACTAATGTTTGACAAAGAACATTGAACACTGAGTCCCATAAGAGTTTACACTTCTACAACCTGACAGGGCAGGAAGTAATGACGGAATTCAACAAGATAGGAAGTATACAGAAAAAAAAAAACATAAAATGGTTAGCATGATTAAATGTATTCTTTGAACATGGCGTTTATGTGTAACCTGGTACTAGAGGAATCACTGAATTACAGACACAGTCATACAATGATTATAGGAGTTACTTTCTAGACCACATAGACAAAAGTGCAAATATGCAAACAGAATATTTATGTATTTAAGATATAAAAAAAAGAAATACATTGAAAGGTTCAAACGTACTAAAAAAATTTAAAAAAAATAAAATAAATTATATATATATATATATATATATATATATATATATATATATATATATATATATATAATTTCCTTTTTTACAAAACATTTTTTTTAAGAAACACACATTTTAAAGCCAAAAATGAACTAAAAATAAAATTCAGTGAAATACATCTACTATAACAAATTAAGGATATAGGACTCATCCTATGGGACTCACACTCTCTATCAGCCGTATAGGACAAAAAAAAAAAAAAAAAAAAATGAAAACTGAAAGCCAAAGAACTCTTCAAAAACTATTGCGGAAACCGAATTAAAATTTGTGAATATCTACAGCAGAAAAAAAAAAAAAAACATTTAATGATCAATAATACATTCATGTCAGTATCTATTGCCTTTTGTTTCTTAATTTTAATTTTTATGTAGTCTGTATATGCATCATATATGTGAGCAAATGCATTAGCATAAACGCACACTTTCCAGAAAATGAGTGGGGAAAATCATGTGTTTGTTGCTGAAAATGCATCATGGACCAGAGATTTACACAAACACTTGAATTTCATTCCGAGGTTCTTTGCATTGATTGGCGGCGTGCTCACACAACGCAGAGTGCTGGCCGCCATTAGCATCCACACCGATATTGTAGCTCCTCGCCGAGACATTTACAATGATAAAGCAGCAACACTTAAACCAAGTAAAAGAAATGACATGGTGAGAGAGCTGTTACAGCATGTGCTTTTCACTTGATAGCGAAAGCTAAAAGGCCTGAATACGGTGAGGAGATTGAAGATGTCCCTGAGCTCCAAAAGTACTGCAGAGACATTTACATCAGTGGCGTTGGCAGGCTGAGCCATCTCAGTAGCTAAAAGACGCCAGCCACTGGACGCGTCTGCTCCGTAACGAGGACATATTGGTTAAATGTCAATACATCCAATCGGACTTGCACAATTCTCGCAACCTATACATAATGTATGAGTCTTCCACTGTCTGCAGAGAGTGAGAGTTGGTCATTGTCTGAGGTTGTTAGCCTTTCACCAGTCATCATGAGCTGACTGAAGAGTGACAGCTCGGTCACATTGCAGCAGTCGTCCACATTGAAAATAATAATACTTAAAAAAACATCTGAATTTGTTTTGAAATGCAACCAATCAACTGTTAGATTTAACATGGATATAAAAGGGCCAACGAATAACTGAGAATGATTTAAAATAAAATATAATCCAGATGAATATTTCATTCACAAGTGAGACCACTTGCAATGGCGGAAAGAATCTGTTCCAAGGCTCTGGTAGCACTCGGGCCACGAAGGATTCGGACTGGTGTAAGCCCAGGAAATGGTTCAGCCTCGTATCCTCTACTTTGGTCCCCATTCATTGCAATGCTAAGGCATTATATACTTTACAGGGCCACTTTTTTCACAACATAAAGAACACAAATGCGAGCAGATTTTATTGGAACGTTTAGGTAGGTCTGTTGCGTTGCACTTATGTTAATATGCAGATAAAGAGAGGCTCCAGCTTCACGAGAACAATTAGCTCCTTTCACTTACCACTTTACTAATGGATTCCACTATTAAAAAGCCTCACATCTGTCCGTCAGTCTGGCACAACCGTTTCATTAGTCATTATGAATTCATTCTGCATACGTACTTCTATCCGACCCCAAAGGTGACTCCAACAATTACAATCCAACACCCTCGGAGCGGAGATACGGCAGCATCATCGGTGTCCTTCCTGGCAGAATAAGTTCTCGGCCCGAGCCAGCTCACGCTGGAGAATTAATTTCCGGAGTCCCTGCTTCCCTCCAATCGCCTCAGATGCTTCGATAACCCACAGCACTGACGGTCGTATATCACCAGTGACTGCTTAATTAAAGGGAAGCTATTCCAGCCACGTGCACGCTATCATCACGCACATCTCTATAGAAATCTCAGATAAGAAGTGTTGGACTGGTGGGTCAATCTGGAGCAGAGGCGTCTACATTTTTACTCGCATAATTTCAGGCATTTTAAAAACTTCCAACAAGTGCTTCCAATTTCCATATTCTAATTCAATAACTAGCCCTGCAAATGTAAAATACGTGAAAATAATGTCATATAGATATATGAAATATAAACAATATTTATCAATCCAACACAAACAGATCTACATCTGCTCATATTTTGAATAATATGAAATCAATATAATCGAATAATGGGCTTTGTTTTTCTTCATTCCAGCCTTATGTGCGATGAAACATGTCTAATGTTCCCGCTGTGTTGTGCTCCTGACGCTCCAACGCTCGCTGGGTGATTATGGTCTGTGATGTTTCACATGAAAGCTTCTGAACTGCCTGCCTTTATGGCATCTCATTTTGGTAAAATACTACCTGGCCTCCCGGTGAACTCACAATACACGATTTCTTTGAAAAATTCCATTCAATACCTACATCATCACCAGGCACCGTGTTCACTGATTTTATATATATATATAAATATATACACATAATTTCCTCTTCCATTATTTTGACTTCCACTCACTTATTTTCCCTTATGGGATTCAACATTTTAGGTCGATGGTTAGCAGGCAGGTGGAAAACATGTGCTCTTCATCTGAGGCTGTGTACACGTAACTAAAGAAAACATGCTTTATATATGTGTTCACAGTGTCAAACTAGTGTTTTGCCGCTACTTAAATAGGATTCTGGGACACTCATGTCGGCTATTTTTGCAGTCCATGTAATTCTTCGTATTCTGGCCTGACTTAGCATAGTATAACTGTTTAAAAAATGAAATAATATGCAATGCTTCTCCAGGTATTGGTGATAAGATTACTGAAGGAAAAAAAAGTACACAGAGGGCCACCATCCAGTCAAAGGGAGGCAGGAGCTTGCCAAATGGAGCCATCCGATCCTTGGACTAGACAATAGGGATGGAAGCGGTGACATCAAAGAGTGGACAAAACCACAATGCATTTTAGGCTTGAAGGTCAACTGAAATGTTTGATCAGAACCATCACCACCATCGCCGGCCTTGTCTGTTAAACATTGATCATCGTGTGAAGCATTTTTCTAGGTGCAGGGCCTTTGGTGCAGGGTCCAGCTTGTACTGTTTTGGTCCATCGACATGTTCTTTATTTCGTTGCATTGGCATATTCCACCTGGACCACTGCATTCAACGATGAATGTTAACAAAGACTGTTGAACATAAACACAGCAACCCATAATGCATTACGAAATCACATTACATTAAGAAAAAGTGTGTTGCGTGATGGAACTCATCTGACGACATGAGTTCAGGGACAATGTCCAAAAAAAAAAAAACACTTGGAAAGGACAAGAAAATACATAGCTGCAAAAACCTGAGACAAAGTTTTTTAGATCACGCGTGTCGAACGCAACCACGCCAGGGACCGAAATTTCAAACACAGTCCGAGTCTGAATCTATATTTATTGAAGAGTCTGTAAATGGGACCCCTTTAACAGGAGTCAGAATCGGGTATCATATCTGTCTTTGTTTCATTATTGCAAGCGTTTTCTTCTTGCAAAAAGCATTTGTGGTTCACTTCCAATTCCACCTTAATAAAACCATAGTGATTTCCCCTTGTAGCACAATCATGCATCCACATCTGCATTTTCTTTGAATTCCCTTCCATATCTATCTATTATTCATTTTGGGGGAGGTGGAACGATAAACATGTGCGCTTACCTAGCCATAAATCACACTGTCAAAAGGCAAAGTGAAGCCCAATTGTTAATTTTGGTGCACTTTCAATCAATGAAATTTTTATCCAACTTCGTGCATTCAAAGCTCTTGTGGGCCACATGAAATTAGTTTTTGCAGAGCCAGATTTCAGTTCGTGACTTGTGCTTTAGGTGTATCTTTTCCACATTTACTCGGCTTCACTGCATAATTCTGATGGAGGAAGTGAGCCACAAAATGATGTCCTCATATCTGCAGTCTGTAGTCCTTATTTTCCTACCTCACTTCTTTATTATTATTTTTTTTTACAGTCAGCGAGGGTCCTGTGTGGAAGACCACAAATAAAAGTTGCCCAATGTTCCGAAACATGTTTGCTGCAGCTTTTATTAGATTTGTGCAAGTCGCTCACTAGCCGCCAGATTTGGAGTAGACCTATAGAAAACTTCACTTCAATCCTTTGAGGGAAAATTTAGAGGACATGCGCAGGCCACTGAGGTTTTATTTCCAGTTGTCCAATTATCAAAAAGTCTTCCAAAACAGTTTGCAAGGTTGAGTAGCAATTGAGACCATTTATAACCTTGTGACACAGCTTTTTGTCAAAATACTCTTCAAAGGGACACAATCTCCGCTGGGTTGTTTTTGAGGCACGATTTTCTGTTTCTACACGTGACCCATGTTAAAATTGACACTAGTCGCTGTCTGCCGCTGTCACATGCCAAACACAGAAATGGGGAGACAGTCAGGAACATGGCTGCTTCACTGAGTGAGAAACTGACAGCTCAATGCCAGAAGAACAGAGTGCTCACACTTGAGTCTGGCATACAGCTGACAGTATCAGCCACAGTAATGTTCACTCCGAGAGCTGGAAGACACCTCAGGGCCACAAGACCAGATCAGAACGGCTTCTGTCCTTTTTTTTTCCCCAACGCTGTGATGCGCTTAACCTCTTCTTTCCTTATGCATTTTGATGTTGTCATGTATTTAAATGTTGGAAAGACCTTCACTTTTCGGATTGCTCAAATGTGTCTGTGACAATTTCAAGTAGATCTTCATCTGCATTGCTTTACATTCAACTCTAATTTCTTGAAATGAAGTTATAAATGTAGATTGTGGCTCTCAGTTGAAAAAGGGTGGGACGTTTTCTCCATACGGTTGGCAAGAACAATTCCAAGGAAGAGGGGTCCAAGTATCTTGAGTTGCCTAGTCATCACAGAGAGACTCTGAGTGCAGCTCCTCTAATACGGTCTCACTCCTAAGGCGTCACATAGCTATCGTCACGTCGACATGTGCGTCACTTTTAAGCCCTCTGCATGACATGATTCAAATATCAGTCAATATATAAGTTGTCCCTCCCCTGTGACGTGCAAAAGAAATGGTTGGGGTTAGGATGCTTTAGGGGCGTATGTGGACATGTGCTTCTCTCTGCCTACAAGTATGCCCAATGAGTGAAGTGCATGATCTTATGAGGCACCATATATACCAAGTGCTATGAAACTACGTCTCCAGAGGGCTATAATTCCAAAAGTCTTGAGCCTAGCCCCAGTGACTCGTTTACAGACATACATATATTGTCAGTGAACCAGTACTTAGTCCTGTTCAGGGTTGCGAGGAGTTCTGGAGTGCTGGATCCTATCCCAGTGTGGAAACTGAGAGGACGACAAAACTTGGGCTTCAACTGAACAGCTAATGCATCAAATGCAAACCTTTCCTGGACACAAAAGCAGACTCGAAAAAAGCCAAGTGAGCGAGTTCAAGATTTTTTCTTTGGGACGCCAAATGGACAGGGAGGTACATCAGACATGTTCAACTGAAAGGAGGCCTCAGAGCAGACCCCGGTTATATTTGAGAGACAAATTTGACATGGGAATGTCTCAGAATTCTGCCAGATGACAGGGTTTCTGGGGAGGCAAAAGTCAGGGTATTTGTCTGCCTCCTGGATAGATGGATGGATGGATGGAAGAATGATAGTCAAATCTTTTTTCACAGTTTCATATGTGCCCTTTCTTCTGGCGTGTCATTGTGGCAGAGTGTGAGTGTGCAGGGTTATAGAGCCTCGTGGGTTGCTGTGTTGAGCCGTCTGAAAATAATAATTGTCGATTCGGTTGGCCTTGTGCGGTAAGGACCATTGGAGTGACATAAGAATAACCACTGGTGTGGATTCCTTTCATTATCTTAATGAAAAGGGGAGGGATTGAAAGGGGGAATGACAGTTTTAAAAGAGGGGTGGTTTCATTTTTTTTTTTTCCCTGCCAAACCTGCTTTTCCCCTTTCCTCGAGACACTAGCTATGACGAAATGTTTTGAGAGAGCTCCTCTGACACCAAGACAAGAATCAGAGTTAGAAATTGTGAATTAAAGACAGGAAATCTAAACAAAATTGTGATTTGTATTGAGTTATTTGTTTGTTGTGTTTGTTTTCTGCTTCATCAGACACGATTTGTACTTAGGCTAAGGGGTGTATTTCCCTGAAATAGAATCATGCAATTCTAATAAATAAGTTTTGAACAAAGTTTGATTTTCAAACCACAAGTGAGAATCATTTCCATCGCTGACAAATGTGTGAAGCATTAATTCAAGCAACACTCTTGGCAGCGTACTGTCACACACATGTGGCTGTGGTACAGTGACATAAAAACAGCTTTAAGGTGGGAAAGGAAGAGAGAGGATTTCATTCGCGTGGTTCAGCAGGTGGAGTGGTGTTAGATGCGAGTACAGCGGTGGGGAGAAGGGCGGCAATAGAATTGATGGGAAGGTAACAGTTGGAAGACAAGCGATAATAATTCCACAGAGGAAGTGCTAACAAGCTGAAATTGAAAACTCAAGTGACACAAATGGATAATGAGCTTTTAAGTTTCACCTAAAACAAGATGTTTCCACAGTCAGTGACATCACGGATGATGACACCTAAAGTAAGTACTGTAAGGAGTCAAGGGTCCAGGACGCACTTGAACGAGGAGAGCACGTCCCCTGTGACACTTCATGCTTACAGGGTGTAATGGAACGGGGAACCAACAATACTCATGAGTCAAGTTTAGCGTCCTATGGTCTTGCTTTTTTGGACACTCAATGAGACTTTCTGACTCCAACAATGGCAAGTGCAGCTCGCCCAACAGGGAGACAGGAAATTGACTTCTGGACAATCCTGTTCAGTGCGGTCCCATTGTGCTTGGAACAAAGCTGGTTAACCATCAATGGACCGACCTTGTTTAAAGTAGCTGTCTGTTTCCAGCAGCGTCAGTGTGCCATCTGATTTCAAACATCATTAACTGCTACACGTGAAAAACTATTTAAAATGACCAAATTATAAATTGTATATGTAATAAAAACTTCTGTGTGCTCCATATCAGTAACAATGTGGCCAACCCATTATTCCTCGCTTTTTTCCCCTATTACCCGCCCTGTCACAGTTTAGATACCTAAAAACTATAGAGTGCGCCCACTAAATTTGAGACGGAGAATAGATCTTCTTCATATACAGGACTGTCTCAGAAAATTAGAATATTGTGATAAAGTTCTTTATTTTCTGTAATGCAATTTAAAAAACTAAAATGTCATACATTCTGGGTTCATTACAAATCAACTGAAATATTGCAAGCCTTTTATTATTGTAATATTGCTGATTATGGCTTACAGCTTAAGAGAACAAAAAAATCCTATCTCAAAATATTAGAATATTTCCTCAGACCAAGTGAAAAAATGTAAAACAGCAAAAAAAACAAATTCAATCATTTGAAAATGCCCATTAATGCACTCAGTACTTGGTTGAGAATCCTTTCGCACGGATTACTGCATCAATGCGGCGTGGCATGGAGGCAATCAACCTGTGGCATTGCTGAGGTGTTATGGATGCCCAGGATGCTTCAATAGTGGCCTTTAGCTCATTTGTATTGTTGGGTCTGATGTCTTTCAGCTTCTTCTTCACAATTGGGTGAATTGGGGAATTGGCAGGCCAATCCAGGACAGTAATGCCATGGTCAGTACCACCAGTGACTGGTGGTTTTGGCACTAGTTCTAATTTTCTGAGACAGTCCTGTATAAGTCGCTCCAGTCTATAAGCCGTGGGTGTAGTGGTGCTGTCTGCACCGCAGAAAGGTCTGTGGTACACCCGGTTCAAAAATGCACGAGGTATCAGTATCAGACCAGTATCGAGACTGACTCATGAAACAAACTCTGCAATGTTCTGAACTTGAATCACACTCATCGCACCTTTCATTTACATTAAAGAGCTTATGATGCGCTGCTTTGGCCGACACCACAGCCTCTCAGCTGCTGCGTTCCATCTCCGGTTCTGGAGGAGTTCGGCTCTGTTGGCGGCACTTCAGCCACGTGGGTGAAAACAGCGGATAGTGAGATCTTAAAGGTAAATAAAACACCTGTGATTTCATCGGTTGATGACATTTCATCGATGTGACAAGGCTCGATATTTTGGCAGCATGACACTCTTTAGCCGGTAAAAATCCATATGCCGTTGTCCAAGCAGCAAGGTTCAGACCGGAAGAAAAAAGAAGCGACTTAAGAGTATAGAATTATGGTACACACCACAGTACGCACATTAAGTAAATGAATGTAAAAACCTATTGCAATACCAACACCCCTGAGAGAGGCCTAACTGTAAAACAAAAACTATAATGCTCATATGCTCAACTACAACATATAACAATAACTAAATACTAGGGATTATGTTCTGTAATCTTAAACATAAATAATCCCCAACAACTAAACTAGGTTGTTCATCCTTTAACAACTAAACAAAACAACAAAAGAGCCCAATAATAGCTCGTGTAAGTAAAATGGAAGATGAGGCCAAAATATTTAACACCCAGTCAACTTCATCCATTCATAGAAAAGAATTTACCATGACAGATATGTGGAGCAGGTGCATGTGTTCATGAAGAGCGTGCGCAGGTTCCCGGGCTGACGGCTGTGTCGTCTGAGGAGGAATTTCCGATTCTGTCATCGACACATGGAAGTACAGGGTTCCATTTTCGAGCCACTGCTGCTTCCAGTGGACCTGGGAAATGTCCTCGCCTGTTCCGGACATCTCTGTCGAGAATAGAAGAGAAGAAATAAAAAGAAAGAAGCGATCAATTTACTGTAAAAAGCAGTAAATGCTGCAGTAAAAATTGTGAAAGTGTTGACAAAAATGGACATAATTTATTGCGCTCAATAAAATGAGTGATACAAGACGAGCAGCGCAATGTGGACGTATCAAACATCGCTACGTCATTTATTTGATGGATTTGATTTCAGGAATACTCCAGAATAGTCCAGTCATTTTATGACTTTGATTGTGTTTTACATATTTCAGAGCAGTAGGGAACAGCTTCAGGGGCAGAGGATGACATTCTCACATGTTAGACAGAAAAGCACAGAAAAAAATGAGAATATGTTGCGGAATTGTATGAGCCTAGTAAGGCCCAAAAGTAAAATTCAAGACTTAAAAAAAAATAATAATCAGAAAATGCAAAAAGCCCAAACAAACTTTCTAGGTAGGGAAACAGTGGGAGCCATTGAAAAGCTGTTTTCGCAGGTCCAAAGTATCTAACAACACAATCACTCCAAAGAGAGAACATCTTAAACTTGGCTCCTTCTAAGGAATGCTTTTACCTCATAGTTCACACTCTAAACCACGAGCATCGCTATGATTCAGAAACTGTGTTCTTTGAATAATCCAATCAACTGAGCTGAGAAGGAAGATGGTTGGAAACAAAGACTCAAAACTCTTGGAATTTAATATTTTCAGAAGCCTGGCATCAACAACTGAAGTGTAATTCTAAAAGGCAAGTATGTCAAGGAATTGATCCATGAAGTGGGATGGCAGTGACACAAAATACACGCACAAAAAAAGACAGGACGACCGTGACTCTGAGATGCTTCTTTAAACTTTCCATGCCAAATATTAGCTCATTCAAATTTGAATTGCTGGCATGATTTTTAAGGTGGTCATTTTAAAATTGGAAGACTGTCTGACTGACTGTCCGTCTGTCTGAAATGATAAATGAAAAAGAAGAATGCTCCTCATCCTCTGGCAGCACCATAATTTTCAAGAAAGACCTGATGGGAGGAATGTCAATCACGCAAAAACACTCTCTCTCAACATTCATATAATGGCTGCTGGTGAAAAAGCCAGAAAAAAAAAGGAATTCTATTTGAAACTGAAACAAAATGAATTTTATTTTGGTGCATCCCTATTAAAAACATATTCGGGAAGTGTTTAAACATCCAATAATTACTATTTATAAACAGCTTACACCGGTTTATTGTCATCAACGCAAGACTAGATTGTGGATTTTCATTTCTTGGTGAGAGGTTTTGGAACATAACCCCAGCGATGATGAAGGCTCATGTATATTAAATGAAGAAATATCATGCATTAGAAACCATTTGCTGCAGATATCTCACAGAAAAACCATACACCATGAAAATACATCCACATTTGGGATTAAAATGAGAATAAACAATCAATATGGCTGAATGGAAAAAGAAAAATTGAGTTGGAAACAGATGAGGGTTCATCTATTTTGTCCATATATGGGTGACAGCGCAGAGATCTATTTGCATCGCTGTGTGATTAAAGACCATGTAAAGGCAGCGGATTCCAACGCACTTGTCGTCACCCCCATGACAAAGGTGTGGAAACCTGCGATCATCCGTCAACAGCAGGTGGAAAATGACAAATAGCCCTGGGTGCAGCGGGATATTAACCTGCTGACTGTGGGTCAGTGTGAACGAGCAGGGGAGGTTGACATGAGCTTTGGCCGCTGGTGTTACGAGGCACCCATGCACAATATTATCCAGAAGTGAAAGTGACAGAACTTTTCATCATATCCATCCGCGGCAGGTGGAAGACTGTGAGGGCACGGCCACCGTCTGCTGGGGCAATGGTGGACCACCAGAACTGATGAACTTCTAACTTTGTGAAATTAGAGACCACAGACTTAAATCGGAGGAAGAAGAAAACAAAAAAAAAGAAATATTGATTATAAACATACATCACTTCGCGAAGGTAACGTAATGAATTAGCCTGTCTTAATTGGCTGATTTGCTGAAATGGTTTGCGGATGAAAGTTGTTTTCAAGGGTGTGATTTTAATGGCTGCCGACGACCACGAGCACGGTTTCAAATGTAAATCTGTACATGATCAATACCTAAATCTCATGCATAATTACGCGCACATTTGCACTTATCACTTCTGCAATACTCGACCATCTATATTAATTTTATTGTATTGTATTGTATATGTGTGTATTTCAGAAATCCATTTGGACTAGCAATTTATTACTTCTTAATTTCCTTCTGTGATGTCTATTCTTGTAAACCTACACTGTATTTGACAAGGGACCACTGCTTCCCACGCTTCACAATGAAGACCGTAAAGGTTAACAAATTATTCATATATCATTGCAAAAAAATATTAGAAACTGTATGTCGAAGATGTTCTCTAGCGGTAACAGCGCTATTCTCCATCTGGTTTTGGGTCTCGTCTCAGGTTTCGTGAAAAGTCAGTTGTACAGGAATTGAGGGGAAACTCGATATTTTCAGTTTCACAAAACAGGTTCAGTGGACCTCTTACTTACATCTTAAATACAGTGGTACCTCGGTTCTCGACCACAATCCGTTCCAGACGGCCGTTCGAGAAGCGATTTGTTCAAAATCTGAATCGATTTTTCCCATTACAATGAATGAAAAAGAAATAATGCGTTCCAAGCCTTAAAATAGTCTTTTGTAGGAGTGAACGTAGAGTGTCTGCTGCAGGTGCGCTGTTCCTCTATGTGTGTGGCCGCTGCATGTGGGAGGGGTTGCCGAGTGAGTGAGGTCTCTCCAGAAGTGAAGAGGTGCCCGGTGCGTGTCCAGTTTGAATGTGCGCTTCTGTGCAGTTTGGCTGTGACAAAGTCATAAACCAAGTAACGCTCTGTCCCAGACTCGCCTCATCCCTGTCCCAGCTCCAGCCCACAACAGGACATCAAACCCTGGAGTGTGTGCTCCAGCCTCTGAGGTGTCGATGAGCACCTCCCCTGTGACACTCTACCACGGTCCAGTGTGGAGAAAGGAAAGGTTTTACACCTCAATATGAAGAAAAAACAGTCAGTAAATGTAGCTAACGGGACACATCTGCTTACAGAGGCTACGTTATACACAATAACATAGCGCATCGTGGGTCAGCTGACCGGTCCGCGCACGTTATGCTTTTTCAGGCTTTTTTCGGGGGCATTCGAGTTCTGGATTTTCGTTCAAAATCAGACGCAAAAAAATCTCGAATTTTTTGTTCGAACTCCGATTTGTCAGAATTCCGGGACGTTCGAAAACCGAGGTACCACTGTATTGCATTTTAGTTTACAGTGTCATATTTAAGCTCATTGCAAGTCAACTGCTGTATGAACTGGTTTGATCGGGAGAGGCTAATCATTAAATTTTTCCTAAATATAATTTTATACTACATCTTCAGTCTTTTACTGTCATTTTTTTGTGTCTGTGTTCTCAAACATTCAATACTATTATTGTTGTTTTATTTAGTTTTTTTTTCCCTAATTATGTGCTAAAAGCTATTGGAGGCCAGATAAAATCACAATATGGGCTGGAATTTATCCCCGGACCTTGAGTTTGTGGTGCAGACATGATGAGTCTTCCATTTCTTCTATTTTGGCCTTTAATTATTCTGGACTATTGAGCATGATGTCTTCAACTTGTCTGTCCCAACTTCAGCAAAATACACAATATCTGACTAAATAAGCCTCCGACACTCATGACTGAACTTCTGTTTTAAAAAGAACTGGCAAGCAAAGGAAAATCCAGAGACAAAACTGTTTTTTTTGGGAATCTCCTTTTAGGATGCTTTTGAAGAGTCAAAGTTGTGTCAAAATGTACACTAAATAAATATAACATTTTGGATGCACCATTGCATTTGGAAAGTCTAGAGAACTAATAATGCCTTAAAACTAATAAACTCTCATTGCACTGTTGAGCTTTTCAACAACAAGTTGCATCAATATGCACTCACACCTACATGCGCCCTTGTTTCCCTTGGCATATTTCCTTTATTTTAATTGCTTGTTAAAACAAACTTCAGCACTCATACGATGTGCCGTACTCCCCCAAACAAACAAGCCTGACGATATTGATGTGACCTATGAACGCATTTAAATGGTAAAACAAAAAAAGAAACGCTAAGTAAACAAAAGCACGCTGGTTCTTAAACACAACTCCCATGTGCCTCATTTATGACCGCTGAAGATAGACCATCTTTTTCTAGGTCTTTTGCATGTTAATCACCAATTCACACCAAAGTGCATCACCGATTTACCAAAATGATTACGAATCAATGACAAGTTTATTTCAGCGTCTTGTTTTAACGCCTGTATAAGCCGAGTTCTTCAGTTCATGTGTTAGGTTTATATTGCCAAATGAAGCAGTGGTGGGATGATGGTGCATCATGAAGCTTCGGCCTGAGGGCTGTAAAAGACAAAAATTTTTCTTCAACACCAAACAATGACTGTTAATAGCGCCATGTCATGGGCTCTGAGAAGCTTCATGAAGCTTCATGATTGCATGTACTTGCACACAACTTACACCTAATTTCTTTAAATTTGGTGTAACATATTTCAGATCAGGAGTTTGCCTTGATTTTGCAGTGGGACAATCACATTGACAACCATGAGAAAATTAATCTTGTGTTTGCGCAGAAAAGGATTAAGGAGTCACAATGTCAAGTCTGACATTCCTTGTTGGAGTATCGATTGCTTCTCGAATTCATGAGTCTTCTATACATTTAAATCGTCGTCTAAACAACTCCGTATGACTCATCCTGTAGAAGCACATTTGGGATTCAATTTATGGTTATTTGAGATGGAGAAATGTAAAAAGAAAATACAGACTTTCCCCAAATAGTGGATAACTAATCTGATCTCAATAGCAGCAGGTGAGGTACGGGCCGCAGGAGAAAGTACAGGATGAATAGCGGTGGCGTTCACAGTCCCGTATCAATTTTGTTAAAAAGATAACAGAAGCCACCACAGCTTTTGTTAGTAAAGATTTATTTCTGCACTCTGTAAAACAAAGGCTTCAAACGGCCTGTTCAGGTGCTCAAACTGCACTATGTCAAGCAGCAACGGGACGATTTGGACAAAACTTTTAGTCCTTGGATGTGTGAAAGGTGATGTTTTAAAGAAAATGCAGTCAGTAGAGAGCGTTTTATAAGCTGTTGTCAACTGGACATCACTTTGAACACAGACATATACGATGGTAACTACACACATGATGTATGATGTTCTTCAGACCACTGAGGTTGACAAGCCACACTGCTATTGACATCACAGAAAGGCTGTGAGGACCCAAACAAAAGGGGTGGCTGAGCCACAAAACAACAATTTTACAGACATCAAGGGAGAAAAAGTCTTGAGAAAGAAATCATATTTTGTAACACAGTTGAGCCGTTGTCATGATTCAAGAGCACATGCAGAAACGAATCACAATGAATCGATTCAGAATCTTATCACAATCAAACTCTGATGGAGGAAACTGGCCATGAAACCCAGCCCGAATACAAAGAGCTTACAACCGGCTTCTGAACTCACCTTCCGCAACCTTATGGACTTCTATCCGTTTCCAAGACTTCCATCCTTCAAATACTGATATTAGCTGCAGGGCAAACAGTGTCCCATGTGGGATATAACACTGGAAAATGTTTAGCCGTAGCTCTCCCTGTCTTTTGGAGGACTGCATTCTCAAGCAATGAGTCTTACAAGATAATTTAGTTTCGACTGTATAGTATCAATGAGCTTGAAGACGGGGTATATTTTCTGTAAAAACAAATAATAATAACCGAACAATTCTAAAACTGAACAGAACATTGTTATGTCCTGTAAAAATTGATGTTACACAGTGAAACGTGCTCACACCACCAGTGTCGACAACCTTGTTGAAAGAAAGGTGTGTAGACAATGCTGTTTAGTAGAGCGCACTTAAATTCCAAAGGATCGAGTGTAGCAAGATGTTGCAGCAATAATGGATGTTTAGTGCACAGAGAAAAGCAGGCGAAGAGAGTTTCCTGAATAATTATGCAAATATGTGGCTCCTAAAAGAAGCTATACGAAGACAAAAGTGTTGAGTGCATGTGCCCTTGCCTTGTGTGCTATGAAGCTTGTCATTAGGTGCCAAGACTGACACTGCTGGGCTACAGGTGCACAACCTCAAGGTCAGCATGCAATTCATTAGGCAATGCATTGTTAATGTGTGAATGAGATTGAATCGAGTGAGTTCAAACTGTGTGTCCAAGGACAAATGATGTGGAAAAGCTCTTTAAATGAACTTTTTTAAATTATGTACAACCCTGATTTTATCACGGTTTAATTTTTCCAAGATAAAATTGCACATTTTGAAGCAGCAAAACCAAACTATTCTGCTGTATAAAACATGACCCCAAATGACTGAGCATTCTCAAATTTCAGTTTAAGCAATTTGTCCAAATACGCCAACCTTTGCCAAGTATGTCAGCACACTAAAGGCCCATTTATGCTCAATATTACATATTTCTGTACCTTTCCAAATGACCAAATGGAGCAGTAGTTGCTGATACTATCCAATGCATTGCCCTAATAGAACACGTAGAAGACGTAATGATAGCGGAAATTCTCCAGGGTCATATTTAACAGCCCCACAACCACCGCCAACAAAGCTGCGTCCACTTTTGTGCAAACGGAACGTTGTCAATGTTTCTTCCACAGTCACCATGTTGGTTTTGGAGTTTGTCTTGTCAGAAACCATTGACGCTGGGCTGCTCCCCCTGGTGGACATATAGTTGAACAGCAATACCAACGTAAAGAACACATGCAAGTACAGGTATGTGATGGATGGGTATAATTTCATACATAAACGGAGCATAAATGGGCCTTAAAGGCCAACAATATGTAAGTAGCTTTCATGAAACTTGGGAAAAAAAAAAGATCCAAATGGAGAATAATGGAATAACCTGACAACAATCCCCACTGACAGAATTTATCTCACGATAAATTTGATAAACACAAACATGCAGCCAAATCGCAGCATTGGACAATAACTTGAAATATGCAAATTGGCTGCATCAAAATAGATTCACGTGTAAGACAATTTATCAGAACCTATTAAGAGCTGAAATAACACATGCATTAAGTATTTACCATTCAAACTGGCAGCCCATCAATTTTCATTTAAAACATTACTCACCAGAGTTATTATTCTTCTATGGGTGGATTTGATTCGCTGACATTATTAATTCATTTAAAAAATCAATATATGTATCGACAAATCCAATTGTTTCATTTTTTTTATTATTTCAATGCCATTATACTTGTAATCCTTTTCAAACAGTGGAATGATGTTTACACTGTTCAGCCATTTTGGCTTTATCCCCTTCCACTTCACGAAGAGCACTCAAGAGCAAGTCAAACATTAGGGAAAAGTCCTTCATAAAGACAGTTTTGTCTTTAGTAAGACCTCTCTATGGGCGTCTAAGTGGATTCTATTGAACACACTGTGTCAGCAGAACTTCCTTTTTAGAGCGCCGGTGATCATATAAGTGTCCCTAAGTGCCCCCTTCTTTAGCTGTGCTCCTTTATCTCTTTCCTTGCTCAGATCTTTCATCTTCTCTATCAAACTTTTTTTTTTTCTCAGTTGGACAAAATAATTGCAATCATTTGGATGATTAAAGAATGGACACTGTAACAGAATGAGGTTTATGCATTTATTCAGTACATTTATTTCTTAAAATCTTTCCATTTTTGTGATGGATGAAGTACACTATTTTCGCTATATTCATATATGTCATAGGGGAACCTTGACAAAATACTTGAAATTCTAAATAACAACATTGTGAAAAGAAAGTGATACACGTGTATCAGCGTGAATGTTTTTAATAGTCCAAAATTATGATTCATTATAAATGCATAAGCAACGCTGAGCAATGTCACTCAGCACTAAATCAAAATACAACTCACTATGCACTATAGGAACAAACCATGTCATGGAGCACCAGCAATTGTGTGGTGCTTCAGAATTAGATGCGCAGTGACACCTTTGCTACAGGAAGTCATCTAACAAGTAGGTTGTCATTCACAATCGACAAAATTGCTAGGCCCCGTTCAACAGAGTTTAATTGAAATTGCAGCAACTCCTTGGGGAATAAAAATCTTGACAGAAGAGCAATGTTGGAAAACCCCGCTAAGTCCATCTCTCTCTTCTCTCTGATAAAGTGTGAATCAGAGACTGTACAAAAACAGTAACCCAAGAATAGCCCTGCAGAAAATGTGAAATTAAAGATGAGATCAAAAGGAGGACACAGTGTCCCAAAGGCAGGGAGTTCCTGAGCTAAAGGGGGGCAAATGCACTCACACTGATAAAGACAAGATTTGGGAACTATTAGCAAGGCACAGTGAGCCACTGCTCTGAAGGCCATTTTTAATTCTCTTGCGGACAGAAATTAAAACAGGTCTAATAAGGCATTAGAATCCACTGATCATGGAACTTCAGTGGCTCCTTTTTGCCAACACCCACAATTGCTTTTTGGTGTCATTCAAAGTGACTAAAAAATGACAGATATGTAACTTTCTACGGCAGCATGTGTTTAACTTTGTGAACCAAAGAAGACAGAAAAAAACAGAGAAGAAAACCATCGTACTATCAACCAAGAAAAGAGGGAGAAAATGCCATGATGTTGAATTATTACTATTATTATTTGATTATTTTAGGTAAACTGTGACTAATATCCCTACGATCAAACCAGAGCAACCTGAGCTCGGCAGGTTGGCTTTCTGAACAACATATAAATTACTGTAAACCCCAGTCCTACAGGAGATCATCTCTGTTGGCAGAAACGCGGGAGAAAACAGTGCATTTTGAGCGCTTTAAGGTAAATACAATGCTGGTGATTTCGGTTTGACAACAACGGTTTAATGTGACAAGGTTCAATATGTAGTATTAGTAGGTTCACTTGCTGTCTCAGGTGTTGCACCTTTTTTTTCCAAATGAAATGTGAACGCATTGGCAATAAATTATTGACGTATAGTTATACCCAATTTGTTTTTTACATGATTCTCTTCGAAGTGTCATGATTCTGCCTTTATTTTGTCCCTTGTGCCGTGTTTGGTTTCTCCCGCCTTCCTTCCTGTTTTGTGTGGCACACAGCTGGAGCCAATAAACCCCTGATCACCTGACTATTAGAGCACCTGGACTCCAGCAACGTGTGCCAGATCGTCTTCTTTGTTTCCATGAGTTCGCTCCCATTCTTTCCCTGTGAGTACTCCTCTAGTTCCTGAGCTCGTCTCCTTTTGCTCCCTGTGTTTGACTCCTTTGTTTCCATGTGATTTCTCCTCTAGTTCCTTGCGGTAATTTGGTTCTCTGTTGTTCGGTCTCTCGTCCTGTGTGCTAGCTAGCTTATTTTTGATTACTTTGTCTTAAACCCTGGTGCCTGAGTTTAGTGTTTTGTCTCTTTGTGTTTCCTGGTGTGGTTTTTGACTATCTCCGTTCATTGTGCTTTCATCTCTGTTTCCAGGTGACGCTTTCTGTTGGACTCTTATTCATGTATATGGACTTCTGCTAGTTTTAGTTTGCACTTTCAGAGTTTGCTTTTGTTTGTCCCGGTTCGGTGATGCTTTCAGTTATGGTTTTATTGTTTGTTAAACATTAAAATCATTTCTAACTCGCTCCTGCCTCCTGTGCCTATCACCACCAGCACTTGGGTCCCGCTCCACGTCCTTGACTCGTGACACCAAGACCCAACAGGAATCGAAGAAACTTCACATGCACAAGTACACACATCATTATGACACAGATTCAAATTCAAGTCATGGACATGTACATTCATTCGACTTATAGGCTGGAAGATACTGAAAGTAAAATCCTGGGTATTCAAGCCAAAGACCTGAAACAGAGCTATTGAAAACCAATGGGGTGTTCAGTCTGAATTAGATTCATTTCAAAAGTGTAACAGCGTCAACATAGTGAACAGTGATAGTGTGGTGATTTAGCATCAGGGGTTTTGGTGATATATTATGTCATGAATAATTCCATGCACCTCTCCAGGAAGGACAGGAGAAACGACGGGTGGGAGATGAAATCACCACAAACCATTACATCTTGATCCCAGAAGACGGATATAAAGCACTTGAAAACTAAAAGATAAACATGTTGGGTTTTTTTTTTTTTTTTCAGTGCAATTCTTGGATTGTAAAAGGATACAGGTTTAGATGATTAATTGTGTGACACTTGAGTAGTAGCTGTTGAATCATGGAAAAAAAAAGAAAATCCAGGCACCGCTAAATCAGTCAAAGAAATGTGCAACCACAAATACATGCTAGAAAAGCAGCAAATGTAGACTCAAAGGCACCATCCAAATGAAAATGGAGCCTGTATTATCCAAACATGCTGCAACAGACAGACCTTTGGACCAAGTAAAACGTATGTTTTCATTTGGAACTGCAACTTTTTAAAGCTACTAAAGCAACATGTGCATATGTGGAAAGCACAATTAAATGCTCTTTCCAGGTGCAGTGTCTTCTTCTTCACGTTTTTGCAAATGCATAATAGCACCACATAAGGGGAAAGCAAGGTCACTGCAACGTTTTCTTATTGAAAAAGATTGGAAAGATTGGATGTGAAAATATTTTGCTGTTGGCATACAGCCAAAATTCCATCAGACACTGTTGTCATCCTAATATGAAATGCTGAACGGGAAAAGCTGGGCTCGACTGGAAAGGGGAACACTAATGATGGGAAGACGAACAAATCTTCTGGAAGTAGACAATCATGGTACCATCTGGTAGATTTATGTGACATGATCATTCAAGAATGTACATTGAAACCAACTTTTTCAGCTGACACAAGGTGGAACACGTCATACGGGCAACATTCTACCTCACCTGCAGGAGAAAGAGCAGCTCCCTACTTGCCGTCACTGGTTCAAAAGTGATCACAGCAATGTGAAGTCAGTGATTCAGAAATGCTGACAGTTCCATGACACACTGTCAGCGCCGAAACAAACCTGTGTCATCAACATTTACAATGATGAAAGCAGACACCCTCAAGACACAACACAGCCTGTCCTTACTCGGGTGACACAACGCTCCCTTATGCCCACTGCACCCCACATCAGGAGCAAGGATGGATGTCTTGTGGCAGCACAAAAGGCTTCCCAAATTATTAATATGGAAGAATGAGAACAGATTCAATGGTCTCAATTGTGTCACCAGAAAATAAAATCAAAGAGCAAGTTAAAGAAGTTTCTTACCAGCTTATGTCATATTGTTTTTATCAATGATAATCTGGTTGACTGAGATGTTAAAAAAGGCTTTACTATGTATTTCTTAAAGAGGCCCCAGAATTATCTATGAGTGTTTCACAGTTATCTGCGATGTGAGCAAAATGAAGTGCCACCATATGGCGAATTGTGAAAGAAAAAAAATGTATATCTAACACCCATTTAAGTACAAGTAACATCAGACTTACCATCTGCTCTACTTACGTCCACCAGTACTTACGACCACGGCCAGCAGATTTTTATTCAATGTTCTGGCACCGCAGCACGTAGCAGCCCAACATCGCGTACAACAGTTACGGCAGCACAGTATCCCTGCATCTCACTCTCACACAGCCATCTACCACTACAGTAGCACCTATAACCCACGCGTCTGCTATTTTGACTTACGTCCAATCCAACTTACGACTGGTTAGTCGCAACCAATACCGGTCGTAAGTCGGATGTAGATGTAGTAGACTTGTACTTTAGAGTCATTAGGTTTTAACACATTTCGGTGTGTTGTGGCCGATTCATTATTTTCCATCCTTCGTTGTACAGTACTTTTGGACTCCCTTGTTCATGCACCACACAACAGGATCAATGATGCACCACGCTGGATAACTATTGTCTTGAAAGATGAAGAGTGTGTCTCTGGCTGTGAGGAAGATCAACATGTATTTATGTGACGATCATAAAGACCCAGCTACAGGGGATCAATAGATCCCCCTCCCCAAGTCAGCACAGCTGGAGTCTCCCCATGCAGAGCAAAGTTCTATGCTGCAGACAACGTTTCATAACAGACAGTTTCACCGACATGATGCGCAACATTGCAGGTTTTAAGCATTCATGCTTTATCAAGGGGAGTCTGACATCTTCTCCACCCATTGTGAGCAACATCACAGGAAGCCCAATCGGACAAGTTCAATCATTTTGAGGTTTGATGTGTATTTTGTTTTTTCTATTATTTTTATTTATTTTTTTTTTTATTAAAGAGTGGGCACATAGTGCGGACCCTGGCCTTTATTTGACGATTGACGATTGGAAATCACGGCTGTCTTAAGAGTTAATAAAAACATATAAACCATATAAACATATCCTTGTTTAATCACCATCAGTGGTCGGACCAGCCGAGCCAATAGAGTACTTACATTGGAACAGAGTTATGGACACCACACATTTTTCTAGTCCTTGTCAGTAATTCAATGTAAATGCAGCACATCAAGCAAGTAGCATTGTAGCACTTTGTAAACTTGACTAGATGACATGAATATCAAACATTTCATTATGATGCAAAGCTATTCATTTATTATGTGAGATTTGGTTCGTGAAAAAAAAGGTCAATAGGGAAACTTTAAGAAAAGACTTCACCAAGTGTTCAAATTGTATTGCAATGCAAACAATTTAATGTCCGATTTTCTTATAGTTATGCATAACTATGTCACCATATATTATTAAAACAAGTTTAGCCAATCACTTATAAACTAATCTTGTGAGGCAGACAACATGTTCTAAAATACACTATACATTTGTGGCACTTATGTAGCACTTATTTTTCACAAAACACTTTAATTTCCAATTAATAATGTTGGGAGGCAAATACAAAATCTTTATTTAACAAAGACTTGAGGACATGGAGTCGTAAGTAGGGAACATGGTTTCAGTTGGATTTATGTTTAATGTGCTCAGAAGATGCCACTGTAATGGCAGAACACATTTCTTTCTTGCGCCGCATGTGTTGAACACAGCATTTCACCATTAGCATCAATAAAGAATGGCATGTTATCAGATCAATTCTTCTCACTAGAGAATTTGTTGTTAATGAGCGATGCCTCCGGAGTCACTCCAGCATGAGCGCTCCAGCCTGGACCCGTTCTAACTCCCACTGCGATCCGTCTCACCAGCAGCTGCCACGTTGCATACTGACCACCTCCAACCAAAAACCAATCATACTTTCAGAGCAAGCTGCTCAGCACAGCACAGCTGGAATGATAAGGTGACACGACTTCAGTAAACAAAGACAAGTTCAGGCAGAACAGCATCAGACAGTCACAGCGGGGACGCTGACGCTCAGAAAGACTTCAGTTTGATCGAACAATAAATAGTAAAAAGGTGGAATAGTAGAATAATCTTTTGAACGATTTCTTTTTTCAATGTGTTTGGGTAATGAACATTTTAGGTGATGGTAATCTGTTTAATGCTCTTTATGCTATACTCTGAGGAAACATTAAAAATCCTTTTGTCACAATATCAGGCAGCTCAATTTACCATAAGCAGTGAGTCGGGTGACTAAGAAAAATGTCCACAACCACCCAAACAACTACCAGAAGGAAGTTGTTGGGGAGGATGTTGTCTTTTGAGACTTATAGTAATAGACATCGATTGCCTTTTTTTCTCTAATTCACCCCAGAAAGATCAATTAAAGGCCGGTGATACAAAGAGGAAGAGTGTAATTAATATTGATTGCCTGTGACAATGAAAGATATGTTTTTATGAGCTGTGACACAACTGTGATAAGGGACTATATTTGGCTCCGTGTACATTGCCCATTGTCACAATATTATACCCAAGACTGTGTCACTAAAGGGTGAGCGACAGCTTCTTCACCACACAGGAGCCATCACCCATTTTTTTTAAACAATTATTTGTGGGTTCATCTAAAAAACACTTTGTCTCTGGTGCTCTACTGGATTAGTGAGGCAGCGCGCCAAAAAGCAAACCCTCCCACTCTTAATGTATTTAAAGTGGCACATTAACAGGATAAACAGCCCCTTATCTGCTGAGTGCATAGTCGACTTTGGAAACAATTCCATTAACAGGACATTTTCTGATTTTGTATGTTGAACTGTCTCTTGCAATAATGTAAGACTTGACCAACAATGAGGACAACGGGGGCTGTCGGTGCCAAAATGGGCAGATTAAGTGTTATGATACACACATTAAGGGTTAGTAATCCTTCGTAATGGTCTGTTCATTTGAGACCTTGGTGGAACAAAAGGTTGAAATGAGATTGGCACTAACAGCGCTACTGAACTAAGGTTCAGAGGAGAAGGACACAAAAGCTTTCTTAATAGATTTCATATTTATTTATTAATAAATACAGTCATTGTTCGGTGTGTATTCCTTTTCCCACAGTCATGAAGGGTTGGAGTCTATCCCAGCTTCAATTGGGGTATAGATGTTGTTCTAACAAAAAGATAAAAGGATATACCTTGCTGGGCTCAAAATAATATCTGGGGAACAATTTCGGAGTTTGACAACAATTCCATGCATCCATTTCCACCATTTAACCAAGTGTGCCTTGGGGTGGGGAAGAGGATGAGAGTTTCCCCAGAAATGGTCTCCAGCTCTTCCGGGGGAAGAGCTCCACTGGGTCTGCCTCGGGACCTCCTCCCGATTGTGTTAAGTACCTCACCAGGGAGGTATGTAGTGGGCATCAGAAACAGATACCACCTGAGCGCCTACATTTGTATGAGCTTTTTTTTATCCTTGCTATTTCGGTGCTCAAACTGTGTGGCCATAGTTTAGAGCACATGGCTTGACGGGTAAATTGAGACCTTTGGGCTCAGGTCTGTCTTCACCACGACAGGCTGATCTTCTGTGACTGAAGAAGCCGCACTGATTCATCTGTCTGCCTATCTCATACTCCATCCTACTCTCACTCATGAAAAAGACCACAAGATACTTGAATATCTTCAAAAGAGAAGGTACCAGGGAAAGGTCCCAGGTATAGCTCCGTTTGTACGCATCAAATATCAGGAGAGATAAAGAGATTAGCTTCTTTGGGGGGAAAATAAGGTTTAGGCTTCAGTTAGAAGTCAAGCTGATATAAGACGAAGGATTTTCATTTTGGAAAGTCCATTCCTCTACCTGAAAAACCTGAAAAAGATTCTATATATATACTAGAGGGAAATAGGTTGATTGTTGTCAGCAATTCTTATTTTCATTACAGTCAAAAATGACCCCCACTATTCAACCACCCAGATTTCTCTTGAATTCACTCACTTCTTTAGCACTGCACAAAGCTAATTCCAGTACCGCTCCATCTACTATCAGCACACTACCAGAATACAGTAACTGTAGCTTGACCAGTTTTAAACGCTGCATGTTTGAAGTAAGAAATGAGATTTATTGAGTTAAAAGAGAGCACTGTGGTCCTTGCACTACCGAATTTTAGATTTTGCATGACTGACATATTGCAATCCTCTGCTCCTGTGTCCTTATCATACATCGACGCTTATGATTCCTACGGTCCGCAAACACATCATGACCAAGGCAGCGGCAAGGATGGGTGTTTTGGTCTACTGTCTGCGATTTAATAAAGGATTAGTTTCTTATATGTTAGCCACAGATATGTTGGCAGCGGAGGAACGGAATTAGCCGATCCCCGGTCTATTACTGAGATCGGCACAAACCTATCTTAGCCAGATCAGAGGTTGTTCGTTGGTAAAACAAGCAGACACAGAGAGTCACCGTCTAAAACGCCGACCGTGGTGAAGGCCATGAGCAAATCAGTGGGACACTTGTGACGAAGCTCAGGGTCATTCACTCCCAGGCAAAGTCCTCACTGAATTCAATGTTTGTTTTAACTCCAGCCAGTTCGCTATCAGCTTCCCCTGAAGTCAAGATTCTAATTAATTCCGTTCAAAGCAATTCCAGGGAATTAAGCATTAGAGCAAACTGGTGGAAAATGTTTTGTATGCAGGCTACCAAAAAAAGCCATACAAACGATCAAGAGAATTTAAATAGAAGTCTGTCATGGGTAAACACTTGAAAAGAATTACATCTCTCCCAACTTACTTGAGCACTGCTGTGCCTTTGTGCTTCAGACACGCTGTAACAATACAGAAAAAGCACAATAAACCGATATAGTATATGGTAACCATGGACATGGACAACCTTACACATTTGACGTCAACTGCACGTACTCTTCGTAAGTGATTGAGATTGTATGAATGATCAGTTATCATCAGGAAGTACACACAATTCAGTCGGACTGTATTGTCACCTCCCCATGTCATGTTTTTTTATTATGGTATTTATCACAGCAAGTGAACAAGAACTATAGCTACACGATACTATTCCAGGCTGCAACTATGCTATTTCTTTTTTGGCAAAAGGGAATAATGAAGCCTATCCTAATTCAACTATCCAGATTTTTAAATGCTGTCTGAGGTCAGGGCCACTCATCCAGGCCATCACGACTTCAAATGCAACCTGCCAAACAAAAGACAAATAAGCCCATATAAATTATTTAAGCACTAGAGTCATGCAGTACTTTCACCACGACTGCAGCAGCAGAGGAAGATGGCTTTTATTCGAACTTTATGCTCAGGAAATAAAGGTGAAGATGGAGTAACGTACGCCTGGCTAATAAAGTTCAACGCAGATTTATGGATAGATTTTTCCATACAATAGAAAAAATGGAGTCCACGGAAAAACGGTTAATCCAAGGCTAGTACAATATATATATTTTCAAGAGATAAAGCTAGAAGAGATAGAGGTAGTGCTAGCATGTTGCCGCTGAGAAAATATATACAGTGGTACCTCGGTTCTCAACCACAATCCGTTCCAGGCGGCCGTTCGAGAAGCGATTTGTTCGAAATCTGAATCAATTTTTCCCATTACAATGGAAAAAAGAAATAATGCGTTCCAAGCCTTAAAATAGACTTTTGTAGGAATGAATGTAGAGTGTCTGCTGCAGGTGCGCTGTTCCTCTATGTGTGTGGCCGCTGCATGTGGGAGGGGTTGCCGAGTGAGTGACGTCTCTCCAGAAGTGAAGAGGTGCCCGGTGCGTGTCCAGCTCTGAATGTGCGCTTCTGTGCAGTTTGGCTGTGACAAAGTCATAAACCAAGTAACGCTCTGTCCCAGACTCGCCTCATCCCTCCACTATGACACTCGACCACGGTCCAGTGCCAGAGACACCTCAATATGAAGAAAAAAAAAACAGTCATTAAATAAGGTGACACGTCTGCATACAGAGACTGCGTTATACACAATAACAAAGCGCGTCGTGGGTCAGCTGATCGGTCCGCGCACTTTATATTTTTTCGGGCATTTTTTTCGGGGGCGTTCGAGTTCTGGATTTTCATTCGAAATCCAAAGCAAAAAAATCTCGAAATTTTTGTTCGGACTCCGATTTGTTCAAAGTCCGGGACGTTCGAAAACCGAGGCACCACTGTAATTTAAACATTTGTGTGAGGCACTTTTCTCAGTCTCAGTTTGGAAGTTGGCGTAAAAACACTTGCAAATCCATTTTTTCTTAATTCTGTGATTAATAAATCATTATAAATAATGACCCTGTGCTGATTTCTTAAGACTTGAGTATTTTCCTCCATGGCAAGTTGTGTCTTGCTTGATTAATGATTGTAATGCCAGCGACATGCTGATTTGGGCCCCTGTCACGGGTGATGAGTTGGCGATTCAGTGAGAAGTGTCGAGCTCCAGCTGAGTCCAACATGCTTCACTACCTTCCTTTGACCTCCAACACAAAACCACCATTGACAATCAGAATACCTGTTCAATGATGAAGTGAGAAGAGAAATGCTGTGAGACACTTGTAGACAGGTGATCCATGATCTCCAATTATTATCATTACGATAACTTGAAAGTCTACAAAAGTACCCAATATTTAATCACTTCACTGTACACCAAATAAAACAATACATGCAGAAATACTGCTTATCTTTACAGCCACACAGTCTGAGCCAATTTTCAACAATTTAACCAATGGTTAAATGGCCATCATGGCATCATCACTTGAATGTTACGGTTGTTTTGAAAAGAAACTGAAAGGTTAAAAGTGGGGTCGGGAAAGTAGGACTTTTCTCATGTCAAATTCAAGCATTTCCAGCACCATTGAACGTTCATTTTCACGTGGTAAATCTTGTCTACAAAGACTGGCGCAGCCAGAATTGTAGTCAGTAGTCGCAACGTCAACATAGATGGACTGAAAATTTTAAATAGCTCAAAAAAATTGTTATAACATTTTAATGCGCAAGCAGGACATTGCATTCTGCTGTAGTCGTAAAAGACATTTACCAATCAGCCAACACTGCAGCTGGGTATCATGGTCAACCTTGGTATTAAATGGAATGTCATGAGAATGAGAGGTTCAAAATAATAATTCAATCTCAATCTTCAACAGTCGACAGTGGCAATATGGTTCAAACATTTGAGTGAGAGGCTTGAAGCTTCTGTTTTCCATGACAGAGTACAGGCTTAAATCTTTGCAAACAAAGGATGAAATGGCTTCTGCTATCTTTAGTCCATTCACTCCATTGTGTGTATGTACACGTGAACGTTAAAATCAATGTAATTTTGTTTTTTTTTTCCAAATGCCACTCAAGTTATCGGGTGAGAATTCTTGTTAATTTGAGTTAATTTGCAATTTTTTTCGAAGAAATCATGAAAGACAGAGAAAGGGGTGGGGAATTAACCAAATAAATACCGAGACTGATTCAAAATGACTCTGAAAGAGCCTGATTTCCCTCTATTGTTTCCCATTCCTCCTTTCTATTAAGAATCCCAGTCAACTTGGCATGATACACTTTACTACAGTAAGAGGCTTATCGTCGGCGAGTGAGCCAAGTTTCAATATCGCTCAATGCTCCATAAGCTTCTCGCTCTCACAACACGTGGAAAATGAAAAGTTGAAGTTAAAGGACCAAGATGGAGTTGCTCGGTTGATGGAATGTGACAGAAACATCTTGGAAAGTTCGAGCAACAAGTACGTGGGACGACCAAGTGCTTGGCCGTCTGTGGATATTGATACTGACAGCTGTGCTGCTGGACAGTGGTTAAATATCAATAAGAGAATCAGGGAAAGCCATCAATCAATGTGCTGCATAAACCTGCACAAATGAAGTCTCTGGATTACTGTACACCTGATGTGGAAGCATTTATCAGAGGAAGTGGAGGAGACTGAAGATAAAATCCTAAAGCAGAAAACACTAATGTAACCAATCTCTGTCTATTAAGCAGCACATTTAGCATTGATCATTGAATTATAAAATAATAATAATAATCATAATTCCAGGCTATGGACCACTATGGCTATTGCTTAAGGGCAAACACTTCAGTTGGACAGCGAACATGGAGACGACAAGATATATCATCAGTCATTGAAGGATACTGAGGACATGTCCAATCCCACAGGCAAGTTTGGGTAGAGAGGCTGCTGAGATAGTTAAAATGATTATTGATGACTGGACCTGCGGCCATGAAATACCTGCTGGAACTTCCCTGAGGCTCTGGTTGTTGCAGGCAAGACTTGGCTAACAGGTTCAAGGTGATAAAACTCTTCTTGGAAATGTCTGAGAAAGACAGGCTATAATGATGACTCAGAGACAGGTGTTGTTTCAAGCCAGAGCTGAGAGACGGTGGTCTGGCCCTTTGACTACAGTCAGGAATACGGGGAGTGGGACTGCAACAATGAAAACTGATTTTAAAATTGGATTATTAAAAGTAGGGATGCAGCAATATCGTATCAGGTATCAATCCGACAGCAGGCTTGAAGACTCATACTCATAGAATGGAACTGATACCACTTCATGGCAGCACACAGTTTTTGAATTTTGTAAAATTTGCATCTGTACTGCAGTGAAACTTCACCCATGACCGTCACCCATGTAAGTAATGAAAACATACAAAGGAATGTTGTACCAATTATATATTTGGAAGAATAAAAATACTCAAAGTAACTTTATGTGTGATGGCGTAAGTACTAAAATACAAGTACACTTGCATAAAAAAACTGCATCCCTAATTAAAAGTTTGGGGGATGAATTTGTTGTGTCATGTGATTGGTATGTGACTTGTTTGACTTCAAATGGGAGGAATGGATCTGAGGCAGGAACCGTATTGTCAAAACAACTTAAAACGATAGCCTACAGTCTGGGGTAATTGAAGTCTACTCCACCGATCAATACTTGTTTTGTGGACAGGAAAAGGTCATGTACCTGCGGGTGTCCTTTCAGATGTTCCAAAGTCCATGTTTATAATCAAGAGACTAGGTTACCTTACAGCTGGAAAGTCAGGCATTTGTGTTGTAGGATTTGGAACGTCACGGTCTAAAGGTGTTTTGGAGTAGAGTCTTTAGAAAGATCTGAAGAAAATCTGCTCTATGCAGGTTTTGTTAGAGGCCTTTCCCCGATCAAAACCTAAGCCAAGTAAACTTCTGAGTTCCTCTCGTCTTTTTCAGCGACATATGAAATAGCATGTTTTCCACCTGTCATGCTGCTGGAAATGGGAATTTCTCTTCGGAGACCAATAAAGTATCTATGTTTCATTTTCAGTAAGCGCGAACAAATATTAATTGGCGATCCGAAAGAGCTTTGATCTAACAATCTATCCAAAGTCTATTGAAAATTCCTGTTTACAGCAAAAGACCAGGTGGTTAGAGAACAAGCACTTGGACGCCCAAATATGATTTGTTAGAGAAAGTGTGGAACTGGAGAGACAGAGGTAAATCCAGGCAAATTTCAGTGACTTTCATCGAAATGCCATTAGGTCAGTGTCGAACAAGCGTGTTTAATGTCGTCAGCCAAAAGGATCAGACGAGTAGAACCTCCTAGAATACTGGGTTTGTTTCATATCACCGTGGAAATTCATTTTTCATCAGAAGCCACGCCGGGTCAGAGAGGCACTCAAAAAGCAACAGTCCATTCTCAAGGAGAAGGGCACCACATCATATCTAAAGGAGACAAATCATCCCCAGAGATAGGCTCCTGCTGGTACGCTTGAGACCATCTGCCTGCCAAATGTGAAGCAGAGAAAGTGGGGTTTCCTTTTTATGTATAAATATTTTCTTCTGGTAGATTTATGTGAGGAGAATAATTGTACATATACACACAGCATGAATGTGGATCACAACCACATGACAAATGAGTCAGTAGACGTAGCAACTAATGTGGGACTTGGCAACATCGGTCCACTGTTTTTCATCATCCTCACTGGTCGATTCATCATAGCAGTCATGAAACCCAAATCATTTCAAATATTGAGTATACCAAGTCATATCAGGGACCAGCAGACCTGAGAAAAACTGCCATTTAATTGTGATTTGATTTCAGTTTTTAGATTCATTATTTTTAAGTGTGTTCAATTTGACTGTTTTTAAATGTTGCCAGTCAAATACTGAATCCCATGTTCAAAAAGAGCATGTTTCACGTTTCCATTAAAGCATTGTAACAATGTCAGGCAAACCAGCAAAATCTAAACATCATAATTCTGATGCTGTTCGAGCACATGAAAGGTGCTGGGACTCATTCATAGGTACTGCATGAAATCACACCAGCAGGATGTGATTTTTATCTTTCATGTTGCAGTTTATTTCACCTAAGCAAATACACGCACACGTACAATATCGGTGTTTGAATCCCCTTCTTAATCTCACTTTAGGAAGTGTGTGATAACACTGCATGCATCATACAGGCGCCTGCACTAGGAGAAAATCACTCAGTGAACCCTGACCAAATACTCGCCTCTGTCACAGTGTTGCAGCTCCTCTGAATTCATGTGCTCACGCTAAAGAATCACCAACACCCCCCACTGTGCTGCACACAGTGTCTGAGATGTAATCTCCTCTGCTTTCCCTTCCACACTTCCCTATTGTGCGGCACCTCTGTGTTTTTGAAGTTAAGGCAAACCTGCCTACACACGCTTTCTCCTCCACTGATCGTGATCAGAGTTCTGTAAGTGGATTTCTATCTCAACCCGGATTCGCTTGAATGCTACATTGATTCACACTGTCGGTATATGAGCACACCATGTCGGTGCTTCTTCGTGGACAATTTCATATTTTGCATTTCCTCCAAAAAAGATGAAGGGACACAAATAGCTCTAAAAATTGCTTCACTTCATGGCTGCAAGTCTGATTGATTTCTTTTTGAGATTAACAAAAGAACTAATCAGAGGGGTTGCAGTGCAGAGTAAGTTGGAAGTGAAGTACTAATACTGGGGGAGCAACATGACAATTCCAGATAAGGTCCAAAACACTGATACAACCTAAAGGAATTGAGTCAAGACAAAGAGACGTATGACTTAAAGCAACAAGAGGTAAGATTTATACATAAATATATTAATTTCAAAATTTCTGTGACGACAGGTTTCATATTGAACAATATGAGGAATCTGTAGACAACGTAACTTTCCCAGTGTGACCCGACCAGGGGCATGTCCTGAGAGTCAGGCAGCCACCCACGTGACGACCAACTAGTTTGCTGCTGAGCTAACTCGGCAGCAACCATTCATTGTCATCACGAAAGAGGTGAGAGTTCACTGTGAAGAATCGAAGAAGAGAAATCATAAATCTGACTGAGCAAAAGAACCGAGGACGAATGAAGAGCGCAGATGCTGAAATGACAGTGTAAGGTTTTAGTCCTAAAATGTTGTTATTGTACTATAAACCAACTATTCAGAGTGTTTAGATTAAATGTCCTTTATTAGTTTATTTCTATTAGTTAGTTTCTACAAGTTTATTTGTTTATATTTTATTTTCTATATTTATTTAAAAAACAGTCTTTGGTCCTGAAATAAGTGTTCAGTGAATAAAAAAATTTAAAAAATCTTCCTTTTTTGCAAAGGAAGACTTGGTTTTTGGCGTCCTTCTAAATGCTCCTGAAATAAATATGTACAGCAAATTCAGATGAATATAACAAACTATTCACTTTGAAGGACTATCCATGTTTTTCGCCCAATAAAAAATTGCTTTCTAAAATCATATAATAAAGTAAAATCAAATAAATTTCTAAACAACGTATTGATATCCTGCTGCTCTGTCATCCTCATCGACGAATGAATGTCTGAGCATGAACAATGGAGCCATCTTCCTCAACAACCAGGTCACTGGCTGTCTAAATCAGTTCAAGCCCGGCCTTGCTCTTCACATGCTTTGTCATAAACTTCATCAAAACACATGACTAACGTTCAGCAAAGAATCTAAATGCTGTAGACCCATAGTCAGTAATGCAGGCAATGGGGATTGAAACAAAACTCATGACAACATATGATTATCATTAATTTTTTCCAGAGTATACATAAACAATGCTACCTAGATAAATGTGCAAGTGAGACAAGGACAAAGAACATGACCCAGTTTCTTCATGTGAAAGACATGGAAGCCAATATCAGACAAAACCAAACACAAAAAAGGCAGAGCAGCAAGAACCTCTAGAATTCTCAGCGCATAAACAGAAGGAGGGTCAGTGCACCCACTTATGAAAAAACAATTGGGATGAGTAGGACTGTTTAGAGAGCAGAAAAGAAGCTGTTGGGGAAATATATATAAGCAAGGACTCTGATTTCAAGAAACAAAGTTATTTATAACCCTATGTTTACGTGCCATTATAGCTATTGTGTACTGACACACGTCAGTAGAAGAGCCATAAAGGTGCAACATTTGTTTCCACACCAATGAATTACACAGCCCACTTGGTCTGGGCACTGCCACTGCCGGCACATACCCCAAGACGCTCATTGAATTGATTGTTTTTACATTTTAGTAGCTTTAGTTAGAGAACGCAACACAAACAGATACATGCTGAACACATTTGACCAAAATTTGACCAAAAACATATCATTGGTCGGGTGGAGGAGCTCAGGTATCTTGGTGTCATGCATCAGTCTTCATATAGTGGCTTGTGCAGACCTCAATGGTGAGGTACCACCGGCATGGCCAACAAGGTGGAGGCCCTGGGACACACTAGAGAGGCTACAGCATGTCGCTTGTTTTGCCTGAGCAGGATTCTGCAGCAAATGAAGAATGGGCCTTTGTTGATGTCCACGTAACCTGACCACAATGATCACTGTCTGGGCGCACAACATCGTTTGGATCCCGGAACACTGAGATTTGCAGCTTCAGCCGCAGGAAAATGGTGCTGGCGAACGGGGACTGGCGATGTGTCCGGGTGTTTGATAACTCGCGTGTTTTCGCCTTTGATAGGCTGATAAACGTTGCAGACAGGTTTGCTTAAATGAATAATTCTGCGCTCTACAGTAACTGTTTTCACTGCCATGATCTCGCAGTTGTCTGCATGAGGACAGCGGAGAGGAAAGACCCAAGTTACTAAAGATCACCAGACTATTCATTGATCATTTCTGACGTCTGGATCTGTTTAAAATCTTCTCGATCGTCAGTAATCTTGCTCAGTTACTTCTACGTGTTGTGAGAGCAGCTTGTTTCCGCTGTTTTCTTGCAAAATAAACATGACAACACTGTTTCATGTTTAGCTTTGGCTGTGAAATGCCACATTGTGTTACAGCCGTGGCGAAGGGCCGTCATCAGTTCCTATCTGTGCAGAGCTTCCAGTTGAGGAGAAAAAAAGGGACAACGCCTGAGACGCAGTGGTGCGAGGCTGCACGGTGGGGGCCGAATCAGGACAGAACCCGTAGTGTGAAACCGCCCTTAGTGGCAGTAGCGTGTCTTTCAATTGAGTTAATGCTCAAAGAAGCTGACTTAAGAAGACATTTAACTCCCCCAAAATGGGAGTCTTTTAATACTTGTACATCTGGTGTGGTAGATGATGGCCGGGTAAGTCAGTATAGGAGACGCAGAGTGATTCCAACAGTCAGTTGAAATAAAACCAGGGAAAAAAGTCAGATGTCTCATTGGATGGTGTATGAAAGTTTAGCAGATAAATGCATGGCATAATTTTCAAATCGCCTGCAGCAAGGGATGCTAAACCTTCAGGCCAGAAAGCAACAGCTCACATACCATGTGTCACTCGTGATCCCAGCATGTTCATAAATGCTGTTTGATTTCAGCTACAAAACAGTCCTCTCAAATTATGCAGCTATGTTGAAGCCTATAAGGATCGCTTACAAAAATAAGAGCATGACTCTGAGTTCTGCCTCATGATGTAAGAAACATCTGGTTAAATCATAATTATTAGGACTTAATCCGACTTTTATTTGGTCCAAAAGTTGCTTGGACCTTTGAAAAACAATTGGGTGACTTCTGACATTACATTTTGACATTGAATTCAAGAGGCCACTCAACCTAAATTAATGTGTATGTGGCACATGGAAATCACAATCTACAGTAATCTAACACACCAGAGGGGGTAGAAGGACAGGAATGCCATTTTTGCCATGTTTTGTCAACACAAAACTGAGAAACTCAGGACAGTCACAAACTGAGAAAGCTCAATATAAATCTGGGTGTGAAACCTTCACGGTCAGGAATGGATGAATTCACATTCCATTATTTCTAATGGGGAAAATGGTTTGACAGAGTCAAGTTTCGAGGTCCCACTGTATTAAGTTATAGGAAGACACAGCAATCTAACACGATAGAGGACAAAGTCCAAGGCTGAGACCAAACTGAATACAGAAGCATTAGTCTGTTGGTCATAACCATACATATTTATTTCTTACAGCAAAGGGAATGGTAGGAGTTTCCTTCAAAATAAATCAAGAAGTGAAACCCCTTCAATAGAACAAAATCACATGTTTGTTCTGTATTTGGTTTGGTCTCCATTCTGGTCTCTTGCGCCATATTGGTCTTCACGTTGACTCAGTCTTGGGCCTTTAAGGTCACGGTCTTGGACTTGGTCTATGAATACTGTGGTTTCAGTCACGATTACTGATTTGATGCGCATATTTAATTCAAAAGTCATAAAGCTATTTCACAAAAGACAGGACATCTATCACTAAAGAGAGAATTGCAAGAGTTTAAATACTGCGTGTTGGACAAAGAGAACAGAGAAGAATACAGGCAATGCAGCTAAAGGAAAAATAACAGCGACAAAAGTTAATAGGCAACAGATGCAATAATAATTATGTTTCAGTCAATCCCCTTTCGTTTGCAGCCACTTAATGAAAAATATTGACTTCATTAACACGGTCTTCTGTCTGTCCTGGTAAAATCAATCTACAGTGACAAAAAGGACTGCAGTGACTGAGAAATCTGTGAAAGACTGCAATTCATGGTCCGCCAGTGAAACTGATTGTTTGTACGTGAATAAGAGCCAGTCTGCATGGAAATGCAGACGGAATGAAATATAGTCACATAATTAAGTGTATAGTCCACGCCACACTTGAGAAAGTTGACGCACGTGTGTGATCACCCTGTCGCCCAGCAACAGCCCAGATGATGAACTGGCACTTCTCTCTTCAGTCTGCCTTTATATTTCGGGGGAGGTCATATGCAGTCTATTTCCAAACTTGCTGAGAAAACAAAATACGAACTTGTAGAATTTAGGAGAGAGTTTGTGGTATAGTCAGCAAAATCACTGGATTTGACAGAAATGATATATATCAAACTAGGAGGAAATGTCAGCAGGTTGGCCTGATTGAGGCCATTTCACTTCACGTCTGCTGCACATACAGACATTTACGAGTGGCTTTTAATGGGTGACGGTGCCTCAGTGACAGCCTATTGCACAAGCCAATCCTCTACTCAAAGAGAAGAGTCCATAAAACCAGATATCACATCATTAGGAACCTGTCTAACCTCAGCTGGAAAATAGGCGCACACCTCATCAGACGGCTCAAACCGAGCAAGGTGCCTGAATCGTGGCCATTAAAGTTAGTCAGCCAATAGTGCAACAGCTACACGAATCATGACTTTGGGTTTGGAAATTTATGGCAAATCTTTTGCCCTTCTCCTCGTGAACATATGTGTTAGACTGTTCTTTTTTTTTTTTGTCGCCTATTCAAACCACCATTACGTGAGCGACACATCTTAAATGGAGGGGAAAACATTTGTTGACAGGAGGAAGCACCACCTGAGACAATAAATATATCTGTCAGACTGATGAAGGCTCACAGTCGAATTAATCGCTGACAAATAACAGCGCTACAGAGAGACATTGTATTCAAGGCTTCCCTTAACAGGCTACTGTTTGTGTTATATCTGAATGCATTAGCATTTAAAACAACTTGTCTATTATTATACTCTTTGTACCTGCTCCCACTGTCTTGCTGTTTGCTCGCTTTGATCACATTTGCTGAAAAACAATGAGAAAAGCAAAACATGCAAAAACTGGATTCACCGTTTTGAAAGTTTTCTCCATCATTATTCTCATTCATAGGTTCTCCATAAGACTACTGCCGCTTACTGTCGGATACTGAAGCTGTGACACCTCACCATCCTCCACCCTTTGGTAATCTTAATTATCCTCTCTCAAATTGTACCTCAGAACATCCATGAACTTCACTGGTCGTCTTCCGCATCTTCATTTACCTGGCATCTCCAACATAACCCTCTGGACTTCAGAAAAATCTTATCGGATCTTGTCCTTTCAATATAAACCTGAAAATATTCAACTTTACAATGACTAATTTAACACGCTACAGTCCCTATACGCCAAGGCACGACTTAAGTAAGAAGTACTGTCCGATGAAGCTTCCCATTCTTTCATATTCTTCCGTCACGCCGCTGTTGTTATTCTGCCCCAGCCACTCCACCCTGCATTCTCCTCTTCACCTCCATTGACCTCTGTCCAAGACTCAAAACTCTTCTCCCCTCTGAAATTTTATACACGTGTTCAGTCTTACTTCTAATAACCTTCATTGTCCTCTCAATCTCATACCAATGCTCACTATCACTAAATCATCAGCAAACAGTAGTGTCCCTCATGATTCCCTAACATCATCTTCCAGTTTTTCTGTAACAATAACAAAAAGTGTCATTCCACACTGTCTGACCATCTTCATATACAATCTTCAAGTACTTTGGTGATGCTGCGACTTCCTCAAACAGTACAGCACGTCCTCTGTGGGCACTCTGTCATCGGCGTTCTCCTGATCTACCAAGACACACAGCATCTCCATCAGAGGTTCTCAATTCAAACACCAGACATCAGAACACACATTGGTAGATAGATATATGAAGATGAAGATATGTTTTATATATATATATCTGAAGATTTTTTTTTTTTTTGGAAAGTGTGATTCATGGAATGGCTGATATAAAGATATATATATATATATATATATATATATATACACACATCTGTTGCTAGAACTTTTTTTCGATACCACAATATGTACAGGAACACATAAAAGAAGGCATTGGGTCACAATACATCATCTCAGAAATGCATCCCTGATATCCTCCAAACCCACTTAGGACAACCAAAGTGGATTACTGACAGAGAAGTACCCCGTTTCCATTTTCTTGTCTGGCAGAATTTGTGTTGTATAAAGAAATCAATACAAACAATAGGTCTGTTTTGATCCCTGTACATTTCACGTCAACTTTCCAAAACCATGGATAATAGCTGTCTGGTCAATAAAAACTGGAACCTACAAAAGCCTTGAAAATCCACAAACAAATAGAATTAAGCATCAAAACAAAGCAAGCATCTCAAATGGGAAACCACAAGAGGACCAAACGTTGAGAGAGAGAAATGAACGGTCTGGAAGGCAAATTAAATTAAGGAAGGGGCCTTCAGCAAGCAGCTATAATACATTAGGAGGCTACAATAATGATATATAAATGCAATTAATATGAGTGATGAGTGGCAACTTTCTGACAATCATTTTCCTACTTCATCATAATAGTCGGTCAGGAAAAGCCCATTAGATCAGTGTTTGCGATTGCAAATGTGCCAAGTGCCAAATCCATCTTTGGGTTGACAGAACTTTGCCATTTTCCCCAGCCAGAATTGATGGAGTTCTTTTTCCATTGAAAACACAGAGAATATACCACATTAAACAGTGATTGTTATCCACATTTTACCCAATTGTGCACAGCCATCTGTCCAGAAACGGACAGTGCTGTGAGATCTTCAACAAAAATGAGGACCAAAACGATCCCAAAAGAGACAACTTCTGGCAGGCCTTTTTCAATGGCTTCTCCATTATTACTTGCATTAATTTTAACCCTTCACCTCATATAGCAATATTTGGCAGACCACCAGAGGATCTTGTTCCAACCAACACCCAAACCACCACCTCTCACACGGAGGAAAATCATTTTGCTGCGATAAGTAGTAATACCCCCAACTCATTGAGCCTGGCTAAAAGACACAATACACCTTCTTAAATTTGGAAGAAAAAAAAAACAAAAAAAAAAAAGCACACTTTGAGGACCTGTTGAAATTCATCTGACAAATAATAATAAATCACATTCAACTTCAAGTTAAGTTCAAAGAGAATCAGTGTTATGGATGCCTTAGTCATGCTGAACAATACATTGTCGAGATATGAACAGATGCAAACATTCAAGATATTTCCATCACAATATCAATGATATGCGTTCACCCTATTCACCATGCAACAGCAGTGACAGAGCTGCTCACTATCCTCCGTCAGAGTGCAGTAGTGGTTATTTAATCCAGATCTTGATCAGTTTTCTGCATCTGTGAGCAGAGGTCTCTCTTCATGACGCAGGCTCACAGTTCGTGAAACATTTTAGCCCCAAACATTCACTGTCAGAAGGTGTTCTGGCACCTTACTATGGCACATAAGCAGCTCTCTGTATTAGAATGAATAATAATAATAATAATAATAATAATACTTTCCTAATGAGCTTGCAAAAGTGACAAATTTAGTTTGTTTAAATGGTGAAATACAGACATTTCTCATCTTAAATAAACTGAATGAAACACAGCATCACATTGCTGCACCAGAAGCTTAATCAAACATAACATTGAGATTAATAATCATCGATTCAAAGTCCAATATGGAAAACTTGTGTTGGCGTAATAATCTATATATACGCCAGCTATATCTAAGAAAGTCTGTGACAAGTCAGCTATCAAAATACTCGGTCGTCAGTCGTCAATGTCTAAATCTGGGCAAAAACAACAAGCGTATTATGATTTAGCTCTTCCTGAGGCAAAAGCTGTAAGTGCCTTCTCTCCCTGTTCTCACACTTGTTTTCACATCAGCCATAGACACAATGCTGACAAAGTGATGAGAGCCGGTGAATATCTTTTCCAATGGAAACATTCATTGTGTTTGTTTGTCTGTCTCATTACAGAGTTAATCGTGCGTGCGTCCTGATTGTAGTCATGTTACGGAACAGTGATCCCACTGCTGGGCTAATGGGAGCACTTCAAACAGCATCTGATCACATTCATTGATAATGATTTCCAGCTATTCACCTAGGCTACAGGTGTGCATGTGTATGTGTGTCAGGGGTCTAATAGTGAATTCCAAAGATGGACCTTATGGACCTTAACATGTTGTTTTAGCATGGTACATATTCAATGTGTAAGGACGAGAGTGTTTTTGTTTCAACACCATCCAGCCAGTGTGACAGCTGGGGAGTCGTGCTGGTGTGGACCACCACCTCACAAGCTGGCTACCTGACCAATAGACACCAGTAGGTGAGGACTGGGGATAGTGTGTCGGACACACTGCTTTGCAGCATGGGTGCCCCGTAGTTCCTCATGAGTGCACAACAGGGAAGGAGACAGTCGAGTGAAAGATTCGTCATTGTTGTCCCAAGTCCAAATGAAGTCTAGTATCTTAGCAGTCCATTGTAAATTTGGATTGTGGAGAACAAAACACCTGCACAGCCAAAGTGGAGAATTTCCACCTTGTCAACCTTGAAAAACCTTGGTAAGAAGTTGACTCACACATTAGAGGTCATTGCCTTTGAAAGCATTGTTGGCAAAAGCCCTGTACAGATTTATATTTCAGCTGGTAAGAATTGCGCTATATATCACCAAGGGAGGCAGAAGCTCTTGTATTAGACGACCAAGAAATGGCTTATCTTATCGTCGCCATCTATCCACATGCTTCTCCAGCACCATGGTAATACAGTTACTCAGAGAAATGAGGTTACACAGATAATCAAAGATTGTATTACCATCCACCACACTAACCTTATTATTGAAGGTAAAACACCGCAGTCAAGTAGTAACCTGATTTCTCCCCATGTCCTTTCTATCTTTTTGAAGTGAAACTGCGGCACAATCACACCAGATATATATATGCAAACTTTGGCCACCAAAAGTAAACTGAGAAGTTGAATTGAAAAAGAGAGTTCAATAACGATTTCGTTGAGTATCAGCGCATTTTCCCTCCGAGGCCATTTGTGCTTTGTTGCATATTTTTTATTCTTAAAACCACCCATAACAGACCAATTATGTGTTTTTACAAAAGGTCTGGCAGCAAGTACGAAGACAACAAAATCCAGATCAATTTAGTGGACACTACTCTTTCCACATTGGGTGGCTGAGATGGAGGGGTGTGGGGGGGGATTTACTAAACTTTTAAAGATTTTTTAAAGGCCCACCAGGAGTCCACTTATTTAGGTGTATTACAAATAGGGGTGGGCGATAGGGCAAAAAGATTATATATATATATATATATATATATATATATATATATATATATATATATATATATATATATATATATATATATATATATATATATATATATATATATGAAATGTCTTGTTCAAATAAGAAACGGCTTGTGAAGCTTTTGGCATCACTAAATGAACACACGTTCGATCAGCTGTTCTCTGTCCTTTGAACGTGTCATTCTGCGAAGCAGATGGAAGTAACTGAAGTGTTTATTCACACTTAACATTCACAAGCACGTATATCCTGCACACGTTGGTATCACAACCTCAATTGGCATGCTCTCTTATATGGTCTAGAAACAACTCCCAAGAATATCTATCATCTTGGAGCAGGAAACGGCCAGCAGAATACTGACACCGAAGCTAACAAGCTGAAAATCTACTTCTCACCTTGCCAATGTTCTTAACTTGTCTTAAGTCAAATCACCCATCCGTGACCTCAGGAGAGCAGCTCACCCACATAACACTTCGAAGAGTAATAGCTGTTAGATCAGAGCTAATCCAGAGCCAGACAAAATAGCTGAAAAAATGTGCACAGTGTGCGCTATGTCTCTGAACAAAGGAGAGAGGACAACGTTGATGACATACCAATGAGCTGCTTCTGGATAAGCAGACAATGTGTGAGGCAAAATTCCAATTTCCTCCAGAGGCTTATCGTGGAGTGGTAGTTGTACCAAAAGTAGGATATTTGCACTCACTTCTATCAGAGCAGTTTTTAAAAGGGTTGCTGAGCAGTCAATTGGAATAAATAAAACAGACTTGATTAAAAAAATGTAGGTTAAGGCCCAATGCCATTTCTCACATTGAACCTACTGTGGCACCTGGTTTTGAGAGCCCTTCACTATGAAGTGCCCCGAAGACAAAGAGAGAAGAATTGGGAGACCACTTCATGATGCTATGCCTTACTTATGTCACGCGTAAAGACAACATACGCATCATTGGCTGCCGTGGTTCGTTTTGTTTACTGGTGTTTTGGAAATGCCAGATCCAGCGTTTTTGCAATCTCTTGTAATGGTGCTAATATTATACTTTGGTGGACAAACAAAATGGGCACAGCCAAAGACAACTTTGCCGCTCTTTTGTGTTATACGTTAGAGGTATGACGTCGACATCGACAGGTTGAAGAACTCACTCACATTCACAAAGTTTTCTTTCCTGCTGTTACGGCTCAGAATCATCGCCATACCGCTTTCTTGTGCCTCTGAGTTGTGATGCATCCGTCTCACAAGTCTTCCAACCGCACTTGTGTGAGTGAGTTCTGAAGGAAACGGTTCCACAACACACTCACTCCTAAGGCGACAAACGACAGAAGACCCTTCGTCGTAAAGTGGACTTTTGCGTCCACTGTTTACGCAGAAGTCAGTCGTCCATGTTTGACACATTGTTTCAATTAAATCGAATGCTTTTGCTCCTGCGCAAATAAAAATATAATATGAATAATAATAATTCAAAAATGCAGAAGATAACAAGGCATCACCAAAAAAAAGCCACATGGGCTTCATTGTACTGTAAAAATAACATGAAGCCATTTTTTAAAAATGGCTGAAAATCATCTGCAAAATCACAAACATCACTTGAATGTGTATGCTCTCATGATATAAAACCGTTTGGGAAAATCTAATTTACTTTGGGAGATGCTTTTCAATTTGGACTGACTAGCAGAAAAAAATGAAAATCTTGAACGAGGAAAACGGCAAACAAAAAGTGAAATGTGTGAAAGGAAGCGATCACCCTGGAGAACACTGATTGTGCACCATTTTAATCTGAGAGATCACAGCGCTCCAGGGGATGCAAATAGATACAAACACTGTAGCATAGATAAAAGGTTTAAAGTCTTTTGTTGGAAACCACATGGCTGAAATGGAAGCGTGGCAGCACATTAGGCGAGATCTCAAGGTGCAGCACAAATTGTGAAGGGAATCGAATTTAACGGATCTTAAACATCATTGTGATCAGCTTATTAGAACAAAGGCTTTCATTAACTTTTATTGAAACCCACATCGCGTGCGAGGCTGGCAGGATAATAGACTTGACATTATTAAATGTTATATTGCGCAAAGGCAGCAGAAAAAGGCTGACGATAACTACTGTACTGTGTCAAAGGCCCATGGAAAACAAGTCCATTCCGGCCTACTGTCATGAAATCAAAGAAAAAAGCCAAGAACAAAGGATGTGGCTGCTTTACTAGAAGGTCATGAGACGCTATAAGGACAAGAAAGGAAGAGAAACGTAGCTTTAAACCAAAGTGGAAGCAACTTTCATCTTTTCTGTGAACTGAAAGTCAGATCTGTGCAGGAGTTGGGGCATATTTTGAGCTCTTAGAAGTGTGAGCCAGTGATTTCCACCATGCATGGGTTTGAAGACCTCTTGCATCTACTAACTAATCTAATTTTACGTTTTGTTCTCAGTACACAGAGTCCCTTCACAACAACGACGACATGCAGATTAAGCGGCTTCAACGCCATGAATTAAACACCCTTTTAAAAAACAAGCCCCTTATGGAGTATGGAGAGTTTTCGGGGCTCAAGGCAGAACATGAAAGAGAAAGTTCCTCAGCAGACGGCAGTTCGCGCAGCAGGTTGTTAGCGCACCAGGCTGTTAGCGCAGCTAGAACTTCAATCTCCACGCAAATGAAAAAAATCTTCTACTACTATGTCATAAGGACGGAACTGCAATAAAAGCTGAACCGTATCGTTTCTATGGAGCACTTTTTTGAAACCGGCATGGAAAATGATCGGACAGGAAAACGTTCAGGTCCGTGTGGGTGTAGCCTAATGCTATTTTGGATGGGAAACAGACAGTCAGTATGCATTACTTCCTCTTCCATTCTATGAGCAACAGTAGTTTTCCTGCCACTTAGTAATCAAAGCTATTTCGGCACAATTATCAACTGTTTCAGAATTGTCAGGTGCAATTAATCCGATCATCTATGTATTTGCTCATCCCTTGTTATGATGTCCTCCTGTACTGCCTCCAAAAACATATTTGTCTTCCTTTGTTTCCCTCCATTTCAAAAGGCAGTGACTGGATTATTGTTAATTGAGTCTATTTATTCTGGTTTATGCATTGATGTCATTGCATGTAAGGAATGTGCGAGCAGATTATGATTATTATTTTTAGGCTTTTTTTTGTAAGTGTTGCATTTGTATGCGTTGTATTGCCGTTGTATTGTATGCAAATGAACCCGAATTAAGGTTAACTGAAAATAAACAGCCCCTTGCGAATTTGAATGCCATTCAATGGCAGCATTTTCTGCTTTTCAGGGTCAAGCGTTTTGATAAAAGCAGACAGCACTGATCAAACCACTCCTGTAATTGACATGTGGACGTGGCTGACTGTAGCTGTTGCTACTCAAGTCAGAATTTGCACAAAGACATGAGCTCACGCAGAGCTGAGGGAATTCCAGCAGCTCTGGAGCTCATTGATTACTTCCACATGCGTATGAAGTCAAAGTTAAAATCCAAATATGAGCACACACTGCCTGGAGGAGCGAACAGCATCCATCACTTAAACAAAATCGCACGTCTGCTCTGCTCTGCTCTGCGATGTCTGCTGATTTTTCTGCTGCTTTCTGTTCGTTCAGACAGGCTGACTTGTTACTTCTCTTTCACACTTGAATACTTACTGTACATACACGTTACTGCGGAGCTTTTAGATTGTACACAGAGTTAATGATCTTACTACATTACTACTAAATGATTGACTATATACTTATATAAATACAAATATGCAGTGTACAGCTGGTACAGCTAAAGTACAGCTTAGGAATGGGTCGTAACTACGATTTAAGATCAACCCCCACAATGAGAATTTTGCACCTCACAGTAAATTCTATAAATTCAAGCATGTGGCAGTGTTGGTTTCGTTAGACTGAACCGTCAAAATAAAAGTTATCAGACAAAGTAGTCATCTCTGGCACGTCTTTATAAACAACTTGGTGCATTTATAATCTCACAATTAAACCCCAAATTAAAACTGACAGAACACAGCCGTGAGGTTACGAACACTGAATTTCCCATCTCTACATATAGTTAACTGACATCTAAACACAAACACATTCTTTATTGATGTTGGACACATTCTAGGAGGGAAAGTTATTCTACTGAAAAAGAATCCTTTTTAAGATTATAAGTATAAGACTACCACTGCAGCTATTTGAGAGAAATGATTGAGATTTTTTTCTGATCCAAAAACAACGGTTGAATCAACACACCATGTTTTACTGAAGAAAATGTGTTTGTCAAGGTGGTGATCGTAACTAGAGTACATAAACAAAGCAGTTGGCAACCAATAACAGAGAGCGCGAGGATCTTCTGTCAGTGAAATTTAGGGGCTAAATTGTTTCAGTTATTGACAGCCTTTGTCACCGCAGACCATTTCTCACGCTGGATTAGGGTTAAAAAACCAACGTGACAGTAAGAACCCAACATCGACAACCTCAGAGGAGCGATAGTGAGCAGCAGCTAGCAGAACACGCTCATCATGTTAGCACCTACAAGGATCGATATAGCATTTGACTCGAGCCCTTACATTACTTGACTTGGGTATGTATATATATATATATATATATATATATATATATATATATATATATATATATATATATATATATATATATATATATATATATATATAATGGCATTGGAGGGTTTGGGGGGTTCAACCACAGCTGACATTCTTTTGTCAATTTTAGTTTTTTTTTTTTCCTTTAAGTTATAAGGATCTGTGTGGAAGTAGTGATGACACCAAAGTAAACAAGGGAGACTTCTGTGGAATCTGTTTAGACTGCCTCGGCAAAAGCCTCCTGCTGAGCTCACTTGTGCCCATAAGATTCATCAGCACGATTAGATGTGCTGCAGAAGAAAACATACAACCATTACCACATGCTCTCATCAACATTAGTTTGTTAAGACTGATATCATTAGCAATTTGAATCTGACTTAAATGAGCACTCTTTGTGCCTGAGGCCACTGGAAGGTCGATGCATCCTTAATACGACCCCACTAGATATTGGCCTCACATCGGCCTCACAAAATATATTGCTCTCGCAGCTTATAAGAATCCACTGAGAAGGCGCAGCTCAGAAAGCAAACATGTAATAACTTCCAATCCTCAGCAGCTGGTTTCAAGTCCAGCATCACTTCTTTAAACACTTAAATCAGACGACCGCGACCCTTAATAATTCATGACTTAACTGATTTATTCCAAACTGCAGACAGGGTTACAGCACGACTGCACCCCCCCACCCCCCCACCCCCAAAAAAAATGTCCCGTTGGGAGATTATTAGTTCTTCTATTTTTGTCCAACATTTTGGTGGTTAACATGCTTCACTGACAGCTGATTAGAAGACGCTGTGTCCGAATTGCGGCTCTGTTTGTTTTAATGCCAAACCGCTGTGTATTTATCCAATTAACCTTTAACGACAAAACACCTCAATCTATCATTCTGTTGCTTATTCGATAAACCCAAGATCTGCTTGGAATGTTTTCCAACTTTGTAATCGTATATTATAGTAATGGCCTTGCTCTTTGCTCCTCAAGGGCCCGTAGACAAATCCTTATATTCCCCAACATGTTCTCTGTGTTTAACATCTTCATTCACATTGACCTCGAACACCCTCTGCCACAGTTTACAATAGGACAATGTTGTGCAAGAGCAAACACATTACAGCCTTTATTTTGTCACAGGGGGGTTTCTATCACACGGTGGGGAAAACACAAGAGCAATCACTGCAAACAAAAGTCATTCCATCTATAAATCAACACTACAATAAACGTATTCAGTTTATAAAGCCCCAACCTGGCATGTTAACATAAGATGCCGTACCACTGGAGATTGCATTATTTTGCGTGAGGATACAGGTGACGGTTCAGCCTACAGCCATCAGTGTGTGAATGGGTGACTTTGTGTAAAGCGCTTTGGTTGCTGAAGCATAGAAAACGCTACATAAGTAAGTCTAGATTAAGGTGACTTTCTGGTTCCTCTCTCACATCATGTAAACAGAAGCGCTCATCGTAATTTCATTTTGATTTCAAATTAATCCACTGATGATCGGAAACTATAACCGGGACGTCCCTCATATTTATCGTTTTACCTGAGCATTAATAACATTCACTGGCTTTAAATTGATTTCAATTATAGAACTGGAAAGAACATCAAGAACATTGTAGTAGATATATCTCACTGCAAACGAATGCCATTGTAGATTTTATATATAAGGAGTGATGTCTTCTACGCATCAAAATGTAGGGCAAGCGTTTTGTCACAATGTTTTGAGGGGACCGCCACACAATCAGCATCAATTCATTCCCAACAAGCAACACGTTTCTTGTTAATCGTCTCAAAAGCCAGTGGCTAAACAGCTCATCTAAAGCTGTGCAGGAATAATCACAGTCTTTAGGCAACAACAAACTGCAGCTTGTCATTACTAGACTCCAGGATTTCCATTAGAAAAGGTTGATAGTGTGTTTAATAAACACAATTGCAAAGCAGTGTATCAAGGTCCTACGTGTGTCTTGTGGAAAGGGAATATCAAAAGATTCAATCTGATCATGTGAACCGGTGAATCCCAGCTTTACCTTCATTTAATGGAAGATAAAATTATTAAGTGAAGTGAGGGTCAGATATCGGGAGTAGCCTTTTACAAAAGCAATCTTATCCACAACCATATTGATATGTTCTGCCAAGCCAAGAAAGAATATAATGAAGTATAATGTAATATAATGAAACAGAGGCATGTGCGTCATGAGTGTGGTAATCCCAATTTAAGTGCTTTACAATGAATAAACCTGAAACTAGCCAGTGGAAAAAAGGAGTTGAAGGGGGACTACACCGTCCTTGACCATGTATGGTCCCAGCCGTCCAACATTTTCAGATATATATCACAGGACAGGCAAAGTGCCAAAATGTTTGCAGACATATTGATTATGAACAGACTTTGATCGATAAAAGCATCATGAGTCTAAATATATGCTCCAGTCAAATCTAAAATGTTTCCTTGGAGAGCTTAAGTTCATATAGCAAAGCATTTTAGCCATCGCAACCAAATGTAAAGATTGTTTGTCAAGTCCCCTAAATAACCACATAATGGTGAGTTCGTAGAAGAATGTGTTATTATAGCAAGTTAGATGAAGTTTCTTCTTCTGAGCAATTTCATCTGAGGACACTATGGCGGCTTTCTTGAAGTGATTGAGACTCAGGTCTTCAAAGAATATGGAAAATGAATAATGAATGTGAGTTTTTTTTCGGAAAAAAAATGTGGATGAGTTTCATTGAGCTACATTTTGACAGCCAAGGACACATTCTAGCACAGTCCATTTCACCTGTTTAGTAAGCATACAGTATTCAGTAGTTTGGTTCAAAGAATGCAGTTTCTCTCAACGGTAAATAGTCTGTTTTGTTTTCACTCATTTTAAGACTCTTATCTTAAGACCAGGAATGGGTGACTTAAATGACTTACAGCTAAAAGCAATGCTCAGAATAACAATTTAACAGCTCACAATTCATTTGTGAAGCACTTAGGGTTGGTTTTGTTCGACTGAGCAATCGGACCACAGATCGGGTACTTCTCAAACATAAATAGAAATAATTCGTCAACAGATCATTTTCAGTGAAATATGCCCCAAATTGTGCATTTTTTTGTTTTCCATCACTTACTTTTACTTAAACCACCGAAATCAAATGTTCCAAAAGGATGTTGTGATGTAGCAAGCAAAAACATGGCCAGAGCGTAGCGGCGAATAGCGTTATGCATGAGTAAAGCTGACATTATTTGCCGGAGAGCATCTCCAAAGTGTATCTTTACGTTGCACGCATTACGTACTGAAAATCCTCAATGCCCAAAAGCAGATCTTAGCTCGCTGAATGAATTGCGAGTTGCAAACTCCAACAGTCACAATAGTGGTCTTAATAAACATGATCTATCACCTTTACCCCTCTGAGCCGGTAACCAGACAGACCTGCTCCTCTGACACATCACCATTGTTAGAGTACATCAACTCTCCATCCTTTGAATGTCATCGTGCTTGTACTTGATCCGTTATTATTATTATTATAAAGATAAAAAGATCATTATTTGAGAGTAGGAAGAAAGCAATGAGCATGGATGGATACCAGAGGGAGAAGCGCAACAAGCAGAAAGGACGCAAGACTGTCCACCGGTCACATAAGTGCAAGTCTTTGTTTTGATAAACTCATGTTTTAAACCTACTGGGAAATTATTGTTATGTCTTTCACTTAGCTGGAGTAATCCTACATCAATTTGGTTTTTTTTTAACAGAGATGTCAGTCAGAAGCCTGTACATCCCGAAAGAAACATTATGATGACTGAAGTCCATTGCTTGCGGAACTCAAGTCGCACACCCAGCCAGACATATGAAGAGACAGACCACATGAGGACGGGTGAAGACTGGTGAGAAGTCTAATTCTCTTAAGTGTTTTTATTGTCACCAAGTCAGTAATTGTCAAAATTTTGCCCCCAGATTCAATGTTTCTGTATCGCTTCTGAATTGGTTGATGTTTTTGTTTTTCCATAAAACCTGAATGATGATAATAAAAGACGTTTTAATAACGATAATATTGGGCATGTATTCATTTAGAGAAGAAAGCCCAATAATTCCATGTTACTTGTTAAGATTAACAGAGTCGGATCTGTCGATGTATTGCTGGGCCAGCACACCACGCTGATCACATCCATGGGTGTCTAGATGGCCAAAGGTGAGTCCCAAACCTGAGTTGACGATTGTTGGGAGTCATTCGAAACTTCAAAAGTACAGATCAGAATGCAAAATATTTTTTACAACAAAACACACATGGCAAATGTTACCTTTCATCTTATTTTGGGGTTAATAAATGGGCCAAGAGACCAGAGCGGTGTATATTTTGTTGCTTAGCTGAGTGGTTGCAATGCAGCAAAAGTGCATTCATTAGGCCTATTTACATAAGCTTCATTGTTCATTCTGACTAAGAACAGACAACTGCAATGCGCCTCTCGGCAATGGTAATGATCAAATGATTATCTGGAGATCAAAGCCGTCCACCAAAGCCATGACGCCGGAGGGGTGGAGATATGACAGAGCGTCTCAGAATACACTTGCAGGGAGAGAAAGCAACCGGCCCGGGTCAGTGACCACAGCTTATTCAGCGTTTCCTTGCCGGCACTCCAGTCTGTCACTGTTTGTTAAATGATCCTGGCTCTTTGTCCCTTCCTGTCAAATTAGATTCATATTGAATGAGGTGATGCAACCTCACAATCTGTTTTTTGTTTAATGAATGCCAGAAGCTTGTAAGATGATGTCCCACGACTACATTGCTGACAGTACTGACATGTTTTGTTTTGTTTTTTCAGGGGTGGCACTCCTGACCACCAAGAACATTCTGTTTCAGCAATAATTCATGAATTGCAGAGCAACTGTATACCAAATACAACCACATTTTATTTCTCATAAACTGCCTGCTTATCACCACGTTCATATAAAAGCCAATGTAGGTGCTGTTGTGTATCAAAAAGTCCCCACAAAATCATTTCAGCTCGAAGGTTCGAAACAATGAGCGAGAAACAGACAGAACGAAGAAAAAAAAAATCAATGGCTGTTGAAGCACATCAATGACAGAGAAGATTATTGGAATGTAACACATATGGACATGCTGTTGAGCAATGTTCACCACCATCTTGCAACAAATAAAAGGCAACCACAAGTGCCAAAAAAAAAAAATATATATATATATATATATATATATATATATATTTTTTTTTTTTTTTTTTTTATAAGGGTCATGCTAATTTGCTGGAGACAAACGCATACAAAAACAACATAACACCAGAACTTACACCTTTGAATACAACATGTGTGTCAGCGTGAACAATTACTCCCAGATAATTCAACTGATAATTCAGACATGTTCAAATAAAAGTGACAATAGAATTGGAAAAGCTGAATTTCTAACAATTCTACTTTTGTTTTTTGTGTTCCTTTTTCAATACAGATCTTAATTCATTTCTTAAAAATGTAGAACTAAGTCTTTACAGTGCATATGTAGCAACATCACAGCGCTTTAACGGACGCTCTTCTTGCACCTTGTTGTTGCACTTTAGTACCATTGTATTTTTATAAAGAATAAATAATAGTGTTAATAACACTAACAACTAAACTAAACTAAACAATCAAACAGGAGAGATTAAAATCAATATTTTTACTTTCATAACCATGTATCACACGTTTCCTCTTTATTCGATCATTACCTTGTTGACCATGGTGTGGAAGTATTAAGCGCGGCCAGTGATTTATATGACTGTTATTGTCATGGTGCTTTTGTGAGTAAGTGAAATCAGGCACAAAGCAAAAAGGAGCATAACTAATAAATACATTCACATTTCCAAGTATCTTTTTAAAACATGCTAAATGTCAACAAAACCATCATCACCATCTGGATTTGCAGGGCAATATCACTTGACCTTGAGCTGGTTCACACAAGATAGGAAATGTCAGGCAAACTACCACAATGAGGGGTCAAACGCTACCAAATAAAAAAGGTTAAAGAACACAATTTTTAATCAATGACATTGTTCACAAGAAGTTGCTAAAAAAAAGTGGCCCTTCATGATGAGCTACAGTATTTGAGTCAATCAACAAAAAAGTAAATCTACACACACATTCAATACACACTGGATTAGACTGAAATTCAGTAATTTCCCTGGACCTTTTCGCCATTGTGTTGAAAAGATTACTGGTGCATTTGGAAGGAATAAAAATGTCTCTTCGTTATGACGTTATCCCAGAACATAAACTTAAACAAGAGAGTGCTGTTGTTGTGTTGACAAACTGTTGCACGTGAAGGTGACATTTCATCAGACAAGACAGAGGGCTGAACTCTTCTTCTATTTATGCAATAGCAATCACAAAGGTTTATAAAAGGAACAACAAAAGAAAATCCATGAGGTAATTTACAAGAGAGAGAGAAGGGGAGACACAGACTCGTACTCACGACAGCAAAGCGTCATCATTTGACCTCTGTGTGCACAATACTGTATGTAACTGTGTAAATGAAAAACAAAAGACCTGAGGTTCAAGGTTGCCTTTAGGCAGAATTGAACCTTCCTGTGAGAACACTTTAGTGTCGCCCCAAAATTGCGATGTCCACACAGTGGTGTTGCTGCCAGGAAAGTGCAACAGTGATGTGGAATGAATGATCGCAGAGGTTTGCCGACATGTCACTGTGATAAAACTCATCAACATTTGACCTTGGCCATATATTCACCGAGCTTCACACGGAGTGGCATCCCTCATTCCTCCAGCTGACCTCCGCCCTCTTCTCATGGCCCTTCATGGTAGACTCACATTCACCCTTGACATCAGGCTGAGATATTGTGCAACTTGTACACACATTGCTCCGCAGGGAACAGAACTATACTGTAACTATCAGCGCCTGCAGAATTCGCAGCTTCAACACTCCAAGGAAAATGTGTTGTTTCATACAGCGCAAAGAAAGACAGAGAAGTGATGACTGCTCAATAATTAAAAAAAGGAATGTTGCCGATAGCCTTTTCGGCCGATAACCTGAAGGTGAACAGCTAATACAGTGTCAATGAAGTCAGCTACTTAACGTGGTACATTGATTTATTTCACGACATGTTATTAAAACAATGAGACCTGATTGTTTGCAGAACATATCAGCACATAACTGATATCAAGCTGCAGCATGTGTGAACGACACAGTATGTTACCAGCTGGAGGGTTGCTGGTTCAGTTACAGAAATGTCTATTTTTAGACAGCCCAAAAGTGCTCCAGGCAAAAAAAAAAAAAAAAACTAAAAACAAAACTGCATTACTAAAATCACAGTGGCAGAGTGCGTTGGTGACATGAGGGGAGCTGGAGCTTCATGGGACACTGGAGGAGAATGAATGAATGAGTGAGATGAATGACTACAAACACAGTTATTGTTCACTAAAAACTAAATATGGATTTCAGATAAATAAAAAATTGATAACACATATGCTTTTTGTATCACTCATGTTTTTACACTGCATTCATGCCGCCGTAGAGGGGAGTGTCGGAGAATTGCATGTCGCCCTCACAGTGCCCCCATCACAATGGCCCGGTCTCCTCTGGATGATGAGTCACAGCAGAGCCCCTTCAGCCAGAGGAACATTCTGCGCTCAGTCAAGTTTGTTTTTCACAAACGCATGACCCAAGCTATGCCAACCCTGTCAGGCTTCAAGACAGTTTGTCTTGTTTATTCAGTAAAACCTACCTTGGTAGTTAATATAATTACTGTATAATATGTTGCTTGTCGATTTTCTTGTTTGTGGGCGACACTTGAGCTTGAATATCACGTGTCTTCAGTTCTATGTTGTCCCATCTGTTGGACTACACAAATGAGTTCACAGGTTCTGATGGTGGATCAGTGCATCCTTTACATCTACAATACTGCATACGGTATGAATTAGATGTTTGACACGGCCAGGATAGTTTTCAATATTGTGTTCATTACTTTTAGTTTGTTTGTCCATCATTGGGTACAGAGGCAGGAGCAGAGCTCATGCCAAAAATGGGATGTTGTTACAGTGAATATTTCACTGCAATGTGAGTGTGTATACATGGGATTAAAAGGAATAAATATATTGGGAAAGAGGGCCATCATGGACGATCAGTCAAAACAATATTAAAATAAATGATGATTTTTGGATCTGCTTCGGCCCTTGAAAGAGTACGAGCCATTAAAAATCCAATCAGATACTTTGCCAAAGGTAAGGACAATTCCCTCGACTGGCTGGTTTGAGTCCAACTGAACTGGCACCGCAGGCCTGTGCATTGATTTTTTTTTTCCCTCCAAAAAAAGAAAAGAATATGTGAATATATATATAAAGCATCAATAGGAAATGTGACTTACAGAACTGCCACACTACACAATGACAGCTCAACATTTCGTGACATGCATGTGCTTAACCTTTGAGATCTTCTTGCAACTGATCAAAACACTTGAATGCAGCGTCAAGTTTGGAATATATGCCCTATCATGAGGAACAGAAGAGAGGTGAAGTAGAGCTGAGAAAGTCATCTCCTTCCAAACAGCTGTCAATTTTTATGCTACACACACCGTCTACTTCTTCAGCACACCGAGTTCATTGAGGATTCATTAGAGGATGAAATCTACTTTTGCATTTGAAAACAAAACACTGAAAACACACGCAACTTCATCACTCAATATAATTGAATGATAAAGCTCCTTAAAGTGAACAATTGAAGCTCCATAAAGTGGAAGTGAAAATGGACGTATCCCAGTATGCTGGGACCACAGGCACTGCAGTACTCAGTCCAGACATCACCAGGATTTATGTGTGGGACTGCAATTGTAAGACCTCATAATAAAACTACAATTACATTGATCATTACATTGAACATCAGCCACTGTCCATGAAAAGCATTTTTCCTGGTTTATATATTTTCATTTCTTAGGTAAAAGTCGCAGATGCAAACCATCTCATTCAATTTTAAATGCATATACATATATTTATGTACATGTTAAGAGGCTAAAGAGTCATCACAGGTTGTGCAGTGAGCTTACATTAATGGCCTTCACAGTATTCATATTTTATCACACGGAAAAAGCAGTGTGAAATCAGAGAAAATGGGGGGAAGGGAGGCAGACTTATGTGATTCCTCTGTGCTGCCCTTTCCGCACATCCATTTTCCATGACACTTGGTGGTAATAAATCAAAGCTGAGCAGGCAGGTCACAGTGGGAAGACGACTTGCCGCTGTCCTCCCTCACCGCATCTCGTAACCTTCTAGTGTTGGTTCGCCAAAACAATCGGACATCTGACAGCGCTGCAGTTGCACAGCGTTGCTCCAGATGACATTTGGCTAACAGCCACTGCTCTTGCGTTTGCGTGTAAAGAGTATCATTGATTGAAAAACAGTCATCCCAATTATCACTAAGGGAAAACAAAGGGTACCAAGCGATCAATTAAACCTTCGCATTATTCAGCAGAAAAGCGAACAATAAGGTCTACAAGCTGCGGGTGCAGTGGTGCTGTGTGCACCGTAGAAAGGCCAGTGGTGCACCCGGTTTAAAAATGCATGAGGATCACTTCTAAACTTATTTTGAAAATGGGGTCGAGCATCGAGACAGACTCATGAAACAAATACTGCAATGTTAGCCTGTGTTTCCGAAGTTCCAACACCACAGCCAGTCTCAGCTGCTGCTTCTCATTTCTGGTCCTCCAGGAAATTGGCTGTGTTGGTGGAGCTGGAGACACGCAGCGGCAACAGCGCATTTTGAGTGCTTTAGGTTAAATAAAACGGCTGTGATTTCATCGGTTTGATGTGACAAAGATCAATGTTTTGATGCTTTTTAGCCTGTAAAATTATTACAATTAGCCATGTTGTTGTATAAGCCGAAGGGTTCAGACTGCTAGAAAAAAGTAGCAGCTCATAGCGCGGATATTACAGTAATTTAATTATGAGTGAGGAAGGAAAAATCAAATAAAAATAACATCTAATTTTTAGAAATTAAAATCAAAATGCTGGTGTATTCACAAATATTATTTTTAAATAAACAAGTTACAAACATTCAAGTGGTATTCTGTCAGTTATTAAAGAAAAAATGGACACAAGGTTCTTCTCTCAGTCCCTCCAGAATGACTGACTACGAACCTAAACTCTTATGGCTACTTGATGTTTTGCTACACAAAACTCAACCAGTAAATTGAGAGACTTGCCTTTTGGCCCAGTTCACACCATCCTCATTTCATCCATCTACTTTCCCTCAGTGGTGAACCAAGATACCGCAAGATACTTGAATCCTTCCACAAATGGAAGAACCTCTTTCACAACCTGGACAAGACATACCACCCTTTTCTAACTGAAAGCAATGTTCTCACATTGAGGGGAAGTCAAAGTCATTGCTGCTTATCATTTATAAAATAAATGAATTAGAATAATCCTCTTTGAATGATAATAGACAGTGTAAAATAAACAGTGTAATATCACATCTATTAATAATAGCACTGCAAAATAGTGGGTCAACAAAAAAGGCTTTACATTTTTTAAGAAACAATACTTACTTCAACAAAGTCTCAATACAGCTTGGCAATAACCTGAAATCAAGTGTTGGGGCTGCCATGGCCTTTAATACAATAAAATGAATGTCATGTTAGACCAATAATTCAGGGTTGTGGTTAAAAGGTGACCTTAATTTCACCCTAGTTGTTCAGTAGATAGTCGGTGGCATTTGAAAAACAACAAAATGTCTTTAAGCAATACCAATAAATATCTGTTCCCCTTGTACATTTACATTTATCTGGCACGGCATTTTATAATGAAGTAACTCATAATGAGAGCGTGATGTTGCGGCGCAATATTCCAGACAGGCCAGATTTACTGTCCATAAACCAGCGGCTGCTTCATTTGTTCCAGAAAATCGACTGCCATTTTATAATGTCAGGTGCAACACTTTACAGCAGGAGCAGCGTCCCCTCTCAAATCAAAAGGGAAAGCTGTTAGGACGACTCAAAACTCTTAAAAATTTTAATCGAACACATTTGTACCCCATTGAGAATTTCAAACCTTTGATGACATGTCTCTATATTTATTTGTATATTTAGACTACACAATTCTAACAGGCCTGTAAAATTAACACCACTTAGGTTGTCACACAACCGTTGTGTTTCACTTCAAATAATATGTGCTCCGTCTTGGACCACATTACATAAGATATGACTAGTGACACCTTGGCTTGTACATGGCTTGTAATACTTCTCTCAGAGAGGAGAGGCTTCACACAGTGAATGCTGAGTACTGACCTATTTTAACACAAAGTCACGCTGTAACAGTAAATCACACGCAACGTCATATTTTATGTGCTTACAGTGTAAGGTCGCCCGATGGGCTGAAACTCAGCTCAAATTATTCAAGTGAAATTCCAGGACTCCTTGAACCTACAACAATGTGGCAAGAAGCTTTTGTCAGGTCTTAGTTAATGGAGCTTCGAATGATTAATATTAGTTGTTTGAAGCAAGGCCACTTTCTCATTAAACGTTCGCCTTTCCCTCACGCACTGCATTGGTGACAGTCACACACGGTCACCAATGTGGCCGAAAACGTGTTACATTGAGTTTAGTCAAGTTGCTTTTGCAATTCCGCATTGAAGCCTGAAACTGAGTGCTTTGTTACGTTGTTTTCTACATCTTGCATCAATGTGTCTCAGCAAACACACTTGCTGCGCTCTCGTGTGCGTAATGCAAAACAAATTATGACATTGAAACCAGAGTCTATAGCCTGAACTACAGTCGAAAGAAAAACCAAACACATTTTGACACTTAGCATTGATATGCTTGTGGCTCAAATCAAGAAAAAAAGGTGATACAATAACTTGAAAATGATGTCGTACACATTCCAGTCCTGTAAGTGGCGCGGCATCTCTGCATCTCTCTGCATCTCCCAGAAAACAATGAAGAATAACACAGGACATGGATTGACAAGCTTGCTCTCTTAGATCTTTGTTCTTTGTTACAAATCTTGAGTTTTATTTGGGTTGATATTATGGTTGCGTGAGACTTCACCTTTGTCAGAATTAGCAGAAAATGATAACAGACGCAACAAGAATGTTGCAACAAACTTTTGGTGTATAATTAAGAGTAAAAAAAAAAGTGTGTTGACAAGAAAAAACTGGGTAAAAACAAAGCCAAAAAGATCTGGTCTTTTTTTAGAAAAAAAAAATACACTTGTATTTAAAGAATAAATACATGGAGCACAGTACCTGTCCGTAAATGTCCTCTAAAATATCGCTCTGATGCTGCAGAAGTACTTGTAGTTTTTTTTGGAAAGCCTCCTCACAGCTGTATGATTCCTGTTAATGTTTTCCTCTGTGCACATTTGCTCCAATCTTAAAGCCCACACAAATCTATTGCCTTCATTTTTCTTGTTTTCCTCCCTCAACAGCAAGCAGCCATGCACTCAGAGGTTTAAGCTGGAAATTTGCTAGCTGGCTGACTGAGAGGACAGAGAGGCCTTTCTCACCAGTCAACGGCTGTCCTTAATGAGAATAGAAAGTGATTTACTGGCTTTATGCTCCAGCCTTCGGCCTGCTAGCCTGCCTGCTTTCCCTGTTTCTCAAGCAGCCAGTTGGCATAAAGAGCAGAGAATAAATAGACCACGAGAAGAGATTAAGATCAGAGAACAGATACATTCTTGTTCAAGTTGCTTTCCTGCACAGCATCGCCGGTCGCTTCAATAAAAGTTTGGTCCAAACTGGCTGGGAGGAGGAAGGAGGTATTTAGCCAGCCGAGTTTTTGGCTGAAGCCAGCAGCAGTGAATCGTTACGAGTCGCTACTCAATCACGGCGCCTTTTTCCAATAGGAAAACAGCTGCCAGGGTCACACATCAATCTTTCACGTCACACTTTGACCTTTAGCCAAAACATATTGAATGATGAAAGCACCATCCATGCATTGAACCTAATCTACCAACCTAATCTGAATTTGGTTACGTTTTTTTTGTGTCTGGAAACTGATGAGAGATGAAACTAGATGTTTCGGAAATTTTGAGGAGGTAACAAGATTTTGACTTTGATTTTTATTACGTTTAGGTTTCCAACCCCCAACACCACTTGAATGTCGCGTTCCGGATAACATATGTTATTGACGAATCCGACCAATCTAGTAGGATCCAATTCAACCAGCAAATAGTTCTGAGTCCGGCTGTTGTCTGCAGAAATGTCTTCCATGTCAGCCGCTCTGCCTGCACACTGAAAACTGTAGAGTGGATTTCCTGAGCAGAGGACTTTGTTTACACCGAGCACTAAGGCAAAAGGCAGAAGGGGACAGGCGAGAAGAGGTTTACGCCTCACAAACACACTACGGCGTCATTAAATCAGTCAGACGTTCCCTTTATTTCAAATATAGACCATTTCTCATGACCTTTTCTTATTTAATACACAATCAACAAAAATGACGACGAATAACAGAGCAATCTGTGGAGGCAGACACCTACATAAAGGAAGTGCCAGGGTCAGGTATCGGTGCATTCACACCTAAAACTAATGTTCTCATTGGAGACTGACATCGACTGATCTAGCAACAAAAATCTTAACATGCAGAAATGACAATAATATTATAGCTTGGCAGATTTCTGCGCTCGAAGAGTTTTCCTAGTATCATTTATCAGTGCAAATACGGCCATTTATGATATCATCGTGATCGGCCAATCAAATTGCAAATACACAGCATTTTTTTTTCTTTATTCTTTTAAATAAGACGCCATTTCTATTCACGCATGATCAGTAATGTTCGTACTACGTATTGTACATTGTGACGTAACAATGACAATACAAAACAGCTACTGGTAATTCCCCAGAAACTCGCACTCCTTGTTGTGATGCTGTAGCAACAGCTAGTCAAAATGTCCATCAAGGAGAGCATCACACCACCTTCAACACCACAAATGTGATGAGACCCTTGGCCTCAAATCACTGCACCGACTTAAAGCGCTATCAAGAGGCTTAGCGAGCGAAAGCAAACCGGACCAAACCGCAGGTGAAACGAACACAAATGGAGTCTATTGTTTTGGATGAGCAGCTGTGTCCTATGGTTGAAGACCGGTGCTTTCAGCAGATTCTAATTCCATGAACATGACGTCAATGAAAAGAGGAGAGGTCTGTCAGGCTATAAGGCAACAAGTGATGAATGAAGTTTACATTGTAGGTTTGATCTGTTTACTTTTCCTTGAAAAGGCAATAAAAGTTATTTCCTGTTCAGCACTTAGTGTTTAGTATTATTTATTCTGCATTAAAAGTTGCAATAATTTTATACAGTGTTGTTCACTGCTATTCTTATTGAATATACATGTTTAAACAAACTAAAGTGCATTCTTCATTTTCTTCATGAGTGAAAATGAAAAGACCAACAGCGATGACAGTAGTGCCTACAACTGAAGAAATTTCTGTGAAACAAGGCTAGAAACTAGAAAAAAAAAGAAGAGAAGATTCAGTTCCACAGAGAATCACAACACAAAGCTTCCAAACCGGAACAGTAAAGCTAAGAAGGTCATTCTTGAATTCATCAATAGCATCTTCTTTTAAATTCTCCCATTGTGGGAAGAATGAAAGGCTATATAATCTCTTTAGTCGCTTTAAAAGTGGCATGAACAAGATGTGTTGCCCACTACTGTCCCATTAGCCTCCAGACCACATTCAGCACAAACAGAAGAACTTGCTCTGCAAACAGAAATCTTGCTTGTCTGTCAATAACTGAAATACCCGTGAATAAGTTCTACTTCTTAAACATAGGATGGACTCACCACCCGAGCCACCTGCTCTATACACTCTTTAAATAGCTGCTACTGTGAAATAACCCCCCTACAAGTGTGAAAACATCTCAAGGTTTTCCATAACTGATCTGATGATTATTCTGCTTCCATCGCTTCCTATGTTTTTGTCAAATTTGGGATTGAAACTTGCCCATAGGCTCATTTTTCATCTTTTTGTTTGTGTAATTCAGGCACCAGACAATCTCAACGAAGACATTCGGCATGGTTCAGGCAATTCGGAGTTCCTTTTAACAAAACATTTTTTGTGTGTGTGTGTGGTAGAATTGTTCTCCAATATGTCAGTCATCAATATGTCAGACACTTTTAAATGCATTTCTTTTAAATTCAGGTCACAGGAGCCTGAAGTGCATCTGCAAGAGTCAAACAACTGAGGTCGAGACAACTTACACACACAACAGCTGCTGAATTTGTGGGCTGGGAGGGCAAGTGGGACCTGACCTTTATAACTCAACATATAAGTTGAATTTCAAAAGCAAGAGAGAGGTTGAGGCCTCCTCATCACAAATTAGTCACCAAATATAACTCGAATTACATGACAACAGAGTGAATGTGATCCTACTTCAATGGAGAGAATGGAATTGAATGGGGTCACAATGAACTTTAATTTTGTTTTGAAGAAAGTATGTACAATTCTGGAACTAATGTACACTCATTTCAGTTATATTCCCATGCAGCTCATCTTTCCTTTGATAGATAGAAAGTGAAAACACAAATAAACGGCCAAGTAATGATTAATAATGTTGTTCATGTGTAGCAACAAGAAAGAAAAAAAAAAAAAAAACACTCATCTGTGTTTGAAATGTAACTGGTTTGCATTTCACTGTCCTTCCTTGGACTACTCCTGACAGGTACTGACCACTGCTTTGATTCTTTTTCTAGTGAAAATGAACGTCAAAATGTTTATTAACTGATTTGTGGAAAAGTAAATTAAAATGACACCCCCACCCAAACACTTAAAATACAGAATACTGTCATTACGGCATCAATCCCAGGCCCGGTGGGGAGACTTTGAAGTGAGTGAACACAAGAAAAAATGTCTGATTCAGTAGTTTGTTCTTGTTTTTAGGGAGCATTCTCAGCTGAGCAGCAGCAGCAGCATACGAATTATGCGCTCAAGTGGGAAGAAAATACCAATTTCATGGACATTTGCGAGGCCAAATTGCGTTCTATGACTGGGGCACCGCGCTAAGGTTATGCATGAAATTTAATATCGTAATCTTATTTAACCACAAAATGGGGAAAAAGGCAGGACGTGGTGGGAAGGATCGACACACTTGATGTCAGTGAAACAAAGCAGACTTTTTCTCTTGTTGTTAATTGATATTGTTACCGTAAGACTTGGACCATTTGAGAGGTAAACAAGACAATTTTAAGGTCGTGTTTTTTGGGGGGGGCACAAACTGGGAGAGAGCATGGAGAGGGGAACAGGAGTAGCAGTTCTTACCGAGTGTGAAGTAAGGGAGCGCAGTGTTGTCAAGATCATCCATGACGGAAATTCGCCCAGGTAGGTCTGTTCTAACGAATAACAGGAGTCGCGATTCCCCACCTCCTCCTGTTCCTCCTCCTCCTCCTCCTCCAGTTCCACCAGCAGCACCTGCTCCGGCAGCAGCACCCCCGTCACCGGCCACGATCCCCGAGGCGCCGCCGGTGAAGCTGAACTCGTTCTCCCGGAGCACAGGCAGCGTCGACACGGTGACGGTTTTCACTTCGCACGGCGTCTCCGCGTCGCTTTCCTGGTCCCGGTCCTCGTCCGCCGAAGCCACCCTTCGGTTCGCCTGGACGGTCAGAAGGAGCCCCGCGAGCAGGAGGCGGAGGTGTGAGAGTAATCTCCTCGCCATCCCGCTCCTCGTGTGCGGTTCCTCTCGCTTTGAGTGGGGCTCATAAACTGTCCGTGCACTTATAGTACAGTCGGAGCGGGAGAAACGTCCAGGAGGCGGCAGCACAGGTGAAGAGCTGGCAGCTCACGCTTCCATCTGCCTGCTCTCTCTGGGACGCGCAGGTGTCGCCAAGCCAATGATGGGGCTGTTTAATTATTAACAAAAAGAAAAGAATATATATAGATAGATAGATAGATAGATAGATAGATTCTTGATATGATTTTTGTTTTTCAAATTTGTGTGTCAGTTATATGAAATAAAAATTTACCGGGGTATTTTATTTTTGACGTCCCCAAAAATGCCATGTTCAAAATTATTCATGCCCCTGACAATCTGTCAACAAAAATGTGCCAAATGTGGTACTTTTTGTCTTGTACAGATTTCAAGATGTCACAATGAAGTAAACATTGCTGGCCAAATGTTAAAGTGAAAAAAAAAGACATCTTTCCAGAACAGTATAAATAGGGGGAAAGTGTTCAGGTCATTCTTAATTTCTGGTTCAGCGTCTTGTTTGTAGCCACAGTGAAGGAAAAGGCAGTATGATGTCCCTGTTTCAACCGTCCAGAGCATCATTAACAAGTACAAGAGGTTCAACACCGTTAAAAACCTCATTGGCCATCGACGGACACGTAAGGTGTCCCCCAAACTTGCGAGGAAAATCTGCTGAGAGGTCAACACCAACCCACAGATGGCCCTCATGGAAACACTTGACCAGGCAGGGACAAAGGTGTCACGGTCCACCATTGAGCGAGTCTTGCACCGAGGAGGTCTCCATGGACATAAACCTCGGAAGACACCGCTGCTCAGTACAAAACATCTGTCAGCTCGCCTGGCCTTTTTTAAACGTGCAAGCAAGATCCCAGCTTTTGAGGTATTCGGCCATATGGATGCTCTGTGTGTCTGGAGGAAGAGAGGAGAAGCCTATAGACCAAAGAACACTGTGCCTACTGTCAAGTATGGTGGTGGAAGCATTATGTTATGGGGATGTTTCTCCTCCAGTGGCACAGAGAATCTTGTCAAGGTCCAAGGAACCATGAAAAAGGAGGATTACATCAGGATACTTGACGTGAAACTCCTGCTTGGCCACAACTGGACATACCAGCAAGACAACGATCCTAAACACACTGCCAAGGTAGTGAAGAAATGGTTCAAGGACAATGATGTCAATGTCCTGGAATGGCCAAGTCAAAGTCCTGACCTCAGTCCTCAATTGAGAACTTGTGGCATCACTTGAAGACCAGAGTAATGGCGAGGAGGCCAACAAACCTGACCTAGTTTGAGGCATTCGCCAAGGAGGAGTGGGCCACCACCCCACAGGAGACATGCTGGAAGCTTGTGGACATGTACAGGAATGACACACAAATGTAAAAAAAAAAAATCATTTCATCACAAAATAAAATAATTCAGAAAAGTTAGCAAGGAGATATATATATATATATATATATATATATATATATATATATATATATATATATGAACTGTAAAGTGTATATCTGTCTAGAAGTAAGAGGCGAAGGACATCACCACCTCAGTTCCTCATGTAGAGTCATTTGTTTTTTTATCTTCGTAGTAGTAGTAGTTTCCTGGGTAGGCCACGGGGAAAGAGAGGACATCGGGCTGTGTTTAACTAATCCAGGTTAATTCAGGGTTCACTGCACATTTTAACATTCTGTTTATGGCTGGGGTGTCCAGACTTTTAGTGGCTTTTAGAAACCAGGCTACCAAGCCGTTTTGTTTTGTTTTATAGTTCTTAATACAACTTTACCAAGTAGCCACCATCCCAAGTAGACTAAATTAAAGAGTGGTTAATATGGAAGGTTACAAGGCTTTAACTGACTGGTTCAATAAACTAAACTAGACCATGAAGGCATGTTTCAATTTCAGTCTTATAAGGTTGTATTGCAAGCAGACAGGTGAAAGCCCATTTCTGTTCTAGTTTAGTGACGTGTATTCTAAAAATAGAACACTGTTTCATGAAGCTTCAGCAGCCCATCACGAGCTAGCAAGGATAAGGAGAGGCACACAGTGGACACGGTGAGCATAGACAGACAGGTTTAGTTCCCAATGAAGTTCACCAAGTTCTGAGAAAAAAATAGTGCTGAGAAAAAAGCTGTGCCTCAAAGATACCCACAAAAGCACGCACAAACTCATACGTTAATTCTTGGGAAGCTGCATTGGTGTTACATTTTCACATACTACTGTCTCTTTTCCAGATGTCTATCTACAGTATTCTCGGTTGTAGGGCGCTTGAAACTCTCAAGCAGTCCATCACAATATCAACTCACATGCGTACTCACACCTGGAGACAAATGAGACTTTAGTGTGGCAGTTTAGTGTGTTTTGGACTGTACACCCAGAAGCGCCCAGAAAAAACACAGTGACAGCATTCAAACTCCAAGAGAAAGGACCTAGGTCAGCTGACCTATGTTTGCCCCAAGCTTGACTTGCAGGGGCCTGAGTTTGCAAGGTTTTCAACAGAGATTAGAAGTCACAGAAGAGGCTGCACTGCTGAGGTTGATGCCTGAAACAACACGGATGCTAGCTTGTAATGTAGTGGTTAGCATCTGTCATAAACAGGGTGTGAACATGTGTTGGTCTTTACAAGGCACTTGCTGCCTCAGCACAGCTTGTTAAGGTTGCTCTGGGATTTAATAAGGGTGTCAAGTGGTGCTTTCAGGCTTGGAAGACCAGGTCCATGGGGAGCTAAACCAAATTCAACTGTTTAAAGGGTTAGTTTTAGGTGGCCGTGTTGTCTGTCAAAATGTTTGAAAATCATGCTTGACTTTTGAAAAGGAAATGCAAAAAAGCAGAACATGATAATGGCAGAAATTGAGCTGAAAATTTTGAACAAAAAGGTTACTTTTTTTGCTCCTTAAAACTCCATCTTCACAGTCCTTCAGCAGACTGTGGGATTTAGTCAGATATTTTTAATTTAAATTTTTTTGGAAGTGGTGCTCTAAAAGTAGCCAGATGAATATGGGAAAGTGTAGTGCATGCACTACATGTGTACATGTATGTGTGTGGTTCAATCTTATGGTAGGTTTGTGCATTTGAAATTTAAGGCATTCCTTTTGAACAGACCTGTTTGACTCCTGCAAATATGAAAGCGAAATTTATACTTGTGCTGAGCACGTCACTGAAAAACACCCCTGATCCCACTCAATAACCCTGATGAGGAATAAATCATCTGCACTGCCTGGAAAAGTAGCATAGATGCAACGCTGTGTGAAGTAGTTTTCAATCGTGATGTGCTGGGGAGGTTTCACCTCCGAAACGAAAAAACTCCACTTCTTGGGTTTTAGTATTGCAGACTTGAATGACTGTATGTAATGAACAAACCAGTCGGTTATGCTTCAGAATGTGGAAATATTCAAGACTTACAATATCACAGATAAGATTGAGAAGTCTCATCTATGCCGGTGATTGCAAGCAAACCTGTGTAACCAGGAATTACTGTATTCAACTACTATTATGGTCTTACATTTATAGCTTCGATGAGATTGAAATATGCCGGAATCACTGTTGCATTCAAGAAGTGTTTGAACATCTGAGTTCCTTATTATTTGGGAGCACAATTTGGAATGAATAACTGCGCTTTGGCATCTGTATTACTGTATTATTTGTTGACTGTATGCTCTGTTTTACAGTCAAGTTAAAGTTTCCGTTCTTTTGTAGGGTCACTGAATGCAGAACAGAGAGGGAAAACTGCAGAGGTAGAATCTAAACTACTCAGTGACAAATACTTGATAAGATTCCAGGAACAAAAAATGAATTAAAATATGTGAATCTTCACTTGTCCAACTGAAGGATCCCAGGAAAAACATACTTAATTGTATTTAGATAAACTACATAGATCACATTTGGTTTTGGGTGTGTGGTCGCTCTAGAACTGTAACAACCAAACCCAACTGGTGCTGAACTCGCGTCAGCAGGCTTTCAGCACCAGCAGGCTGAAGTGTTTTTCTTGCTCTCCTTTGGCTGTTTTTCTCAAGCGAAGCACTTACACAACAAAATACTCTGTTTGCAGTCTCCACTTTGGAGTTTACTTTATGGAAAAGCTGGACGTTCCAAACAAGCCCTTGATTACACAACTGGCTGTTGTTTCCTCAAATAATATGTTTGGTATGGCGTAATGAAAGAGAAATTATGGACATGTGTCCTTCATTTTTAGTTGCATTTTTGGTTGCATACTAGCAGTGAGTATCACCTCTTTTCAGTATAGCCTGTTTCTCCTGTTCTCTTGTTTCGCCGTTTTTTTTTTCTTTATCTCTTTCGGCAAACTATGGTTAAGTCGACCTGTGGTTGACTGACATTGGATGTAATTCTCTGTTGAAAGGTTACATTTGTAGGTTTGTTGGCCTGAAACTTAGCCCAGGTATTTAAAGACGTACATTAGATGAAGTCAAAGAACATGTAGAAGATGCTATCACTTCAGCCCCTGAAGAAAAGGTTTCGAAGTTATTGCTGCACACTTTTTACATGATAGTTAGAGTATGTTCATCCTACAACTCATGAGGCGTTGATGAAGCTTCATGAAGCCTCATTTTCACAGACCATCAAGTGGCATTGATGGGTTATTGACAAGGTATAGAAAGTATTGAAGGTTTCGTGTGGTTTCATGAAACGGTAACCTGCCTGATTTCAGACTCCACCAGATGGCACTGTCCTCTGTAAAATGCTTTAATTTGTACAACTAATTCCATAAAACTCCTTTATAAACCAAGAGCACCATCTAGTGTTGTCTGAAAATTTGGCTACTATTTCTTCAAGTGTGCAATACCTCGTGAAACAGTGTCCTCATTTCAGCAAGTGGCACCATGTTTGAGAATGAGGTAAGAGTTCATTGGAATAGTTTTTCAAAGCAAACGATATTAGAGCAAAGAGTACCATCTGGTAGTCTCAGAAAATGAGGATACTGTTTCATCAAGCCTCAGCAGCCCACCACTACTAGATGGTACTCCCGCTTTGATAACTTGGCTGTGAATAATTGCTCTCATAAAACCTCACACAAATGAATGCACTGCTTCATGAAGCTTCACCAGCCCTTGACTGTGGCACAAAAAAAAGTTGAGTTTGAAAGGAAGACAAGAATGTCTCTGTAAAGTTTGCTCATGAAGTACAACGACACACTGACTTTTACTGTCTGACCTCCCAGCAAGCTTAAAAAGACCCTCTTGCCAAGATGCAAATAAACTGAAGGCGAAAGCCACTGGTCTATATCGACTTTCCTCTTAAGCTTTCTGGATACTGAGGCTCTGGCATCACCTACTGTCTGGGGCACTGGCTGAAGTTAAATCTGTTCTGGATTTTGAGGGTATCAAGTTTGTCTGACTTACTAATATGTCTCGGAAGGACAAGAGCATGGTTCTGAATTCTAATTTGGCCAGTGGTTAGCATACTCCATGCAGACGGTGCAGATTTTCTACCCGGGGGCTGAAAATGCACAGCTCCTATCGTGCAAGTACAACACACATGCTGAGTTGACCAGTCACTTTTGTGAACCCAGACTGGGCTTTAGGAAAGTGGTGGGTTATTTTTGTGTGCTTCACAAAATGACAGACTTGACTTTGCGCCGCTCGTGCACAAAACACCATCTTGCAGAATATGGGGGCGAAACAGAAGTGGTGGTGGTTCCTACTCAGTTAAATATTTCTTTTCATTGGTAGATTTCTTTTTTTTTCCAACATCTTTTCATTGACCTCTCTCTTGTTCCTGTTTTTCATTATTCTGGAGTTGATTCCATCGCGTTACATCATCATCAATTATCAATCATTTTTTGAGTTCAAGGTAAAAAGACACTTGCTCAGCTACACCTTTGAGTTTTCTTGCTTTCAGATTTCATCATTTCTTCTATATGAAATATCTTCTTGTAAACTGAAAGCACTGAGCCGAGGTGGTGCATTGGATCACAGCCTGGTTTCATGGGCTCATCTGTTATACACATCTAAGATGGCTTCTTCCTCTGGTGATTTGTGGCAACATCTGGATCACTCAGTCACCTCTTACCATCTGTGCCCCTTGATTCCTTTGATTATTGTTATAAAGTGACTTTCGCCGTTAATATCAATCCAATAAAAGGTATTCACACAATGCCTTACAATCTTGTGCTTGTGTAGAGTACAACGGTGGAAATCTCCTACAGGTCCATAGTTCACCTTTCATGAAGAACCTTAAAACCAATAAACAGAACGAATGCAGTCAATAAGAAAAATTCATTATTTTTTTTCAATTTTTTTCATTTCAAATTGTAAAATTAGGTTAATATCTTAGTGGCAAATATTGTAATTCATTATTCATTTTGTTTTAAGGGACTGTACTTGGTGAAATGGACCATGGCTTTCCGTAGTTATGTAGTTACACAGTAAATATAATGTTTAAAAGCTGTGGTGAACATGCTCACTTCAGGGGAAATAAAAAAAGACGTTTTTAACATTAACTAAATGAATAAAATGAAATCAAAATGAATAACGTCAAATCGAAGATGTTTTCGAACTATGATCAATTCCAATTAAAAAGAAAATAGATATTGTCGATTTGAACATAAACGTGGAGGGCCACGTAAATGCACATGCCCCCAGCCACTCTGTGTTAGATTTAGTGCTTAAAGGGTTTAGATATGTGAGCGAGCAGGATTGTTTTACACTTGTGAAACTAAAAGAGAGAAAATATGTTTTCCGTGACACCAGAGGTTAGTACGTGACTGACACTTTTATCTTACACCTTGTGTTCCAAACATCAGAAGCACTGCACCATCAATTTGCATAAGAACATTTCCTCCCCTTTGCCATTGTTTAGCTGACATTTCATTCAGTCTGACAAAACGATTCCTCAGTCGGCCACAGTGATTAGCCTAAAGAGCAAATTTGACAGGCTTTGTGGTCCTCGATGTGAAAGCGCTGACACTGTGCCGCATCCCAGCGTGGGCTAATAGAGCCACTGCTATAGTTTTGCAGACATGCTGATAGATTTCATCGAACCCAGTCTTTCTTTAATGGCCAAACAGTAACAAGACATCAGATAGCAATTGATTGATGGCGGTGCATTCTGGCGGATGGCGGAGAGCTCCGGGCTGCAACTTAAACAAACGGACAGATAGGAAAAGTAGATTGTTATTAGCTGACGGAGGGCTTTTAAACAGTCTGAGGTTGGTAATATGAGATTTATTGCTCTGGAAATTGCCTTGACCTACGCGCAGTGGCAAAGTCTGACTCGCAAAATTGAATTTGATGGACAACAAGCGAGCGCCACTGCACCTAGACAGATGTGGTTAAACAGATTTCTGTGGCATAATGACTGAGGGATCTGGCCTTTTCTCTGGCTGCTTCTATCAACAGCAGCGTTGCTGCTCCAAGCCAGTTAATGACAGCAAGTTAGTATTTCAGACTCAGGAACCGACTTTGCCTGCAGGTTTTCCTTGTTTATTGGAAAGAAACAAAGGAAGCTTATTTACATGAGGAAGTATTCTGCTAGTATAAGAATCACCCCCCCCCACAGACACACACTTATGAGTAATGCTGACAGGATGGTTGCACCAGCTTGACAGTGCCGGTTGTCAATATGGTTCTATACTTTTGGATGATTCTAGCAGATTCTAGTTTGTGAACAGTATGCAGCCTGGAATTTGAAAAAATAAAAAAATACTGCAGCGAGTAAAGTTATGTGATCACAGTTATCTGCCTCAAAGATAGATCAGATTTCGATGAAGATTTTAAATATTAATGATGGGACAGGGAACAGATTATTAAGTTTATGTAGGTGATGATCCAAAATTAGCAGAGGTCAGCACTCACTTGGGTGCTTTTCTTCCTTTCTTATTGCATTTTTACACTTGGATTTGATCGTCCCAGTAATACGAGGAGGTCCAGATCGGGAGATAAGGTTTCATGACACAGTGTCCTGATTTTCAGAGGCCACCAGATGGCACTGTCTGCTGTAAAACTAATTCATTGGAACCTCATGTCTAAACCAAGAGTGCCAAGTGGTGCTTGTGTTCAACCATGCAATACTGTCTCGCAATATCTCATCTACCCATCACTACTATGAGCTATGTTGCTAGTGGCATACTGCCCTTGCAAATAGAGGGTTCAGATAGAGAATGAATCCAAAACTCCATCAATAGGAGCCACAACCTTATAAACCTCATGGCACTTCTGAAATGTCAGCTCATCTCTTTTCTTTCACATCTTGTCAAAAGCTGCAGGATGCCTCCCGCTGGACAGTCGACCTTACGAGGCTATCTGGCTACTCTCAATGCCGTGGTTCTAATTCGAGTCTGCCATAGATGTTGAGTTCCCAACCCTGTCGGCGTGAGTTGCTGCACAAACACGATGCATTTAATTTGAGAGCGCCACCTGCTGAGCTCTGAAAATGAGGACGCTGTTTCATGATCCCTCACTACCACATCACTAATGGTATGATTCTAGAATAGGCAGGATACTCCATCAGCAGATGGCCACTGCACTGTGTCACTGTCGCTCGTGATGTGCAGGTGAGGCTTTTATGAAACAGTCATTTTCCAAGCCCACTGAACAGCACTCTCTCTACGTAAATCTTTGGCATTTTTAAACTGACATTGCTAACCCTGCGCTCTGAAAATGAGGGCGCTGTTTCATGAAGCATCGCCAGCCTATCACTTATTGTAGCCACTGAAAAGTCATGTTAAGGGCTTTTGATGTCCACTGCCAAAGCATCTTCCACTGAGTACCCCCAGTAAAACCTCATTAAACTGCGCAGATGAAACTTACCGCAGCATTTACTTCCCTGATGAGGGTATTGAAAGATATATTTAAAAAAAAAAAGCTGAACTTGCTGGAGCTTTTCTCCACACTGTTTGGTAATTGATTAGCTGAAGTCGTCTGGAGACTGCCCCATTTCTGCAGGTGTGAACAAAAAGCTGTTCAGTCTGAATCTGGGTTACACCTGCAGGACAAACAAACTCACCCACACACAGAAGTACAGTGAACTTCAGCAAACAAACCCTTTCATATTTTCAGTACATTTATTCCCACAAACATTTAGATAACACCAGTTCAAAGAACAAAGTGTTTTTTTTAAATTACATAGAGAGTAATGGGGTTAAACCTTGACAAATTTCCGGGCCGTTCAAAATGCTGCACAGCAGTTTATATAATGGATGATGAATGTGTTACCATATAATGATCTGAGTTTTACTTAAGCTTGCATTTTTCTTGTCAGTGAATGAGCAACTTGGAAATAGTGAGGTGCGCCTTTTTCAATGTATATTCAGTCATAGTTACGGTATCTTCACAGTTTTCCCCACTAGCGCTTTTGAACACAAGAATGCTGTTTTGTGAGAGAACAATCGAGGATCAATAGGAGAGATAAAAAAAAGACATTGTGGGAATGCTTCTGAATAAATGGTATTAACAAGCACAATGAAATGTCAACCCATCCTCGCTCATATGGCATCATATTTTATATTGTCATTATGAAAGTGGAGTCACCAAAACAGTAGTGGACGGCTGTTTGAGGGGCTTTATATAGCAAATGACATCTCATTTTTTGAAGAATGATAGGTTATTCCATGGTTTACCTAATCTCAACCTCCATCTTTCTTTTATGTGCCGCGATGTCAGGATATGCCGTGGAAGGCAGAACATGTGCTTCAAAACCATCATGGAGCACTGAAGGCTGCCTTCAGTGCTGCATGTAGTTCTGAAAAAGCAAAAAATTCAGACAAAAATAAATAAATAAACAAACAAAAACACTACTGAATTATGCCAGACATTCTTTGTGATAAAAAAAAAATCCTGTGATAGTCTTCTCAACATGTCCTATCATGGGGTGCCACAGCAAGTCAGCCTTCTTCCACTCACGGGCCCCCACATTGTGTACATGGAAACAAGAGTATTGCTTTCTAAAGATATACTCTTCGTCAGAGCAGCTGGAGGGAATTGCCCTATAGCTTAGAATGGGTGCAACACACATGCATCTGGTGGAAATCGGGGTCACACTATCATGATCATCCACCTATCCTCTTCGTATCCTCCTCTACTGCTCCTCCTCTAATTTGTGAGGCTCATTGGTTGCCCGTCTGGTCTCCTTTTTCCGTCTCCAACATTTTTGATCCTCATGTCCAAACCATCTGGCTCCACTTTCTTTGCCTCCAAAGCTCTCCACATGAACTGTACCTCTGGGAAATTCATTTCTAATTTGTCCTTTCTTGTCACTTCAGTGACAAGCAACTCAAGCATCTTCAACTATGGCACCTCCAACTGTGCTTCATGTCTTTGTGTCAGGGCAACCCATCTTTGAGAGCATATTTTTGCGAACTCAGCATATTTGGAGTTTCTCCATTGAATTACATTGAATGAATTAGTGAGTTTTGAAATCTAGAACTGAATCTTTTGCATTGCAGCCCATATGCCTGTGACGCACTCATTCCACTGACTCAAACCCTTAGAATATCCAAGTAGCCAACACATATGTCAGTCTGATCATTAACAAGATGTGAATATGGAAATTTTGGCACCATGCCGGAAAGGTTAAACATGAATTGTCATTTTTTTTTTCATTCCTTTGTACCATTCCGTTGAGGTGTCAAAGGTTTAAGATGAGTCGGCTAAGATTCAGCAGCAGCGCAGTTACCCTGTGCCTTTCAGGATAAGCAGGAGTGGCTCCCATGGTGATCTGTGCCTGCTGAAGTGGAACCATGGAGCTGGCTTTATGCAGCGTTGTCATTCAGCACCACGTCTCAGCTCATTGATAGTCTTGCATATCAGCGACGGACTTCAAGTATTAGAAAACCTACCTCAGCTCGATCCAACCTCCGCTCGCATCCTTATCTAGCAGCCTGTCGCAGGCTGCCAGGTCAGCTGTCACCACAGTTTACTGTTCGCATCTCGGCCCACTGACTCACCCGTCCATTTGTCCCGCTGCTGACAGATGGGATAGGTGGGACAGTCGGCCAAGGTCAGAGTGATGGCCTTCGTCTTATTACTCCAGCCTTACTTCTTGCCATTCCTCTTGTTTCCTGCCTGCAACCCAGCTGTCACTAGGATGAAAAGAAATCTTCTTTTATTGTTTATTTCCTGCATATTTTATCACAGCTTTTACAGCAGCATTTTAATCTGAAGATTAATTAGCATGCCAAACTGCGCCTTTGTGTGTCGTGAAGCTTCGCCACTGAACCATGAAAGTGTGACAAGGCATTCATGTGCTGCACTGTTTATTCTCGTGCAATATAAATGTTCTGCGATTACCCCTCCCCCCACCAAACAGGACTACGATGCAAAAGGTAAGGAATTTTCTACACGCATGTAAAAATCCTCAAATATTAAGCAATGTTACCTCAGGCCACCATCATTTGCTCGCAGACCATATGTCATAGGCAATTGTTTAAACAGATGGCACAATGGAAATCAGTGGAGGTCTCTGTATTCCTCACACAGCTTTGTCACCAACTCCAGAGCAAGGTTTTGCCTATTGAGAAGCAAACACAATTGTTCAAGCAGATCATTTCAATTCCAGTTGAAACCATTTGTTGTGCCCGTCCTTGCTGTTTGTGTATTTACCATCATCCAAGTTACAGGCATAAGTGACATATACATGTATTATATTTTAAGATTTGTCTCTTGATTTTATTCAACGCCTTCTTTTTTGCCTTTTATAGTTCACCTGGGACATACTACACATTACATTCAGCTATATTGTCAAAGTCTTGTACTTCACTACTGCAATTTATCCAAAGACACTGGTCTAAATATATACAATGAAGCTTGTAGTTCATCAGAATTTAACACATTTTCATACCCATAATCATAGTATTTGCTGTAGTAGAGATGGTCACATACCACCTTCTTGCTGACCAAGTATACAAGTAATTAATAATACGATAACAACCATTTGGAATTAGGATTTTTTTTTTTTTTTTCAGCGCATGTTTCCCTGAACAGAAATGACACCACTGGCACAGATGTCACTTTCAACATTTCCAGAGGTGGATAAATTCCAGGACCATACGTGGTAGTTGAAAATCTGCGGAGGTCGCAGCATCATAATGCAGATAATCAAATAAATTTTTTTAAAAAGTCTGTAACTACTGATGTCATTATTGACCTTGGAAAAAAAAGCATTAAAATCCTCCAGGATTTGAGCTGTTTCTCTCGCAGCAGCTGGAGCGGGTCCTGAATTGAAGATGGCACGTCTGCAATCTCATCAGGGCTGATACACGGATGTATTTAATGTCAAATGTACAATTAAAACTATTATCCAAAACTCTCACACGTTCTGCTTTGGTGTCAGGTTTCATGCAGTGTCGAGTCGTGATGTTCCAGTTGCACTTATACTGTTAAATGTGAGTAACATCTACACATAGTGTTGTATGACTCGCAACGCACTGAAACTGCGGAATATCGTGAGGGAACACTGTAGTAGGTATCGGGTGCGGTCATGAGTACAGTGAAATAGGCTGTGAATACTGATGTTGTTGTTGGTATTCCCAATGATTTAGCCATTCATCTACAAACAAGAGCATGTTTGTCATTTCTTATAAAGGTGGAGGAATTACTTTCTGCATAAGGATATTGTTTAGCTAGTAATCCTGTTTGGTACTTTGTGTCCTGATAGCACGAAGAAAAAAAAAAAAAAAATGGTATAGTATATGGGATGCAAGACTATTGAACGTGTACTACCAATTTGATGTGAGCATTTTTGGAAGTAGATCACTGATCAGATGGTAATCATCAAGTTGCACCTGTTAGTCACGACCAAGGTCTTGACAATTTTGGTGCATGAATAAGGTGTCAGTTTTTTCATAGTTTGTCTGTATATTGTACTAGCCTGCCATATAATAAAGTTGTGCACACACTCGCAAAAGTGTTTTCACCCTGCACATTCATGTTTTTCACTGCCTCTCCTGCTATCAACTCTAGTATTTATGCTTGTAATGTTGTCTTGCTTGGTAACGCTTCCTTTTTCTTTCGTCCTCACTTTCTAGGTCATGGTCACGACTTCTGCCGTAACGTAAAGACTGAGAATACTAACAAGCTGCTTTTCATTACTTCAGGACACTTGACACGATGCCCTTCGAATAATTCAGTCGTAAACACAAATTCTGTTTGCATCGGTTGTTAATGCACGTGTTACGCAGTGTTTCAAACAGGAGTGAGAGAAACCTCTGCCACTTAATAATGATGCAGCACAGATCATTGGAGCAGCACTCTATCTCTTTTATCTGTTCATGGAGCACTCTGCGATCTACTCCACTGCCCTTGGCTAATCAGCAAGACCCCAGCCCCAATTTGCAGTTCCTGACATGATACTCCCACACACTGACTGCTATGAAATCTGTCGAAGTCACTAGACAGACACCAAACACAATTAGCACAGCCGCAAGTTAATATGAGCCTGTTCTCCAAAACGTATACAGATTAAGTAGTAGAAAGTGTGAGACTCGATAATATATGACATAAGACACTGTTGACTGTCCTCGTGTGCCCCCATTGTACATGTATTCATTATTGTCCTCTATCTTTTTCCAGATATATATTAGTATCAGTGGTTGAGTTCATGTATTTAAATTAGTGATGCCGTGCTTTGGATTTTTTTTTTATTATTCTTGTTCGGTTTTTACTTGTTCTTCATCAATTATACTCAAATATCAATATTACGCTGAAATAAAAATTTTGATATTTTTTGAAGACCAATTTGAACTACTTGTGTGCAGGGATAGGAATTGGTAAGATTTTAAAGATTCCAATTACATTGTTGATACTGCTCAGCGATTCTCTCAATTTTCAATGAAAAAAAAAGGACGAGAAAAAGGTAAATTAGTGTCAATAAATTTGGGTATCGTTTTAGATTAGAGCAATTCCATTTAAGATACTGATCACTGGAACTGTTTCGTGCCACTATTTCGAGACGATAGTGTCATGGTTTGTGCTTTTACTGTGTTCCGGTTCATGTTTTCCTGTTTGCTTTCTCACCACCTCCAGCTTCATAGCAGCGCAGCTGGTTCTCATTCCACTGATTACCTCAGCAGGGATTTATACACCTGGAGAACCAGTGTGTGCAGCCAGATGATCGTCTTTTGTTCTCATGGTATGTTCTCTCTCTCTCAATTGCTCTGTTCGCTTGTGACCCTGTTTATCTCTCTGTTTTGCTCTGTGTTCATCTCCTTGTTCGTTGCCTCTCTTCTCACTCTATCTAGCTCTCCTATCGCTTGCTCCCTGTCTTTAGCTCCGTGTTAGCTTCCTCGAGTGTTACTCGCTACTTTAGTTCAGCCTGTGTGCTAGTTATTTCCTCGGTTAGAGTGTTTGTTTTCACCTCTACCGAGTGTCTTTAGTTTTGTATTAGCCTTGTGACAGTTATATCCGAGTGTTGTCCTTAGTTGTCCCCGTTTTCAGGCCTGTATTTCTTACGCCTGCTTTCTGTTTCAGGTTTATCCCCTCCGTTCGTTTGTTCTCCGTGCTCCGCTTCTGGGGTCGTCGCCTTCAGTTTAGATAACTGTATTATTTTGTGTTTATTGTAATAAATCTTGTGATTAACTCTTAACCTCTCTTGTCCGAGTCCTCTGAGTTCAGAGTCATCTGCACTTGGGTCACCTTAGCTTAGCAGTCATGACAAATAGGATGTTTTTAAACGTCTTGTTCAATCTGTTTACTTTGTTGCATAACTGAAAAGGAAACTTGAGTAACCGTCATTCCGAGTTCAAAAAAGCTCTGGATTTAGCATCAGTGAAACGGGAATGACTTGTGCTGTCTGACGTGGAACAGAAATTAACCCGGTGACACCTGAACCATGAAACTGAAGTCTTTATTTTCAGCAGGTGAACAATTAAAAACATCAATGTACGTGTATGGATCCCATTTAATGTATCTGCTCATCGTGCTTAAACAGTCCTGTATGAACATCAATATAAACATGACATCTACAATGATGCGTTCCGTGTAGCTCCTCAGTTCAGTTGTGGTTATTAGCAGTGCAGGACCCTACACATGATTCCTAGACTGGGGACTCTTCATCAGTGTCAAAGCAAACATGGTTGCAGCGCAAATCTGACCTGTGTGACATTGTTACAAATATGTCACTTTCCTCTGACAAAAACAACATACCACGCTAACCATCAACGAAGCTGTTAGCTCATGGTTGTCTACTGTCACTTCATTTCCATTTATGCTACCTCTTTTTTTTTTTTCACTCCTAGCATTACATCGGAATTAGTTTGCTTGCGTTATTAGTTGTTTGTGCAAAAGATGCTAATTAATTTAAACATCAATATTATTTTTTTCTTTATAATTAGAACAATTATTGTCCTTAAATTTTTTGTTTCGCTCTGACGCTGAGTCGACTGTAAAACAACTTGTTGCAAGAAAATGTAAAAATAAATAAAATATATAAAAATATATGTAAAAAATATTTAATAATATATATATATAAATTATATATATTTACATTTTTTTTTACATTTTCTTGCAACAAGAAAATATATAGATATATAGATATACTTTATCTCCGAAGAGAAATTCCCACTGAAAAAAATTCCCAACTATATATATATATATATATATATATATATATATATATGCAAGAATTCAATTGATTTAAAAGTATTACAATAGAACTTTCCCTTGCTCTGCATCTGCCAGTGTTGAGTTACTTGTCATGATTTCACTGGAAGGGATGAACTAATGATTGAAGGCAATTATGCGGAGTTGAAAATCACTTCAATCCTGCAGGCGAAGCATCTGCAGGGTGAAAAAGGCATGATTGAGTGTGGGCGGGAAGTTGATCCTGTGACCTGCTGACACTGACCATCTTGCCACATGGTGAACAGATATTATAATAAACAGTCATAAAGATTGCTTTTGCCATTGCATACAAATATCCTGCACGTCTTTAAGTTATCAATTACAAGCATACGCAGCAGGATCATGAAAGAAAGCCGGTGTTGTGATTTTAAATGCCCTTGAGAAGATGTGATAGTTGTGCAGCATCCTGCAGGTTTGAGTTTCAGGCGTGTCCCACCTCTACCCAGGAAAGCAGAGTCATTTTTCTCTCCCAATATGAGCACACGCTGAACTCTGAGAAGCTTTTCTTTTTGTCATATCATATTGAGACTAATAGGATGTGGCCTTTAGTTCACCGTATAATAAATGAGTGACATATAAATAGGTATAAATCTTTTTAAAGCACAGTTACTTCAGTTAGTATGTTATGAGTCAGATACATCCAGGGTCAAACCAGTTTGAAATTTAGGATTATTAACATTCCAATTTAAAAAAAGAGAAGACGACGCTGAAGCAAATCACTTCAGTGAATGTGACAAATGTTTGCAACACTCCACCTGTCCGTCCAGTGTTTGGTGATGATGTGGAGAATCGTTCCCTTGTCAAACGACAGGGGGCAACATTGCTCTGTCACTGAGCTCTTCATCTCTTCAAGCTGGTACTTCATCTGCTGAACACCCGCAGAGGCAGCGGCGACAGCGCCAGAGGAACAAAACACATGGCTGACACCATCACGGAAGTGGTGGGTCAAACGTATGATTACAAGAAATAGCTGTCTTGTTTTTTCTCTCCCTTATAAATTCAGTCTCTCTTGCACGCAAGGCACACAATTATGACAAGTCGCCAAGGATGCTTTCAAACAGCGACTGGTGAAATCGCCCTCTGTGAGATTTCGCCGGAAATGGCTTTGATTTGTTGTAAATTATTCTTCATTTCAGTTGAGTTTCCATCCTGGCTGCTCCACCTAGGAGGGTCTGCAGCAGCTGCAGAGAGAAAGTTGTGAGAGATGATGTTGCACCTGTGCAAATCAGACATCTAAATTGCAAATGGTGGCTGGCTACACAATACTTAATAGATAAAATAAAACCGATGGCAGCAATTGTATGTATGTTGGCATTACACGTTTGGTACCTACACTGTGAAGGAGTTCACACAGGTCACACACTCTCACATCAGGGCGCGCCAGAGAAGGATGTCGAAGAGTAGGGGTTTTTAACCTTTTTGATCTCGCGGCCCACCTTTTCCAGAACAAACGGGACCGGAGCCCATTCAAAGAACAGAACTGATTCATTACTGATACTACTGCGACTACTGACGTTATGGATTTATGATCTCAGAATTACTGATTTCATTTGTCTTCAATAACCATACGCGTAAACAAACCAAACCGTGTGTTCAGCGCCAAGATATTTGTCATCAGAAAGTCCAACCAGCAGCAGAAACAGGTGCAAATCATATTCATCAAATAAGAAAAAATGAAGAAAAAAATACACTTGATGCAAACTGTTGAGAAAAACTGTACATCATGAGTAAAATTCTGAATTAAATAAATATAATAAAACAATGTTGAAATACCATAAAATACTTACTTGTTCATGTAGAAACTCTAAAGAAGATGAGTAAAGTGTAAATGGAAGTATCGCCATAAAATTTTAAAAAACTGCTCCAAGGTGCTTTCAGGAACAGTTTTTCCTGTTGGGGGCGGCATCACTTTCTTTATCATTATTTTCATTTCAATAACTTCTTCATAGTTGGTCACAAATTTGGAGCTGACAAGTCAATTCAATGACACATTACTATCTGCATATGTGGCAAGTGTATTAAAGCTGAGCGTCTCACGGCCCAGAGGAATCTTTAAACCCCCTATAGGGGGCTAAAAGTTCAAGGACTTTGGGCTATTGTTCACAAATGACCAAAAAATGAGATTGACGGATGGATCGGAGGAAGAGCCGGAACAAAATTTCAGATTTAAATTCCAATCGCACCTATGACCACTATCACAACTTTGAATCCGAAAACACAAACCTCTGGGAAGCAATGTGTTTCTCTATTTGAGATAACAGTGAGGAGCTCAGTCATCCATGGGACTCAAAGCGGAGCCTCTGCTCAGGTGCCTCATTGACCCAGGAGCATCCTCAATTGATGTCAACTGCATTTAGAGTGATTCAGTCGACTTTATCTTCTCTCCAGCCTCTGGAGATAACAGATCAACGGAAATCTAACAATGTAGTCCCTTCCAAAACCTCACTGTGAAACGCTGTTAGTGTGGCTTGCTAACTTTATACTGGAACGCCGCCACCTTATCTCCTGAAAGTGCAGAAGTCATGAATAAAACATCAGGTCATGCTTTTTTTTTCATGCTCTCTACAATTTCTCATACATGGTTGGAATTGCTAACAATCAAAGAGTCAAAAGATAGGTTCAGTGGGGAGCGACTGCCTTTTGAAGTTACGTCTCCCCTGGCCAACACCGGGGTTCTTTGAAAAGAAAAGAGGTAATATTGGACCTTAGTGTGCACAACCCCAAGTGGAAAATATCAGTTTCTACTGTATTTATCTATTTATGTAACAGAAAATGGACTTATTCTGTACTTGGCTTGAAAAGCTTTGTCAAGCACGATTTGCACTTCAATGGCTTCTTTGAATAGTCACTGAACAATATGTGATGTTTCTTATTAAAGCTGGTGCGTGAATGGAATTTCTCACTACTGTGACACTACAAATGTGTTTTTGTGTGTTGGATATTAAATTCACTCTGTGGTGGCCAAGAACAAACATGCTGTTATTCAAACAATAATCCGCAGACAGCCACAAATTTCCATTTGACTTTCCGGTACACAGATATAATCCGTCTTCTTCTGCATTATATTATTGTTAGAAGTGTCCAAAAAAAAAGCACCCTAAAAAAAAGTAATGTATATATACACCTGGGGGGACAGAACATCATCCAAAGTTTATGACAACGACAAACTCCAAAACAAACCAATGTGGAATAAGTATTGATAATGTACCTCTATGCTCTTTAGGAACTATGATGCAAAAGGTAAGGAATTTTCTACACACAAGTTAAATCCTCAAATCGTCAAGGCACCGTCTGTATCCCCATCCGTATCTAACATTGAGCATAAATGGGCCCTTAGTGACTGGCACCGACATCAATCTTGGCTCAGGAGATCTTAATGGGGCTTTCACGCCACCAGTCTGAGATGTGGACACAAACAAACCCGTCTTTTGCTACAGACTTGATCCCGCTACACCTTGGCCAGTGATGCCTTCAGCATGGGTATTTGAGGTATTTGTTTCAGGCGATTGATCACCGAGTTTGATGATGGAGAACAGAAGGCATTGAAAAGCGGAGCATTCCTGAACTCAATGTGTCTGGGTAATTGACCTGTTTTCGCTTCCATTTGACTGATGAACATGTGATGCGTTTGACTTAGTAATGTTGGATTTTAACAGCTGTCACTGTCGCGACCTCATGGCTGCGCAGCTCTCATTATAAGGCAAACTTCCAGGAATAGGAAAGAGATTCTGAATACAATTTTATTTAATCTATTTTCATCCTGATTTAACAGCCTTAATTGGAAACGTGCTTAATAGACTGAGCGACTATTTGCTTCATGTGATATATGAAATGTAATTCTTTCGCCTACATTTAAATAAATAAATAAATGTGTGAATGTCAGATCTAAAGCATATATCTAATTCAAAACCTTAACTCTAAATATTACATATAAATGCAAACCGACGACCTGGTTCGTGCGGACATTCTCTGGCCACCCTTAGAGATAGGGTGAGGAGTTCGGTCATCTGGGAGGAGCTCGGGGTGGAGCCGCTGCTCCTCCACATCGAGAGGAACCAGCTGAGGTGGCTCGGGCATCTGATCCTGATGCCCCCTGGACGCCTCCCTGGGGAGGTCATGTCCTACCGGGAGGAGACCCCGGGGTAGACCCAGGACTCGCTGGAGAGATTATGTCTCCGGTCTGGCCTGGGAACGCCTCGGGATCCCCCGGGAAGAGCTGGAGGAGGTTTGTGCGGACCAGGAAGTTTGGGCTTCCCTGCTCCGAATGCTGCCTCCGCGACCCGACCCCGGATAAGCGGCTGAAGAAGAAGCTAAATGCAAACATTCAATGAAATGCTGAATTTAAATATGAATATTAAATCTCAAATTTAAATCTGAGATTAGAGGAAGCCCGTTCTTGTAACCTGCGAAGGATAGTGGCATCGATGACGCACTGCAATGGAAAATGCATGACAAACTATCAGCTTGAAAGATGAAGTGTCTTTTTTGGCTGTGAGGTAGAGGGAGCTCTAGTTGTGTTCCCATGAAGGCTCAATAGCTTAAGTTCCGTTTTGAAGACGGTACCTTTTGGACACACACAAGTCACCCGATATAGCCACGTTCACAGTAGATGCACCCCCTGTGAGAGCCAGCTGAATTTCTGCTCTTTGGGAAAATGTACAGCAGATTGGCTCAGCAATGTTACAGCATTAGGAAGAATTACGTCGGGTATCCTCCACAAAAGCACTCTTAATAGGTGACTCTTGATAGTGACTTGTCAGAGACTCTTTCAAGAGTGGTGTGACTTGACTCTCACCTTTATTGATATTGATATCCTTATGTGAGTGAAATGCAATTTGCAACCGTGAAACAGTTTGTTCTCATAGCTGATGTTTTGCAGTCGGCCCTCAACCTTCAAAAATAGTATAGACGCCATACTGTCTTATTCATGCTGCAGTTGTGCAAAAGCCGACCCAGTGTGCATGGATTTCTGCCGGTGATTTACTTCACGACACATTGCAGAGTGTGTATCAGCACATGGCAACTGTATTGTGTCAGCTGTTTATCGTCTCGCAGAAGTCAGCCATCTTGCTGCCCTTGCTGTTTCCTCCTTCCGAGGCTAAAACGCTGAGGTTTCTATAAACCACATACATCGAAACAAAACGGTGTGTTTCTAAAGGCAGTGCGATTCAGAAGCAATGCTTGCCGTCCTTGGCTGTCATCGTGACACTAAATTAGCTACTTTAATTAGTATTCTTCTAATTCCAATTACGGAGTGGAATTGAACATGAGCAGGAATATGTTGTGACATATTAATGTTAATCACATCAACAACTCAGGATAAGATATGATGATCCTGACAAGAAACATGTCTTTTAGCAGCAGCACAAATTGGAAAACAAAATATGTGCTGAATCCAGGCTGAAAGCAAAATACAAACGTATACAATTGACAATTACAACATACTCACGGTTGCTGACCAAATTGTCAAAAAAAAAAAACCAAAAAACATTTGTAACATGTTTAATTTCACAGTAGTTAAGAGTTAGACTTTTATTTCACATGAAATAAAAGAAAATGACCAAAAGAAAAAGCAAAAATGAAATTTACACAAAGTAGAAAATATATCATATAGATTGATGAAATTGGAACTAAATTGGAAACATGCGCACAGGTTTGTCACACCATCTTCGTGGGGTCGCTCATTGCCATCATGCTTCCCCCTGCCTCTCATCCTAAGCCTAACCGTCCAAAACAAATGGCAAAACTTGACCATGACTCTCAACCAATTATAATGACCAAGTTATTTTGAAGCCCTCATCCTCAAACTGAGGCTTCACCTTGTGGGCGCCTGACTCTGCTCTGAACCAAATTTACACCCAATTACAATAAACTACTTTTACTGATGTTTTTACCCTCTAAACTTTGTGAGGGAAGGACAAAATGTCCTCATAAAGAAAAATATCACCACAAAAAGGTGGCTTGTCAAGACTTGGTCCACACGAGTATGGCAAGACATGCACAGTCTATCTTCTTATGTTTTGTGGGGACCTTTCATTGACTTTCATGCTTTCCTCAGCCTCTCACCCTAAAACTAACCATCCAAAACAAATGGCTGACCTGAACCAGGACTCTTAGCCAAACTTAAATTCAATCATAATGACAGTTATTTTGAAATTTTAATCCTCAAATTGAGGCTTAAAGTTGTGGGGAGCACAAAAATGTCCCCATACAGCAAACCCATAAGCTTCCCACAAGTCGGTGAGTTTCCATGAATTTATCCCCATAAGTACAGCTATACAAGGACCTTAAAAACACTCTAAACTGCAAAAAAAGAGAGTTGTATAGAGAAACTAAATAAAGATGGAATAAAACAACCTATAACACTCAGTAAAACTTTGAGTACTAGCTAGTCAAAACCATAACTGCAGTAAGACGTAAAATAAACTGTTCTATTCACACCCTTTGCATTGTGATACAAGCAAATGATGGTTGCTGCACTGGACATGGTGACCTCTTGACTGTGAGACTCATTTAGATAAGCGCACATGACAACCTGTGCCAGACATAGTGACTTGGCCATCACACTTATTAACATATTGATCCATGTTCACCTCCGGCACAAATGCAGCGCGGCGCAAGACAATAACTGTTTTTCCGTCTCTGTCAAATTGCTTGATGACTTTACTCAGTGTGTGACCCAGTGTCCGTTGCTCTTCAGGCTGAAGACTTCATCAGTATATATGTTGGTGTGCGTGGACGCAGTATGTGGGTGGAGAAACTGCAACTTGTGTGCAAGTGTCTGACAGCGAGAAACACCAAATCAAAGAACAAGTCCTCATTCCAGCAGTGGATATTGATCCTGGTTCAACAGGCTATTGATCTCAAAACGCATCTCATCTCACTGCCCATCATCACACAAGGCAGAAAGAAACTAGAAAATAACAGCAGCGTTCATCTCATCGAGACAGCAGAAACGTATGGACTGTATAGCATTCCGCGCTTTCTCCTAAGATAATACTAAGCCTGTTAAGAACTGTCATTCTTTCTATCCTTATGTTGCTGCTTTCTTATTGTGAAATTGGATTCACTTCCTTGCAGAAGTCTTTACTTTAGGTGAATTCTTTGTCTTTCAAAATCTCCTGTCACATCCATGAATCTCACTGGTTGTCCTTCTCGTGGTCTGACACTATTTTTCCTGTCCACGTGTCCAAACCGTACCGGGACACAGTGTTTTATGAGTCGTCAACAGTGACTCTCTGAAGGTACTGTACATTCCCATCTGCATTTAACTCGATCCTGCCTTTTTTAAAGATGAGTTCAGATTAGAAATTACATCAGGAGTGTAGATAAGCACAGTGCCCTTTGTTGGTTCCAGTCATATCCTCAGACATTCTGGGGAACTTCTCTTCACACACAATCACATTTGCCAGGGCCGTTCCTCAGGCTGTATTTTAGGCCACATCCTATGGACAGATGGGCCCTTGCTAGTTTCCCCAAAGTCAAGACAAAGTTGTAGGGGTAACACAGCTTTCTTTGCTTGAGTACCACCACTTTTAAACCCTAAAAACATATATAGATTTAGCTTCGCGTGCTGAGACATTGGCAAATCTGTGCATGCTCCGGCATCATCTCGCCTTCTTGTCCTTTCTCGTCATTCTTGGCTCGATGATACCTAATAATTAAACTCAACTTTACTCATGGTATACGATAGATGACAAGCATTAGTCTGCGCTTCATCATGGTGCAAATGGTGCAGAAGAGCAATGTAAAAGTGAAAACAGAGAAAACAAAACAGATGGCAGCATTTATCTCCTAAAGCTAATATTGAGACGGTCCAAGTCAGTCCTGATGTCAGGGGGAACTTTCAGGGGGATTTTTTTTTTTCAGGCATATATATATTTTTTTTTTTCAGGCAAATTGATGCACTTTAAGTCTTTTCTGTAACACGCAAAACAATGCTAATAAATTATTAATAATATTCTTTATTGTAAGTTGATCTATTACTTGATCTGATTACTTTCTTTTTTCGTTTCTTTAATGTTAACAAGGATACACTGTTATGCAGAGGTGTACTTATTATAATAGTATAGATTTTTCTATAGGTACTATTTACTGTACAGAGGTGGCAGAGAGGGGTGGGGGGTGGAACAACAGAAAATAATTGAGAAGCACTGGTCTAAGTGGTGGCAAATCTCATGAGGGAATTCAGTCCAGATGCAGTGAGGGGTTCCACGGATGGATGGATGGATGGATTCAGTTGTTCCTCTGAACTCTGAAGCTTGACTAGTTTGAGTGGTGTCAGGACTGTTTGCCCATGAAAAACGTTTTCATGCCTGCTGTGAGTAATACAACGGTACTTGACTACACATTTGTCTGAGACAAAGACACACACGTTCATTTTAATTGCTATTGCTTTAGGAGGAAAGGAAAATGCATCCAGTAACATATTTGGAAAATACACATCACAATAAACTACCAATATAAGTTTGGACACACCTTCTCCTTCAGTGCTATTTCTTATTTTTTACTACTTTGTGCTTTGTAGATGCACATTGAGGACATCCAATATGTGACGCAGGTTACATGGAATTACGTAAGAAAACAAAAAAAAAATCTTTAATAACTAATGAGCTTTACGATGTGGTCACCTGCTGGAAACCATTATGACTACCTCATGAAAAGCATTGTGAGGGTGCAAAGCAATGCAAAGGGTGGCTGTCTTGAAGTATCTAAAACATAAACACTTTTTGAATAATTGTCTTCATTCAATACTATGATGCTGTACTGAGAATCTGCATTGTAAATCACGATTGAAATGAAAATAAAGATTAATTCAATGAGGAGGTGTGTCCAAACTTTTGACTGGTAGTGTACTGTACATAGTGAGAACGTGAAATGTCAAGCAGGCGAGCAGGATGTCTGTACAGCAGCACTTCAAGACCGAAGAGTTCTCTATGTGTTTCAGTTAAAGCCCTCCTATTTGCCATGAAGCGAGATGTGTAGAAAAAGCTGGTTTAAACTTCTCAGTTGAGTCCGTGGTGTTCAAAGTGTCTCTGTGATGTTCCGCAGCCTCTGTTGAAGCCTTTGGAATAACTGTCATGCACCTCTCAAAATGTTAAACTATCTGCCATGCTGTGCAACGTTGTAGACAATTCCATTGATGTACTTGGCTGCGAAATGTCACAGGCGGACAAGAACTAAATTGTGTGCCGGTCCACTCTGTTTCATTTTATGAGAAAGTTTTATCTCTGTTGTTCTGAAATTAACACGCATTTATCTCAATACTAGCCTGGCGTGAAGGAGACTGCTGTTTCTTTCACGTCTCTTCAGCTGTTTGTGCCGCCAACTTGTTATCATCCGTAGGGCTATTTCAATGGGATGTAATGTTGTAGACCTGAAATAAAATATCCGTCGATTACCAGCAGGTCAGGGAGGCCATGAGATGGCTACTTAACACAGTAGCCATCACGATAACCTCTGTCCACCCAGGACGGTAGCAGATTTACTTTGGTTCCATTTTGTTGGCACCAAACTGCAATCTAATGAATGTTGTGAAGGAGGCTGTAGCAGGAAATGAATGTGATTTAGTAAGATCACATGCAAATTCATAGTGGTGCAAAATGATAAATGATGAAATGTTGATCAAAATTGGATCATGCGGCATTATATTCTAAAACATGGTGGGTTTTTAGAGCACACTTGTTACAATAACACTTAGATACAATAAAGGAGACACATGAGGCGAAGGCTCACTGTTCAAAAACAAAAGATTCCGCAACTTTTTACACAGAAGTAATATAGACTGCGAAAAAAAAACCCTGTAACGCACCATGAGAGCAGCTGTGAGGATCATTAACTCACCACTCTGCTTCCTTTAGGACATCTATGTCATCGACTGACCTGTAGAGCACTCACACATTGTAACCCCCACTCGTGTATGGCATCACCTCTAGCATCTGGAGAGAAGGTTGAAGATTCTCCAAGCAAGGACCAGCAGACTACGAGACAGCTTAATCCATCTGGCTGTCAGGAACTGAATTCTCAGATGATTCTGTGGAGGATTTTTCCCTGGATGAAGGGCGACAGAGCTGTAGCGCAAACTCCATTTCTTCCTCATTTTGTGTGTGTTCTGCGAGCGAGTTCAATGGAGCTTTTTATTAGATTATTAAACACTTAAATTGCTCTTATAGTCTTGTACACAACATCCCTTACTGTACATGACTGTACTTCGTTTGTTATAAAGGGAAGACCTGTAAACACTGAAGTCCTTTGATGTCAAACATTATTGTGCATGATCCGATACGGTCATTAACCATCACTCGTACCTTTCATGAAGCAATCTGACTTTATTCATAACGGATAACTGTACTGCTCCATTAAGGTGTCACACTATTTATCTTTCTTATAACCTGCCACTGGTATTACAAAGTGCCTTGGCTTGCTCCACTTTTTTTTTTCTCTCTATTGCCTCCCCACTCCATTTGTCCCTTTGCCCCTTTCCACATATAAAATAATTGGAACTACACGGAGGCAGTAACAAGGAGGGCAGTTTTCTGGTGACGGTTGTAAAGCGCAAATGTCTTCATTTGTTAACGGTTGCTCAAATCCACACCGCAATTATACATGTCATAAGGCTGGGGATGAGAAAATGTGTGTTTTGGAGACAAAGACAAACTGTGCAGTACCAGCTTTATGAAAGTGCATACATTATGTTACCGTTCCACTGTGAAATGAGTATGACCGCGGCCAATTCATCGATTAAATATAAGGTCCTCCTATCTTCATACAACCCTCAACCAGTTAAGCTTATAAAATATACAGTGTCGGATTTATCACCGACTCTATGGACCAGCTTTGAAAAATATGTTTTATGAATGTCCAGCTCTAAGTGTTTGATGAAACGGCAGGCCAGTGTTTGATCTGCGGTGGAGGCTGGACCCAATATCATCAGAGTCCTGATGTCCTGAAGGAGCGACCTCTGACTGCTTCAAACTGGTTATTATTGGAAGATAAATGAATCAAGTGGTCCCGCCGTTTCTTCTGGAGCAGGTTTCTGTTCACACCGAGGCATGCGTTTGGAGTGTGACTGGAATTTTCCCACATCTGTAATAAGTTAATGTCAAATAAGATCTAAGATATGAATGAAAAGCTGAAATGAAATCTATTTTCTTGCCCAATATCAAGGCAGTCAAGATGAAAAAAAAAAGCAAAACCAGGCACAAGAAGCAAAGAATAGCCCCCAAAATATATATACAAAATAAAATAAAAATGATCTTGAATAATTTTGAATTCATAAGGGATGAGCCCACCGCATTACTGAATGCCAATATTGGGGAGTTAGACAGAACTCACTGGACGCATGAATGGTAAACGCTATGCAAAAAGCATAAAATAAATGCTTGATGGAACAAAAGTGAAAACGACAACACAGTAAACAAAGAAAACACGTTATGGGGAAAGATAACTCTCGCAGAAAATGAAGGAAGGACGACCAATATGACATCTGGAAGCAGACATTCTGACAAAGAAAGACTTTTTCTTCCCCATTAGGTTTGTTGTGGAGATGATTAGCTGCAGGCTTATTGAAACATCCCAACACTTCAAAACCAGCACCCTGCCTCTACACAGTAGGGATCAATAGTTGAGATACTATTGTCTTAAGGCCTTAAGAATGGCATTTACTGTCTTTGTTATAAATATGATTCTTGCACACGGAAAAAAAGTTTCACAGGAGTTTTTTCATGACTGTACATGATTTGTAAATGCTAGTTACAGGTGTAGAAGTTTTCAATGACATTCTGCAAATCTGTATTTCTTTTAATCCTGTGAGTTTTCTCGTTGCCAGCTGTGTACGAGTCTACAAATCCAAATGAATGGCTTTGCATTGGAGAGGTGTGATGGAGGAATGGGACCTTGTTGCCATGAGTGAATGCATCTCCAGAGGAATTAATGTAAACAGCAGTCATCATTTGTAGAATGTGAAATCCTCCAGTCAACCACAGGTGCCGTGGAGGAGGCGAGAGGCTGCTAAGGATCACGTTGAGCAAGTATCATTTGTGCTCTGTTGCAGGAGAAAGAGGCAGGGAAGCATAGGGAGGGGCAGACTTGTGATGAGCTATTTGGATGTGTTATGAGCCTATTGCTGAGACAGAAGGATGGCCACATCACCAAGTTAGGAAAGGGTTTATTTCCCACAAGTCCTTTTAATTACTGCACACTTTATTTTTTATTATTGGGGGACCACTATGCACCAATATTAAAATATAAGGACGTCATATTTATGGACAGAGCCGTATCAAAAATCAACCATCGAGCGAGATGTGTGTGCCTGGTGCGATAAACTGAATTCCCTTTTAGATTAAGTGGGAAGAAGTGTTCCGCTGAGACAGAAACCAGCAGGATGCAAAATAGAAACTCAATATGGAAAGTTGTTGCTTAGAAACCTGCTCTTCACGTGGATCTGACTTTTTTCAACAGTATGGGGCTATCTAAGAAGGGAAACATGGTTCAGGAATGGTTTGAGACACTGCACAGTGTGTGTTATATTCCCCCAAACAATGACGCATCAGTGGAACCAACCTTGTTAGTGGATAATACAGTACAATGAATAGCTTTTAAATAAAAGAGTGACTGCAACATCCCTCAAAAATTGCATCCAAATAAAATATTTCAAGATTGCGATTGTTAAGTTTTATAAAAGGGCTTTTCAAAAATTGACTTTGGAAAACAATTATTTCATAGTGAAATCCCTATTATTAAAATGGTAATTGTTTTAGCATTGTGAAATTACTGAAAAGTATGTTATGTGTTCTTTGTGAGATGCTTCAGAGCATTTCTACTTGCATTTCCTGCTTCTCTTCACAATGCCTAAAAGTGGATTTCATCATATTAATTGTTTATCCTGCCTTATCTTATTGCACACACGCACACATGCAATGCTTAGTTCTGTTGGCACAAGAAAATCGGCCTATTTCAGATCCAAACGAAGGAGTGGGAACCAAAGTTAAAGCCTTCAACTAAGGATCGACTTGAACAAAACTGGAGCGTTTAAGAAGGCGTGAAGTAATGTGAAAACATGAATACCTTCAAGGCCTTGGAATAAAATATCATCTCAGAAATACATACTGAAGACTGATCCAAGGAGGAGAGAAAATTCAATATAAATCTCATGGCAAAAGATCAAGACTGATGAGTGACTGTATTCATTCCTCGCTTGGAAATGAAAAAAATGTCCTTACCAGTATTGCAATTGTACACACATGCCTGGGGATGTGAACAACAAAATGTACAAAATGTGAACTTGAATGTGAACTTGTGCGCCTGTTTGACGTAATGTTTGCATTGCTCTTTCACTACGAAATGCCATGTCAACTGTGACATTTTAACGGATTCACGTCACTTTTCACAGACTGATTTCTAATTTCTTTGTAAGCAAAAGAATCCTTGCTGGTTTGACGCAGTGCTGCAGCAGTGCAATAACCGTTCCTGGGGGAAATTGACAAATTGAAAACAATTCATTGTTTTTGAAAAACTACGCTGCTGTCGCATTTATGCACCTGGTGGAAGTTGGGGGTTACTGTTCGCTAACATAATCCCACCACACTGCCCAGAAAGTTGAGTTGACCATCACCAGTTACGTTAACTGCAAAATGGAGACTCGCTCAAAATATTCATGACTGAGCAGCGGGGATGCGTCCACATCTCACACCTTCACCGACACATCTCGATGCCTTAGCAGATCTCAAGCTGTCAACACATTTGAAGAAGTTTTGACTTGAACACTAACAAGCAAACACTTCATTGGCATAATTTAGTACTGTCTTTTAGAGAAAAACTTCTTCCAGAAGTCAACTGGATTTTAAATAAATAACTTTACAACATGATGCTTTCTGACTCCTTACCGATACATATTTCCGGTAAAGTGGCAAGGTACCACTGGCGCCAGTGTATATATATATATCTCAGTTCTTGACCACACCACTCGAACCACAATCCGTTCCAGACAGCCGATCGAGAAGCGATTTGATCGAAATCTGAATCCATTTTTGCCATTACAATGAATGGAAAAAGAAATAATGCGTTCCAAGCCTTAAAATAGGCTTTTGTAGGAGTGAATGTAGAGTGTCTGCTGCAGGTGGCTGTTCCTCTATGTGTGTGGCCGCTGCATGTGGGAGGGGTTGCCGAGTGAGTGAGGTCTCTCCAGAAGTGAAGAGGTGCCCGGTGCGTGTCCAGCTCTGAATGTGCGCTTCTGTGCAGTTTGGCTGTGACAAAGTCATAAACCAAGTAACGCTCTGTCCCAGACTCGCCTCATCCCTGTCCCAGCTCCAGCCCACAACAGGACATCAAACCCTGGAGTGAGCGCTCCAGCCTCGGAGGTGTGGAGAGCGAGCACCTCCCCTGTGACACTCTACCACGGTCCAGTGTGGAGACAGGAAAGGTTTTACACCTCAATATGAAGAAAAAACTGTCAGTAAATGTAGCCATGTAGGTTCCTGGTCCACTGATCACACTAATGCACAAGACACGTCGCAGCTAGAATGATAACAAACATGGAGGAACAAAAGCAAATATATAAAATAATTGGAACTACACAGTGGCAGTATATATATATATATATATATATATATATATATATATATATATATATATATATATATATATATATATATATATATATCACATGCATGCTGGGGCCCTAAACATCCAAAATATTGACTCAAATAACAAAAAAAGTCTGTTCCACATACAGTAATACAGTATGAGATAGTGGAAATGTATTGTGTATCATCTGGGATGGTAAACATCATCTGACTGAAGTGAAGTGGTTGCAACCTAGGTATGGCAGCTGCCAAGTCAACAAACTGCAGTCGTAAAGAAACAGCAGGAAATTAAAAAAAGAAATTGCTTGGTGCATACATTTGTGACCCAGAGCCAAGTCTTAACTCCCAGCAAGCACATTTCTGCAGGTCACCATTTTAGTTTGTATACAAAGCTTTTCTCTTATGCAAATGTTGCCGGTCCTGAGAATTGAAGGTCTCTAAATCCCTCATCCCAGTGGTCAGACTCAAATCCCCGTCACTGACTCTTGAAGGCTTAAAGGCTTTGAAGCGCTTTGTAATTATTTTTTTGAAGGTTTATCTCACATGATTTATGTTGACATCTTCAATTAAAGTTATGCTAAATGATGTCGCCTCTTGAGCAGAAGACCTTTATTTACATTTTTGAAGTTAAAAAATTCTGCGACTGTTAACTCCCATTCGGACTCAAAAAGGGCAGCGTATTGTCTCATTTGGAAAAAAAAGAACAAAGGCAATGAAACGTTTCCAGGTACTGACAGCGACAAAAACTATCAAAAAGAAGTGTGAAATACTATACTTTGCATCATCAGCAACTGCCCATCATTCAACTGCAGATCTGAGCTCATTTCCTTTTTTTATTTTTTGCTCCTCCTTTTTTTTCTACTCAGGATTCTGAGTTGATAAAATAACCAGCATGCACTTTTTTATGCCAGAGGAGGCTGCTCAAAATTTGAACAATTCCTCATCTGGGTTACCTTGAGGTGATACCTCCGGGTTCAGATGATCCTTCCAGCCTTTGTAAAGCCTTTGGGCTTATTTCCTGATATCAACTTTTTATCTTTTTTGTTCTGTGAGCGTGTGTTTCGATGCCACAACTTTCCTGCTGTTGTTTCCTTCATTTTCACCCATCAACTGTGTGGCATTACCAGTTTAGGCTTTATGTCTATGCTCAATGGTTAATAAACAGGAAGATGTATGGACGTTATTAATGCTATTTATTTATTCACAAATTCTATGTCAACATATTCTATACCACTTTCAGACCTATAGAAATATTACGGTCTCTGCAGGCAGATGAACACTGGACAGCTAAGATCAAAGGTGGACATTGAGCTGGTATGAGGACTGTTGAGATGATATGTAGCTCAGTTCATCCTTGTGCTTTAAGAGAAGCAGTGAGACAAGCCACCGACTGGGCTCCACAAGTCAAGCTTCATGAAGCAGCATCAGCCAGTCCCACTTCTAAAAAGCTCTGAAACTGAGATGCCTGTGGTGCAGGTAAGTGTATGGTATATGTTCTTATGCAAATGCATGCAGAACACTTTTTGGTGCTTTTATGGCAGCAGGGGTTTTACTGACCTAATTGTGCCTTTCTTTTGATAAAATGCTCTTTAGAAATAAAATCATGAATTCTTATACCACAAAAGAAACCCTCCATTTCGTCCTCAATTTCAGCACAGAGACGTAGCATCCAGTGGCATCAGTCTGTTCTTGTCAACATCTCAACTTGTTAGAGGACAATCCGTTGATTGTTTCACGCTTTTCGAGTGAAAATAACACTTCCCACAGGGAAAGCGATTTCTTTGACACTTTTGTTAGTGTGAGTCTGCAGCATCTTTGTTTCCCTATCACCGATGTAGAAGTTCTTCAAAGCATTTTAGATGGGGACGTAGAGCAGGGGTTTTACGATATAATAGACAAGTCAGGGAAAAAAAAAATCACAAAATGTTTACTTAAAGCAACATTGTGTGGTTTAAGAATATTTGTTTTTGATGGCGCTGTTGGTAAAAGAGCGCAATTGCGAACTGTCGTAAAAGCTGGGTCCATTTACTTGTTACAAAAAAAAAAAAAGAAAGAAAAATGATATATAATGTACACAACAATGTCAAGCTTCAACTTGCCAAGATTGTAAAAGACCATGTGGTCCAAACCAGAGGTTTGCTAAAGGCAATGGAACAGTTAAACTCTCCTTTCAGTCTGATAAATGCAAGCGAACGTTATGTTATTGCTACACTATACTTTGATAAAGAGTAAATAAAATGACGACCAGAAACTGACATGTTTGTTAGCATCTCAAAAATGAGTTGTGAAGTCAAGCTAAAATAGGTTTACGTGGTGAAAGGGGGAAAGAGTTGCTGCACCAGGGCAACTGGTGCGCCTGAGAGCAATGAAGCTTCATGAAGTCTCATTTCACTGGCTGTTATGTCTGACTTTGAATCACTATTTTGATGAAACAAGACACATTTTTTCAACTGAACCAGACACGCTGCATCATGTGTTCGGCAATAATTTTTATCTTTGACAGCCTTACTATTGAAAGCAGTATTTTATGCTGTTATGAATGTATTTATATCCCCCACTATTGTGCCCCCACTCTTATACTTCTCAGCAACTGCCCACCACATCCAGAAGTGGCCGAGATAAACACCGATGACGCATCTGTTGTTCAATAGCGTTTTCCATTTATTGTATGCGCTGCAATAATTGACAATGATTATGTCTTCACTCTTTCTTCACACTTGAATTAACCTTCCATGGTTTTCGACAACAGTTACAATTAATCGAGTGATCCCTCCCCGGTGTCTGGTTCAATTCTGCTTCTGCTTATGTGCTAGTCACAGAGAGTCAGGTGTTTGTGTTGAACTGCATCTTGATACAAATGCGGTGGATTATGGCTGCAACTTCATGTTGAAAAATGTACGTAATATGTAATGTAATGTAATACTAAAGTAGCAAACAAAAGCAAGCTATACGCATGCAAACTGAAGTGAATTGTTATCTGACTAGTGTATGTAAATGTAACAAACTAGTGTAGTCACTGTCACTGAATGAGATCATTTCATAGTCTATGTGCAAAGAAACGACAACATTACAATCATATAGCGGAGTTGGAGGATTAAAAAGCATCTGATTTTAAAACTAATATCGGCTTTGTTTTCTGACTTTTCACTTCATCATAGTGCACTTTTTATTATCGTTGAATCTTCTCGATGTCTTGGCTCGCCATGTCTTCTTTTTCAACCCAGCCCATTTATCTTCTTGTCCCTATCACACGATCACATTCTTTTACTACCATTTCTCTTGCAATGCCCCGTTCCCATCTCCACATCTATTTTTTTTTTTTAATCTCCTTCCCAGGAGTCTAAATTTACACTTGTGATAAGCCCTTATGCCATCTTGAACGAGATGTGGTGTCAGGCTTCCTCAAGGTGGCAGCAGAGATCTATCCAGCTGCTGATGGAGCTCAGCTGCACCAGAGTCGAGGAGTGAGAAGAGTGTGTGACCACAAAGAGCGGGCTACAGTGGCGCACAGACAAAAGGATGAAACAAGTGAACAAAAGCCTGGGAGGCCTTTGATTCAAGGAGATATACAGTCTGCTAAGGTGTCTCTTTCTTCCAGTTTATTTCCTTCCATCCTCCTTGTTATCTTTCCCCCCCTCTTTCTTATCATCTCACAAACTCGACAATGTTTTAGAAAGTCAACCACTTGCACTCGCGACATTCAGGCGTTGAAATGGAGCCGAGGTCATTTGGGGATACACTGCAGTGCCATGCACGGGGCGGGCTGAAGGTGCAGCCCTCTTATCTGTATCACCTTTTGAAAAATAAAAAAAAAAAGGCTGTCAGCCTCCTGCGAGGGGACGACCATTAAACAAATGACTTTTTAGCCTCAAGCTGACTTTGGAAACATTTTAGGGATACAGTATACACGCATTATACCAGTCACTTTGATTCATCTTCCACCTTCACCAGACTGCGCTGAGGTCCAGGTTTTTATATTTGTTCTATCGACAACTGAAAAGAGCTTTCAGTGCGTTGTTACTAAAAGACAAGTTCATTTGTATAACCACGTTATGAATTGCTAGGCTATAAAAGTTATTATAGTGTGCGACTGCCTTAGTCATGGTGCAAAAAGGTATATTTGAATTACGAATGAGCCAGCAAGTTGAGGCCTATTCAAGAGAAGGTCCAGGGACATGGGCAAGGAAAGTCAGCATTAAATCGAAAGGAATGTTAAGACACAACTTTGCACATGCATTTAGAAATGTAAAATGCTTCTGCAAATGATAGATAGATAGATAGATAGACAGGCAGACAGACGGATAGATGGATAGATAGATAGATAGATACATAGATGACAGACAGGCAGACAGACAGACAGACGGATAGATGTATAGATAGATAGATAGATAGATAGATGACAGACAGACAGACGGATAGATGGATAGATAGATAGATAGATAGATAGATAGATAGATAGATAGATGACAGACAGACAGACGGATAGATGGATAGATAGATAGATAGATAGATAGATAGATAGATAGATAGATAGATAGATACATGACAGACAGGCAGACAGACGGATAGATGGATAGATAGATAGATAGATAGATAGATAGATAGATAGATAGATAGATAGATAGATAGATAGATAGATAGATAGATAGATGGATAGATAGATAGATGACAGACAGACAGATGGAGAGATGGATAGATAGATAGATAGATAGATAGATAGATAGATAGATAGATAGATAGATGACAGACAGACAGACAGACGGATAGATGGATAGATAGATAGATAGATGGATGGATGGATGATAGATAAATGGATGGATGGATGGATGGGTGGATGATAGATAGATAGATAGATAGATAGATGACAGACAGACAGACAGACGGATAGATGGATAGATAGATAGATAGATGACACACAGACAGACAGACAGACAGACAGACGGATAGATAGATAGATAGATAGATGGATGGATGGATGATAGATAGATGGATGGATGGATGGATGGGTGGATGATAGATAGATAGATAGATAGATAGATAGTCAGCACCCTGTGCAGGCAACAGGAAGAAGTCAGCCTGGTAATCACTCTTGTATTGTTCCTTGCAAGGTCAGCCTTTCCCCCCTTCTCTTCCTCAGACATTGTTGTCTCCTCTTTCTTTTCTGCCACGATTGCAATCTCTTGATAGAGCGTACTGTCCTCACCGTAAATCTCTAAGTAGTCTTTAAGACACCGCGCACTCTGGCGGTGACTTGCCTGCTTGGTCAATTGGTTTAGCCTTGTTCTGGTTGTGTGGGTTAAAATGAGTCTTGTAACTTTTTTTTGTATGCAAAGTAAAGGAAGGTATAAAAGGCATAAGTTACATAAGACCAGTTCAAATTAAACTGTTCTAGAGGAAGATTTTGGGGACTGGTGGAGAACTCATAGAAGTTAAAATGATCCAATTTAAAAGTGAACAGTGTGACTGGTGAGCAATTATATCCATCCCAAAATGAATTATTACATACTGTAACCCCATTTCCTGGTTCCCTTACAATCCCTTTCCGCACTTCAACTTTGAAAACTTTATTTTTCCAGTTGCTATTTTTACATGAATGTGCTGTTGCTCCATAATTTGCATGCTGTTGTGAAAAATTTCGATTATATAATAATGCTTTCCTTCAAAATATTATACATCTTCTCTCTTGCTTGAGGAAGGATGCTACAGTGTGTCAGAAAAGGGTAGAGTTTCCTTTTCCTTTTCCTTTACTTTTGACTGTAGTTAGAGGTGTTGTTCACCAGTGAGGCGGGTGATGGGGTGTGAGATCTGAAAATGGCCTCAGTCATGAGTGTCATTGAGACGAAAATCTTTTATTTTAATGGTTGTTTTGCCTCCTACTCTCATTTGTAGCCACAAGCTTTTGGGTAGTAAGCGAAAGAAGCAAACAAAATTTAGATGACTATAGTGACCGACGAGAGATTCGAGCTCCGCCATTGAGAAAAGGCAGCTGAAGAGACTCAGGCTTCCGCTGGCCATGTACTCCAGGCATGTCCAGATGAGAGGAGGCCCGGCTCCAAATCTAGGACACAAAGGGGAAACTGCTTCGCTTGATGAGACCTGATGGGATTTACCTTGGTACCCCACCCCCCCTTCCCTCAGAAGAGCCAAAGGAAACATCTTAGGAGAGGTAAGTCAGGGCTTCTTTGCCTCTTCCTCTGCTACGTGAAGGAGAGGAAGAAGTATATTTTAACCCCACATCTAACATACAACAGCAACTCTTTCATCTCAACTTGATCGAAGAGATCAGATTGGAGCAGAGAGAAGAGTCATTCTTATATAACTTCTTCTCAATAACTTGCGATGGGTCCTGCAGATAAACATGTGTCGATTGTTAATTGCAGAAAGACCACAAACGCTGATCACTTTAAAATAGAGATTGTATTATTTGTCTTTTCAACAGTGTCAATACACTTCTTTGGAAGACTTCAGATGACTTCTGGGTGCATGACTCCTCATTCTTGCTCATCTTCCTACAGTCATTTGGCACTGGGCTTGGTGGGTTAGTAGATATCCTCTTTACCATTTTGCAACCTTGACTTTCCTGGCTGGAATTTCACCACGGTTGGTCAAGAACTTGCACCTATGGCTTGCCTCCGGCTGATCCACTGCTCAGAGTTGATCTCAAATTCCTCTTTCTAACCCACCTCATCCCTGATTAGGTTCTCTGTAAAGAGCCGGGGATCAACATTCATGTCTTCTCGCACTGAATATATCATCATATGCTTGGCTCTCGCTTTGGCCTCTAAGTGGGTGATTCTCTCCTCAGCCACAGTTGATGAGTTCCTTGCAGATACATTGCAACCTATGGTTTGTTATTGCGTTCTTTACTTTATCTTGAAGTAGTAAGAGCTCCACTCAGAGTTTTCATCAAAGTTTCGACCAGGCTCTCCAACCTCAGTTTTTGAAAACGGTTGTGTCGGAGCTTCATTTTTAGCGATAGTTTTCATTCACGTGCTCTGGCTGTTGTAACCAGCCCACCTGGTGCCTTTGTTGCGATCTGACCTCAGGTACGACAGTGGTTGGTTGGGTGCGGCATGGACAATGAATCGACGGCTGAATATTGAAAAGAGACTTTTAAAGACCCTGAATATCGACTGCTAATGCTGTTTTGGGGCAACCACTGCATGTGCTTGTGTTCTCTCTCTCGGTCCCAGGAGCATCGAGCGCAGCTCTAAATTCCGATTCCATAACTCGTTACCATAAAGTTGCCTTGACTTTGACTTTGCTCTGACGCCCACGCCAACAAGCTGCCAAAGGCTACTGCTTTCTGCAGCAAGATACTGGCTCTCAGAGAAAATTGATGACTTCCCGTCACTGACATTCCTGCTGGTACCCAGTGTGAATGTTCACTTAGATAATGACGCGGGCCGAGGGGAGGGGTGGGGATGCAATGTATTTACCGGATAAATACTGACAAAAGTGTTTCCTGTACTAATTAGAAATGTAATTTTCTCTCTTAGAAGACCAAGCTTTGCAGCAGTGCGATACCAGACGCTGTGGTGCATGACCAGGTGATAATATACGCCTTGCAGGCCCCACGGCTTTTCCATTATGCTAAAGGTTCCAAAAGTTCAGGTTGGCAAATTGCGCCGCAAATTGCAGGCAAAAGCATGACTTAAGTGAGTGAAATCAATTACAGCAGGTTCGAGGCACATCAAAAGAAGGGAGGAAGCTGCTTGGAAAAAAGAAAAAGGAAGTCATGTGTCGCAACATGGGTTATCACCTTCGACTATGTGTCAGACGTGTAAGCTGTCAACGAGTTGCTTTGCTTTATTCTCATGTCGTCCAGGAGACACTCAATATAGAGCTAGAGCACTCATTATTAGAAAAGATCTCGCGGAACATCTCACTTGACATGAATTCACAGCACACGTAACATGAAATTGCTCTGTGAAATGGGTGGATTTTTTTCCCCCTCTTTCTCTACCACAGAGCATCAAGGTTCAACAATCCAGTCTGTCCTTCAGACTAGTACTGAGTTAAAGTTGTCATTTCCATGTAATATATTATAAAACATATAAAGTCCCCAGCAGAACTCAATTCCGATTCTAAAACAAAATATTTTCCTAGTTTTTTAATAGCTCACAATTATGTCAGAAATACTGTGGTACATGGGTTAGAACATTATGAAACCCTGGTTGTTAGTGTCGCGATTTGTCCCTTCCTTATCATGGGTGACAAACGTACCTGGTTTTCTAATCTCAAGTAACTTTGCCCGATAAAAAAATCCTGTGGTCTGAGGTGTGTCTGAGTGAATTTGTCTTGACTATCAGCTCCTTCGGGTAGCAAGATTATTTGACCTGTCAACAAAAATGAATAAAAAACAAAATAAAAAAATGTCCGTATAATGAATGTATATATATATATATATATATATATATATTTACATGTGATCCTAAAATAAATTGCCATGGAAGTACAGTTGACTTATGTGTTTTACAAATGAGTCCGCATCATCCACACACCACACTCAAAAAAATCACATCACAGACTTAGAGGAAGAAGCGTGTTTCTTGAAGGTTTGAATGTTTTTGAAGCGTGGTGGTGCTCTAGTCCTCACATACAACATTTCACAGAAGGCTGTTATTCCAACTGAGAGTAATCTACCATTAGCATGGCAAATAGTTAACTACCAAGTCAGTCCAAACACTCAATAAACATATACAAAAATAAATAACATTTTCATATAGATCAAAACAACGTTTTACAGATCGATGGCTGTGGATTACTGCATAGGGAGACACTGAAAACTGAGATCATGTTAGATACTGTGAATGAATAGTTGAAGAGCAAACAACCTCCTACCCATCGCGTACTTTAGCCTGCCACTGATGTATCTTGGTAGAACTATCATCCTTGATCTGGTTGCTGTCTGTTGGAGGGAAGGTTGCGTGTGTGTCTGCCACATCACTTATGATTGACAGGTCATGCAGAGACCTGTAGGCTAAGCTCAAAAGTAGCACAGTCTGTAGAGTTTTTATGTTCACATCGTAAAAGCATATCTTAGTTATTTTTTTTATTGGGTATAGAGTGAAACAATAGGGTCAATGGAGTTCTTTTCGAAGCGAAAAATAATCTCTCATTTTGACATGGTAAGGGGTATGAAAGACTCCAACAAGGTCTTCTGCTGAAAATAGAGTGGAGAGCCTGGCTATAAGATTGGTGGTCAAAGTTGTTGAGTCATGACCATATTTTAAGATTATCATGTGGATTTTCTCTGATTCATTACCATCAACTTATTTATAACTGAAAAACAGCCATGATTTCTTGTCACACTGGGTGTTAGAATATATATTTTTTTAACTTCTTTTGTTTCCCACAACAATGGCCGATCACGCCAGAGGAGCTGTAAAGAAAATAACTGACTGATATTGATGTTCACGAGCTCTTAAGAAAATGAGAACAATGAAGACGTCCTGTCTGTTTCTGCCCACTGAAATGTTGCTATCAAACATTGTGTCTAGTTTGTCGAGTTTGTAATTGTAACAAATAAAATGCTTCCCACATAAAGGATGAAATAGGAGTATTACATAAGGGCATGATGATTGTTGCAGTCAGATCTTAAAGTTAAAACAGGAGAATAATCACATCAAGAAAAATGTTAGAGATACAAGGGGAAAAGAGAAGAAGAAGGTGAATGAGCATTCTTTGGCAGGAAGGACATATATTAAAAATGAGGATTTCTCTGCCCTCAGCAATTATCTCGCGGCCCCACGGGTAAAATCCTTTCTCATACTGTACCTGCCCTAAAGTTGGATATTTTTACGTACTCATGGCAGCCAGGTTCCCCCACGTATTCTTTGAATGAGTTCTTTTTTGCTCTTTAAAAGGTCCCCTGGAGGTGGTCAGAGCCAGACGTGGCGTTTCAAAGAATCCCTGCCGACGGTAGCGCTGTCAAAATAAGCAGGAAGGCTACTCAAGTCACTGTGAAGGTAGTAGCTGATGCAAAGCCTTTGGGGCTGAAGTGCTGCTGTGAGTACAGCCACTGATGCTTTCTGACGATAAGGGCCAAATGTGAACCGAGCACTAATAGACTAATAGGAGTTTGGGGCTTTTCTGCAGGCACTTTGGCTGACTGGCGAGAGTCTCCCGGGAATCGCTCTACCACCGGCCATGCACCCAGCCCACGATAGACATTTTCCCATTTCTAAAAGCATGTCATGAAGCAAATCCCCCTCGGAAAGATTTGACTAATATCGAGGATGTAAGAAGTGAAACGCATGCACGCTCGTGGAGGCAGCCTCTGCAGACTCGCTGTTTGGAGAGTGAAGGACACTGTGTCGTGACAAGTAGGATGACGAATGCAGGCACTTTCGAAAGATGACAAAAAACTCAGTCCCAAAAATATGAGAGCATCGAGAGAAGACACATCATCTTGTCCCAGGATAGTTCCAAAATAAAGCCTTTTACAATGGTTGGTCACGTCGCAGTGAAAAAAAACGGTGATCACAGAAAGGAATGATGAAAGACGATTCCATCAGGTGATGCATGCTATTCTGTTTGAGCAATAACCTGCCTGTACAATGTACAATTTTTTAAATACATTGTATTTGACAAATTATTTTTTCAAATGTTATTGTTCTAAAAAATGTTAAGGGGCCGCTGGACATTGAGACATTGTTGTCATGGTGGTTCAGAGGAGCAGATCCAAAAGCTTAATCGTTGCCAGAGAACAAAGGACTCGACCAAGTATAAAAAAAAGCCCCAAACTCCCATTAGTCTATTAGTTCTTGGTTCACATTTGGCCCGTATCGTCAGAAGCACACGCTAAGACACACCAGGCCCAACAAATACACACACAAGCGAAGAAGGAAACTGAAAGAAAACAGAAAATGGGAGTATAAAAACAATCCCCCAAAGACCAACCGAATAACCCATAGAAGAGGAAACATACAGTGGAGAACAACAAAGAAAGTGGCGGATATAACACACTCATGCAAAATCTGAATATACAAAACACCAAGAAGCGTCGAGAGAGAACTTTACCAAGGAATGTGAAGCAACCATCTGACACAGCAGTCTGGAACCAGGTGGTAGATGACGGAATGATGATTCGGGGATTGGTCCCACCTCCGTGCCTGAAACAAGGGGGAGATGCGACAAAACACAAGACAGGAAACAGAAACAAACACAACAGGGAAACAACAAAATAAAAGCACAAGCGCAGATTATGACAATGCTGACCCTGTCAGGGGGGTCCGAGGGGATGCCACCCCGAAAATTTTGAAAACCCTTACACCTTATTCTCTCCATTTTGAGGGGCAAATTTTGCAAACAGCATCGAACATCCCACCAATAACAGTGCTTTTCTCTGCCTCACTGACCAATCAAATGCAAGTTTCATGGAAGCCAGTATGACGGGGCTACGATTGGGGCACTATACAGCCAATAATGGGAAATTTAGGGCGTCCTGCTGAGAAATCAGGGCGTCCATTCTCTCATTTTTTTTTAAGTTCAGGGTGCCTCTCAAGCTAAAATCCAGATTGTGCATGGCGATATGGCAGAGAAGCACGGGAGCAATTGAATTAAAATAAGATGGCAGGTTTGGTTGGTACGTTTTTGCGTTGTACGCACGTTATTTTGACTTTGTTTTATCACTTGTGATCTCACATGATTCCTGGATTGGAGGACGAGTGAGATTATCAGGACACACCACAGACAGATTTGCTTATCGTCACGTGTGGAATTTTTTACAGAAAAAAAAACATCATCAATATATTGAAAATCCATATGTGTGTGACCCCCTTCAGACACATTTCTCATCAGGCCTCTCTAACATCACAAACCTTACCACGAGCGACTCATTTCCGATCTTGACCAATCTTGCTCCTCCCCATGGAAACATGAGCGCCTTCATCTCCGCCACTTTCAAATGTCTTCCTGTCCACTGACTCTGCTATGACAAAACGTAGCACTACCCTTTTCCAATTTTTTGGTTGTTTCCTGGACGTTGCAGAAAACAGTGGGCTAGCATCCAAATTACCCACTGGGCATGGAACGACAAAACAAGCTGCACTCTAGAGAAAGCTTGTAATAGATTGCAGCGATTCCCTTCGGACATGCTGTTGAGCAGGTGGCATCTTAGCTGGTGCAACACATGGCAATGATTTTACCTCTTCCTGCCCCACCATCTGACTATAAATCACTCAGTCTGAGCACAATTTTTTAATAACAAGACAGCAATCAAATATATTCAGAACACAGGCCAGTATTTTTTTTTTTTTTTTGCTTATTCATTTTTCAGAGAGACGCTTACGGAGTTAACCCGCATATATACGTCTCCAACAAAAAGTGGGAATTAAATCCAACTCAAAAAAAAAAAAAAAAAAAAAAAAAAACTACTTGTACTGCCACCAACAGCCTCACGCTGAATATCTAACAGCTTCATGGAATTGATCCCAGTAGAACCAGACGTGTGTGTCTGTCATATATCCTGGGATCTTGTGCAGAAAACCTCCAGGGAGCAAAATATCGCAGGAAAACTGAGTAAACATCAGTGAAAGTTTGGACAAGGCATTCAAGAGCAGAGGAGAGAACATGACAACGGCTGTGATTTGAAAATACCCAGTCAGATGATTCACATGCACTTTGACATTTTTGGCAATACTTACTCAACTAAAGAAAATGATTGCTCTTCTCAACCTTACATCTTGAACACACTGCATTTGTAACATTGTTACAGGACTACAGGATTCTTCTCGATCCTGTTATCCTGTAACTAACCAGTATTATCGCCCATTTATTTGGAAGTATTCAGTCAGTGATATCAGCTGAGGGCCAGTTAAAACTGCCAACAGCAAGAAACAGACATTCACCGCTGTCTCTTGGTGGCCTACAATTCGTGAGTCCCAGTGGAGACAAGGCAGTCACCTGCAATGGTCATATTTTGGCAGCGTTGCTGACAGTGAGCCATGAAAGTCATTAGCTGTGTGAGCTGAGGATGAGCGAGAGAAAGCTGATATTAGAGGTATTAATTGAGGGATAAAGGAGGACGAATAAAATCGATCATTTGGAAAACCTCGCTGTTTGAATTGCAAGCTTTGGGCTAAATGAGGATATTCCGTTTAGATTTGTAAAACAGCTGTTAGCACCTTAGAAAATCTCAGGATTTTTTTAAGAGCTGTGTGAAAAAAAATAAATTTGCAATAAAAACATGAATAAATACTGTTGGCCCAAAAGTCTAATAAGAGAGACAGACATCTCTATGTATATATGGAGGAATTTGTGACAGGTTAGCGAGGATAGATGGTTTGGACATGAGAAAAGGAGCAGTGTTGGACCGAAAATGAAGGAACTAATGAGGGTCAGAGAAGTGACGATTCAAGACATGAAGAGACAGGGGAGGATGATCAGGTTAGGTTACAGTGGCAACCCCTGATGGGAAATGATAACAGAGGAAAATGGTGATGTTAAATCTCAAGTTTTTTTGTGTGTTTTTTTTAATCTTGTCTCAAGCAGTCAGCAATGCTTGGCAGGATTTGACTGTGTGTGGTCAGAAAAAGGGTAACTACAGTGGTACCTCGGTTTTCAAAAGTCCCGGAATTCGAACAAAAATTTTGAGATTTTGTTGCTTCTGATTTCGAACGAGAATCCAGAACTCGAATGCCCCCCGGAAAAAGCTGGAAAAAACACAACGTGTGTGGACCGATCAACTGACCCACGACGCGCTTTGTTATTGTGTATAACGCAGCCTCTGACTGTTTTTTCTGCATATTGAGGTGTAAAACCTTTCCTGTCTCCACACTGGACCGTGGTAGAGTGTCACAGGGGAGGTGCTGGAGAGCACACTCCAGGGTTTGATGTCCTGTTGTGGGCTGGAGCTGGGACAGGGATGAGGCGAGTCTGGGACAGAGCGTGACTTGGTTTATGACTTTGTCACAGCCAAACTGCACAGAAGCGCACATTCAGAGCTGGACACGCACCGGGCACCTCTTCACTTCTGGAGAGACCTCACTCACTCGGCAACCCCTCCCACATGCAGCGGCCACACACATAGAGGAACAGCGCACCTGCAGCAGACACTCTACATTCACTCCTACAAAAGACTATTTTAAGGCTTGGAACGCATTATTTCTTTTTCCATTCATTGTAATGGGAAAAATCGATTCGGATTTCAAACAAATCGCTTCTCAAATGGCCGTCTGGAACGGATTGTGGTCGAGAACCGAGGTGCCACTGTAATTGTAAAAAAAAAAAAAACAGTCAGCAAACACAAGCATTTCTTTAGGTTTCCCTTGATGGTGGTTTGTGTATTTTCCCCCAGACTTTCCCTACATTATCAGCAATATTATAACAATATTTCCCCTGTATTGCCACCTTCAGCACCGTGAGTTAAGCTCATGGTCACATATAGTCCAATTTATACCAAGCAAAACCATCAGCAAGGCAACAATGAGTGGTTTGTGACCCTCATCCTAAACCTAAACTCAACCATTCTGTTTTGATGTCAAGAAATGCTTGAGGAGGGGTTACAATCCATTCAATTGAAACACTTAATACATTCATGACGCAAAAGTAGATCATCGTGAACATGCTGCGTCTTTGGCGTGACGATGTGTAGGCTTGTCAGTTTCATTATGGGAAGTAAACCCAGATTTTCTTCACTCATGCAAGTTTGAAGTTGTGTCAAAATGTCCTGCTGTTAATGAAAAAACAAACAAACATATTGGACTCAAGATGCTTCTCTGCTGGCCCCTGAAGTTTGTATTAATCAGAGCGCCATCTGCTGTCCTGGTGGTCGAACTTACCAAAACTACTACACTTTCAAACAGTTCCCTTCTGCTTCTCCCTTCTGTTGCAACTTGGAGTGAGAGATAATCAGAGCTATTTGCTGACACCTGTTTAGTGTTCTTGTTTCTCCTTCCTCTTGTTTCTTATTCCCACAGAAAATGAAACATCTCACATTAGTCACGGAAAACATAGGTGTTCGTGAATCATCAGGCGTTAGTCAAACTATATATTCTTGCAACGCTTGATAACTTTCATCTTCGGCAAGGAGGTTAGGCCTTTCTGTGTTTTTCTTGGCAAAACAACCCAGATCACCGCAGTCCAGTGACATTTTCTGGACAGTTTGACGATAGGTCAGGGAAGACATTATCACATTTTGGTGTTCTGCTCTTGTTGTTGTGTGCAGTGTGTTGTGGAAGTGAGGAGCGTAACACTCCAGCTGCACTTCTATCAACTATACTCCAAGTGGTAAGAAACATGAACTATTCTATGGGGCAATAAAATATGTGAACAAATACAACATGCATGTAAATGAATGTACTTTCGTGATTTCCTAACCCTATTGTGTCATAATATCTGTCCAAACTAAATATTGTTGTGTGTCATTCGGGTTACGTACAGTGGTTAGCTAAATGATAACTTGTTTTTCAGTACCAACGGAATGTTGAACAGATATCCACCCACTCTGTATTCCAAATATGCCAGAGACGGCTCCCTTGTGAAGAAAAGAGGAATGTCTGTTTTGTCTGGAGCTCTTTTGTGATTCAGCCGCGAGGCCAAAGGTGGACATGCATGTTTGTGATGATGTGTATCTGGTACAAGGGACGCCCTTGATCCAGCCCCAGCCCAGTGTTTGTACTTTGAACAATTTGACACGGTGCGATACCAAGCGATGACACGAACACGATGTTATGCTGATGTGGAATAAACGGAAGCTTGTATCTCACTAGTTCTGTGGTTTCTCCTGGTCCCGACTCGACGCCCTGAGAAGTGTATAACCCGCTGGCTGGACTACAATAGGAGCAACTGACTCTTTTTCGACCGTCAACAGCACATGAAAGGAGGAATTACTATTTACCTCTGCACTGACTTTGACATGTTCAAAGTTCAGGGAAGCTTTATTTGTTTTTTTGACAGCTGGGGATTGATTGTACGCTGTAAACAAGGATAATTTTTCTTATGAATAACTGAGTTTACCATCAATATAAATGCGCTCAGGAAATGACAAGAGCATCTTCAATATTTACCCCGGAAAAAACACGTAATTTGGCAAAATGACTTTCTGTTTCTGGGGTTCCACCGCCCAGAGTCTGGTGGATTAGGGATGAAATGGGGTTCGTCTTGGAAGAAATCCACAATAATTAGTTCCTCCACAGAGCCGGCGCATCCTCAGGCTTAATGGGGAGCAGTCAATGCCAACACAAACAGTGCGTGTTTCAGTGTGTTCGCGCAAGCCGTGTCTGTTACCTGAGATTATTGAATCATCGCAAACTTTGCATTCAGCCATGCACTCGCCGTGGCTGTGCTCCTGACATTACGAACCTGTCCACATGCACACCGACAGAAGCGAGAGAGGAATGCGATATATATACAAACTATTTATTTTTCTGTCTGTCTCTCAACCTGCTGTCAAGGGTTAGACGTATAATTGTGTTCATGGTAGAGCGCTTCTCCACAGAAATATTCCTCCTACACACACTTTTTGAAAATCTCATTTATTTTCTCTGGACATCTGCGTGTACTCTGCAATGAACCTTGTGAACCGAGCACATTTACCTCTGAAATGTATAAATTGCTAAAAAAAAAAAAAAAAAAGTCTTTTCATTCAGCATAACCCTGTGGATGTATTTTTCATCACTCACAGCTGTTGGAGAATATTTTGTGCTAATACAATAACGGTGGACAAGGCAGCGAGAATGTGGGTTCAGCATGAATATGCAGTCATGATTTGTGCACAAATGGAAAACTAAAATTGAAACTCTTCCCTGTGTCAAAGGGTTAAATGCTGGATTTAAGCCAAATACAAGTTTTTGAAGGACAGATTTTGGCAAAAAGATGGACGCATCTGAGTGAGGCACATTGCTGAGTCAAAAAGAAAAGACACTTTCTATCCATCTTCAAACTTGAAATCAACGGATTGTGAAGTGGCACAAGATGGGGCAAAGAGTCTGCCCAAAAACCTTCAACTTTTCTTGAGGAATATGGAGGTATTCACTGAAGGCTCTCCAGAGACTTTCCTCAAAGTTTTGGTACTGCCTGAGGATCTCCCTGGTGCTATGCTGGGAACACCTCATCGTGGAGGCGTCCAGGTTGCTTTCTAAAAAGTTGCCTGAGCAGTTCTACTAGACCAAATGGATGAGCTCCTCACCTTGTCTCTAAGGGAACATCAATACACTGTGGACAAAACTGAATGTGGTCACTTGTAACCATACTAGAAATCTCATAGTCACGTCACTAAAATTTCAGTGGTCTATTTTACGTCATAGTAATAATGATTATTATTATTCGTATTAATTTATTTAATAATAATCATAGATAATAATAATAGATAAATAATAGATAAAGATAAAACGAACAAATCAAATTCCCTATTTTATTTAAAACTGCTTCAAACTGTCATGTTTACTCCTACTTTACCAGTATAAAGTGAGTAAGAGGAACAAAGTACAACAAAGAATGTAGTCATTTTGTGCATTCATCTTGTGAAGACACCAGTCTCCAACACAGGCATAACTTCTAATGGATTTTTGAGCTTCTTACATTTAGGTTTTTGGCTCCACATGAACTAAAGCTTTGTTTTCTTCTTCTCCTGATCGCAGACACCCTCAGAATGATCGTCAGACAGGAAAATGAAAAATACTATAAAGTTTACTCCAAATGATGAGCATCGTGATGGTATCATCACTCTATGATCGTCATCTGTCAACGTCACAATGTGAATGGCCCAGGAAGCTTTAGAAGCATGTGCCTCGACAAAGTGTTAAATGAACTCAGCTTGAATTCTTATCTACTGTAGTTGGGGTGTCTCCAGGTGTTTCGCTGCTTTGAAGAGTTTTCCTATTTTTAGTCAAGTTTAAAAGGGCTCAGTAATCATCCTCAAGCAAGCAAAACATCTCCACACACGATTCCATCAACCTATCCATAAGCCAAAGCATTGTGTTTTCACTACATTTTCATTTTTATAAAGGCGCGTTTCTTTGTCTCCAATGACGCGGGCATTGTATTTTCACGTGTTGGTATCAAAGTACTTGTCTTACACACTTGACAAGTACATTGGATGCTGAGATACAGCATGGCCCACTGTCCCGGACTAAGATTTGACTTGAAGAAACAAGTCATGCGATTCAGGCGTTCAATATTAGCATTCACTTGTTGAATTAAATAAAATGAAAGACAGAAATTTCATGACGTAAACACTGTAAAGCCAAACAATGTCAGCACTTGTTTATTTCCAACAGACACTCTCAACCATTAGTGTCCCCTTCACAGGGCCAACTAGGGCCTCAGAGCCAAAAGACATTGAAACAGTTTTTCTGCACCTGAAGACACAGCTTCCCTGCATCATCCTCATTAAGATGCATAGCTGCTCACACAGTTGCTCCTTGTGTGCGAACAAATTACACCCTGTTGTCCCAGCCGGCGACACTACATGACTCCAGTGTCAACAGACTAATTGCAAGCAATGGTAATTTTGCCACATTATTCCCTTTTTGTCGTGGAATGTGTTCCTAAACGCGAACATTGTTTTAACTACTTCAGTGTACGACCTTCAAAGTCTGTGGAAAGTCTAGCTGGGGAGCAGTCTTACAGAAGTGCAGTGACATTAGTGTGTTAATGTGACACAGGAAAATAAATAAGTACAAAACAAACTTTTGTATCTCCTTAAAAAATGTTGCTAACCATCAGAATGTGGTAGAATTCTTAGCTCAATCAACATAAAATATACAACTAGTTTCACACTAAAGACAACCTGAATAAAATTACTTTCATTTGGAAGTGTTTTTTTTTCCCCAGTAATGAATGACAAAGTCCAATGAATCATCATTTAAATGAAGTGATATGAAAATGTTTTTATTTTTGTAAATATATATTTAACCTTTATATCTGCTAAACAACAAGTACAAGTATATTTCGATTTTGTTCTCCCTTTACTGTGAGATATGTAACAACAAGCAACACATACCAGTGAGATGGAAGATTTGTGAGCGAGTTTTGTCGTCAATGTGTGTGTGAAATGTTGCTGCGGGGAGAATAAGCTCTGACTTTTATCTCCTCCATTGCACTGACACAATGTAAGAAGCATTCCGTGATTTGCCCGACATCCCTGTCACCCGCTTCCGAAAAGTCTGACTTCCCTCTCCAGCACTTCCAGAGTGTTTTGTACTTGTGCGCCTTTACTTCGATTCAAGATTTCACCTCAAAGAGAGCGTTGGGTGAAAGAATACTGAGCTGCTGGTGAGTTTGACCTATTTTCTCTTACGGTTAGCGCCTTCACCTGAATCCAGAGTGACAGCCATTTATCTGTGATTTCCCACTGGTGGAACTGCATTTTGACTCGGTCGAACCTGACCTGCCCATGGAGTGGTGCAACACTTCCCAGGGGCAACTAGTTGAGTCTGCAAAGGGATTATGAAAGAACCTGTGGTCGTTGCTCAGCATTTTGAGAATTAAATATAATCCCCAAATCATTCCACTTTACCCCCCGCATGCTGCCATGCAACCCTCAGGGGTATAGTCACTCCCCCCCACCCATGAGAGTCTTAGAATTATAGATGAAAGCTTAACTCTATGCAGATGATCTGGCTTTTTTTCACCCATATTTTATTAATCAAAGTGGAGCCCTGTCTTACTCTCCAACCACGACACATCTGACTGAGGACACAGCTGCTCTTTCAAGGTGGCTCATTTGTATCTGGTGAATTTCATTCGAATTGAAATTACTTGTGACCGGACCCCGATCCCTAATCGAGAAAAGGCGGGCTAATATACAAAGATGTATATTAGTATGGAGTTTTACATCAAACAATTCAGACTGGGATGATGGTTTAAAAAATAAATAAGGTTGAAATACCTGACATGCTTATGGAGACTTTTATGCTCCTGTTACATACGCATTGCTTGGAGCAGCCCAAAGTCAATAGTTTATGACCACAACAAACTCCAAAACAAACATGGTGACTAGGGAAGAAGTATTAATAATGTAGCTCTTGCACAAAGGACAAAACAAAGGCAGTGGAGGAGTTGGCCAGTGAGGCCAATAAGTATATTGTGACTGGAGGATGGAGAATTTCCGACATAGTTATGTCTTCCGCACATCTCATTAGAGCTCTGGGTAGTTTCCGGTGGTACTGCTCTGTTTGGCCCGTATCCGTGTAGAATTACGGACGAAATGAACACAGAGCACAGACAGAAGCCTCAATCTGCAGCTCTATCTAACGTTGAACATAAATCAAAATGAATTTATGTTATTGTCCTCAAATGTGCAACTTGATATGCAAATACATAGCTGGCTCGGACTCTCCACACAGTTCATTATAGGTTCCTGGAACACAAATACCACTTTAGCCTCGCTATGGGAAATACATGCGGTTAGGTCACATTGCGTTCGTGCCGGTTCGTCTTGTTCCTGTTAAAAGTTCTGGGATTGTGGGGACAATACCACCATCTTCCAGCAGCACTACTACTACTAAAAAAAAACAAAAAACATTCTACCCCAGAGCCACAGTCAACGGTACTTGGAAACACTATGGCACATTCGCAATACAAAGCAAAGTTAATAAAACACGAAAAAAGTGTCATTGCCGACTTGCTCAAGCAAACTTTTTTATGGGACAGTTTGTTCCTCTTACAATGTATGAACGATCTCGCAGTGTAGCAAGTCTCGTGTGTTTGAGTTAATAGATGATGCGTGCTGTCTCAACACGCACCCACCAGGAAGTGCCTCAGGTGGGACTCACAGCTTTGTGCAATGTTGAGCTGTCACCACCCGCGACTGTATTTGGTGTGAGTATTTTGTCTTCGGCACAATATAAGACTTCATATAAGAATTTCATTCATGATAAATCAGGCAAACACATTCAACTCGAACGCCATATTGATAATAAATTCACGCCATCAACCTATAGCCTGGCTCTCCTCCTACCTTTCCACCCACCAACCTCCATTTCACTCTGCCACATCTACTCATTTACCAGCCTACTCATCCACTAACCACCCACATTTACCACCCACATTCTTTCCGTCCGACTCTCTTACTTCGTTTGGACTTAGTTTTTAGACTCATCTTTTTGTCAAATCATATTTGGCCAAATAATTACGGAATTAGTCTCTTGGAAATTGGAAAGACAAATAGCCGTTACACTGTGGAGATGCATAACATCAATGGCTGAGATGGTAAAAACAGCTGCTCAGTCTGTAGCGACTCTCTCTTTACATCCCAAATGAATTAATAAACATATAAATTAATTTGTTTGTCGACACAATCATTTAATTCGTCCATGACACAAGTTGAATTTCCCAATTTCAAGATGAAGAATTAGTTCACCTCCATGAACAACATTATTAAACTTTACTTTCCACAGAAACCGTTCTTCTGTGGTGTGTTGGGTGGAATGTACTTCTGGCAATGGTTTCCTTTATGAGTTAGGCTTTAGCTTTTTTTAATTCTGTTTTTTATTTTGACACTTCCTGCACCCACTCTGTCCTTGGGAGCTTGGTGCAGGACGGCTGAGCCTGTTGCTGTGCCTCTACAGCTGTGGTTACCTCACTTGACTAACAGGCGCCAGATCAAATCCTCATCGATGGCATGGCACTCCTAACATTTTTTTCCTCATGGATTACCTTTTTGTTTTTGTCTGAAGAGAGAATCCTTATGTCTGGGGTGTGTTAAGAGTGAATTTGCCCCGCTAATAGGTTCTGAAACTGGTTGGGGCTGACAATCCTAAATATGAAACATCAAAAATATTTGTGTGTGGTGAAAGCCAATTGTTACTGACCTGAACTGTGACGTAGAATGGAACGGAGCCGATCAAAAAGCCATGCCACAGAGAAACACGGAAGGAAAGGGGAATGTTTTGAGATTTACTAAGTGCATGGCTGATCATAGTAATGCTGTGTCCCTTTCTCACCCAAACACTAGCACATGGTTTTCAGTGCCCTACACTATGAAGTGCCCGGAGTGAAGTGGTTTACATCCCTAAGAATTGGGACACCACTGCCGTGCTGTGTTTTGTTTCCTGCATATCGAGTGCTGGAGACGTTTTGGAAATGCCAGCTACAACGTTTTTGTGAACTCTTGCATTGGTGGTGATAACCTCACTTAGTTTGGTGAACCAACAGAGAATAAGTGGGCGGAGACAAAGTCGGCTTCACCACTATGTTGCAGTGATAGATCTGTTAGAGTTATGAGGATGTTGACGTTAGCCTGGATGTTAGCCCACTGTTGTTTGTTAAAAAGAAGTAAAAACATACTGTTGTACATACATGTTTTATTGTTCATGTTGTCGAACACAGTAGACCTTTTGGGTCGCTAAAAAAGCATAAAAGTATCACGCACCCACTTTTGTAATAACACAAAAGTGGATACATGTATTACATGGTATTATAATATAAGTATTATGTTTTTACACAACACTCACTTATCACGTAATAACACAAAACTCAAGTGTTATGTTTCTACACAATACTCACTTGTCATATTATCGGATCATGTATTTTTGACTTGGTGTCACATAACATTCACACCGGCAGTTTCTGAAATTGCGTTGTCTAATTGGAATTAATGTTTGCGTGCAAAAACATCACACACCATATTTGAAAATATGGTTTTAGAAAGCTAACATTGAAGTTGTATTGAGTCATAGCCTTACTTTTTGAAACACTGACTATATATATATATATATATATATATATATATATATATATATATATATAGTTTCCCCTAAATACTAAGATTTCTGCCATGAAACAGTAAAGTCTTGAGGGACAGTTAGAGGTGGAATAACTCAAGTAGATCCATTTTTTTCAGTCCACTCACCAGCACTGCAAGAGTGTAAAGAAAAAAAAAAGTTGCTGAAATATACAAACGACAAGGACACAGTGTTACAGATCATATACACAAAACCAACCATGTGTTCTAAGATCGCCGTCCCATGTGGATTTGTGCAGCTGTTTCCACCTGGGGGGAGTTTTATCCCTTAGCTTAGCTTTGTCCTTTCCCTCAGAGCCGGAGAGCACCGTGATAACTATTATTAGCTCTGTTGTTCTGAGCGCAGAGCAGGCTGCCATTCATCTGTTCATACTTCGTATACCACTTCTGTGCAGTCATTCTTTTATTGACCACACTGTCTGTAAGAACTCTCTCTGTAATTTTGCTGAAAAAACGATAATAATGTAATTGCAGATAGTTCTGGATTCAACTTGATTTATTATTGTGAGGTTTGTCACATGTACTGGCTCATTTGGGAGTATTTGGTTTTCATACTTCACATGCATCTTTGCCTTTCAAATGTAATATGTATCGATAGTGCAAACACAAAAGTAGTTTTTGGATAATCTTGATGGTGAAAGTAAAGGTTTGGTGAATATGTTTTCTCTGATCATTTTTGTACTGTTTGGTGCACACAGGCTGCTGTGCCCTTTTTTGCCAGTTGAAAATAAATACATTTTGGTTTGTCAGGTTGTTTCAAAGAGAGGAATCAGGATACAGATTACATTTCCAAGGTAACTGTAGCAATCCAGATGATCTTCTCTATATGATTTATTTATTTTTTATTATTTATTTATTTTTTGTATTTCGATCAGCGTTTCAGTTTGTCTACAAGCATACCACATCACAGAGTTGGAACATGTATGGAAAAATAAAAATGCTCATTCAGAATGTCCATTTTTACCATTTCTATTTTCAAGCAAGGTGGAACGTTAAAGCTAAGTTAAAAGGGACAACATCTTCCTCTATCAAACAGAATGCTAAGGACAATTATATATGGATATGGATATGGATATGGATATGGACTGATACTTGAGGAATATAAAAGTGAGTTTGTCTAGATTCATGCTGCTTTCGTCCTCACTGGTATTTTTTTTAAAGAGCCTGGCTGTCTTCCATCCCTTGTGGTAAGTCCCTGTTCAGCCTTGACAAACAAGGTTGTTTCCCAACTCACTTGAATGAAAAGAGTATCAAAGCAGGTTATGGGGACGCACATATGCTCCATAACTTCTCCCAACCTCAGCAATGTTCGTAAACTGTAGGTCATGACCACATGAGCGGGATCACCGATGCAAAAAATGATTGATTTCAGCGACATGCTTTGAGACTTGAGAGCAAGGTTGGCTATCTCTTTTGCAGCAAAGTTAATGGCTCATTGCCTGGAGTGAACTGCAGCGACAGAAGTTGGATCAAGGTTCTCCAGGTAACTCTCAACAGAGAGTTAAAATGGACCAAGATTGGTGCGAATTTCACTGCAACGGTTCAATACAATGCAGCGTATTGTCTGGACTTCCAAAAGTTTACTTGTAAGTTTAACTCCAGAGATAGCTGTTCATAATAAATGACGTCACCAGTTTTCATTTCAGGAAAGCTTGCAGATGGATGTGTCCTGGTTTCATAAACAAATCGCAGCTTTAGTAAATCATTATAAACAAGCAAGCTTTTAATTTAATTTGTATCAAAGAGCACTGTAAATACAGCTTAGCGTTTTTTCCCGAATCAACTCAGTGTTTAATACCTGAAAAGCTTCTGACGGCCAGAACCTTCCTCCATTTATCAAAAGCACGGATTTGCATTTGCTATCACACCAAAACCCGAATCAACTTGTCCGCACACAAATATGCGCCTCTGAAGATATTTTTATTCATTTGTCAGAGGAAAATGTGAAGGAGTTTTTACCCTTACAGACTCTGTCCTACAACTTCCCGATTTGCTGAATTGCGTGTCGTGATCAGCTGCCATGTACAGAGTATTGGTTGTATTCGATATTGCACATTTTCAGTCCTCTGTTTCACAGACCGCAGAGGAGAACAGACATATGCAGGTAGTTCTCAAACCACCCGGCGACAAACATTGTATTTTGCGGATACCAATGCTACGCATATCGTAGAAAGTGCGTTTTTCATTTAAGTGGCTTGTTAAAATATTCGGAAAAAAAGAAAACAAATACAGCTGCTAGATGTGATGTCATCATCCTGCGGGAAGTAGGACACATTTGGCAAGCGGACGGATTTGGTACCTACACTGACCATTTAGATGGCATACAAACAGCTTTGCCGACAACAGGAGATGCATTTGGACTTCTCGCAGTTGCATTGCATGAAAGTCCGGACAAACTGCCGCAGCGTAATTGAACAATACTGTGACACGAGTCTGGTAGAAATGTACTTCATGAAAAAACAGCGAGGCTGTTTTTATTTCTGTCGTACGGATTTTATTCACCGTTCAGTTCATCATATTCCTCTCGAGGCAGGAGCTGATGCCCTGTGCTTGACAAAGTACCTTTTTGTTCCAAGCAACAATTGAAATGTTCTAACCTGTGAATGTTCGCTCACTTGTGTCATCAATCATCCATTTTCATGACATACTTCAAGATTTGTGACAAGAACGGAGGTGAATTATACCAACATCATTCTCCATCTATCACAGGTTTGTCTCCCTCTTCTCGTGTTATCAAAGCAGCGCTGGGCTGACTGATAGTCTGGTGTCCTTGGAGTGAAATGACACATTTTTATTCTCAGGTATGACTTATGACAGGATTAAAAACTTGAAGACGTCTGACAATTCTATTAGCTTAACTGTTTGTAACACCTTGCATGCCAAAGACTCTGGTTTCTGCGACGTTGATGGTTGATACAGTTGACTAAGAGACAAACAAGTTGACATTATTTCATCAATAACTTTAAACAAAAGGATGAAATGTCCTGTACCCACTGTATGATATTCTCATATGTGCTGAAGATGTGGACTGCTTTAACCCATCCGCTTTCAGATTAATAGGTTTTGTGCCCTTACGCACGCATCATTTGTATGTTATGATGTCACCTGGCTAGTGATGGTGATACTCTTCCTCATCTGCCAAGCAACGGCGATGATGGCTGGTCATTGCTATTTAATTTCTTCTTATTCTTATTATTACTACTTTTTAACAAAACCACTGCCTTAATACATTGTAATACATCACATACTTCACATTTCATTATGCGTTGATGCGATAACAGCCCAAGGTAAAACCCCAGTGTAATGTATCCTTGAGCTCATAAAGCATGAAGTGCACTGACCTGAGTGAATTGGTCACCTACCCACACTTCCTTTATCAGCAATGGACTGCAAGATATAGAGCCTCCCCCTTGGCATCAAAGGAGGCAAAATTTTGCAGATATCAAAGCTTAAGATTTGATGAAGTTATTCTGTACGACCATTAATTTCTTATTAATTGACCTTTGACGATTGAAAATGAATGTAAAAGTGAGTTGATGGGGAAAAAAAAGAGGAATAGTTCCATTCATTTTTATAAGCAAGCCAGAGGAGCCACCCACAGCGATGGGAAACATGGGAAGAGAAACGGCCTCAGCATCGTGGAAGAGCAGAATGATGGACGGCATGCTTAGATCTAAACATCACATTAATCCTCCGGCTCTGAGATGCTCTCCCCCCTCCACCCCCCAAGGACACAGCAGCCGTTTCTCCTCCACCGCGAGCAGACGGACAAAACGTAGAGAGGACGACACACTACTACCACAGCACACAGCGGCAGATCTGCCTTGGGAAATTGAGAGGAAAAAGGGTTGTGAAAGACGGAAGAGGTCAGAGGAGTGAGCAGAGAATGTGGAGACGCCAAGTGAATAAATAAGGAGATCAGACAGGGAGTCTTACCTGAGAAAACAGGACAAAACACAATCAGTCAGTATTGTGGAATATGATGTCTGGTGATATAAATGTTAGGTCTCACAATGTCAAAATAAAAAAAATGAATTTACTAAATCAGCAGTCTTCTATGAGGTTAGAAGGAGGGTATAGATCAAGGTGCCATAATGTTGCTGGAGAAAATGCCAAATGGATGAACCAGAAGAAAATTAAAGTGAACATCAATCCGGCACCACAGTGGGACAAATGAATGCAAGAAGAATGGCAGCATAAGACCAGCATGGTGGCAAAGAACCATCGCCTTAAAGAGGAAGCCGGCAGTGACCTTCCTCTAACATAGTCCAGCTTTCATCGCCATGAAAAGGTTGCATCTGAACAGAAAAAGAATGAGTGGTATGAAAAAATCTCCTCCCTGAAGTTGGCTGTTGTGGTTTCCTTCTTCTACCACCAGCTACTTCTTCCAAACTGACTACAAATACACTTATCATGAGTCCGTTGTAATACAAATTGTTGGTAACACACGTGGTACAGAGGGATCTGTGCCTTTATTAGACCGTTATTAAACATAAAATCATTCATTTTCTGATTCGTGACTGGTTGCAGTGATGGATGGAGCATATCCACTGTTGCCTCCATGCTCACTATGATACATTAGTTTAGCGTGTCTCAGTGATCCTGTAATGCGTTGATGCCCCTCTAACTTCCGTGCAGGCATGCAGTCGGAGGGTAGGTGGAAAAAAAAGCTTATTTCATTCAAAACTGTTTCAAATTGTCTTCAGTATTTCTTTGTACCATACGAGTAGAAAAAAAGAAAATTGTTCTTTCACTGATTTTTAACAAAAACAAGTAGCCATTTGTGGGGATGACAGTTTCCAACACAGGCATAACTTCTTATGGGTTTTTGAACTTCTTATATTTTGATTTTTGAAAAGAAGACTTTTCTTTTTGCTCTCGTAAACAGTGTGATTTCTGCCTGTGTTTTTGTCTGACACTTCTCCTAGTCACAGTCATTAGCAGACTTATCCTGTAGTGAAGAAAAAAAACTCACGTGACAGCAAACTGAGACTCACTCACAGGATTCCACCTTTTGCACATCAGTTTCAGCCAGTTTATGACTGTTCCGCACCCATTGACCTCAAGTGAAAATAATGCCCTCACGAACCTCCTCAGCGTTTTCTTTCTTTCAGAGAGGACTGGCGATCATCTTAGGCTTGGACCATTCAGTGAGCACACATGCCTTTAGCGCCCCCGTTGGTGCGTCAAAGAATCAACGCCGACATTTCTGGTGACCTTCAGACCTCACTAGAGCACTGATTCTAAACAAATAAATAAATAAATAGGAAAACAATAAATAAATAAAAAGTCAATTCTACAAACGCACATTTATCGTGAGACCCACATAAGACCCAAACTCCCATATAGCTTGCTTTCTAAACACCTCCCCCAAAATATTGGAGATTTTCATTAGTATTGTTTGTTAAATTGTCACTGCGATGCTGAACTAATGTAGTCCCATGTATGTCAAACACTAAATCAAATGCCTCCGGACAGAGAGTCCATTGTCATGGCTTGCTATGATCAACAAATCTATACACGTCTGTGATTGTACATTTTATCACAGACAACATCCCATCAGTATGGCACCTTGCCACCAAGTCAGTTTCGAGGCAGAAGCTAAAGAATCAAGCCCACACGCCGTGAAGCGCACTCGATCGATCGATAGACTATGGGGCTTCAAGGACAGCTCCATTAAATTTCAGTATTTGTTTGCTCCGCTTGATTGGATGGAATTGAAATGTTTGGTCTGGAAAAGAAATAAATCCATCTTCACCTTTTCCTCTTGCTGAAACATCACTTTCCCCCCAGAACATCCCCCATTCACAACTGAAGGATAAGCTAGATCTCCTGACCAGCTCTTCTTCTTTGTCAACATGACGCTGTACGCAAAACAATCAAGCAGGAAGGTTGTTCAGACGGAGGCATGGTTTTTGAGGAAGAACATGAAATAGAATTGAATGAATTCCACTTGTTTGCCTGCTACATAATTGGCATATATCCATGCAGAAAGAGTTTCATTCAGACAGTTGCCCAGATCTGCCTCTACAAAAAAATGGTGCTCACATTTTCAGGGTGAAGGGTGCAGACCAGATGTACTTCCACTCCAACCTGAGCCGTGTGCACTGGGCTGCGATGTGAAATTTAAACAGTCGTAGATACACAAGCTGCCAATTAGGTGTTGAACTTCGGGTTCCATAAATTCTCACCAAGAGTCTGCGCCTCTCTGACCTTGCCACAAATCACCAAGGGGTACCAGCGGGGGTACTACTTGCCTCTGTATAGGTGATAGTTGGCAGAAAATTGGTGTTGGCTTCTGCAGTCTGGCAGTGTAAGGAGTAGCAGCAATCTTAATAGGTACTTTTGTGATGATGATAGCTGCAGCTGCAGTACTACTGGCAGAGGTACTGGTATTTTCTGTGGCTGGGGCAGTGCTCTTTAGTCCAGTTACAGGGTTCATCTTCCACAGTAGGGGTGAGAAGTAGTGACGTAGGTGCAACCCAATAAAAATCCAGCAGTGTTATTGATAGCTGTGACATTTAGAGTTGTCACAGTAGGGCTAGTAATAATTGACACACTTGTGGTAGTAGCTGTGTTTGGTGCTAACTGAAACTTCATGAAGCAGGTGGTGGTCCTGTTTTAATCATCAAAATACTGTAGTGAAGTTAGGCTCATAGAGCAGAGATGACCACCAAGTGGGCTCTCAAATCACAACACTTCTTCTTGCTGTCAAAGCAACGGTAGTATGCAGTTCAAAGAGGGATGAGTAGTGGTCATTTCCATAGGAGTTGAATTGACCGTTTGTGTATTAGAAGTCAGAGTTGAGTTGTAATAAGGATCTTTCTTGAAGTACAGTAGCTACAGTGACAAGAAATGCTTCTTGCAGTCATAGTCTTTTTTGATACTGTAGCAGTAGCAGCCACAAGATTGTCTTAGATTCATTTGTTCTACAGTGGGAAAATCCAGGCGCCACAACAGCAAACACACCAAAGACATGATGGAGAATAAAGACATCCAAGACACATCACAGGAGTGAGGCCATATCGCATATTATGTGCTGAAACGTCTGTTAGCAAAAGCCAGACTTGACTGCACACAGTGCTGATCGCATTCATGTCAGTGGGTCTTAACCAGTGTTGGGCAAGTTACTTTAAATTTGTAACTTAGTTACAGTTACTAGTTACCTTGTTCAAAAGTAACTTGTTACTTCAAGTTACTCATTACTTCCAAAGTAACTGGTTACTAGCCAAAGTAACTTTTTAAAAACTGTATATTATAGTGGAGCTCAAACATAGTCATCTTAGAACAGTCGCGGTCATCGGCCTGGGTCGGGAGATTAGAAACTTTTAGCAGTGCAAAACTCAACTCTTTTTACAGAGCACTCAGTAGTAGCAGGAACAAACACTAGTGCTGATCATCATCTCAACAGCAACACAACTATAGCAACTGGAAATATGAACTGCAGAGACAACTCGACAGCTTCGATAGGCAGCATGTCTTCCACGACATACCGCGCTGCTACTAGTGTGTTCAACTGCTTCTGAGATGAAGGCTGTGAAACAGGTGTCCCGAAGTCAAGCTACTGCTGTTTGGCTGCAGTGGCTTCTCCTGTGGTGTCAGACCAGTGAAACTTAGCAACGTCTGCTTCGGGCTCTTTTTCCACAAGCTCGGTCGATCGACGCGTGCACTTTCTGAAGATGTCACGGCAGATTGGAATTTCTTGTTTTGGACGAGGTTTCAAGCCTCCACATAGCTTGCCGCCATGACAATATTTATCTGGTCTTTTACCGCTAAAAAGGAAACATAATGAGAATATATCCACAATAAGAATCCCACACCTGGACCATCATCGACTGCAGCCATTCTTTTTTTCACATGTCCGGTGCTGCGTCTCGAGACTAATGTGGGCTTCACGTTCACCACAGAATGCGTATTATGGACACGGCTTTTTAAACTTTATAAATAGTTGTGAATGTGAAGTAACGAGTAACGTATTACAAAAGATAACGTAGTTCCTATAACGCGTTACTTAATAACACGTTAGTCCCAACACTGGTCTTGACATGGCATCAACAGGACAAATGGCTGCGAGAAAACCGAATGTGACAACAGTTCTGTGAATACAAGCCAAGCCCTCAAACAGGCTGCGCTCCACAGCGCAGAACAAATGCTTTCATCCCTCTCTGTGCACCCTTGTCCCTTAGATATGGCCACAGTTACAATATAATATGATATATATATATATATATATACACACTGTATATATAATAGTTATTTCATTGTTTGGCCTACTGCCCTGTTTTTTTTGGTTTTGGTCAAGAATTTTAATGTAGTCAGTGGCGTTTTTCTTCCATAATTCCGACTTCACACCATTTACTGAGAGCATTTTTCTCTCCACGCTACACACACAGCACTCTTGCACAACACAATGGCCCTGACCTTTGTAATTTATCACAGGCATCATGTTGACCTACACTCCAGCAGCAAAACTACCCTCTACTCCTCTTGCTCCCTTGAAACCTCTCATGCGATGCCTCCAGCATGGCATCAATTATTCTTATGTGCCTCTCTCCTGATGCAAATGCTGGGGTTGTGCAGCCTTAAAAATAGATACCTTCTTCGTCCAGAGAAGTGTAGGTGCCTATAACCATCATAAGTAGAAAACATTTTCAGTTGGACATAGTGTCAGGGAGAATACTCGCATTCAAAAAAATGCTGGTGTGTACCTGTGGGTCTGTCACAGTCCATGATTTCATTAGCAGGCTTGTTTGTCTGCTCAGCGGGAGACCCCTGACCTCAGGCTCTCAACCACTTGGTCTACTATTGGCACTTTTCCACATAGTTGAGGCACGTCAGTTCTTCCAAGGCTGTTCTAGTGGGAGCAGGGACAATAGTCTCAATCGTTCATCGTACATCCTGCAGCCTGGTTCTAGAACGCAGGGAGCTGCAAGCTGATTGGTCAATAAAGTGGGGGCGTGCTACAAAAAATGTGAGTCTCTTGCAGTTTATTTAATGCAATGCTTTGCAAAAATGTCCATGATTTTGTATCTTTAAGCATCATCACGGGAAGATTCTACACAGCACGAGATGAACAGGGCCACACAGAACGAATGTGTCTTCTTGAAAATTGTTGCAAGGATGGTGGTACATGGTTTTTTACTCTCCGTGAAGCAATGCAGTGAGAAAATAAAGAACTCATACCACTGAAGTATGAAGGACCACTGCAGTGGGATGTCATCTGCAGCCACCGACAAATGGCACAGATTCATTTGTTTTGGAGTCATCTAATCACATTGTATACATCATGTGAATGTTTCTTAAATAACAGACTTAAATAACAGACTAGTTAGAACTTGATGATCAGGCCCGGAAAAAGTCTTTATCATCTTTTCATCCATTTAACAGCCACAACGTTTGTAACAGTCTGAAAATATAGAGAATGTTTATGCCATTTATATGAATTACAGCACTGTTTTTCACCAGCTGATGGCAGAGTTGTATAATGTTCAGTAGTCGTCTCAATAACGTCCACATTGAAATGGGGATTTCGGAGTTGAATTCACATAATTCCGTCAATGTTCCGACAGTTGCAACTGACCTGCTTCTACCTTTCCTACTGGTCCCTGTTTATATGGGGAACCAAATAGGGGACGGGGAAGGCCCGGACGTTGCACCATGTGTCGCTCACTAGGACCTTAATAGATTAGACAAACTTAGAATAATAAATATGTTATATTTATTATTAAATTGTTTGCACATTAATATTGTCATTTTATCTCAGCAATAACTATGACAGTTATTTTCACAGCTACAAGAACCTTTTGTTTTAACAGTAAACATGTACCTTTCAATGAGATTATGTGACAGCGACAGCGTGACTTTCTCCAAAGGAGTGTGCTCCTCCAGTTGACACGAGTATTGCTACATTACGTGACACTTGGTGCTCTATGGCCATTTACAGTAAAAGGTCTGTGCCGTGTAAAGTGATGTAGAGTGCCAGGCCGCCTCTGACCTGCACAATAGTTCACCTGGTGGAAACCCTCTTATGCTTTTCTGCCACACTAGGAGCACGAGGAAATCCTGGAAATATGTTTGGCCAACAGAATGAAAGCCCTGTGTTAAACAATTAAGCAATTCATCGCTAATTTGAAATTCTCAAACCCGTGTCACTGTCATGGTGTAGCTCTGTTTTGGAGGTTTGGAGAAGCATTTCTGTCTTCACCCACATTTTATTTTGGAACGCTAATGTGGTTGTGCCGAATACATGGAGAATGGGAAAATGGCTCATATGACATCGCAATTTCATTTTCCATGTCATTTAACAAATTCATTTATAACCTCACACCATTTACTTTTCCATTATGTTGACAAAACACCATCATTATGGGTGCTCAGATTTTGGGAAACCAAAAGGATTTTATCCAAATCATGTCCTGGCTCCGGAGCGCTGGCGTTTTTCATATTGAGATGGCGCCTAACATGCTCCATTTACGTAGTCGACATCTCACACTGGGTGTCTGATTGGAATAAGTTGTTACATGTTTAGGGTCGCAACGAAAATCCTCTGAGCCTCGGGCAAGAAAGACAATGTAATCTTTGCCATGTCTCTGCAGGAGACAGATTGTGAGAACCTTCCTTGTCCCCTACACAACTGCCAGACTCAGATGGAGGGCACACAAGGGATAACAGCTACTGGTAGTGAAGACAGAAATCCCAGCAACAGCTGCAGTTGCATCTATGGCAAACTATTTTCATGCTTTGAGAAAAAAAAAAGAACATTTAAAGCCCATGGCAGCTGTAACCAGGATTTATAACAACCAGCAAATGATCCCACCCATGTTTCCTTGAAGAATTGTGCTGCTGCATATGTAGTGTAGTGAGACGCCATTGTTACTACCACAGCTGTTTAGAGGGCATCTGTCAGTTTAGAGATAATAACGTTTATTTGGGGAATACTTGCCAACCCATTCACGCATTTTGTTTCCCCCAAAGGAACTCATCCACTTTGCTTTGGTTTACGTCAGGCACTGCCACAATCTCACCAAAGTCATGCAGGGTTCTTAATTCAGCTGAATGATGTGCTCTCATGAGAATGGAGCCCACTTGTAGGAATACATGAATGGTCATGCTAAAAATAAACCTTTTTCTTCCATAGAGAGAGTTGCAATATCTCATTGGTCAAAGTTTACATACTGTAGAATAAGCCGTGGAACGATCGCTGTTAGACTATACGTGACATTGACAAAGACTGCTCAGCCTAGACCAGTACAGATGTCTTCCAAATGTGGCCAGGTTTCTATTGCACTCCCTAATGCTAAGTTTTTTATTTGGTCGATGTGGAAAAACCTGAAATCGTTTTAACCTCTTACTATGGTATTTATGGAGAAGTCGCTGCGTCACTGTCCTTCCTGACAGAGAACCCGCGGTGAGGAAACTCAACACCATCAGCATGCTGGCTTGTGAATGTGGAAAATATTTTTGTTGCTAAAAAAAGGCAAGACAAATCAGCATGAGACTTAAGAGAGCCACCATCAGTTTAATCCTGGTGCGCGGATATAGCAGTTTTTACAGCAGACTGCCAAATCACAGGGCAAACGCTGCCTGTTACTGTGCAAACAGCAGAATTCTAAACACATTATTGCCACGACATTGCAATGGCTGATGGACCAGGCAGGTCCTTGTTATGATTTGCTTTTATTTTAGTTATGGTAACTTCCGTTTTGTATTTCTTCCTCTCCCAATGGTTACAAATTTACGTTCATTTGATCTCCCGGTTTGGTGACGCTTTCTGTTGGACTCTTATTGTCTTTTGTGGACTTCTCCCACTTTGGGCATTTTGTCTTCGCTTTGCTCTCCCACTGTGGTGACGCTTTCTGTTTTGCATTTATTGTGGTTGTATATGATTAAATATTGTACTCGCTCCGCATCTTGCCTCCTGTGAGTTCTCCATCATGACACTTGGCTCCCTCTCCGTTCGTCGATCATAACAGTCCTGGTCCATCAGCAGAGTAAACTCATTCAAATGACATAAAACAACAAAACAAAACAAAATAAACCTTAACGTCTGAAAGGCTTGACACATTCTTTATTGTCCACTCATCATGATCAGCTTCTGTGAGTGCCAGTCAGATTTGTGCCTGCTGCACTGGGCACCTGTGCTTGAAGCACAGAATAGTCACAGCATAGCATGACAGAACATGCCACCATGTACGCAGCAGTATACACGGAGATGCCAACTTACACTTTGGCGGGGCAGTAGGTACGGGCTGCTCCCCCTGGTGGATATAATGGTGAACAGCAGTACCAACGCAAAGAACACATGGAAGTATGAGATCATTGAAGGTAACATCATTTGAAAAAGACATTTTACAATGTTGTCCGTAAAGGGAGCGAAAAGGGGCCTTTACAGGGTCATCCTCGAGTTCTGTGCTAAAGCTACATCGTCGATGAGTTGCAACTATGCTAGGTTAATGTCACACTCACATATAAAACAATCATCGCGCTTTGTCTTCTTCGGTTCTGAATGTTTCTTTTCAATGTATCGAAATACAGAGCAACGGGAACGAACGTGAAAACAGCTAGCGACTACGCGGTAAAGATTGGATGCAAAGTAGTTAATATGGGTAGGAAATACAGCTTCAATTTCAGCGTAACTTTGTGATATCCTCTTCCAAAGATCGTTGAACTCAGTGATCTGAAGCCATACAAAGTTCAAGTATATCATTAGCATTTCTGAGGAGTTCATATTTATATAAAATATACAGCTACTACTTTCCGTTGCCTCTGAGATGGTCTTGGCTTCTCGATGTAAAGTTCAGCCATGCGCTGCCCTATGCTTTCTTGAAGTGTCCTCATTCCTCTTCCTCTTCTATCCGCTAAAACGGGAACTCAGCACTGATGAATGTCTGTGTAACCTTGGCAAAAGTCACGCCGGATACATTCGCAGCAACGTGGCCCGTCAGCTAAAAGGCAGAAGTCAAATGCAGCGCTTGCATATGTTTATCAGGCTGGCTGCCCCATCGCTCGCTGACTATCTTTATAAAAGCACAGTACAATCGAGACATCGAAATGATAGTGGATCTGCAGTCAAGCTTTAATGGATGCACTGAACTTTAAAGATAGACAGGCGCTTGTGCCAAATGAAAACATAATTAAATTGGACACCAGCGTCTCACATGAAGCTTCTTTGGTAGTTTCAATCAGCTACGATGACAACACACACACGCACACCACAAACACACGCACACACAAGAGAGCAATCTAGCATCATTTAATTAAAGGCCAAGGTCATACTATGTTAGGTCTTTTAACAAGAAACGTGCACACACTTTGGCATTGTTGGCATTTATTTGGATGGTGTGACCTTTTTTAAACATCCCTTCATTCCGAGGCCACCGTGTTTTCTCGGAAACTCAAAGGTTTTGGTGAAAATGTCACACAATATTGAAGCATTTAGCCTCACTACAGACAGTCCCAGGCCTCCTTATCGATGTAGGTACACACGATCAATTCACAAACGCAAGTTTCCCGCCATTTCAACATGTTATTTGTTATATAATTCACAACATATTAAAGCAACCGTTTTGGTGAACAAAAGGCGTCTCATTGAATACAGTTAATGCCAGCTAATGTCCAAAATATCTCAATTTTATGAGGTCGACACATTTCACAATTGTAGGCATTTAGCAGCCTTATAATGTTCATTTCATTTTGCATCATCATAGCAGTTTTTCCTGGAGAATATTGTTTTCCAAGACTGAAATCATTCAAGAGCTCTTGTTTCACGTGTGCCTGAGCGTTCCTACACCTACACAGTGGATGCTGGCTTATGTTGCCCCAACTTTCATCACTATCTTCCCCTGTGTCCGTTCAGCCTTCAGTCAAGCTGTTTCTTCTGAAATGGAATAGTTTACTTCAGTCGCCTGCTCTTTAAATCATCTGAAACACTTGATGTACTGTCAGTCAGTCCTTATATTGTCGACAGGAAAATTTCAGAAATGTTAGAAATACAAGCTCTAGAGTCGACATCAAAATATTCAAGTGAACATGACTTCTTATTAGACTTTTTCCACCTGATGAAAGTTGTTTCTCAGAAAGGTAATTATAGAATTATTGCCTTTACATTAACTTTAGTGCTGAATTTGTAATGTCATATATTTCTCCTCTCATTAATATTGCAGCCGTGATCAAATGGTGCTGACGCTTTCCACCGAAATTCTCGTCATACGGCATGAAATATGCATATTTATACATGAAAAGCACATCGTGCAGAATCAGGCACAGAAAACTGAAGTCTAGTTTCATCCTCAAGTAATGTGCGATTCAGGACGGAATGCTTAAATAGTCGTCGTACTAAAGATTCATCGAAAATGGTTTCACAGCTGTGTTGAATACGTGAAACTCGAGGCGTCAGGGCCAAAGTCCTTGTGTGCTGTTATGTCTCTGTTGAAAGCTTGAAATGGGTTTGTCATGTACTGCTTGACCAACATGGGCATCACTTTTGCTGTGGCGTCTCATGATCTAATGAACAACATTATGCCTGAATGTGTGGAGTGGTGTTCACTCTCAAGTCCTCCCCAGCTACTTTGCCCTCAGATATCATGCCCTGTCCAGATTTTCAGCTTTGAATTTTCTACTGTACGATACCATAGACATAACCATACCATTCCAGAGACATGCAGGTCGGATCAGATGCGACCCCTAGGAACAGCCTCTTCCCCTCGGCTGTCAGGCTGTTGAATTCGTGAACAGCCTTTGTTTATTTTATTTTATTTTATTTTATTGTACCTGTCAGCACGTTTTTCCAAAACACTTTCCTAGTTGGTGGAATCCCCAATGACCAATGGCAATAAATTTGATTTTGAAATTTGATTCTGATAAATCCCCCAATGACCAGAACATACTTACACCAAGACTAGACCAAGACTTTGACGTTGAAGACCTAATGAAGACCAACATTGAGAAGGGGCGTGACCCAGTAGAACACCCATCCATCCATCCATCCATCCATCCTCATTGGCTTATGCTGGGAGAGGGGTAGAGGCTCTAGTCTGTGTCACTCCCAAGTGACAGAACTACACAGCCCTTCTGAGACAACCTACCCCTACATAAATACGTGCAACATTGAGGGTTACAGCACAGATCTAGGGTGAGGCACAATGCAGCGGAGTCTGATACAACACCATGACCTGGAAATGTGATCTTGAATCTGGCCTTGACACTGAGACAGGTCTCTAGCAAAACTACACGACAGCAACTTGCGTTCTTTGCTTTTGTCCTGGTTTGTTCTGTCTTTTAATTTTTGACCTTGTCAACCATTTGGACGTCTTCTGGAATAATAAATGCAGAACAAAGTCTATTAAGTGGAAGGTGCAACTTTATATATATATATATATATATATATATATATATATATATATATATATTTTATATATGCTTATTAGAGCTTCGGGTAATGACCGAAAGGATGAGATCGCGGATACAAGCGGCTGAGATGAGTTTTCTCCGCAGGGTGGCTGGGTGCACCCTTAGAGATAGGGTGAGGTCATCCAGGAGGAGCTCGGGGTGGAGCCGCTGCTCCTCCATATCGAGAGGAACCAGTTGAGGTGGCTCGGACATCTGATCCGGATGCCCCCTGGACGCCTCCCTGGGGAGGTGTTCCGGGCATGTCCTACTGGGAGGAGACCCCGGGGAAGACCCAGGACTCGCTGGAGAGATTATGTCTCCGGTCTGGCCTGGGAACGCCTCGGGATCCCCGGGAAGAGCTTCCTTGCTCCGAATGCTGCCTCCGCGACCCGACCCCAGATAAGCGGCAGAAGAAGGTGAAGGTGAAGGTGAAGGTGAAGGTGCTTATTAGATCCCAGGCGATTGCAAGAGAGACAATTTTGGGCATGGTTGGGTGCTTAATTAATTAATGCTAATTCAGAAAAGGAAGCGGATGCACCCTAGTTTGTACTTTTCTGGCTCTGAATGAATTACACATAATTCAACCTATTTCTGTGGGAATGCAAATTAATTTATTCAGCACTTGCTATCAGTTATCAAACACCTTGTATATGTTCCAAAGGCAAACACTGTTGACGTTGTTCATGCTTGTGTGGGCAGCAAGTAGGTACTGAGCACAATTTAACACCAATTTCATCTGTTGTACAGCAAAGTTCCAATCGAGCAAACTACATAGCAGGTGTAAACTTAAAGTAAATCAGCCCCATAATCCTTTGTGCTTAATCCAGTGATGCATAAATATGGGAGCCATCTTTATTCCAAATGCAGAGGTCACTACGCTGAATTTCGCCTTGAAGCGGAATTAAAATTAAGAGTGAATTTTCTTTTTTTTTTTTTTTTACAAGTAGTAAAAGTATTGCCAGTTGACTTTCACACTCCTGACTATTATGACCACGCCTGAACTTTACAATGAGAGGAAGAGCCAGTCACAACAAGTTGGCTGGCTATTGGTGTTTCCTCTGCCTTTTATAGAATTCTGTAACTTTTTACAACATATGTTTAGGCTTTGTAATTCAAATTCTGACATCACTTATGTTCCGCTTACATGTTGGAGGTTGAAAAGCAGCGTCCAACATAGACTTCTGAGTGGAACGCACCATTAAATTAAGGTAATCTGGCAGCCAGCGAGCCTGTTGTCGAGTGTCAGCGCGTGTTCCCCCTCATCTATTTTCATCATCCATCACATTTACATAAACCTACTTTATGCATCACACTAAGTAAGAAGGAAAGATTAATAGCAACCTTGATGTTTTATTTTCACAGCATGCCACTCGGATGACCCCAGAATAACTTCCACATGCTCCCAAATGTGACACGGCTCACAGGTGAGGACAGAAAACACACTGTGTTAAATTGCATTTCAATTTCCCAAGTAGATGTTTGGGGCGAAGCTGAAGCGAGTCGCATCTTGGCAGTACTTTCTTTCTTGACTGACACAGCGACAGAGTTTACAAATAATACGAGTGTTTACCAACTGCTTTACCCAGGATTATCTGCTTAGAAACATTGAATATTTTAACTAAAAGTAAGTCTCAAGCTGTTTCCTGCAGCTTGAGAAAATTCCACTGGGATCAAAACAGGACATTTTTCCAAAAGCATCGCGCAAACCAAATCTTTACTTTCTCCGCTTCTCTGCTTGGTTGTTGGAGCTAAAGGAATTTAAAATTTTAATTATGTATCATGTTTTGCTTCGGCTGTCCACTTCCACATGCGATGGAACGGAGGTGTCACGTTCATTTTATGGCGTATTTTATGTCTCGTGGTTAATTTTGTTTCACCGTAGTGCATTAAATATATAACCTAAAATGAGTCTGGGATGCTATTTATCTGTGTATGTGATTTATTTTTATAACTGTACAGTTTAATATTCAGCTTGTCAATGTCATGTAAGAAGCAAAGGGGCTGTGGAGTTGAACCTGTACAGATACATGAGATCAGCTCAATATTCTTCCGTTCCGATTAGCAGAGACTTTTTTCGTTCTCTCGCCCCATCTCCTGTTAAAACATGGTTCCATATGAATGAACGCTTTTCAATTCAGCGTTTGAATAGAGGAACAGGCCGATGCTTGAATGGATGGGCAAACACATTTGTGAAGTAATTAAACAGGCTATTGAACATAAACCTTGCCACTGTACAATGACGTGACACTGTGACTAGTTCATTCTTGCCATTACTGAAAATTTGAGAAACCTTGTGCTGAAAAGTTATTCAATACCCCATTAAGTGTTGCCAGTTTATTCAAAATGATGACCTTTTTAACACTACATTACAATGGTACATTGATGGTATTCCACCACCGTAACCGCCTCCTTCTCTTCTGGAGGAATACCAGGGTGTTGCCCTGCCAGAATGTCGGTCCTCAGTCTGCCCCGCAGCCTCCATCCACTTGGGCACACCAAGTACACCTCAAGGTTTCTGACCTTCATCACCATATCTGTAAATAATTTTAGACCATGTTACACTATACTAGTGCCGGAACGTTCTCTTGGTTGCTCTTTTTCCATGGTGACAGGATAACTCAACCCAAATGTTTTACTTTGAGCTCAATCCAACAACTTACAAACAATGCATTGACTACACTGTCATTGCAGCAGTGTCGTGACAATCCTTGTTGACTGTACTGTGTTGAATTGTCGTGAACCATGTGTAGTCGGCCCACACATATCCTCCAGGCCGGATTCCCTCACAAGATGAATCTTATTGTGCATATTGATGTTTCCTGTGTGCTAAAAAATGTCATAAAACATTCATTTGAAGGGTTTTAATCATGAAATGCTAATAATCCCGGCATGTAACTACATATTGCACAGTGTAATGCCATCAGTAGGTGGCAGCCCAGAGACAAACTGGGTGCATTTGACCACCGTGTCTGGAAGATCAACAAGAGATCGTACGTCCGGGCAGCTTTAATTCACACCCGACTGAGGATTGACACACACGTCTGGAGGCAACTTGTGATTTCCTGATGTTTACTCACGAAGCACAAAGATAAAAGCCACGCAAACAAGCCTGACAGGATATCTGAATACTGCTGTGAAATTAAAACAACAGCCTCCCTCCCCCTCAAAGACGCCGCCATATTTACATCAAGTATTTTCTAAATTGCATTTACATATAACTATGGGTGAGTCATGAGATACACGTCGGGATGCATTTCATTCATATAGCTATGAATCATGGGATGAAACATGACAAGACTCTAGAGTGGTACATGGTTGCGTCACTGATCAATGTGCCCTGGATTGTGATATATATGATAGATTACCCATTTTTCATCCTAGCTTGTCTCTACCAGACCCAGACCTAGAAATACAGGGGCAGTGGGGAGGAGCACGCAACAATTTATCACAAGCCTTCACTATATTGATCCCTGATTTGCAGAGCCTGAATAAGTTTCGAGGCAATTTCTCCTTTATTCATTTGCAAACCTGCATTGCAGTAATTTTTTTTTTCCTATAAATGAGCTGGCCGTGGCTGTCAGAGCTCTCAAATCAGAACTTGTCTTTTTTTTTTTGTAAGTAATTACAAGATCATTACACGCTGTTTCTTTTTTGCTTTTGGTCAGGGAAATGTTCCTGACCGCAGTAGTAAACAAGCAGGTAGAAATAGACAGAACATCAGCTCCAGTCAAAATAGAAATTTTCCACTTAATGGTTATTTTCTGCTCGTGGTGCCTCGTCTGGGGTAAGTGGTGACACACATGACAGAAAATACCGGAACATTGAGTCTGTGTGGTTTAAGACTGAAGCTTTTATTTTGACTGCACACATATTTTGCAGGTTAATGGGACTAACAGGATCACGAAGAAAGACAGTTGTCTGGCTTGTATAAAATAAATAAATTATAAGAGAATATATATGTTGGCCTAAAATAACTCTTTGTTTTCTATAGCATGAGAAGGAAACTTGCCTCCAATCCAAGGCTTTTCATATGTCTGGCCAGGATGCACGACTTGAGTTCCGTGAGCAACAGCTGTCCATTATATATATATATATATATATATATATATATATATATATATATATATATATATATATATAGCAAATGTAATCCAAAAAAAATCTTACATAATTGAAATGCAAAAAACCTCAGGAGGTCTGCACATGTTCAAGGTTTGAATCTAAGGCTTTATGTAAATCACTCATCTTTTTCTCACGGTTAATGCTGCTTATTCAAAGCGTTTAAACAACGTAAACTATTTTCACTTGACTCACTGCTGTTCACTGCCTGACGTGTGAATGTTTTTTCCATCTTTTGGTTGATCTGAATGTCAAAACATTCTCATTTAATGTGGACTAAACGTCAAGAGTGTGCTCTATTGTGACTTTGCAGCCACACAACGTGTGTGACCATCTGAAAATGAGATAAGGAAGGCATTTCAACCACATTACTTACTCTGGAAAGGTAAACAGAAAGTGCCTATTCTCTCCTGTCTGTGACAAATGAGATGCTAGCAGGAAGAACAATAGACAAAGCTGATCAATTCTGCAGCCACTATTGCTCTGGCTCAGTGTTTGCTGACCAACCTTGGGCTTTTTTCTTTGCCCTATATATGCCAGTAAACATCATCCATGCAAATGTTTTGATTGCCGTCTTGTGCTCCAGTTGGATACTTATCGAATCAAAACACCCGAAAAGGTCAAAAAGTAGCAGCTTTCAACTTTTGTGTACTGAAACCCTGTCAGATCAGTCCGAGTCCAATCGCCGTGAAAATAACCGGCTGTCACAACAGTACAACATTAATGATGGTGCAGAGACACATTCTGTCAGCACTCATTACAGCGACTGAGACTTTCCAGATGTGTTCAGATTTGTTTTAACCCTACTCACGTTGATAAGATTGTTTTCAAACTTAAAATAAGATCTCACGAAGACAACAGTCTTTGGGATTAAAAGAAGACAATTACGGTCATTACCTCCAAACAGTTCAAATTTATTTCTGTCAGACCACCGGACATGACTCTCAAGAGTAACCCTGGAAGCTCGGGAGAGTCGCCTGTCTGCTTTCTCTGAAGCCAACAAGACTCTCTTTTCAGCTTCATCTCACAGCTTCACAAGAGGGTCTTTGGTTCATTCTTCATCCAGAGGATTTTGCACCCAAACACGTTCATCTCTGGGAAACTTCTCTTTTTTATTTGTTTATTTGTACTGATTGGTATTTATCTCATATTTATTTATTTTTTGGACATATAGTTTTGTTTTTGGAAACCGGAGGCCTCAGATCGAAATTTCATAGCCATAATATAGTGATATGTTTTTGTGCAATGACGTCTAACGCTCTTTTCTGGTAGGTACGGTAGCTAATATTTAAACCGCCTGAACCAAGGACCATTTTGCTTCCTCACCTGACATGACCGTCCTCCCTCACACCTCTTTTCCCATCAGCATGAATCTCATTGGTTGTCTTCATCTTCTTCTTTTACCTGGTATCCTCATCTCCAACAATCGTGGTTCAACACTGTCTCCACACTCCACGCTCTTCCGCAAAATCTGACTCATCTAATCTATGGATTATAGTTGCAGTTGTCTGAGATTGGAAACTGAAAAAAAGTTGAAGACAGAATATGATGACATGAATCCAAAGAAAGCCAAACAAAACATGTTTGAATAAATTCCTTTCATCATGTTCATTGATCCAATTCTCTCTTTGGTTGTTAAAGCAACGTCTGGGCTAATTCTCACTTCATGCGTGGCAGGTTGTGAGCTTGTTGTTACTACAGTGGGTGCAGATGCATTTTCAAAAAAGATTGCTGATCAAAAGAATTACTGCCACACTGAAGGGGAAGGCTACGTTTCAACGCCCTCTTTGTGGCAGTGAGGTCTAATGACTTGAGCAGAGTAATTCGTTTTTTCCCCCTCAGTTATACTTTTCTGTCTGAAACTTCCGGAACTGTCTTACAAAGACAATCATTGGGTTTAAGTCGTACTCCGGTTCGTGATCTACATATCAGAAGAAGTAGATGCGGCTGTAAGCCAAAAATTCAAAACAGATCGGCAGCGTGTGAGAAAGTTGACAGCCAGAGCTGCTGAGGTGTTTTGGCCACAGGCTGCGCTGCTAATCCACGCTGTACATACAATGGGTTATAGATGCTGTCAAGCACCACTCAGTTAGGATTAAACACATCCAGATTGACAGGTGGAGAAGTTTGGAAACAAAGTTCAAGCGGTTCAATGGTTTGCACACCTCATGTGGTGTGGAGCGATAGTGCCGAACCAAATATGAAGAAGAGGGGGACAACAAAATCGGGTTATTAAGAGATGCATTGTGAAGTTTCTTCCTTTTTTAGAGTTGAAAAGAAATGTTTTAAAATTCAAATAACAATTCGAATATTAATATTGTTCCACATTTATTTGTCTTCATAACAATCATCAAGTATCAACATTAATGCATGTTGGTATCCTTCTTTTATTTGGACATTTTGTGTTACTTCATGCTGTGATTTATCTTATCTTAATAAGTCCTTTTTTTTTTTCAAACAGATATCTAGCCTTTGCATGACCTCAACAGACCTTACTCTACAACTGTACCTGCCTTTCCTTGCAAATGTAACCTGAACTGAATGGTTTGTGGCACCAAACAAAAGAAATACAGGAAGAAAGTAAGAGAACTTCACAACACCGTGCAGTCCAATTTAAGTCGTGTGTTATAATATTGTGCTCATGTCTCAGTGTGAGTTCGACTCTAGGTTATGTCATGAACTTTGGTATGATTTCCTGCTGACGTGTGCAGACTGCAGCAAAAACTAATGTCCTCATGCGGTTGATGATGACAGGTGGGATCTCCTGAGATTTAAACAAGGGCTCACCTTCCCTACGGGCAAGTGATGCTTGTGTGCATAAAAGTCTGAACATTCAGAGCAACAAAAGTCAAATGAAGGGCTGAATCAAAGTCAATAAATGAGGTGAAATTCATGTACCCATCATGGTTAACTTGTCTAGTGCTGTACTGTGTCATCTGATCTCTTTGGCCCACCTTCTGCAACTGTCATGATTGAAACCACCTTTAACTTCAAGTCTTCTTCGGTCATCTTCATTGGCCACTATCCAGACTACAGTCTCTACAGAAAAGCATTTTTTTTTAAATGCAGCCCTTGGAATTAGTCAATGTATTCCAATTAGGCGGTAAAAAATAAAGCGAAAACTCCCTTTCCTTAAAAAAGCAGTGGTCACAATGTCATGGTGGGATGCACAACATGGTGATTTTAAAAAGGAGACCTATTTGCTTTATTTCTAATGTGCGTCATGATTGGGGCTGTTCAATATAAACGCCAAGGTTCACCACAAACTAGGTGGTCTGCGGTTGCAGTCGCTCCGTGCTGGACAGCAAGGTTGGAGTGCAGAAGAAGCTGAGGCATGGAGAATATGTGCCGCCTGGGCCTTGTTCTCCCTACTGTATTCACGTGTATCAAACTCAAGATCAGTGTCCATGTGTGTACTCGTCGGCTACCAGAGGTGATAAGGTCGCATGTGCATGCATATTTGATGGAACCGGGACAGAAGTCGTGCAGACTTGGGCCTCAAAGTGCCAACAAGATTGGGGCATGTGATAGGGATAAATTATTAAAACCTTGTACCCTTCACTGCGCTGCGAAAGCTTCACACATCAGAAAGCCTCACTTATATTGCCAATGGCCTTAAAGGTATCAACATCCGAGTAATCCTGATCATTGTAAATGACTTGCTGACTTCACGTGGGTTCTGGACCTTGAAGTCATTTGTAAAGTAAGTGTCTACTGCTTACTTGGACTGTATGCTTTACTCCACCTAAGACGGGAATGAAGGTACTTCTTGCCTTTTGGGGAAGTTTTACTCCGACGTGGTGTTCAGAAGAAGAAGGGACTGGACGAGCGTGAAGCATTTACAGGATCAGTGACAATGCTGTCTGTCGCCCTGTTTATTTCTTTTGTTTTTCAACAGAGAAAATACTTACATTTGTAGCTCGGTTTCTTTGTCGCCTTCGACGCCCTGTTTTTCCTTTCTGGATCCTACCCAAAGGATTCTGGGTGTTCCTTGATACCAGGGGAGGTCGCAAGCAATCTCTCTCCCAATTTTAAATTCTTAAGAATTGGAAGAGTCTTCACTCCTCGTAAGAACACACATTTTTAAGGATTAAGGTTAAGGATTAAGGAAGTAATTGGAATGCACCCAAGGAGTGAGGTGTCTTGTGGTTTTGTCCCTTGTCATTGGTCATTTGGCTTCATCTGATCTTGCTATTTATTCGCCTTAAAATAATCCTTGTTTGTAATGCCACTTCATGTCACTGTGAGCCAATTGATGATCTATAGAACAGGCCCCTTTGAAAAAGACTGTGGTCTTGAGGCATCCCATCATGCTTTGCAGGACTGAAAGGTCGCCCCATCTGTATTTTTTGTTTTTTTTTTAATCCTTCTTTACGGATGTCTTCTGGTCGCATTGTCATCAGATATGTGATAATAATGATCTTGTATTTAATCACATTTAAGTGAGGGACAAAGAGGGGGCGCCGTGTGGGGGACCACTCACAAGGTAAAACTGGGAACAGAGTATCAGGCCACAAAACTGCATCCTGAGGGCCTCAAATGACCCACGGGCTGCAAGTTTGAGACCCCTGAACTAATGTATTATATATTGTTGTGCGTCCTAAAGTGACGCCAGAGGCAGCCTTATGTTCTGTAAGATATTGTGAGGGCTAGCATTTTCACTTTAAACTACAGGTTGTATGGTCATCAAAACCTCTTTCTTTTATTCATTTTGTTGGGCCCACAACATGGTCTGTGTTTGAAACCCCTGACTTAAGTTCATAAATTAAAACCTTGGTTCTGGATCTGTATAGACAACTAAAACGAAATTACAGAAGCAGTAGAGTTATTTTGATAAAATAAATAAGTAAACGGTAGCAAGAAATATTTGGTGGAAATCAATTATTAATGATCATTTTAAAATGAACAAGCAAGTAAAGATTAAGTTCCTCCTCTTCTGTTTACCCATGGCCTTCCATGAATCAAGAGAACAGTGTCTTTTTTTTTTTTTTTTTTTCCCTCAGTGGGAGACTGTTGGCAACAAGGAGCTCTTTGGCCAGACTTGAGGCCACTATGTAACTGGCGTCAGTCTGTAAAAACTCACCATAACCGCCAGACAAAATCACTTTCTAGGTTTCCGTCATTCGCACAACTTTAACAACACGCAGTTAAAGCTTTCCTAGCTTTATTAAGCAGAAGGCTGCCATCGAGGCCAGCAAGATGTACTGTTCTAGGAGAAGACAGAAATGTGTGTCGAGCTTTGCAACCAAAAGGAGATAGCAAACCTGACTAGTCACCTGTTTAGTACTTGTCCACGTAAGTCTCTTGAAAAAAGCTGTGTGTGTACTGGACAAAATCAATTTCCTTCTGATCGAAATCTGAATAATTTTCACATCACCCGTGATGAACAGATAAATCAGACCCTCATTTTTTTCAGTTTAATGATCCAAGCTGTCACAACTGAAATGACATCAGAGAGCAGGCAGTTCAGTTATACTTTCATTTATTTGTGGATTTCCATATTAGTGCAGTACTCTTCTCTCACAGTTTGGTGTTTGCATTTGCTTTGAATACATTATCTTGAATGGTATGCCGCTCGCTCAAAGGCTCAAGCCAAGATGTGGAGGAAATATAAGTCCTTGTGAGTAAATGTTCTGTTTACCCAGAGAGAATATGCCTTACGAATGAAGCATAGTTGATGCAGCCATTTGCATCCTCTTGCCCAGCCATCAGTCTGTCCACCTCATCCTCGGTCATCCTCTCCCCAAGCGTTGCCAGGACGTGACGCAGCTCCGCACCCATGATAGTGCCGTTGCCTTCCTTGTCGAAAACTCTGAGACCTTCCACAAAATCCTCAAAATTCCCTTGATCTTTTGCACGGGAAATGTGCTGCAGCATCGGCAAGAAGGTTTCAAAGTCGACCATTTTGGTGCTCATGTCCTCTGGCCGTGGCTTTCCAAGTACTTTGAGGACATCGGCGTTGGTGGGGTTTTGGCCGAGAGCTCGCATGACATCCCCACATTGGCCGAAGGTGATCTTCATTTCTCCAGTCGGCGTGCGGTCAAACAAGGTGAAGGCCTCTTTGAACTCTTCGATTTGGTCAGAGGTGTATTCGAGAGTGATGCTCTTGGGGTCAAAATCGGGCTCCTTGGGGGCCTCTGGCTGTGGCTCTGGAATTGTTACCGGCTTCGCAGCTGGAGCAGCATCCTTCTTGGGCTCTGGTTTTTTCGGTTCAGGTTTCTTGGGTTCAATCTTCTTTGGTGCCATGCTGCCGAGCAACACAAATGTGAGCGGGCACTTGCTGAGAATGAAATGAAGTCTGAGTGGATTGAGAAGGACTCCAGCACACAGCGAGCCACCCCTTCATCCACTGCTTATATATCTGCTTTGTCTATTGAGCCAGATTTCAGTTTCCCGCAGCGCACTATAAAAGGAAGAAACCCAAAATAGATCACTATAGCAAGTGATGTCAACATAAAGTATTGTTCCCAGCTGCTGTCATCTAGCCGACAGGGCTATTTGCTGTCATTAGTGTGGGTCCAGTTGCATTAGGCTGAAAAATGTTCTCTGTCTCTGATGGACAAAGGGATCAGCGGATGATGTATCCGCCCATGAGGGAGACGGCCTGAAATAGCTTTGAGCGCCAACTGTTACGAGTCTGGGAAACACCAATGCAAACACCTCACATTTCATTACGCTGCATTTAAAATGTGTGGTCGCAGACAAATGAGAACTTTATAACTGAATGATTCACACTCACACTCACTCAGTAAAGCAGTTCTGCCCTGAGATACCGCAGGTCTACGGCAGTTAGCGAGATATTCATTGGCTTTTGTTGAGGTGCTTAACATAACTCACGATCTATTTTCACAAGCTGGAGGGTGTCACAGTTGGTAGAGCGTCAAATCAGAGCTGTCAGAGTAGTCAGCAACAACGCTGTTGTTATAAAACAGTGACCGTCTTTGTCCATTGGATAATCTTTTTCACCACTAACCCAGCCTCATAACACGAGATACGGCAGGTTAATTGGCAAAGCTTGAAATGCTGTATACCGTATGGACACAACATCGATATTGCATCTGACGCACTTGATTTGTGGTGTACTTGTATCAAATTAACGACACATATTTACAGTATTGCTCTTGTGGGCCACATGAAGCAAGCTGATGAGCCGGACATGGCCCCCGCGCCCAATGGTCGAGAGCTTTGTTCAACAGTGGAAGACTCACAACACTGGTTCTGGTGGTGAGTGATGCAGCACTGCAGTGCTACAGCACATCTTCAGTACAGCAAGTTAGAAGCATCAGTGAACCAACTTCTCTTGTTGGGTTTAATGAGCAACAGCAATGTCCAAATCCCGTTTTCCTGTTTCGAATGTTGAAGTTCTCCTCTCCAGGACGCAGTGAATCCCTCATCATGTTGACGCTCCGTTTTGAAGTTACTGCTTCTCCCATGTTAAGAGAGTGAAGCCCACTGCTAGGTCGCCTGACCGAGCCGTCTGCTTTGCATCCGACCAGAGATGTAAGAGCTGATTCAAGTTAGTCAGTTCAGCGTTTCACATTGTTACGTTCTTAATTAGCACCTTTGGGGCCAGGCGCAAGAACAAGACACTCCGTCAAGAAGTATTCTCTGATACTGATATTCTCTGTGATGTCATCACTGTGAGAGAGAGCGAGAGATAGAACCTCGAGAAGACTCAGTAATTTAACCAGAACTAAACTCACAAGTGGTCTTTATTGATTTTGGAGACAGACTGTATCATTACCGCTGCTGCCTCCTCGCGCTGTCATGGGTCTAAGTTTATTGTGAGTCTGAGATGTCATCGTTCTTCGGTCCAACAAAGCAGGAGCTCAGCACAATTTCATAAGTAAATAACCAAAGCACATGGACAGCACCGTGCGCGTCGGCTCATTTGGACTGACCAGGAAGTGGGGCTTTGGCTGCGTGAGATTTTAAAATGTGGAGTTCATAAAACATTTAACAGTGCAGTGAGACGCTACTGTTTGACAGCACCTATCAGAAGAGGCAGACGGGAGTGTTTCCTCCGGACCACTTACAGCTCAATTTCAGCTCAGGGGAAACAAAGCCTTTTCAATGGACGTGCACATATGCACATGTTCTATATTAGTATTTCACACATGATGTGATGTGTTCCAATATCATTTCACAAGACACTCACATTAGTTCCTCTTAGCTTTCCTGTGAGTCAAGGCAGAGTGACCCTTCGGAACATTTGCACAGTTCAGTTACCATGACACTTGCCGTTTGAGAGGGTAACTGAAAAAAAAAAAAGTTTATATCACGACAGCAATGAGTCTATCAAACGTTTATTTTTCAATTAGCTGTTTTGATGAAACCATATGGCGATTGCTTTCCCCCAGGAATATTCTTTTGTGGTGTCACAACAGCGAGAGTTACTTATTTCCCTTGGCACAGCTTTAAAGGCAGGCATTCTCACAGAAGTTACACTTTCAATGGGAATTTAACCCTCAATCCCCAGGCCTGTGCCAGGCAGCGGCCGCTACTTCTGTCTAAATCTGAAGATTATCTGATCTTTTTTAGACTGCGGCTCATAAACAGGGTTGTCTGAGGTTAGCTGGATTACTCTATGGGGACCAAGGGCATCATGGACTGAACTGCATGTTGGTTTTGGCAGTCCATATTGCTGGTGACCTCAGGTACTCTTTCATTGATACCACACCAAACTCCTGGCCCTTTTATCCTAATTAGATCTTCGAACAGATGCGGAGAAAAAACTGATGGCAGAATAACAATGTAACAGCTGCTGACATCTTTAATTATATCCGCGTTGCCACTTGAAGTTTTATTATTATTTTTTTTTAAACAAAAGGAGCACCTGTTTATGAAAAGAAAATCATCCACTGTGTTTCTTGGAAGGAACTAATTGGCCTGAAATAAATTCAAGAGGAACAACTTTGGATTTCTTTCCAATTAAGAGCGCATTTATGAAGTTATTAGTTGGTGCCAGTGGGAAAATGTCAGTGAATTATGAAACAATAAAAACCGGATTATATCTTGAAGCACAGACGTCATCATGACAAAACAGAACGTATCCTCCCAAAAAACGTAAATGCTAATCTGAAGTGAAATAAATGCCCATTGAAGTATGTTCATTGTAGCCTTTGTAAAGTACATAAGGTGTTGCATTAACCTTTCTGTTATCCAATGAAAAAACAAGTTCTGTAGGTACAAACAATATTCCTTATCGGCCTATTAATGCACAGTGGTACCTGGGGTCTTTACATTATCATGTCGACTCTGGTTTCATCTTTGGTCCCCATGAGCCTGCAGTGCTGCACCATATTTAGGGAACAATCAAGGGTCCTATTGGGACTTTCAATTAAATCTTTATTAAATGCAAATGCACTGGAAAGGTCAACCGGTAATTCCCCTATCTCACTTGGCCGGCACTAACATCGCAAACCTGTTTGTTATTCTTCTGAAGTGATGGCTTGTTTGTAATTTTCAATGAACTGCTGCATTCTGCACACAGTGAGGTCGAGCGTTGAAATAATTCATTTCAATGATGTGATGCCGAGTGGACCGACTATGCTGACAATAAGTCACCATTGGATCTGCAGAAAGCCCCACAACTAAGACTGAGGGGCAGCGCTGTTTCGCACCAAAACAGCGGCAATGGCTGAGACAGAATCTGGAAAGCGAAAACCTCTTCTTTGTTTTTACAATTTCTTTTAGTTGTTACACTGCTAAGAAAGTTGTCCCTCTTCCCTCTGGCAGGAGGCTGCGGTCAATCCAGACCAGAACCTCCCGTCACAGGAACAGCTTCTTCCCCTCGGCCATCAGAATGTTGAATTTGTCATCAGCCTCTGTTGTTTGTGGGTTATTTATTTATTCATCAGTTGTTTCTGTTTATTTTATTTTATTTTATTTTATTTTATTTTATTTTATTTTATTGTATTTTATTTTATTTTATTTTATTTTATTTTATTTTAATTTAATTTTATTCATGACAGCACTTTAATCCAAAGCGCTTTCCTAAGTGGTGGGATCCCCACTGACCATGGCAAAAAAAGTTGTTTCTGATTCTGAAAATACATGGTCACAACCATTCCATGGTAAGTGGGAACAGTGCCGGCAGCTGCCCTGGTGGTGGAGCTTCTGATTCACAACACAATACACACAAAGCACACAAAAGTGCTCTTAGTTTACTGTGTTTTGAGATTATTTCTGAGATACATTTCTGTTACACTCCTCAAATTGAGGTGATGGAAGGTGTTGAGCGTCTCAAGTTCAAGATTTTAGTAGACAACTACATCAAAGGTCAGCTAGCTACAGTGCTAGTGGACACAAGCACATTAAACAGTTCTAATAGACTCATGTACTTTAAGATGAAATACTCATTATCTAATAGCAGTTGTTGGAAAGGAACCAAGCTTATTAGACCTGACACATTTTTATTGACCCTCTGAGGACAGGGACTTGGACGTAGTGTTGCCATGTCAAAGTAGGGCAGTGACTTGCACACTGTGTTCTATCAGCAAGTTCACAATATAAAGGATCTTCACCCTGTCTCCGAGTCTTGAGTGGAATGCAGCTGCTGTCCCAATAACTCCACCATATTAGCTCCGACCAGACTTATGGTCTGCCCGTGTTATCTCGGGTATTAAGGGCTCATAGCTCCTTGCCGGCCCCCGCTTCACCGAGTCACAGAGAACCAAACAATCAAAATACCTCGCACATACTCTCCGACACATCCAGGACAGACGTTACTCAACACAATCAAAAGGGAGCGACAGACGTGAAGTAGCACGCATGTTTCTATGGCAACATACTCACTGAAGAAGTGACCCACTGAGATTTCTAACTGAGAATTTCAGTGAAGTGAAATTTGACTGCAGTACAAAAGCTGACTGTTACATACTTAGGTGGGACGCAAAAAATCAGTGTGTGGTGTTGAAGTATAGTTATTTCTGCACCTGGCGTGACCCGACACAGCCGCGATGCGACTTGGCTCAGGTCCTTCAACTTCTCGCAATATTCAAGAAAATATATCTATAACTCGACCAAAATCAAAACAAATACATGCTCAAGTATCTTGCTTACTGAGGAGCCATACACACATCACGCTAGCGTTTACAACTAGCATCAGGCACGCGACACTACCCTTGCAGTCCACACGGTGGGCACATCCACCCGTCCATTACTCTCGAACATACGTTCAGATTCATACAGCACTTTGCCATCCTCGCATCCTCGCACCTCACCACAAAATCACCTGCCACTCACTCGCATGCAAACACCAATAAACGCCACCTGAATTGACCTGACACAACCACGATACCACTTCGCTCAGGTCCTTCAACTTCTGAGGACCCCTAATCCACACATAATGTGGCAGCCCTGGCTACCGCCGGTGTATAGTGTTGTTTTTTCCGTCCATGAATGTGAATAGTGAGCCTCTAATACCGACTTAAATAAAATAACCAACTCAAAATCAAACAACTGGGAAGGGGGGGAGAGGGTTTCACCCTCATGCATCTCACATGACTGAGCCACTGAGACTGAAATGCACAGCCGTTTGAGCCGTTTTGGCAATTGACAAGTGAAGTGCACAACGAAAAGGAATGCCATCCCGGGGCTTATCTAAGCCCAACCTCTGTCCTTTTTTAGGATAAGCCACTGAAGATCAACATGCAAGAGCAAAGGCAGCCTCCGGCGACGCAAAAGTCCACTTTCCTGCTTCTGGCATCAAAATATATTGTGCCATGGGAGTGAGGATGTGTTGATAATTTTTTTGGGTGCCCAGGTCACATGGGAAACAGTTGAAGCACAGGCTCCTTCCAGCTCTTCTACTTGAGAATCAAGGAAGAAATTGAATTCTCTCCAGCTGTGAGTCATCTCACAAGGGATGGCATCTGCAAGGTATCTGTGTAGAGTCGGGGTTTGTTTGTTTTTGTGTCAGTCAATCTGCGTGAATGTAAAGTGAGATTTACCGTTTACTTCAGTAAAGAAGGGTTCATCGTTTATTTTACACAGAAACCTCTGTTCGTCCGTACAACCATATGTATTTATATATATGGTTGTTCAGAGTTGGCTGCCCTGAATGCAGAAAGTATTCCGAGAAAATAACCTGAACCTCATTCAAAGATCAAATTACATTACATTTCCGGGTTCATGAGATACTTGAGCGACTGATGATTATGAGCCTATATTTAAACCTTTTTGTCAGTGCTATGACACTTTTCATTAGTAGTAAGCAACCTATATTATTCAGGAGGGATAGAGCATAAGAGTGAGAATGCGCCACCATTCCATCACGTCCTATTTCCACTAATGAAACCTTGCACATATTTCTTGATACGCCATTATGTATTCCATTTGGCCTCACTCTTTGTGTCAAACACTGACATGTAAACAAGATAACAAATGAACCAAGAGCTGCTCTTCATTATGAAACTCAAAAAGCAGGGGGGAATTTAATATCGATCAAAACAAACTGACACCCTTTATACCCATGTTAGAGGACTCTAAATAACTGAAGTCAAATAGTTCAATGGCATCATGACCTTGATATGATGCAGAGCCATATTCATGGATGAGTCCAGTGAACTTTAAAAAGTGGGGTAAAAATGATCCTGCATCATATACCAGACAAATATAAGCAGGTTTCGTGTCGTACCTAAACAGGAACTGATCTCTTGACCTACTCATATGTTCCAAATGTTGACCCCTCCTCTGCATGATGCAGCAAGTCCCGCACCATGATGACGACTGAAATCTCAGCCAATGAGCGATGACGAGAGTCAAGCGCATTGTTACGGCACAGAGCCTCCAGTGCAGCTTTGTACACGCTCATCTCCTGATCAGACCGAGCGGTGAAAGAGTCGTGTCTGCTTTGCATAAAAGCTGGAGCTCCGCATATGTTCATGTGAACAAAGCACAGTACACGACAGCTCATTTAGACAGACGACAAAGTGGGGCTTTGGCTGTCAGTGATTTTAACATAAAAGTGTAGTGTTATATGGAGTTTAACGTGCAGTGACAAGCTCCAGTTACACGTGGAAGCTTAAGTTGCTTGCTTAAGTTCTGTGCTTAAATGAAATAGCAACCAAGACAACTGTGTGTTTTTGAATTGTTATGCATCCCACAAAATGTTTTATCCGACACAAGAATGAGTAGAAACAGATAGTTGTACATGTTAAAAGTGTCTCACAATCATGTGTTAATTTATGAATGAATCAAAACGTGACGTCGGACAGTGTCCTCATTTTCAGAACCCACTACATGGCTCTCTATGCTAAAAGATCTCGTTTTCTGAAAGACTATTTTAACAAAACTTCCCATCATTTTAAAAACAAATAGCTCCATATTCTTGAGAATTTGATTGAAAAATGAGGACATTGATTCATGAAGCATCACTATTAGACACAAAGAATCTTCATAACTGTCTACCTCAGAGGAGACAGGAGAATCAAATGGGTAGTTACAGCTTGGATTAAGGTGTTTTAAATGGTCTTCCTTGTCCTTGACTCTTTGTGAACCCGGAGCATATATTTCTGGGCTCACAAAGCTTCACCATGACTAATTCTGGTCAAAAAAGAGGACCAATATGCAGAGGACAACACAATTTTCAATGTTCTCAATCTGTGTTGAGTAGAGTTGTTTCAAGTTGTATGACTTTTACAGTAAGCATTTTGCAGACATCTGTGTAAACAATGAAATAAGCACCATGTTTGATGAATTATAGCCAGTGAAGGCAGCGCCTGCTTTAATGCTTCAGTTTCATAATTACACCAGGCATCCATGTGTTCGTTCTCTCTGCTCACCCTGCGCGCTTTCCCTTTCGCACACAATGATAGAAATTGAAAAACTACGAAAGGGAAAGTGCATTTCACACTCTACTGAAGCAAGGCAGGCAATTCGAAATTAATCAGAACACAATAAGTTTACACGATGATAAAGAGCTGCTGTATACAAAATGAGGAGAGTCAATTTGGGGAAGTCAGACGTCTGTTTTTCGTGTAATAGCATCAGAAACGGTTATGGATTTAACTCTGGATAATAAATGAGGCCTGGTCAGTGGTTCCTGGTTTATGTTGAGCAGACGTCAGGAGCTCCATGTCTTTGTATCAAGGCCTCGCAGTCAGTTATATAAAGGCTTGACGTCTGTAATAAAAAGCTTCAGCATTATCTAGATCAAGTATTGAGTGTCAGTCATAACAATAGAGATGATTTACTCTGCTGGACTGTGAATCAGCAGGCAGTTCTTGTTCTGTGGTGGATTAGCATTTCTCTAAGGGCAGCCAGACGCTCATCCAAAACGGTTGTGCAAAAATAAAGTTCAAAGTATGTACTGTTGTGCTGCAACATCGTGGTACCTCGGTTCTCGACCACAATCCGCTCCAGACGGCCGTTCTAGAAGCGATTTCTTCGAAATCTGAATCGATTTTTCCCATTACAATGAATGGAAAAAGAAATGCGTTCCAAGCCTTAAAATAGTCTTTTGTAGGAGTGAATGTAGAGTGTTTGCTGCAGGTGCGCTGTTCCTCTATGTGTGTGGCCGCTGCATGTGGGAGGGGTTGCCGAGTGAGTGACGTCTCTCCAGAAGTGAAGAGGTGCCCGGTGCGTGTCCAGCTCTGAATGTGCGCTTCTGTGCAGTTTGGCTGTGACAAAGTCATAAACCAAGTAACGCTCTGTCCCAGACTCGCCTCATGGACATCAAACCCTGGAGTGAGCGGAGGTGTGGAGAGCGAGCACCTCCCCTGTGACACTCTACCACGGTCCAGTGCGGAGACAGGAAAGGTTTTACACCTCAATATGAAGGAAAAACAGTCAGAAAATGTAGCCAATGGGACACGTCTGTATACAGAGGCTGCGTTATACACAATAACAGAGCTGATCGGTCCGCGCGTGTTGTTTTTCCGGCTTTTTTCAGGGGCGTTCGAGTTCTGGATTTTTGTTCGAAATCCGAAGCAAAAGCTCCGATTTGTTAGCACTGTGTATATATATATATATATAATACAATTACAGTTACTTTTGCTTTGCTGCTACTTTCCCTCACCTGTGAACAAAACCCCCACACACTTGATCGACACCACATAGGGAAGGACCACATCTCTATTCTGAAGAGGGCACTTCAACCCGACGGAGATTCAAAGATTTTGTTTTGCCGATTGCATAGATTACTCTTTGTTAAAAGCTTTTTTTTCTGTTCAGCCGCTCAAGCGAATCATTGACAGCCACGGTTGACAGCCTATCGCACAGACAGTCAAGAACACACACCTTTAGATAATTTAGTTTCTTTGTTGCTTTGAAATGAAGCATCCCATTCACAGATTGATCTCCTTTGGCGATTGATGGAGCACAGTCACATTTTGTTAGTAATCTACTCCTCTGTTCTCTTCATTCAGCCTCCCAAGTAATCTATGATGGTGACAGCAAGCCCATAGGTGTTTTATGCTCCATCAACTTTGTGTCTATATTGGTTTGGCTTCAGTTATTTCCAGCAGCTACCGATATCTAAGCCAAACAATAGCTGGGAGATCACAGAGCACAATAGCCACATCCATCTTGCGAGGAATGAACACTATGCTTCCTCGCAATCTTTGGCTGGGAATTCTGGCAGGGAGATTAGGGAAGTTTCCAAGCTATTCATAACCCTCGATTCTCTGTGGAGGACTTGGCTTGGTGGCAGAATCCTCTCCTGTTCAGCTGGACCGGTCTATTTCCGGAGTGCCTCTGATGCTGTTTGGAGCGTGTCACTGAATGGCTTGTACCTGTTTATCCCAGCAGCACACCGGCTTATGAGATGTTTTCCTTGAAGCTTACCAGGTGATTTTCTCAGCTGGATTGCCTGTATGTTTAATTCAAGCCCTTAATCCTGCAAAAAGTGGACCAAACATGTCTTCAAAGTCATTTTCGTGTTTATCCCGGAAACATAGCCTGTTGTCATACACTACGTTCTTTTTTGCTAACAGCGAATATGAGTTCATATGAAACACAAATGGATGCAGTTTCGCATATGTAGCAGTGGCCCACTTTAAGTCCTCACTCCATCTTCACTTTCATAGTTGGGGACAGTGTGAATGCAAACATTCAAAGTCTTACAATCTTTATCTCAAGTTACAATCTTTAGTTATACATGGTTTATCTAAAAGTGTATTCAGGAAGCCTTAGACTTTTGTTACATTTCTCTCCATTGCAGAACATTCTTACAGTATGTGAGCGAGTTTGTAACAGTCAACCTTGTTTCTGTTCAGTAAATGGTCAAAACACACGACACAGGACAAGAACACGGCGACAGACATACACAATGCCTGGTCGGCCAGCAATCCATTAAACAATCTCCCATCATCTCATTTTTTAACCTGCACAACCAAATGTCTGCAAGGAATTTATAAAAACAAACAAACAAATGAATTTGTCATATTAAACCCAGAGAAACACTAATTGGCTCTACTATATTCAAAAGATCCCTAGAAATATGACAACAGACATTTCACTCAAATTTAACCACCCTGTTTGTAGGTCTTGCAGTATAAGCTTTTGCAATACAGTAGCTTCACATATTTCATATTGATGCAGAGCATATTTGCAATGCTGGGACACACTGTAACAGGGTGACCAGATCTGAGTTTGAAACACGAGCACACCAGGTATGAGAGAAATGATCACAAGACCAGTAGTGAGCCGACTATAGTGATGTGCATCAGTGGAAATGAAAAGAATAATGTGTAGAGTAGACACATCTTATGTTTGAGCTGGAGCACTGATGCGCACGGTGTGAATAAATAAATGAAGTGATTTTAAAATGATTCAAATTATCACTGTGTTTTTGTGATCCGGTCTCTGATGGGGATTGAAAATCAAGTGGTCTCTATGATAGTACTGCTGTTGACAATGGCCAGTGTGACTGCTCAGTTTCCGTGAGCATGGATTATATTATTATTTTCTTGTATTCCAGGTTACAACATTAAGATGTTGAGAGAACAGAGAGCGTTGCTTGAGTGGATCAATCCCTCCAACTTGTGGTAGTTTCAATGAGTGTCACCATTTATATCGCTAACCTACCAATGGTAAAAGTGAAAAAAAAGTCACCCCCATGTGTTTATTTTAGCTGTTTTTAAAAGTGGACATGTGCATGGGATTAAAAGGGGACCTTCAGTCACCCTAACATTTGCAAGTGGAGATGGCATGATCTGTCGTCCATTCAATTTGAAAAGTGAGCTAGAGGTAACCAGTTTCCCAGTAACCGCAATAAACACAACAGTTTGTTGTTAAGAGTCTGTTCTATTTGCTGTGTGTGTGTGTGGGTGTGTGTGAAGGCATTAAATCCCTTAATGATAAGGCGCAGTTAATTACCAGCTCTCCACCGAAGCTGGAGCCAATCCTGACAGACCCTCTCTGGTCCATTGAAACGTGAAGCCTGAGAGGGAAGCTCAAGCTCACCATGGAAAGCCAAGGGAAAATATTAGTTTTGAAAAATACCTGGAATCCATATTGGTTGGAGACCATCCACTGTTTTACACTTGCAACATTCCCCCTGCGTTTGGTAAGTTGACCACTGCAGGTAGTAACCAAAACTCTTGTGTTTATTTTGTAGTATTGGCTCAGTCTTTGCATTCAATTAAAACTGTGCCCCGAAAGGAAATGCCTTCATTAAATCAGGGTGTGAATGTGAAAAAAAAAACATGAACAGCAGAACAAATTTGCATGAAACAAAATACCAATTCTGTGGAAATGAAATCACGCCATTAAAAAGACAATTAACTGTGAAATTTTCAAGCGCTTTCATGGGCTGCAAAGACCTTGGGCAGTCCGTGCTGGAAGAGCTGGACATTATGAAATCACCCTGTCAATGTGGGCAAACACGAAGAGACCTTCAGTTGCCGAGCAACAGGAGAAGAAGGCGTTCTCACAGATGGCGAGTGGCCGTGCTCAGCCACTGATCCGGCCACACAGCAGCATCTGGGATTAAACCGCTGCAAACCGATGTCACCTACATCAATTACGCTACTATGTTACGAGTCAGGATAGGAATATGTCCAAAGAACATTTACTTTTTTTTTTTTTAAGCATCCGATCAACGGTTCTCCATATACACTTGTGCCATAATCTAATTTTTCTGTCCCTCTGTGGCCATTTTCGGAATTGGTTGACCTCCACAGCATTGATAATGCTGTGAGACGTCTGGCAGACAAAGGTATTTATGGCAACATTTTGTTATTAGATTACACTTTAACAATTCCCTGGTGGGCACATGACAACGCCAGGAAGAATTAGAGTTCCAGGTATTGTTGTAGGAGAATGGAGCAGGTCACCTGACCACATGGTTAGACAGTCTTTTGAGGAAAGAATGAATGAGAAATTCCTTTTGAGCTTGTGAATTGAGTCTTTGTGAGTAAATGTGGGCAGGTGGATAAGAATTTTAAAGTTTTTATTCTGTTGAGAAAATGTGGCCATCAGAATGATGATGTCAATCTTACATTCCATATTCCTCCAGGTACATGTAAGAATGATGGGAGAGCATGAAGTTTCAGTATGCAACACATGGAGCTGCATTGTGATCCGGAGTCATGATCAGGGAACATCATGAGGTACAGCTTCTCTAAGGTGTGAATGCCATAAAAAAAAAAAAAAAAAAAAAACAGGGCAAAAGAACGTTTAGCACACAGAAATATATTTTACAAGTGATGATACAAAAGCAAATGTTTCAAAAAGTGAATGAGTGTTAATTTAAGAAACTATGTAACAGGATAAAATGATCATAACAGATTGAAAAGTGTAGACCTCTATCAAGCAACTTATTCCCACCATTATTGCAGTTTTCTTACATGTATTTATTCCTGTAATTACATACTTTTTTTGGTTCTTCAATGGAGAGTATGTGACGACGACGATGGATTCTATCACGTCTCAGTGAAACAGTGCTGTCGCGCTTTACATCTCCACCTTTCGTTTTATTTTTGTTCATCCTATGTATAAAACATTTATTTTTGATTCTGTCACTTACTTTAGAATAAAGACAGACTTTCTGCTTTTTAATAAATATGTTATCCAGAACAAGCAGGACAAAAAGTCAGGTTGCCTTGATTCATTGTCAAGATCTGTAACTACTAACTTGTGACTACAAAGACTCACTTCACCATTAATAGAAACACTGTTAGAGATTCCGTTCTACATTGTTGCCATGCCATTCCTTCGGGCAGTCCAGGTGTGACTCTTTCTCTGCCCCCTGCTCTCACGCTTTTCTTTATCTCCGCACTGTTAAGTTCCTCCCTCGCGCTTGATAACTTCAAATTGGCCAGTAGTCTACAAAAAGGAAAGATTTCCGTGTTGCAGTTTCCACCACAGTCACTGTCACATTAACAATTAAAACCAGCCAGGTGTTTATCCTTTCGACCTTTTGCAGAGAAAATAAAAAAGGCATAAATGTCACAAAGATAAACACTTTAATTATCTTTGAGTGAAATGAATTGCTTCATCAGTGCCACAGGAACTAATATGTTGCGCTGGACTGGAGCGTCGCACTTGGACAGTAGATCAAACGGTCAGTGTCACAGCTGCCAAAATGACCAGGCAGCGTTGTGGAGGGACGGGAATGAATGATGGCGCTGGCAATCACATTCTAGTCAAGTTAAGCGGGGAGTCATTTGGTGCCCCTCATCATTGTCTTCATTATGACCGACCCCTAATAAAGTTTAGAGCACATAAACGGAGCCCGCGCATTTAATAACTTCTCGATGAATCAGTGAGAAGTAGTTGGGGGTGTTTAATTCCTCTTACTAAACATAGTGATAAATATGAGGGTCAACCATAAGGGATGACCAGTTCAACACTTGGCTCTGTCATAGAACGTCCTTGGACTGTAAGAGGAAACCAGAGAACAAACACAGGGAGGACATGCAAACTCCACACAGAAAGGCCTCGGGTCCGACCTGGGAATCAAACCCCTAACTGTCTGAGTGCTAACCATTTAGGATGCCGTGTGGCCCCTGTCACCACCAGCATTCAGCTTGAAATTTAAATTCCCTTTCTAGGCCTATTGTTGGACCAAACCACACTCGCTCGCCTTCTGCCATGTGGCTCAAAAAGACTTTTGATGAAACTGCAACTGCAAAAAATAGAACTACAAAAAGAGATAAGACACTTTATGTCCCAGGGAAGTAACAAGTGAAGTCTCCCCTCAGCCTGTTTCATTTTGCTGTGATGTAAATAATAGACACATGTTGGAGGAACGTGCAGTTCAAGTTGTGTATCGCTGTTGAACAGAGAGCATTAGTAGCACTGTTGTGCTCATGGCTACACAGCAGAATTACGCTATAGTCTTGATTTTCTGGGTAACACATACTAAAAAAGTACATTTGAATGACTTCTCGTGACCATGAATAGAACAAAAGGCTCTTGAGGAGGCCCATTTGTTGTTGTAAGCCCTGGTGGGGAAATGCCAAAAGACAACAGACAAGAGGAACATGACAGCAGGGTCATGTATGAATACAAAGTGTTAAAAGTTGGCAACCACTGAGGTTTGTTTCTGAGATCACGTGAATTGTCGTCATGTCCGTGTGTGTCAGATCATATAGTCAGCTGCAGCATGTGAGACAAACCTTTGAACCAGCTTATACGGAATCAAAAATAAATTCCTCTCTCTGCCTGTCTTTACTGGGGCCTTAACCGGAATACAAATTTATAGTTTCAGTGATTCAGTCTAGTTCAATGGAGCATTATTGTCTTGAAAAAAAAAAACGTAATGTGATCGCCTGTATTCCGACCTGTCTGTTTGCAAAATAGCTCAAAAATGGATATATAGATTTTCATGAAAGTTTCAGGAAATGTTGGTGACGGAGCAAGGAACAGACCATTAGATTTTGGTGGTGTTCTGATGAACATTTTGTTCTCCAACTCTTCTTATTCATCACTTTCTGTTGAGAAATAATAAAATAATAATAATAACCCAAACTATCTAAAAGAATGAGGATCATTTAGATGAAGGTCCATCTGAGAGCAATTATTCACATAAGAAAATAGAACTGTCTCACTGAAGTCAGTTTAAAGCCAGCTTCGTTCAAACGCATAGTAAACACTCTGATTTGCTACAGGTAAGATACTATCAGTGAGTGAGGACGGTACAAACAACTGAAGTGCCATACGCATAACAGCTTGATTTGCCTTTTGTTCCAAACATCCGAAAACCAGAGACAGCGGTGCATATTTCAAATGTGCTCTTAAACAATACAAGCCACACACAGCCCTCAGCAAAGATACAAAGCCGACAGGCAAAATACCAGACAAACAAATGTGCCTTCTCCTGACAGACTTTGATATCATGCAGGTGCTTTGCAATACCAGTTAATGCTGTGTCTGAGTCTTATTGAACTAAATGGTGTGCACGAGTAACAGCTGGTGCCTCTGCATCAAGCAATAATAAGCACATCAATTAAAACCGAGATGACGCCTTGAATATTACATCTCTGCAGTGGTTCACAGTTTTAATAGACACAATCTTGTGTGATCTTTAGGGATAATACAACGGCATGAGCCCATGGAGGTCCTTGTAAAGGATTAGCTCTTTGCTAAAACTGCTTATGGAGTTGTGAAGAATATCATGGATAAACCCTCTTAAAGATGGGTTCTGGCATGATCGATCTTTTGCGACAAAAATTCCAATTCAGGAATTAAATCTACACAAATCTCCGCAAAAAAACACGGAACAAAGCAAGGATTTAGCTGCCAACAGGTCAACTCGGCAAACACATTAGAGAATTTCGACTGGGAATAATGGTGGTCAAAGACATCAGCGTTTTCAAAAGGTTCTTGTGGTGGTTTCAAGTCAATCTCATTGCCTCTGTTGCTCAGCAGCGGTGGACACATTCAGCCCAAAAAAAAATAAAAGAAGAAAATTAGTTAAGAATTTGCATATGAAGTCGTGAAATTATGAATGAATTGAAGTTTATTTCAATCCCACATCAAACACATAACATCTCTTCCATCTCAACATCAGTCCTGAGGGATGGAAAAGGAGCAGAGAGAGAAGAACAGTTCTTATCATTGCTGTCCCTTTTTAATGCATTTTCTTTTCCCAGGCAGATTGTCAGCTTTAGGTCTTTCTTCAAGTCTGTTTCCAGAGTCCTGCGAGTAAACTTAAGTGAAGATTCTTCAATGCAGTGAGAGCACAAATGCTGCTCACTTCAGGAATATCACTGAATCATTAATCTTTTTGACAGCAACTTCTTTGACCATCATTTGATGACTTCAGATGGTTTCTGAACATGTATCTCTCAGTCATTATTTCTCTTTCTTGATATTTTTCTGTTGGTGCCAGTGGGCCTGAAATGTCAGTTCTGGGATTTGAGAGATTTCCACCATGGAACCAAACTCTCAGCTTTGTCTTTATAGACCTTGTTAAGTCCAGGTTCTGTGGTTACAATGGGAAACTTCAAGGAGGACAAAAGGTATAAAATAGAAAAGCGACCCCAAATAAGGTTTAAAACCACACGGCTGTGTGGACCTCTCAATGCGACTCGAATGTAAACAGGTCCCAAACACAGGAAATCAACACATAGACAGTATATAGTTGACACACAAAGCTTGCTTCAATTGGTTCTCCTGAGTTGGACTCCTCCTCCTCTCCAGAGCAGAACCTCAATGAGGAGTTGTAGTTCCTCTTCCTCTTAGAGGTTCCCTTCTCCAGGGCGGTACTTTCTTATGCCTTCAAAATACAGGCAGTACTCCTCTTCTCCAAGGTGGGACTCCTCCTCTCTGGGGTGGGACTTCTTACTCCTCTTCCTCTGGGAGGGAGCTTGGTGACGAAGTCTTGTGTGTTTCTGGTGTGGAATCTCCGGGTGGGCTTCCTGTTAAAGCTGCAATCTAGCTAAACAATGCAAAACCTGTATAACCTGTATTGGAGAATCACAGTCGAAAGCTATCTTGATCTAATAATTGACAATGATATTTCTAGACTACCATATTGGCTGGAGTAGAACTTTGTTTACTTGCTGCTGGAATTTCACCAAGATGAGGCTTTGCATCGCAGGCTGAACCTTCACAGCGAACCATGACCAGCCAGTCCGTTGTGTCGAGTCGGGACGTTTATTTTATTTTATTTTAATTTGGCATTTTCCTACCTTTGTTTCTTATCTGACTCCTTCAGCCTGACAATTTCCTGTTGTTGACTTTGAACTTGATCAGTCAGTGAGCTCACCTTTAACCCCATATTTACCCACATTATTCATTTATTTTTTCAGTTTCTTCCATCATTTCTCTGTTTAGCTCATTTTGGCTGCTTTGTCAGATCGGACATGTGACATCTTCTATCACAACGTTCTCTCAGCAGCTGCTGCAGACCCTCCACGGTCCTGCACGGAGCTGCTGACAGACGTCACCGGCCTCATCATATCCACCAATGTCCCTGGCAGAGGCTCGGGAACTTTCTGAAGGAGTCTAGTTTCTTGCTGTGAAGTCGGTCTGGAAATCAAATACAACTGTAAACAGACGTTTTGGTGATCTCGCCTCTCGCTGAAAGAAACACGGCCACAAACGCTGCTATGATTGAAGTTACAGATGTTGGAAGTTACAACACTTTGCGATTATACTCCTCAGCCGGCGCCACCAACAAAACTAATATTCTTAAACTATGCTATGCTACTGCGATAGATAATATGCAAGTATTTGTACTCTGTATTTTCTGGTTTTATTGATTTCATTGCAGTTTGTCAAATCAAACATGAAATTAAGTCACATGGATTGATTCCGCTGACGTCCATCAAGGATGTCTTGCCAGAGTGTTGTGGTGTGCTGGCACCAGTTGGAGCCACATTGGATTATAGTTGTTTAACACCATGAAAACACACCCTTATTGAAGGTCACCATTAAACCTTTGTGTACTCTGTTGCAAGCGCTCAGTGGACACACAAGCTACTCACAGAAAGGAAGACATTTTCTGAAGACCTAGGGTAGCTACATCTCAGACATGTTCCACCATGCTGAAAATCATAATCTAAAGAAAGTAGAAATGCATTTGATTACTATCATCATATCTGCTGACATCAGCCACTTCAAAGTCACAATTCAAGAAGTCTGCCTGGAAGTTGTGGTCGAGGGCTGTGGAGTATAATGTGAACATACTGTGAACACACTGCCATCTTGACTCTTAAAAAATATGTCGATAATTTGTTGCCAATTTAATGTGAAGAGGTATGATCACTTTTACCATAAAGGTATAGTAGAGTTACCTCACCAGGTTGTAGAGCAGTTTCTATTCCTCCACATCTCCAGAGTAACTCCATGTTCTATGAAAAACGGAGGCAGTTGCGAGACCCGTGATGTGATTTGTCTGTTGGTTGTGTGAATCCCAGTGACATGCTGAGGAAATAAAGAAAACAGTTGTGAAGTGGTGACACGCGCAGAGGGACTTGTCTTCTAAATAAAGGTGAACGTGTTTGCCAGAGGGAGGAGAAAACACCTTACTTAAACAACGCACAAGTCCGTCACATCCGTCAAATGTGTTGTTTCATTAAGTGTTAACTTGGGATGTTGAGAGGAGAAAGGAACACATTCTGTATTGCTTGGTAGCCTTCAACAGGCCTTCAAGTCTGTACTGCTTTTCTTCTGCTGAAGTCGTCGATGAAATTGGCAACAACATCTTCTTTCTTCTACCTTGTGGTGTTAGCGCTCCTCGCAGGTAACTCATACATTCTAAGCTGGTGCTTTGTTTTAGTCTAATCCAGTTTTCCACTGGCCCGGGGATCAAAACTCGCCTGCCAGACTGACCAATTGCCTCGTCCTAGATTAGCTCTTTTATTCACATGAGAAATTATTCATTCCATCTCATCTCTTGATCCCATGGGCGTTAAAAATACATGAAAAATTCCCAGAGAACATGTTACTGCCTAGACATCAATGCATTTCAGAGCTGTGTGTTGCTTTTTATTGGAATTGTGTAGGGGAAGGTTTTCATGCTTTGAATTGGCTAGAATGCGCACCATTTGCAACAACAAAATACTGGTTGGTTTCTGAAACTTCAATGCATACCGTATAGAAATGGGCTGGAGAGGCTGAATGAGTGTAAAGCCCACTGAATGGCACATTCACTCTTAAGAACTTTGCCTTTGAATGACTGTTTTAATTAAACTCCACATCATATTCAAACCGATACCACCACCGACTGAGCTCTGAAAAAAATGACACTGTTTCATGCTGCCTCTCCAGCCCATTACTAATGCTGTTTGTTTGCAACCAAGACTGTCATCATTGCTGAGGCTCATCCAACCAAACGACTAGTCGCTAGTTTACATGCTGAACTGCTCCTTGTGAGGTTGCTCCCACTGATAAGACACATAAGTGACCCAACTGATCTTACGTGGATGGATGAGGCTTTATGAAACTGTGACCTGATTTTCAGAGGCCACCAGATGGCGCTGTCTGCTGTATAATATAAACAATAGGATGCTGTTTCATCAAAGCTGCAGTACTGTTTATACCTCATCGATCAATCGAGTATCTGCATTGTGCTTATGGTTTATGTGTATATATATATATATATATATATATATATATATATATATATATATATATATATATATATATATATACACACACAGTGGCACCTCGGTTCTCGACCACAAGAGAAGCAAATTGTTTGAAATCTGTATCGATTTTTCCCATGACAATGAATGGAAAAAGAAATAATGCGTTCCAAGCCTTAAAATAGTCTTTTGTAGGAGTGAATGTAGAGTGTCTGCTGCAGGTGCGCTGTTCCTCTATGTGTGTGGCCGCTGCATGTGGGAGGGGTTGCCGAGTGAGTGAGGTCTCTCCAGAAGTGAAGAGGTGCCCGGTGCGTGTCCAGCTCTGAATGTGCGCTTCTGTGCAGTTTGGCTGTGACAAAGTCATAAACCAAGTAACGCTCTGTCCCAGACTCGCCTCATCCCTGTCTGACACAGGACATCAAAACCTGGAGTGAGCGCTCCAGCCTCGGAGGTGTGGAGAGCGAGCACCTCCCCTGTGACACTCTACCACGGTCCAGTGTGGAGACAGGAAAGGTTTTACACCTCAATATGAAGAAAAAACTGTCAGTAAATGTAACTAAGGGGACATGTCTGCATACAGAGGCTGCGTTATACACAATAATAACGGGCGTCGTGGGTCAGCTGTTGGGGGCGTTTCAGTTTTGGATTTTCGTTCGAAATCCGAAGCAAAAAAATCTTGAAATTTTTGTTCCAATTCCGAGACGTTCGAAAATCGAGGCACCACTGTAAGTAATGGTAGTGTAGAAATATGTAAACAATAAAGTTTAAAAAAATTTATTTTATGACCACTGATGTCAGGGACACAGACAGAAAGAACAAGAGCTTACCACTTAGTCATATCATTTTGATAAATACTACGTGGACAATGTGTCGTTGGCAGCAGTGTTGTTGCGCTATTGAGGGAAAACTGTTTCCTGCTGCAGCTGCAAATAACCACAAGGGCAGGAAGACTAATCAAAAATTTAGACCCGAGTGGAACCGCTGAGACGGATGTTTTATTTTCTGTGGTTTTGTAGCGTGCAGCATCTGTGCAGCACTCTTTTATGCAGCACACACTTTCAGGTGACCTTGCTCTGAAATAAATGCTTCTGATTGTTACATATGAAATACAAGAACTCCAAAACCACCCATCATCCTCGGAGCAGTTTTCACACAATATTGCATTTATTTATCTATTCAATAAAACGCCATTTTAACATTAGAAATCCCATTTATTTTGTGAATCGTACAATCAGTTGAGCTCGGCGGGACAGCAGGTGGCAGCAGCAATACACAACTGGAGAAACTAAGCAAAAAAAAGGAGTTTTGTTGAGCTTTTTGTTGGGCTGGTGCTGTGTGTGAGTTGAGATGATCCAGGAGGCCAAAATGTGTGGACAGCTCGGCTGGATTCCGTGCATGTGTGTACTGTCGTGCTCTGTGGTAGTAGAAGTTCGGTAGCACAACATTCAAATGATAAGAAACCTCCGATTATCAGTATGTGTTATTCACGGTACAAAGAGACGCTGAGCAAAAACAGGATGTAGTATGTAAGAAAACATTGCTTTCCAAGACAGTGAAGAAGAGCTGCATTCGAGGGCGCAGATGTGCGACCACTGAGCTCAGCCCTCGTCACAGTTATCGACTCCCGCATTACCTTCATCCTCTGCCTGTGTCTCGGCCGCATTAGTCAAATGTTACTTGACGTTTTTATAGAAGAGCATATGGGAAAGAAAGCACTTAGTGAATGCTACAGCTTATAAACAATGTCCACCTGTGCCACCGCACTTAATAGCGCTCTTGTTTCACTCACACATAAAAATATCAACGTCTGCCCTGTGTTCATCATTGTACGTCATTGTACAATCCGTACAATGTATTGTAATAATATCATAATAATAATAATATAATAGTATCACAATAATGTAGTCTGTTCTGGTTGATCTAATTCAGTTGTTTTAAACAAATACAATATTTGTGAATGAACGTGATGAAACATAAATGATCCGAATCTTAGACGTGGTATGCAGTAGTTGTCGATGCAAAGAGTGTGGTCTGGCCAACACATTTCCGAGGACGCGTATGAAATCTGGTGACGTTTGTGGGCTTTGTAACACAATTGAAAACTGCGTCATTACATGTCGCTAACAAGCAGAATGGTAGGTGCTCATCATGGAACGGTTGTTGAAATTCATAAACATGGACGGCAAAGGAGTAAAAAAAGAATTCAGAATGACGACGTCTTTGCACGTGAAAGAGGGAGCCGTTTATGTGTTCGCACCTCTTAATTAGGTACCTTTCAAGTATCTGACACAGCTTTGGTTGCCATGGATTCCATATTGGCTGTCAGGCTGTTTTGTTCCTGCATGTTATATGAAATGTCTTCCATTTATGTTTGAACACAGTGGAAATAGGTAGGTGCTGTCAAAATAGCCGTTCTTCTGTTTGACGTCTCAAGGAAGCCATTCTTTACTCAACCTCCCGAATAAATCACCACGATTTGCTTCATTTGAGCGGTTAAATATGAAATGTTTTTTTAGAAGACAGGGATTATATTCCTGACATTTTTTCTTTTTTTCAGGTAGGCAGTTCATGTCGGGAGCAACAGAGTGACGCGGAACTGTCGATACGTGGTCCAAGTCCAACGAAGGTTTATTCCACTCAAAACAATAACAAAAGGAGGGCGATGAGCAAAACTCAATCCAACTTAAATCCACAATAAATCCAACTAAAGGCGCATCACTCAGATGGAAGATAAAAATTCTGACTTGACCTGACTCGACTCCACTCGACACGACTCAACACACACTTGACAACAAAATGGTACGCAAGGAAAATGAACACAGAAACTGAGGGGCAGATAAGGGCAAGACAGCTGGCGCAATCTATGAGAGGATTGGGGAAGACGCAGAGAAAATGCACACAAGAAGACACGACAAAACCTCGCCAAAATAAAACAGGAAATGGACAAGAACAAGACAACATAAAATACAAATTAACTGAGCCTTAACGGAAGAAAACTTGACGACAGTGTGTAACACGTACTTTCTTGGTACTTTTTAATTCGTAAAACTAAATTTCTTACAATATGATACATGTTTTTGCGAGAGAAAAAACACCATTTTCGACAGTAGAAAGAAGTGATCCCAGGGGCTTCCCATTTTAGTGTTTTGATGGCAGTCCATTGGGTCGATTAAATAGAAATTAATACTTAACTAGTAATCCTAACTAATTCTTAACTTCTTCCGAGCTACAAATACTTCCTCAGCAATATGTTGCAGGGAACAGCTGAGGCAAAGCCTTCAAATGCAGGTGTGACCTTCATGGTTTAAAATGTGTGGCGGAAACCCTCCTGACTGACAGGGAGGACCGCAGGGAAGTTGGGGCTGCGCTCAGATTTGGTGTCACACTGGCTGAAAGCAGCGTGTAATTTAATTAATCCTGCGGAGAAAGTGAGAACAGGTGTGTCCCGACAGGAGACCCACTTGGTCGAAAATTCACTTTTTCTCTGCACAATTATAGTCTTTTGATATGAAATCCGTGCCAGGTTATTGTTAGTGCAGCGTCAGCCAAGAACCCCACCAAAAAACAAGCAGCTTGATAAGTCATAATAATTGTTTGGTGATGGAAAAAAGTTTTATAGGATTTTTTTAGTCCCTCAAAAGTTAAAGGTTGTTGAATAGTCAGAGAGAAAATGTGTTTCACACTGGAAAGAACTGACTCTAGCATGGAAATAAATGAGTGATATTCATCATCCAGGTGGTTCACAGACACAAATGACAGAATCAGCTGCTTGGACACCCATTGCTGTATTTTGCATTATACCGTTAAATTATTGTAAATCTCTTTGCTGGAAAATTCACATTGCCAAGTGTGGGTTGGACATATATACTTAACTCAGTGTGACACAAAAATATTATTTGAACAGAAGAAAATTAGATATTTTCAATCATCTCCCAACTATCATTTCTTGCATTCTAGCATTTGTAATGCGCTGCACTTTAAAGTCCATCCCCAGTGAAAGTTTCTCAGTACCTCCACATGTGACAGGGGGCAACATCCTCCCCTTCAAGAGAGTTAGTTTATAGTTTTGAGGAGGTGTGAGTAGGAAAAGGAAGATTTACATAATTCCAGCAGTACCCTGACTTACGCGTGGGATATCTTCTGAGTTGTTTTTTTTTTCAGCCCTTCTCCAAACTTACATATTCCTTCTTCTTTAGCTCTGTCTGTGTGACTTCCATCACCAGCCTTGCCATAATTGTTAGGATATTTGTAGCTTCAGTTTCGTCGGATCGACAACGCTATGGATTGTCTCTCAATTAGAGACAATCCATAGTGTTTTCAGCTACACTTCTAAATGCATTCCCAGTGAAATATACACACACACACACACACACATATATATATATATATATATATATATATATATATATATATATATATATATATATATATATATATATATATATATGGTGCTCGCTCTCCACACCTCCCAGGCTGGAGCTCGCTCTCCTGGGTTTGATGTCCTGTTGTGGGCTGGAGCTGGGACAGGGATGAGGCGAGTCTGGGACAGAGCGTTACTTGGTTTATGACTTTGTCACAACCAAACTGCACAGAAGCGCACATTCAGAGCTGGACACGCACCGGGCACCTCTTCACTTCTGGAGAGACCTCACTCGTCTCTCACCTTCAGCAGACACACTACATTCACTCCATTTTTTATTTATTTATTTCATATTCTATTATTTATATTATTATTATTTTATGCAAATATAATGATGCCAAAAATTGATCCTAGCCATACAGAAGACCACATTTGTTCATTCTTCAATTATTACCTGACAACAGTTGCCATGAACGGATGATAATGTATTTTGCGCTTCAGTGCTGTCTCTGCATATGGACCCATCATGCTTGAGCTGTGTAACGTAGAACAGGTGGCTCCACTTTGAATACGCTTCGACTGACAACCGGCAGGATGATTCATGTGCAGGATCATCCCCTGGCTTGCGGGGGGGGGGAGGCGTTCCATGCATGAATTTTCATTCTCACATTTGAAGCAAATCTGAGTCCACCAGTGAAAGAAATAAAGCAATGCATTGGAAATACAGCACTTGCAACGGCTTTCTGCTTCAACAACCTAATAAAACATTTTAATTTACTAGTGATAATAGCAGTGATAGTAGTGGAAAAAAGTCAAATGGAAAAAAGAATATTAACTTTTTCTTAATAGTTACTTCCAAATGCATTTTGTGCTTTGATGAATGTTAAATGGCCGGTGCTTGTCCTCTTGTTGATGTCTTCTCTTCGCCGAAGCTTCATGATCCCATTCATCATTGTTTTCCGTGCAGACCTGAACTTGCTCTTAAAATAATCTGGTCATATTTAATGCAGACAGTGACCTGGCGCTCAGAGTCAGCGCGACAGCAGACTCATCACCAGCACCATCATCTCTTTAATGGCCTCCTCTCTGTTTTAAACATGGCTGACCTTAACTCAACTCTGACCCAAACACCAACTTCAGACCATCTGTAATCTACAGCGTTTGATGAGTGGGGCTTATCAGGTGAGATGACAGCCTGGGACTGGATAAATAATTCTCCTTGTCTTATCAACCCGCTGGTGTTTTTCACCTCCAACACATGACCTTGTCCTCGTTGTGTCGCTTGGATAACGCTGCCTGAACGGTGAGCGAGATCTTTTTAATCAAGTCAATGTCAGTCTTCTATTTTAGTTTGACCTCTTTGTCCAACACATCACTCCCATGGTGTCATATACTGACGTTGAGAAAGTGGTCTTTTGCGTCCTACACTGACGAAAAAGGCAGCCTGTAGCATCACCATTAGCAGCGTGACACATGATAAAAAGACAGAGGTTGGGGTTAGGGTAAGCTTGGGGATGGCGCTCTATTCATTCTGCGTTTAATAATGTGTGAAATTGCTATTTTAAAGCCACCAAACGGCACTGCGTTACGACAGTGACTTACCGTCTTACCGCCACGTAAAGGGTTGTAAAGAACAAGTGACATCCAGTCTCCTTCAGTGTCTCCCTGTCTCCTTGTGATGCTCCACACACTTGCACATTCCCACAACCCCATGTGTGGTGCTCCTCGCACGGTCCACACCTGATGTACGGAAATAAAATGTGTTTTTTTTCTCTCCTGCGCATGATGCACAATGCTCCATGCGACCCCACGCAACGGACGATCCACGTCACTCCACCTGAAATGCTACGGAAGGAAACCGTTCTTTCCATTGACACACTTATGCATAACATTCTACGCTGAAGGTTGCAATTTCCGTCAGTAAAGTCCTCTTTCCCAACGTCATTACGTCATGGGGGTGAGGATTAGTTGCTTTGTCATGCTTCAGAGATTTACTTAATTTAGAGGGATTTTTCAACCCATCCTCACTCCCATAGAGTAATATATTGATATTGGGAAAGTGGACCTTTGCGTCTGTTTACAGATGGTAAAGGCAGCTGTCTGTGTTGCATGTTGACGAATAGATGTTTTAAGGGAATAAAAAAATATCTTCCTTCTTGTGTAGCGGTGTATGCTACTCTTATTGTGATTTTTATTAATATTAATGTCCTACATTTATTTCAGCTAAAACAGCTGACACATTTCTTTTTATGGCATTTTAAATATCATTGACAGCACTGAGACACAGTACTTGGTCGACAGTTGGCAGTAGTGTTCATTCAACTAATGCAGTTGAGAACTAAGAAATGGAACATGGCTACAGCTCTCCACCCACAGTGACAAGCCTTTCAAAGGATTTGTGGATCCACATGTGATTGGGAGCCAGACCTATAGAGAAATGGAGAAATGAAACTACTATAGAAGATGAACTTTTTTTCTTTTTTTTCTTTTTTTTTATCTTGCAACCAGGCAGAAGGGCTTTCAAGACTGTTTGAACACTGTATCACAATTCCTGCTTTGCATCGTGTGACTCGGATGAGGTTACGAGGAACAGGTAAACACAGTAGAAAGCTCAAAAGCCAAGTGCTGCATCCAGCTCATGGCATCACCAGACAACCGTGGTCTTGTGATGTGCAAAGATGGATGCCAGTGATTCAAGACACTGCTGTGTCATTTGTAATTCTGCGGTCTGGATGCTGACAGTCAGTGTCTGGAGGAAGAATACGAAGCTGCCATGCGGCTCCGGAGTCTCCTGGCTCTCAGTAGGGAGATAGGAATAGTGAAATGTTTTGTGTGAACAGATTTAGCCTGTAAAGTAGCTTACCGCAGCTACAGCTCAGGGACATTATTGTACACAGATACTTTATGTAAGCTATGTAAGAAAATGACCAAGCGGGACCTCAGTAACTAAGCAACTGCTACAACATGGAAAGTGAAAGCCTAGGTTGTGGTGGGCGGATTTTTTTAGTCCCTCAAAAGTTAAAGGTTGTTGAATAGTCAGAGAGAAAATGTGTTTCACACTGGAAAGAACTGACTCTAGCATGGAAATAAATGAGTGATATTCATCATCCAGGTGGTTCACAGACACAAATGACAGCTGCTTGTTCTATTACTATAATAATTAATGTTTTATTAATTGTCGTGGAGCTTTATAGAATTCACACGAGTGAAAACAGTGCAAAAATGGCCTGTGATTTCATTGGTTTGAGGCTTTCAAAACCTGTTCAGCCCTGCACATTTTAAAGTAGGTGCATGGAAATGCTGCTGACTCAATGCTACGTTCAACTGATGTTTCTAATACATGTCACCCAGTAATATGAATTATTATTTTTGTTGTTCTACATTTATATAAACCAGACATATAGAAATGTGTATTAATACAAAGAAACTGCAACCATATATGGAGACAGCACAAACATTAACACATAAAAATAAGGCGCACAGGAAACTATCAGAGCACAACTGTAAACAAGAAAGCAAAAATTGTAAACATAACTTGTCTGTGTTTTGCTGTGGCGGTAGCTGTGAATGTGTTGAGGCTTCAGCTCCTGAAGCACGTAAGTAAGGGGGAGAATTGGGACGCCCATCTACGTCCGCCTCGTGGGACTTAAGTTAACAAAAAATATAAATGGGAGTCAATGGAGAGATGAAAGTTATTTACTGATCTCGCATGAACTATGCCATAGATCTCACATATGAATTTGAATTTGAAAGATGTATTTTAATGCCATCACAGCACATCTTTTCGACCGTTACTTTACTTTACTACAATGTTCGTCACAGGCTCTCACTCTATAGTCGGTCGGGTCAGAGCCTGCATGTGGGAGAAGCTCTCACGGTCAGTGTTTAACAGTGTCAGCTAATGTTTGCTACCTTCTACCTTTGGTAGTTTAGTACCTCTTCCCGTAGACTTTAGAGAATTATTTTTTTCATTTTTTTCTATCCAAGTGGAAGAGGCGGAGGCTCCTTATTTTCCTTTTTAAAATTGTGACTTTTATTCAACTGCGCAGAAATAGGCTGAAAATAACAGTATGAAAATAAAATCAATTTAGGAAAGTATTTTACTGTCAGGCATTTCTCAACATATGCTTAGCCGTCATAAGGGGGGGGGCACAGACGTTCGAACCACTTCTCTTTCAGCTCCCATAGAAACTTCTTCACTCATACTTACACGCATCAGCTCCATCGACACAGTCCAACAGTAGCTTCCAAATGTTTTCTCTTTCATCTATCCACTTTATTTCCAAGCTACATTGAAGCTCTCTCACCTTAAGTGCTTCACAACATTTCAATTCCATCAGCCTTGCACACTGTGAGGACCCAGCCCCCTCGGCAGCATTACCCAATTATTCCACGGCAAAGCAATAAAAACCACCATAGAGAGCAAGAAAAAAAAAAATCTCAATAACCGCTGATGCCAGGAAAATATTAACGATGCATGTATGACTTCTAATATTGCGTGGACCCTTTTCACCTCCTGACTAGTGACGAAGGTTGAGACATAGCTAAAAGGCTTCTTTACATCACAACCTCCAATCATGGCAGTAAGGCAAATTGTTACACAAATTATTATGAACAGTTGCAGTACAATATGGGACTGGCCTTATGAGTGCTGACGGTGCTTAACAGAGTCTTTATATTGTGGCCTGGATTAATAGTGGTCCGGCCACACAAGACACATTTCACTCAGAGATGTATCCACTTGACTTGACCAGAGGATACTATACATGACTAACCTCACTCGTTTCTCGCGTGGAAGAAAGAGTAAAACCTTGCTTTCCAGGATGACTGGAGCACGCGGTACAGAGCTAGACTCGGTCGTGCAATCAGAACAACTGTAAATCCAATAAAAACATTTCTTAAAAAAGATGGACCAAAAGCCAAAACGTGTATTTTTTTAAGGTGCTTAACGGTTGGAGATGGATTTCGGTGCTAATGCTGTCAATCTTGTGCTCTTTCCTCTCTGCGTTCATCACATTTATTCCCCGCCAAAGCTTCCATAGACCCAATGTCGGATTTCATGCCGCCAGCCTGCTTTGCGAGCAAATCCCGCGGTGATCCTGGAGAATGTTAAGACATTACAGACAGATTTTGATGAACAAAATTGACAAATCCGGCTCTTCACCCAGTTAAAGCGTTTCACATCTGAATCCGCTGCTTCTGCCTCTCTACAAATAATTGTCCAGACTTATCTATTCCTTTTCTCTGGGTTTTTTAGTTTTTTCAGACTCTTATTCTTTCCCCTTTATCCCCCCATCTCCTGACTCATCATTAAACCTTTTATCATTTTTGGTGCTTTTTTTTCTGATCTTGTTCACTGTCTGCCCCGTCTAATCTTCCAGTGGTATGATCTGAAAACTCGTTGCCTAAATGGTTGTTTTGCAGCTATTTTGCAAGCTAAGCGTTTCTCAAAGCCGCCCCTACCTGGATCAATTAGAGGTATTTATGCTGTGACTGCAAAACGCACCTCAGTATTTATGTGTTAGAAATTAGGTAGTGGCAATGTGCAGCACCACGCAAAAATAATTTTAGTTGAATGCTGATTCTTCTTAGGTTTTTTTTCCTTTTCTAAGCTAGCAGTACTTCTTTTACATTCACTGTAAACATCATCAATATATTTTACGGTCAGAGGGGAGGAAGTATAGGGATTTGTTTTTTGATAAAGTTTTATCGACATGTTCTGTTAATCTGTGCCGTGCAGACAATGAGAGTTGACGTGGACCCACATGTAGGAGACGAGGCAGATGTTCTCAATTCAACAAAAGTTTAATCCTATAACGAAGAACAAAAAGAGAACCATAAGAAGGGGGCAATAACTAAATCCAAACAAAATCCAAAACAACCAAAAGCATTTCACATAGGAAAGAACTGATGGAGTTGGCAAAACGTTATGAGACTCACTTTACTTGACTGTGCTCTTCTTGACGTCACACAAACGGTACACACTGAAAAGCACGAGAGGGGAGGACAAAGCAAGAGCTCAGGTGTGGACAATGACTGTGGTTATATGCTGAGCGTAGTCCGACTAAGGTAATAGCTCAGTTAAGTCAGTAAGTCCGATTGTGTCATGTGCTCCCGTTCTTCAGTCCTTCTGCTTCCACGGATTGTAGAGGAAGAACAGATGAAGCTGACAGGTAGCGAGGGGCCGTTCCAAACTGTTATTGAACAAAGTCCTCAGCGACGGATCAACTAGTTTCATTGAAGGTTCAACGCCGTCACTATTATTGAATTGTCATCGTCATCAACATCTTTGGAAGATTTCTGAATCAAACTTTCGAGTTTCTGAATGAAATTAAATATTCAGGAGACTGTTTCCTTTGATAATGAGGAGTATCTAAAGCACAGCGTGTTAGTTGGGGCTTGCCAATGAACAGTTCACATGGAGGTAATGTCTCCTTAAACCAACAAATCACATCCCCTAATGGTCTTGTGAGAACAAATGGTCAAAACAAGAAAAAATGCACTGAGGATGGTGCGACCGACGGAAATGAAACAGGAAGTGACCATAACTAACAAGCAGAACTTGCCATAAGTGTAACAGGCTGCGAGAGCGATAAACTCCCAACCCCTAGAGTAATGTGAAATACTGAATGTCTCTGTTTCTGTCACTACTAAAGCACTTATTAAGAGTTTCATGGTATCAAAAATATGATTAAAACCATGATCATGTCCTCCAGACTGTGATGTAAGGATGGTTCCGTAGTAACCATAATAAAGACTCTTCTCTGGAAAGTCTGAAAAGGTTTTTACGTCGTGTACTGGCGCCATCTAATGTGTGAAATGGTGGTGATATATTTTGCTCTGACAGATCGTGATTTAATGGTAACATTGTAGCTGTTTTCACTGCCACAGGCTAGCAGCCGCACACCACTCGCGTTAATTGGTCACTTGCAAGTTTGGCTTTGTATTTGACAGATGAAAACCTGTTCAAGTGACAGTCGATCGTCTCTAATGTTTTTCTGTTGCATACTCTGAGTCATCAGTTTCACCACCTTTATTTGGGCTGTGACGTCTGTGTAACACCACATTTATTACTCTGTTAAATTAAGTGTCTCCCCCAAATAAACATCTTCTTTAGCTTTAGCTAAAGCCTTTAGCTCTCCTTACAAACTGTGTTGTTACCATCAGGAGACTGATGAGGACTCCTCGTCTTTGGTATTGACAAAGAAATCAGGTGATTGAGTGCGAAACATCAAGTCGAAGTAGGCACAGAAGGTTTGATATGCAAATGTGTTTGTGGCCGCAGTGGCGCCTGACTGATGGCAACTACCCACTTGTGCAAACCAGCCATTCCATACATACTGCCACACAATGAGTGAGAGGTGTGTGACAATGTGAAATACGGTAGTGTGAAAGTTTTATATATACACACTTCTTGTCACAAGAAGCCACATTTTTCAATTTGAATGATTTACTGTCATTGGACACATACATATATTTAAACAACAAAATATTATTTATTTTGCATCAGTAAGACATAAATCACGGTGGTGGCTATATTCAAGCTTTTATATCACCTTATTTAAACTATAGCTCTTTTAATGTCTCGAAAATATTTGTATAAGAATTTGAATTTTATAATATTAAATTTGTGTCCAGTGTCTGCCCGGTTTGCCTACTTCTAAGCACAGAATGGATGAAACGGATGTGTTTTCCGTTTCCAAAGAGGCATCATTCAAGGCCAAATAAGCTGAGCTACTTCTTTATTAGAACCATCAACCATCAAAATGGTAAAGGCTGTTATTTCCCTTTACTTTTCAAGGCACCACTATATTCAATGCCTTTTTGTCACCATGAATCCAAGCAGTCATAAAATCCTGTGATAGATATGCCTTCCACGTCAGAGACGGTCACTGTGCCTTGCGATGCGATTTCCTTTTAAAGAAAATCATCAGTCTCGCCGGGGTGACATGTCTAGGCTGATGTGTGTTTGAACTTTGCACGTCTAAAATGAGAATATTAGATTCCTCTCAGGAGAAGCCAGTCCGAGCTCTCTGTCCCATTACGAGAACTGTCACTATGGCACAGTGGGGAAAAGCTGCTTTTAAGGATGATGAGAGAAACCAGACTCGTAGAGTCAGAGTGGAGAGAACTGCCAACTAACCGCGGTCTTCTAAGACAGGGGTCAACAATTGGGCGCAGTTCAGTCAAATTTGATCCACGCATTGCCAATTCACGGCAGGCATTTCACTAACACACAAAGTCATTTCAAAACATTTGATCTTTTCCTGAGCGAATCTGAAGAACTCGAGCTTTTTCTCTCAGCAAGACATTTACACTTACAACTCAAATGTCTTTTATATCTTCAAACGTTTATCTGTAGCTGGGAAGCCATGGCTACCCATCTTTGGAAGTCACTAGACAGTGCAAGTCCAGGGTGCAGATGCGATCCCCCAGTCAGTTGTTTGACCTAGTTTGCTGCCTGACTTATCAAAATGATTTAGGACAACAGACATCGGACTTGACCTCAGTCACCATAAGACAACAAACACTACACATCTGCTTTTTCTGAAATATGAGCACAGTTTTGTATGGCTAGGTCTGTCGCCCATTCAGCAGCTTTCTCATTATCTTGCGTCATATTCCTTCGTTCTATAAATGTGGCATAAACAAACATCTTACCTGGACAACAGATCTGACGTTGTGTTGGTCTGTTTGAGGGAAAGTAACACAAACAGTACAACTGGCAAAGAAATGTTAATCTCATAGAAAGCTGACCTCAATGTCATTGTTTTGGGTGAGACCAGCTTTTGATTTGTAAAATTTGACATCCATGGCCTCAGACTTGAGTTTGTGAGAGACACTCATTTCACTTCTCTGTTGATGTGATAAAGTAGGAGCAGATATATTGAGACCACAGCATGTTGGCTTTCCATTGCAAAAGGCGTAGATGATACCATTGTTTGGCCTTCAACCTGTTAAAGTAAATCAACAAAGTTCCAGAGGTATCTTGAGTTGCTGAATTATTATTATTATTATTATTATTATTATTATTATTATTATTATTATTATTATTATTATTATTATTATTATTATTATTAATAATAATAATAATAATAATAATAATAATAATAATAATTTATTTATTTATTTATTCTTTATCTATTTTTGGCGACCACTCTCATGTCAGGCCAGATGTCCATTGTTCCAGTGTTGGCCTCCCACAATCCCTCACGTGCTGCAAAAACAACGACGGCATTTGTCTCCAGTGGCATTATTTCCAGTTATATTGACAGCTGTTGTAAAACAAGTATCGTGCAGAGGAAAGGTCAAACTAACACAACTTGAGCGAATGCGACCGACACTTCATTTTTGTGTGGACCGCCCCAAATTGCAAATTGTAATTGGTGAAGAAAAGCAACACATTCACACAAAAGGAACTGTTTTCATTGCTTTCTTTGATTTCAGGATTCTGTTTCGGCTGTTGATGCACAGGTGTTTCAATGGGGTGGAAAGCTTCTCTTCCTGAGTGATGTCCAAAATGGAAAAGGTTGGAATCAAGGCTCATGCAGGATGGGGACGATTGTTAAGTTGAGGGACATGGTTATGTACTTTACGATGGAGTAATACCCAAGATAGCACTGAATATTCATTCAGTCGAATCGTGCAAAAAAAAAGCAATGCTCTGCTTCGGTGACTCTTCGCCACTGAGTCCGAATGTTGCATTTTTGCGGCAAGTGACCAGATCACCGTGCAAACCAGCGTGAACAATGATCATCGGTTCAACTGTACAACGTGATGTAACAGTTTTTCAAATACAAGAATGTGCTGTGGAGGTGAAACAAGCTCTGCACTTCAGTGGTGACAGCACTGACTCACTGGCAGGTTGGCAGGTGATTGAACAGTAGCGATTCAACGCAAGTTGAAATTATTTGACTGTTATATGACTTTCCAACTTATGTCTTACACACTTCCTCTTTATTTGTTTATTCACTTGTTTGTTGTCCATAGTGTCAAGTATTGAGTGCAGCCAGCTCCGACCGTCGTCATGGAGACGCTTCAGAGCAAAGGGTGATCTATTGAATGTTGCTTTTGCGTAATGCTGCCCCCCACAGTCTGAGGACGTATCTGCATTTAAGCGGTGTCCCATTTCTAATGGTAAGTCACACATAGCTCTTGACACTAGTTTTTGAGAACTGAGGCTGAGAGTTGAGATTGAGAATTGAAGTGGAGGGCTCAGGCCAAAGCAGAGGAGCAGTGGCTGTAGTATCTAACAATTGATCAAAAGGAAAATATCTGCATAGTTTGAAAAACTGTGAGTGAGTCTTTTTCTCTTGTCCAAGGTTATCAGTCTATCACACACACACACACACTAAAGTGGTCGTTTGTCTGATGCTGACACTCCGGTTTTGTCTGAAGAGGTTGATTTAATTTGACAAGATTTTTCTGATATTCAGATTAGATGTTCTTTACCTCGCAGGTTATCTTTCGACTTTGAAATAAATTGTTTTAAAGTGTATATATATATATATATATATATATATATATATATATATATATATATATATATATATATATATATATATATATATATATATATATATATATATATTATGTTGTTCAGTGATCTACAACTGTGCTGACAAATAGCTTTGGTTTATTCCTTTCCATCCGTTAAAGAACAGATGATTCCCCAGAGGGTCCATCAAACTGAACCAACATTAGGTTGACCTACATTCTGCTAACAAAAACTTACATTATTGTGCAAACAAACAGTAGCGCCTCAGGCGCCAACTACTCAACAACAGAAAACACTGGTGCTTAACAATCACTGAATCACCCTAAAAGAATATTTAGAACATTCACAGTGAGCTCATGTTTTATGGTATGGCGATACATTTTTCTGTTTTCAATCGTTCAATGAAATAATTCAAAGTCATGGACCAGAGACCAGGGCTGTTCTACCCAGTCATTTCATATAGCTCTTCAGAGCTTCAGATGCATATAGTAGGCAGAACAAAAATCGTACACGTCATAGACATGTTTTGATAAAACTTGCAAAAAACGGTAAGTGATGAAGGAAAGACATTTTGATAGGAAAGATAGCACAAGTGTGGATTTATTATGTCATGCAAGTGTGATTTGTTTGTCGCTTGTGTTTGGTTAGAGTGTGGGCTGTTTCCCACTGCACAGAAAAGAGTCCAGGCTTCTTCTACAGTCTGAAACTTGGGGTTGATTTGTACATAGGCAGTGATGTCCTGGTGAGGCTTCATGAAACAATGTCCTAATTTTTTCACCCCAGCAGATGACACTCTCTCCTCTCAAAGCTTTGGCTTTGCACAACTATTTTAATGAAACTTTGGATCATTTTAAACCATTTTCATTGCTCAGCTACTAAGCTACAAAAAGGGGGTCAGTGTTTCATGAAGCCTCACCAACCCATTGCTAGTACCAGGTAGAGCCATTGCTGTGGTAAGAATTTATGCAGCTATGATGTTGTCTATTGGGCATGTGTTAGATTTTCATCAGGTTTGGAAAATTGTGCCCCCAATTGTGATTTAGCTGTAACATGAGTTGGAAAACCAAATCATGAATGAATGTAATATTCCTTGAATTCACAGGTAAGATACTGGAAATAAGTGTGTTATCAGTTTTTCTGTAATGACAGTCTAAGAGCCCACTGTGAGTTCACATTTAATGAATACAGCAATGCTTGAGTAAGACATTGCTCTTCATAATCCTAAAATATTATAAGCTCTCAAAACATCAGCTAAACAAAGAAGAACTTGACTTAATAAAAAGCAAGCACACAACCAAGCGTTTTCTACGAGGATGAGTGGGAGAAAAGAAACAAATGTCTTGTTCCACCTTTTAAAAGGCTCAGCGCGAATTCAGCTGCAGTTTGAAGGTGGAATTTTCTGGAAATCGGAGGTCAGAAACCATGAGGTGGAACGCAGAAATGCGAGGACGTTTTATTAATCTGTCAAAAATGTGTCATCTTTTAAAAGCTGTCCTCATTTTCCTAAATATCAGGCAAAAAATTATGTGGTAATTTATGTGTTTCTGAAAAGCTGGTTGCAAAAACACCCAATTATCAGTCAATATTTTTACTCTTACAAGAAGAAGACGAGCAAACAGTCCCCAATGACGATGTTAAAAAGTAACTAAAACAACAACAGTATTCAAGAGTTTTCTTTACTGCAATGTCAGACGATGGGTACAAGCCAAATTGCTGTGAAATGTTAGAATCACAAAGCATCAGTTTTCAGAGAATTCAAATGGCACAGCTCGATTTATGGCTTGATACACACAGCTTCAAAAAATATATATATATATAAAATTATTAATAACATCATATTGCAAAACCAGGCTCATTATAATTTTTTACTCCCACGTTTCTGTTATTTTTAAAAATATCAAGGTTCAATGGTCGAGTTGTCTGCTAATTTCTAGAGAGCTTGAAGAGATATATCAAGAAAACATCATGGGAAAAAATAAATTACTAATAAAATATATCTTTTTGCCATTCAATTGATCCACAGAAAAATAACAACATCAAAGGTTGTAAAATCTGTACTTGTGATATAAAATTTGTACAGTAATAAAAAAGAAAATGTCGTGGAACAGCCTGAGACCCACAAGCGAAAACAGTGAAGCAGCAATAAGTAAATAAACTGATTCTAAATTGCAGTACAAATAAAATATATAACTCGTCCAAAAGCTAGAATCCAATCAATCCAAGGCCGCACAGAAGGATCGGGTCAGTGATTCAGATTCAGGGCCCAACACTGGTAGCAACAAGCGGGAACAAAAGTACATGACAAAACTGAAGGCGCTGTGAAAACTAGGTGGAACACTAAACGAAACAACGTAGCCGCAGGAAGTAAGAATACAAATGACAAAAATACGAGACAAAAAAACACTTGACAGCGTGAGAAAAAAACAACTACAAAGTAACAAAGCAATAACTTTCTATTTTTGTCGTTTTCCTCTTCTCCTTTTACTTGATATCATCATCTCCAACAAAGTCCCCTCAAAGGCTCCTGTCGCCATTTGTAATCCAGATAGTAAAGAAGTGAAATAAATAAAAATAGAGAAAACAAAATCAGCACACTATGTACACTAGGTTTGTTGAAGATGACTGTCAAAGTTGTCCATGTGACCAACAAGCCCACTTAAAGGGAAAAATAGTCCACTTCAAATGAGATTTATGACTAACTACGTCCGCTGGACATGTAACTAACAAAGTCACAGCCATTTCACTCTGACCCCTGAAACAACTGCAACGTTATCAACACCCCAATTTAAGGCGCGGGTGCCGCACACTGACAACCAGGAGGCGCCGGGGCCCTGGGCCCCAGTGGCAGCAATCTGTTCAGCTGCTTAGCGTGATGTTTTAGCAGAGCTGACAATGAATGCAAATCTTGTGTCGCGGATGTTAATGCGCTAGAATCACCACAGAGCCCTTTCTCCTGCCAGGCTGAACTTTAACCAAAGCTAAACCTGTAATTACCTGGTTTACCCACTTGCTATCTCATGAGTGGGGAATGAAGCGCCTTGCGGGGCCTCAGCGGTCCCATGGAGCGCCGGTGTTGTTCCCCCTGAACACACACTGTCAATCATGACGGATAGCTCCAGGTGGAAGGGCAGATTAGGAGACACTGCAGCGTTTAAATCAGCTTCCTGTCAGCAACGCAGCGTTTGTGAATTAGCCCGGATGTTTTTAATGCCTTCCCTAATCCCTTTCTTTAAAAGGCTGTCTAGTGCCTTGATCAGCAAATATTCCAGAGGGAGCCATTGTAATTACACGCAGCATCTGATTGGTGCATGGCATTTGCATACGCAGACCTCTGTATGGAAAAAACGGCTCGGCTGAACGGCCGCCTTTGCGTCACCATCTCACCAAGAGACACGCCGCCAGAGTGTCGCAGTGCCGTCTGAGGCGGCGTGGATTGATTAAAGTGTTGAACTTAGCATGCTGGGCGCAGACATCTTTCTCACGCTCTTCTCCATCAGCCGCTAGTCAATATCACCTTGGGGAGGTCGGGGAGTGGATGTGAAATATTTGGTTGATGTATGGCAGGTCTGCACCATTTGTGACTACCTTATCACTCCATCACTCACCAAGATGGAAATGCATGGGCTGGGGATTGCAATGACCCCAGGAGCCAGCTAATATCAACAGTTTTTTTTAACTTGTTGCCCTATTTTCACTTAAGGTCTGTATCCTGAGCATAAAAATCACTGAAATCTAGTGTTAAGAAAAGGTTCTGATGTGGGAATCTCGCTTGCCATCTAAGGCAACGCCATTTTTTTCACAGTCAATAAAATTGTTGTAAACAGATTTTCGTGAGTTACTTCTGCGTCATAACTTTTTTTTTTCCTCCTAATTGGAGCATTTGTTGAATGGAGACTGTTATGTCTTTCGACATCCTCCTTCCATTTTCAATGACTTCGGTGATGATTCATTCACAGTTGTTATTTCAAAGCCCACACGACAAATTTCCAGTAAATGCTTTGACAATGGGTATGAAAACAAACATCTGTCGGTCACACCTCCCCCGCCCCCCGGATCTTCTGGGCAAAAAAGTTTGATTGTGGCCTATAAAAGAAATCCTTTGTCATACATAATGTCTATTATGTTGCTTTAGAAGTGTGTACTAAACTTGCAGTTGCAAAAAGGTTGGTGAATAAATTTGGATTTTCAGATTTTTTTGTTTATATTTCCGACTAGCTCAACAGCTGCTGAAGAATCATCTCTTCTTTGTGATCTGCCACTGTTGCTGTCAAGCAGTAGCTTCCAGGCGTAAGGCTATGACATCATTTCACTGCCTTTTTTAGATATTGTCAGCAGATGTTTTTGTCAACAACCAAGTCACTGTAGTTCCAACATATTCAACTCAGTTATTTCAATAAACATCTTTTTCCTAAACACCCACAGTCTGGATTACATTTCCAAGCTGTGATGTACTGCACTACACATGCTTTGCCACTCCACTCAGACTGACTAACATCCAGTGTGACGTGGCACCTCACTAGTGTCTCTGTAGTGCTGGAGATGGACACATTACATGACTTCATAGAGGTGACCATCCTTTTTTATTGATACTTTTCATCAAACTTGTCTGGACAAGAGCAGACTGCAGTGCATCAAAGGTTCTGCTGAGAAGGTCATCGGTTGCAGCCTGCCACCTCTTCAGGACCTGTGTGTCTCCAGGACCCAGAGACGTGCAGGGGGGATCAGAGCCGACCCTTCTCACCCTGGACATGGACTGTTTGTCCCTCTTCCCTCTGGCAGGAGGCTACGGTCCATCCAGACCAGAACCTCCCGTCACAGGAACAGCTTCTTCCCCTCGGCCGTCAGACTGTTGAATTCGTGAACAGCCTTGTTGTTATTCTATTTATTTAGTTATTTTTTTTGTCAGCACTTTATTCCGAAACGCTCTTAGTTAGTGGGCTCCCCACTGACCATGGCAATAAATTGAATTCTGATTCTGATTCCGATTCTGAACTTGGGTGAATTTTTTTTCTTACAATTGTGCAAATGTGGAAAAAACAACTCATTTTTATTCTAACTTTTATTTTGGAAAGTAGATCAAAATCAAAATAAAGAATAAATAAATGATGATAATGATTTTGAAAATCCATGGCCAGGATGCTTTGCTTGCAAATGACCCCTATGGCGCCGACTTTCTGCTGAGCGCTCCGGTTGACGCCAGCGGAGCAGATGAAATATCTGGCGTCCCTGGGTGAAGTGAGGGAGGGATTGACAGATGGAAGGGGCAGAGTCATCAGTTGTGAGGCTGCACCTTCAATTGATCCTGGGGAAGGACTAACACAGCCAAAACTCTTGGTGTAGTAGTTCGTTTTTCCCACTACATTCAGCAATGTTTATACCCAGTAAAAAAATAAATAAATAAATAAATAGAATTGTAAATCATTTTCATTAACTGAATAATAATAAAAAAGTCTGTTTACAAAACTAATCCCAATAAACTAAAATTATAGCAAAATTGTGCTTCGTTTTCGTTTTTATTTATATCATGAAGAAGCATTTGGAGATGATTAAAAATTGTTTTATGACAGCCGCTAGGTACGGCATGTCATGTCCATCACTTGACTTGTGTTGACAAACTGACCTGACAACACTGACTAGCACGATGGTGGTAGTTGGACAAAAGGGACATCTTTCCAAACTTAATGCATTTTTTTACATCTTGAGTTTTTATTATAGACTATTTTTGTGACATATTTCGACCTTCAAACTTGTTTCTATAGCCTGGATCTCCCGATCTGCACATGCACTAGTTACTTTTCACTTCTCTTCTCTGGTACAATCCAATTCTTTGTTGTCTTAGTTGTTTAGTAATAAATAAAGTGGACTTTGACGTTGATATTGAAGAAAAAAAACAAAAACAAATAACTAAAACTAACACAAAACTAAACTGAAGCATTTTCCAAAAACTGAAACTGAAACTAAAACTACCCAACCCACTCTAAAAACAAATTAAAAGTAACTGAATTTGAAAGATGAAAATTCAAAACTAAATAAAAACAAAAAGTAATGAAAAATCCCAAACGATTATAACCTTGGTCCACATTGTACCAGATTATGTGACTTTGCACATTGTCTTATGTGCACGACATCAACAACTGACCCTTCCACACTGGTGTCTGTGTGAATGCTTGCCTATAAAACGCACCTTAACAGTGTTGAAATGGAATGAAAATCCCTCTCTGGAGACCATGAAACCAAATTGGCTCTGCACGCAACCTCGCATATGATCGGTTCATTTCAGCTGACGTGTGAGGGAAGAGAAACCAGTGCTCAGATGCAAATAGGCCATCTTCACAGGTCAATGTTAATTCCAGAGTACATGTCAATCTTGTGCCAAGTCTTCTTCCCTCATTTAGTTGTGGCCTTGTGAAACATCCGCGCGCGTAACTGTGTGTCCAAGCCATTTTTTCACCCCTCTCCGCCTCTATATTTCTTGTCCATAATTGCCTCCTGTCAAAACGTCTGAATGAGTCGATTGCGGGAAATTGGACAAGACATGTGTGGCCCTCATTAGCCCATCAGCGGAGGCTGCAGATGTGGCAGATGTGGAGGGACATCCAGAGCTTGTGTATCACTTTCAATGAAGGAATGTTGTATTAGAATGTAGCCAGTTGATGAAAAATGCTGAGCTTCACAATCACCTCACCGAGCCAGAGTCAATTTCAATTCATACATTGCACAAAATATAGACAACTGTAAAGGTGACATTTGAAGAGACATGGGATTTGATCAAATCTCATGGCTGACAGTATTTAATTAATGTGTTTGTTGAGCTTGGGATAGGCTCAATGAATGGTAGAAAAAAAAGGTATGTTGTGTCTTAGCGCTGTGTCTCTTTAAAATCGACCAATATGCAGGTCGCTAGATCGCTAAGCCTGCTGTGCACATTCGGCAGCTTCATGCGAACGGACAACCTGAACTGTCACGTGATGACTTGTTTACACAAAGGCTGCACATACAGTAAAGCGAAGTGGCGGAGACTCGCTGACACATGAAAGCAGTGTTGCCCTCTTTGTTTGGCTCGAACAACAAACTCAATGTTCACAAACAAAAGCCATTCAAAACACTTGATTCGTTCCTCAATGTCACATCTCTATTCAGCAGTTCCTGTAGTAGGGTCTGGTAACAATGCGCCTCAAGAAAATTTCAAGTCAACAGGTCATTCATTGAAGTTGTTTCAATATTTAATGGTCAGTCAGTGATGAGCGTCCACCCACAGACAGGGATTATTGTTGACTTGGAATGAAATAATTCCAAGCATGAAGCCAACAGTCAGGTGTTGTCAAAAAATGGATTGTTAATGGTTCACCACATCCATATTGAAATGCAGGATCAGTACGTGCTGGCGCAACTGAAGTCAGTCAGACCGGTGTGAGGTTTTGTAGCACACATTAAAACTACAAGAGCTACTGTATATGATGGAGAAGAGCCCGGAGGATAGCTTTCACTGAGATGTGGAATATACATTATGCACAAGGCGATGGAGGCCATCTCAAGTATGGAAATGAGACGCAGGTAGAGGAGGGGGATCAGAGGAATGAGTGATCAGAGAGATGAAAGCTTATTAGTGTAGGATTTTTCAAAATGTTGAGTTGTCTGGTATGTGAATTAATATGAGATTGTCAGTTAACACTTCTGGAGCAAGCAGTAAAACCGATGCGTGGAAAATCACAAGAACACTTTCAATGTCACTATATCTGTTTCAGTGGTCAGTGAAGACAATGATGAGCTCCAATGTTAAAGGAGTCTCATCTTTTTAATATTTTGGGCAGGCACCTAAATTTCATTCAGATCAGGAGTCTTCTCTGGGAAAATGAATCAAGCAAAGCGCTCAACCACAAAAGTCGATTTTCTATTCAGGAGTGCAAGTTTAAGAAAACTGTGTCTGTTTTGGTCATGCTATTAATTTTTAATTTATTTTTATTTTTATTTTGCTCATGGATGTGTCAGCTACAGCACTGTCTACATGTTGAGTTGATCGCTCTCTGAGGGCACCTGCTCAGGGAGAAGCCTGAGGAGACATGAAGGAGATGTTGAGTTGGTTAGTAAATTCTAAAATCTTGATATTTCACCCAACAAGGTGGTTAGCCCGGAGTAGTGTTTTTTTGTAATGTATTTATTTTTTTGTATGTGTAAATTTAGCCTCCTCTGCAACGTGTGAATGATGGGTGTGGCAGCATGAGCAGAGACGCTGTGTGGGCGTGGCCAGATGCTGAGGCTGACTCGCTGGAGCCAGGATGCTGCCTTTTCATAGGGAGTGGTAAAGAACGGCATATCCTCTTTTCTCCAGCCATGTCCGACCAAGCAGCAGGTGTTTGCTGGGGTTCCTCTGTAGTTTGTTTGCGTTGAATCTTCCAACTTAAGTTAAATCAAACATTCTGAATTAAGCGGCATGTGTCGAACATTTCGTTTGTTATGTGTTTGAATCAGTATAGCAGTCCTCCTAGTTGCACTCAGGTGAAGAACCATTTAGAGTTTTGTTCAGAAATCAGAAGGTGTTTTGTGCGACCGAGGGGGGCGCACGTTTTATTTGTGGACATCTTTTGTGTTCATCTTGTTGCTCTGCGTTAGCAAAAAAAAATTTTGTTGGCTGCATGGTAATGACATAAAGGTGGCGCAATACCATTGTAGGCTGTTTGATTCCTGGAAATGTTACGTGTTCATGAGATTATTCTCCAACATCACCTCCATCAGTCGAAGGGCAAGAACTTCGAGCGGACCTCAATAAACTGAGCAGACCTCAGGTGTTCTGGATTCAGTACCTTTCGTTCAGGGACACAAGACAAATCCGAGACTCTCAAAGGAAACTTAAAAGCCTTGGATATATCAGCACCTTGGAGAAAAAGTGAACTTGCAAACATCCAGCAAACACCTCCAAGTCTGCACATGCTTTCCGTAACAACCTGCTGTTGAGAATTATCTTCATCGTCACACACAAATCAAAGACAGATGGCGATCAATCGAAAAGCTTTTTTTTTTTTTTTTTCCACCAGGTCCAATTCTAATGAGAAAACTACAGAGTCAGCCATTGATGTTTGCCTCAAAGTGGCCTGCTGCTGGGGGCGCCAGCATGACCCGCATGAATTTGTGAGCATGCAGGTAAGTGGCCATGCGTCCGTGACTCTCATTTCAGAAAGAGATACAATTATCAGCATTTCTGCGCTTCTTACAGTCACTCGATATGTTGTGAGTGTCTGAAAGTACAATGCACATGAGAAAGATTTAAACAAGCATTAAAAAAATTGAATAATCCAGTAGGGATGGCAGGTGGAGACCACCTGACCAACTGTGACAAAAAGAGACAGGTGCGATATCGAGTCAAGACCATGACCAAGTTCTGTTCAGAGCACATTAGGCCATGTGCCATCATAAACAGAAATGAACCCAATGAAAACCATCGATATCAAATCTCTGATCTTGATCTATTTGCAACCAGTTTTACATTGAGAAAACTACAAGTTGTCTACAGACAAGTTAGGAAGTTCAATTTCAACTGAATTTCCACCTGAGACGCTGTTCCTGTGGTGTTTCACCCCACATGGTGGGCTCATCTCCATTCAGATCCAAGCAGTTTTTCTCTCTGACCATGTTCATCTGCTTCTTCTACTTTGAGGCGCAGGGTTGAACTGCTGGTGGTTACCCAATTTACCCTTTGCACATTGGTTTCTTGGGGTTTTCTGGATTTGGACATTGGACTCCTGAGTCTTGTCTCTCCACTCGGCACTCCCCGCTTTCCAGCAATGGGACCGTCTGCTGATCTCTATAGATGAAGACACTGCCTCATGAAGTCTGTTCATCTATTGCCACCATAAAACAGAAGACATGAGAAAAGCGCAGCTTTTAATGTCTGCTCTGTCTTGTTGGCTCTCTTGACACTGACTAGACGCACTCGCAGCTGCAGCTCACTCCCATGATCAACTACATTTACCGCATGCATTATGTATATGTATACGGTCTTTTAAATTTGGAGCAGGTGGCTTGGTCTTCTGCTCATGTCTCTCTAGTTACTTGTGATATGGGGCGTGTGAATGTGTATCAGGTGCATCAACGCGTTATGAATCACATGGAGCTAGACCACCCTTCGACACGTGTCGCATAAAAAAAACAAAAAAAAACACGTGAACAACTCTGCTGCTGTGAGGAGCCAAACTGTGTTGCGAGTTCTAAAAGCAGTAGGAGGCAGAATGGCAATTCATTGGCAGAGGTTTTTGTCGTCATGTTGAAAATAAGGAATAAGGAACAGTGCTGTATGTATCATTGTATTTTCAAACTCGGAGTACAGTTCAATGTCTACCTGAATTTGGTGAGAGCCAACATCAAAGTCGTGATGCACGAATCTGAAGAACTTTGGTTCATTGTCGTGGTTTCATTGACTCAGAGCTGGTTTTTCCTGACTGGCGCTTACGTCTGCCAATATTGGTTTTCCAAGGTGTTGTCAAACTTGGTTGATGATTTTGTTTTTCACACTAGTCTGATCTAAACCAAATCATCAGACCGCCATTTCCGGCATTCTATTCATCATTGATCGCCCTGATGTCATGTAACGTGCCGCACTTACAGTCAGGTCTCAAGCCACACACGCAGCGTTCCAGTCGGCTGCAGTCCAGGAAGGACAGCAATTTATTCGTCTATCTATATTTGAATATTTATTTTGGAGACCATTTTCAGTGATCTTATTCCTTCTACTGTCTGCCATATCTACTTCCTCATATATTTTTCCAACCAGTAAGGTACAAAAATATGTTCAATATAAACCACCATAAACAAAAAAAAAAAACAGAATAAAACAAAAAATCATTTAGCTCCTTGTCACAACTTCTTGTTGTCTCAGCGAATGCTTCAATGAACCTGCTTGAACTTCAGTGACCGATTGACATACAATATATTTGGGCTTATTCCTGTAGATGGCGCCAACACAGTACAAGGGACGTGTTGATACATTGAATAAGTTGTGTCAATTTCATCCTCTATTCCTTTCACTAGACTATGCAACTGCATTATTGCCTTAATAAAAAATAAATAAACGTTCAGTTATACCTCTCTAAACTTCAGAGAAAATGTGGCATCTAAGTTGCAACACTTCAACATGAGGTTGAGGCCTCTCATGTCGAACGTGGACACCTACAAACAACTGTACAGACAAAGGATTCACAGAGACTAAGAGAGTCATCTAAAATTCATGTAGATGCTTCAGTTCCATTAAATCTTTCACTTAGACACTCATCCAGCATCAACGTTGACACGCAGAGGGAAACGGGCGGCTCGCTTGTTAGTACCACTCCAAAGCTTTGTTTCTAAACATGACAGACATCAGAGATACATGGGCTGAAAAACAAACACAGGCAAAACACAAAGTCCCTCAGAAGTCTCAGCCAGCCCTCAGCGTTTGCATGAAAGATCCACTTCACGTGCGGCCAACACTGCAGCGCCGTGTGTTTAACTGTGTGACACCGAGTGCTTGGTGTCGTCTGCTTGAGAGAAGGTTTGTATCTCCTTGTGTTTGTCCAGAAAGTTTGAGGTTGGAGTTAGAAACAGAAAGAAAGTTATCTGGCAAATCTGGAAATTGCTTTGCCAGGTTTATACCAGTGTTAATTATACAATGCCTGAGGCTAATTTTAGCTCTGAATAAACAGATTTTCTTGACAAAATGTTGTGAGAAGATGTTCATGTGTTAGAGGGGAGAATCAATATGCTGCAACATTCCGGATCACATTTCCTTTCTCACCTCCCCAGAGCAGATGGCTTGTAAAAGGAAAAAAAAAAAAAAACAAAGTGAAAAAGTAGTAATCATATGTGCAATAAATTGTGCTGGTTATGTTCCTGTGGAGTGAGTACAGATGGAGAGCTGATGGTCCTGCCTCGACATGCATATGCACGTCCTCCAGACTCCCCCTGTAGTCCCCTGCAGCTGAGGAGCATGTTGCTGCCGCATGCTGGAAGACCTGTTCACCTGACCTGAGGTGTCATTCATGGATGCATGGGTTAAACTAGTCCAGGAGTCAGAGAGGAAGGAAGGAAGCTGTTGTTAAAATTGAAGGTTAAATAGTATTATTCAAATCACTGGCCAATGATACACGAGTTGTTCTCATACTACTGGAAGTCGAATAGTTGCAGCAGTCAAAGGTGACGGTTTACTCTGCTTTGCTTTGACCTTTCTGAACACTGGACACAATCTGTAGAAACAGCTAGAATGTGAATAGTCAGGTGGTAGTAGTACGTTGACGCTGTGTTGTGCAGCATAGTACATTTTGGGAACACGCCAATTGTCTGTCTTGTTTAAGTGAATGACTTCAATACAAACACCCAACAAAAATGTACTTGTGAGGACACATGCACAATCCCCGGGGAATCAGTATGAATTTAAAATACATTTTTTTGCTTTATCAAGTAAACATTTTGTATGATATGTGTCGTGAATTCTGTTACACTTTTTTGCTGTTTTCCATTTCACATACACAAGTGTTTGAAAGTGTCAGAGCTTCTGTGGAGACACATGAAATCTCACCTCTAGGTTTTTATTTATTTATTCTTAATTCAAAACATCATGCACTACGCTGTTCAGTCCAGTTGCCATATTGAAGCCTTTCATTGCACATTGATATTTATTTCAACGGAAATATTGGTTATATTACTTTTAAAAAAATAATTTGTTAAAATTCCAAATTGCTACCAAGTTGGTAAGTCAATAACCTCACTGAAATTTAATATTCATTATTATTTATTGCATTATTTATTAACTCTCAAACTGTAAAAAAAAAAAAAAAAAAAAAAAACTTAAATCTTAACGTTGACTTCAAGCTGCTTTGTTCAGAGAAAGGAACAAAGCCCTACAGTACATGCAAAAAGGTATGAATCCCACCTTGGTCACAGTGTAAACAGGCACCGCATCGTCATGCAGGGTTCTATTTCTGTCCGCGTCTGGGTTCCTTGAGACTGAGAAGAGAGAGAGAACAAAGACTGGGTTCCATGTTCATATAGAGTTCAACGGCTCTCTCACACCGGGAGTCAGTCAATGGAAACCAAAGTTGATTCAGTAAATCTCAGTAAAGGTCAACAGCGTATGCAGACTTTGAATTGTACACTGAAGCGTCACCGTGACGACGGAGCCCGCAGAGTTTGATGCTTGACACCAGGGCCAACCAAAATGACCAAATAAAGCACCTTAGAGACAGGGCAGTAAGGTGTCAGATTTTGTACCGCAGTGGTGGAATCTTTTTTTCATTGTTATGTGCCGTATGTGTTTAAAGTTTTTTTTTTTTTTTCTTTTTTTTTTTTTTTTTTTTTTTATCCGATTTTCACTGGTGAAAATTTATGAGGGGAAATAGCTCCACCCTGTCCTTCAATATGTCTCACATTCACATTGTTGGTAACATCAATGGCATAGCAACAATGGGAATGGGAAAAATTTATTTCGTTACTCATTATTGAGGAAAAAAAGTAATACAGTTCCTAACAGTGAAACCTCTACTGCCGTTATTACCAACAATTTTTATCAACAGTCCTTTTTTCCTGGTAGTCAGGTCACGTTTTTGGTGCCTCACGATGTATGTAACAGACAAAATAATTGTACAGTATGTTTTAATAAGATGCAGATTTCTTGAAGCACCGAGCGGAGAAGCTTGAGTTGAGCTCTACAGATTTGGGCCAATTTCTGAAGTCACAAAACATTTGAAACATATCAGTAGATTGGGCTACATAGGCCCACCACTGCTTTGATCACAGAATATGTACAGTGACGTGTGAACTATTTCTTTGTAAAATGAGTCTATTTATATCTCCATATTTGAGGTTGACTTCTGTGACTGATGGCAGTCTACACTTCTGTGTTCAGCGATAGTGAGAAGCAAATGACTGAATCAGACAAACATGAAATAACTGTAGTGATGGGTAGATGAGGTATCATGAAGAGTATTGCAGGGTTCATGAAAACGTGTCTTATTAAACATTACATTAAATGGCACTCCTGGGTTAGACATGTTGTGAGGTCTCATTGAATTAGTTGTACAAATCCAAACATTTTTCCCTGAAAATAGACTCTGAAAATCAGCACTCTGTTTCATGAAACCTCATGCAGTACAATACTCCATCAGTACTGTTAGCCATAGCATAGGCGGTTGAATCCAAATGATTTATTTATTTTTATTTTATTTTAGTTCACATCTCCAGACGGCTTATGTGACGGGTTCCACCTTGACCAGCTGCAACAGAGGAGTCCAGGTGTGAGGGAGGCAAGTGGTCTTTGTAAGCTGAGGTAGAAAGCAGAAAACTATGTTTAGTGAAGAGAAAAACTCAATGCATGCACTGGTATCCAACAGCATGTAAGCACCATTGTGAAGGATCTTGAGATCTAGATTAGTTTTCTGGGCTGGCATAAACCACATTCACACAACATTCCTGCATTTGAGTTGAGGATTTGAAGGCCATTAAGGCAGCAATGGCAGCCCAACAGACTTAGACAACATCTGGCAACATCGTGAGGGTGTAGTTTAAAACACTGTCACGTCTTCCTTCATTCAATTTGTCTACAAACTGTAAGCTTTAACCCTTCACCTAGATGTGCCATTTGAAGGTCCTTATCATAGTTCAGCAAAATGCATAAACCCTCACTTCCCACCAAAATGACTAACCTGAAAAATGATTTTCTATCCACTGGCAAAACGTCCAACCTTGATATGTGCATACCATTCACCGGAGGAGAATGCGGTTACACACTGAGTTTGTTTAGAGCTCGGTGAGACAAAGCTTTGTCTCTGGAAACGCTAATGCTCTCAGGTGAATTCCGTCACATCCATTTATGGAGCCCTTTCAGTGGAGTTGTTTAATGACTGTTGGGAGTTGGCGAGTAAAATCTTCCCACTTCCCAGAAAACACGTTTAAAAAGGAAGTTAACTTTACAAGTTTGATTGATTTATTTTTTTTTCAAGATGTTGAAATCACTTTTCATTAACGCGAACGTTGTCTATATCAAAGAGCACAGGCTGTTCAAAGAACTGCAATCAGTTTGTGTTGAAAGCCTTCATTTCCGTGACATAAATGATTCTGACTGAACACGACGATGAACAAACATGCAGCTGTTTTCGCCAGTTCATTTAGAATGACATCAAATCACATTTTCTTCAACCTGTTTTACTTCATTTTCAGTTACGTGCACTTGTCAGGTACATTCTGTCACAAAGCTTCACGGCAAAGTGAGCAAAGGCCGAAGTGAATAGCTGTCCCTGACTCAGTTGTTTATCGCTTCCTCGCCATCCAATGCCTGCGCTTTGCATTGGGAATGTGTGCCTGTCCTCCTACACCCTTCGCTGTTTGGGTGTTTACTGTAAATTCTGTCATGAATCTGCAAACCACAAAATATCACCAGCCCTGTTTTCAGAATCCACAGCGCAAGTTGGCTTGTCCCCTGGCTATAAATTTATCCACATCGACTTCAATGACTGTGTACATTTCCACACTGTAAATGTATTCGTGTCTCATAACCGAACATCCCACATCGTCTCCCAAGAGGCGCCATCCTGCAATATCAGCGAAATAAATACCAAGAATTCCAGTACTGCGGTCCAAGTCTCTGCTCGCCCATGAAGTCATACGACTAACACGACGTGTTGCTTTGTTACCTTTGCCCTTTGTTGTATTAACTGCTTGTCTTTACAGAGACAAATACAGTGTTTTGAATTTCATATTTAATTAGTCTTTGGTGGCTTGAAAAACAAGCTACTTTGACTCTCCAAATTTATTATTTTTTTAATCCCTGACATATACAGTGGAACCTCGGTTTTCAAACGTCCCAGATTTCCAACAAATCGGAGTTTGAACAAAAATGTCAGAAAAGCCAGAAAAAACATAACATGCGCGGACCGATCAGTTGACCCACGACCCGCTCTGTTATTGCGTATAACGCAGCCTCTGTATGCGGACGTGTCCTGTTAGCTACATTTACTGACTGTTTTTTCTTCATATTGTGGATGTTTGTGTGGATGTTTGTGTCCCAGAGAGACGCTAAAGTATATAACCCCAGGGAATATTCTACTCTGTTAGGGCGCTTTCTCACTACAGGTTCTGTCTTGGGTGGATCTGAGTCCGACTCGCCCCCCCGCTGTGCACCTTCGCACTTCTGCGCCTCAGGCGATGTCCTTTTTCTTCTTCTCAGCTGGCGGCGCTCTGCGCAAAAAAGCTGTTTTTTGACCCACGATGAAGCAGGTCTCAAGGAAGTTGTCATCAGCCGGGCAACAACCTATTTACCACCACCTGCTTTACCTCCTTATTTCTCTGTCAGTTCTTAACATTATGAGTCGCTATTTTTCTGCAGCTCCCGGCTGCACACCTCAGCATTCTGGGAGTTTGAGAAGTTGTTTTTGAACAATGTTGTCCACCTAGACACCATCACAGCAGACCCTTCACTGCCCGGCATTTATCATGTTTGTGTGGAGTCACGCTGTACATGTAGTTTCCAGCGTCCAGAACAGAGTCGCCAGTGGCTGGAAGCCCGCTGAGCTGCCCACTGAGAGTATCCCGTGACAAACTGCAGGTCTCCAGCGGGGATCAGGTCCGCTGAAAACCCAATTCACTTGTGTTTACATCTCGGACTTCTGAGCCGAAAGAGCTTTGTCTCGAGACAAAACCTCTACCTACAGGCCGCTAGAAAATCTGGCTTCAACGTCAACATCAATTCCACCTACAAATAGTTGATCTTTGATATGTCGTAAGTGGAAGAGCCACATGAGGGGCTATACTGTATATACCAAGACATCAGTAGTAACAGAGAAGACATCCACAATCAGTTAGCTGGTCCCCATTGTGCTTTTGTGAACCCTTTTGTTTAGCACAGCTCTGTGTTCTGTCTTCCCCTTGCACTTGATTGTACTTCATAATTTGAGAGGAATAAATTGTCTATTGTTGTATATATTTTTCTGTGGATGTGCTATTGTTCCTGCACCTTTTAACATGTTCAAGGACGGGATGAAATGACGTGTCATCACCGGCCAACCATCGTTAACCCAGGAAGCGCTCAAGACAAATAATTTAAAAAAGATGCGACTCATTGCACAGATGAGTGAAACTACATGTCCACCACAAGAGGGAGACAAAAAAATAAATTATAGACATGATGGGCTGTTGAGGCTTCATGAAACATTGTCCTCATTTTCATAACGTGAGCCCTCAATGAAATGGTAAAGAGAGTGCCATCTACTGGCCTCTGAAAAACCATCACTAATTCGTCGTGCACAATCCACTCCACCTCCAAAGTGGACTCCATGTGCTTTTAGTTTATTGCCAAACGAATGAAACAAAAACTGAAACTAAGCCGAAAAATACTCAACTTCTTCTGCTAAACAAGTGTTGCTACTCACAGCATCGGTTCTTCTTTTTGGGTGGTTTATCCATGATTCCTAATGATTCCTCCCTGACACCAACCAAGCGGTACATAGACGTCTGGAAAGTTTGCTCTCCTCTCAGAAATGCAGGGAGTATATATTACTGCAGAACAGAATTTCCCCAGTCTTGGTGAACTGGATGGCCGGACTGTTCTGATTTGGCTGGCCGAGCATCAAAATGAAATAGTCTATCAGAAGTAGATACCACCACAATTCCCTCTCTGGACTTGAGTGTGGCGTTATGTCTGGCATTGTCTTCTTTCAGCAGAAAGTTATTAATCCCCAAGTTACGTTCTTGCTCATAGGCACAACACTAGTATGAGATTTTCTGACTCAAGTTTCCAAAGCTTGTTACAGGGATTAACCCTCTGAGCTGACCAACTTAAATATGAACTTATCGGACTGAAAAGAAAATAGTTATTGCAGAGAAGTCTCAAAATTCAATTGCAAGATTAATTCCTCATGTCACAATATGTATAGTCATTCAGTATAAACTCTTGAATGACAGGAATTTGCCTGGACCAGAGGTGTCCAAACCGGTCCTCAGTGAGCCGTGCTGGTCTGATTTTTGTTGCACACACAGTGTAACCAAACAGGAGTCAGTTTAAGCAAGCAACACCAGACTGAAGCTATGTGTGCTACAGGGGTTGGAACAAAAAACCTGCACCCACCTGGCCTTTTCAGAGGAGACTCCTCTACCCGCTAACATACTATAAAGCACATGATTTATTTCCAAGCAAGCGACTGGATCCCTCCATTCATTTCAGGTCTGCTGCAGTCACTTTTAACCCATCAATGCCACAACTGTCTCGAGAGCTGTCAGTGTCATGAAATTTTGAAGACCTGAAACAACTGAGAGAAGTGTGGAGATGTGATTCAAAGTGGTTTATAAGTTCTGCTGGAGGGCCTCAGCCCGTTCACTTTCGACACAGATTCTTGTCACTTTGTCACTCACTACACGTCTGTCTATTCCTGATCCAGGCCTCTTTCACTCCTGAAAGAAAGGCAGTTCTGTCGTGCAGTCCAGCAGAGGTGACCAGCAGCCACCGTGACAGCAGCCCTTCCCGCAATCCCGTCTGCGAATCCATAACAAATCAATTCTCTCTGGATAATTCGACACAAGCTTTTATCTTGATGTGGCCCAGCCTGTGTCTTGTGTCACGATTGCTGATTAAGTGAATGACCTCAGGACCTGCTCCCGAGTTGGGAGGATTCAACAAGCACTTCAGCTGCCCAGCAATTGCACCATTATACCCTTATCTTGTCGCGGTGCACCTCCGGTCAATGTTAATGTCTGTTTCAGTGGACTGAGATTCCACCATCTATGTAGAGAGGTTGACATTTGACCATCATTCTATGACGTTATGTTCTCTAGTGCTGAAACATAAAAAAAATATATTGATACATTACCTGAAAAAATGAAAATGCTTTTAGAAACATCCTAAACTACACTCGATAACAGATGCTTGTTATTATGGTTCTCACTATTTTGCTGTGGCACCAGCGTTCATGTGCAATTTGAGTGGTTGTTCATTCAAAAGGTTATGAATGGCGTGTGGGAACAAATGAAGTGTGTGGTTACTAAAATAGTGCATTCACGATATTGTTCTTAAACATTGCATATGTTACATTTATTTCTATTCTGAGAGAGAAGTTCAGTTTTTTTTAAACTGATCTTTTCCTCCACTGTTTTTAAGAAGGTGCACACATTAGTGACTTTCAGGTCAAAACACGATGTCATGACATCATTTTTAAAAGGTTGAGGCTTGGTCTCAGGGTTTTGTTTTCCATATGTCTGATGACTGACCGTACTGGCTTCCTGTGGAAGAATGGTGTGTCCGACACACTGTGTGTTGGAGCAGATGGCAGCAGTCACTGTCTCTTATAATAAGTGGACTCATAAAGAAATCTCAACGTTCTGACGCCTTCATTTTCTCCAATCACTGCCTCTTCTTGTTCGTCCATGTCTGCTCATTCTCATTGACAAAACCTGTCCATTCTCTTTAGGAGCAGTTTGAGGAAGTAACACATGATCAGTTTTTTATTTTTTTGGTCTCCATGTTCTCAAGTTCATGCTTTCGTGCCTGACATGTTGTGTGTTTCTGGCCTCTTTGAAACAACTATTCCGGACAAGTGAGTACCGTACTTCATCCTTTATTTTGGGCTGCCTTCCATTTGTGTTTGCGACACAGAACTTGTCATAAAAATTATCGTTTTTCTTTGTTTCCCCATGTCTACATGGGTTTACCCCCTAGTACCTTGTACAAGCCTCTGCACGAAAGTGTTTGCCAATACTCAGTTGTCATTCTTCATCCAAGGTTGAAAACACAAATGAATGCATCTCTTTTATTACCTACACCAAGAAGTTTGTCTGTCTGTCTGAAAAACATCTGAAAAATAATTGTATGCATTTCAATTAAATGTACATGAAATGTAGGCAAAGGGTCCTATCATGAAATGTTTGTGGGGTTTCTGGGTTACTGTCTGGATTCGCAAATCTTGTTCTTCTTGGTTCACTGTGTCTCTTGTGCGAGCAATTTATGTAATGTGATAGACCCCCGCTATCCAATTGAGTTCTTTAGCATCAGAACAGCATCCACAATATATAAAATTCATAAATAGAGATGCCGTAACTGTTGGGCAATAATGTCGAGCAAAAGGGTGTTGCAAGTCCTATAGCTGTTTTTTTTCCATACCAACATTCATTTTAACTTGCTTTCATAACTAAAACAAGGTTATCCTCATCCATGTTTCATATCACTGTGTATAAATGTACTTCAAATGTTTTTGTTTGTTTGTTTTTTTCATTTTATGAGTTCAATGGAGGGAAATAATTTATTTGAAGTGACTTTTTTCTGCCATTGTAGGATTCTTTCATATTAATAAAGTGTGTTTCCAACTTGGAGATTCCAGCTACAAGAAGCGTAGCCAAAAAAGAAAAGAAATTCTTTGACATCCTTGAGGGCATTGAGACTGAGAATAATACATTTAAGAGATTGAGAGGGTTGCAAAGATAAAGGATCAGTGGAATTGAAAAGCTTTCTTGAAGCACAAACAGGTCCTAAAACTGCCAGTTAATATTCATGTCGGTGGAAGGCAACAATAGACTGTTTCTCATTCAGCGTGTGAGACGATTCTGTGCTGGTTAAAAAAAAATAAAAAATAAATAAAAATCATCTCTTTGCCTTTGTATCATGTCTGTGGGCACGTACCAGCCAAAAGAAATGCTAAACAGAGAATCACCTCTGGTCTATTTTTTTGAATTTGGCAGTAATATATGCTGCCTCTGTTTAACGTAGTGGAGTTTCCCGCACTGCACTATTCTGGGTTGCATTGACCATTCGGTAGTGTAAGTCCGGGAGGGGCAAATGAAAGTAGGTTGCTGCCCTCTTTTGACCTCTCACTTCCCACATGCCACATCTTCAAGTGAGAATGTTTGGCAGTAGACATACACATCTAAACTACAGCCAAAATGATTCTGACCTAACATGTAATTTATAGATTTCATGTGGCAAATAATGAAACAGGACTCAGAACAAATATATATTATCATCCACATATCACTAAAATAAAAAAAAATAAAAAATTTAAAAACATAATAATGATCGTGAAAGGAGGTCAATTTGAGATATTTTAGATTAAAATTAGTTTGTCTAACATAAATAAAAGTAAATAAATAAAAAGATTGTATTATTTTTATTTCTTTTGTGATGTTTCTCGAATTGTGTTTGTATATTTTAAGAACACCTGACATAATTGTGATGCTATATATTTATTATAGTATATATTTTTTCTGCTTTAAAATAAGGCAATTATTTATAATTATGAATAATAAAAATGTATATTTGTTAACCCTAAAAAATGTGTGTTCTCAATTTATGTTTATCATATTCATGTGTTTCACGTGCTTAAATCAAGATATTAATTTTAATAATAATAGTATATTACTAGTAGTAGTAATAACAATGATAATTTCAAGAGCAAAATAAATAAAAATGTTCAACTTACCCAATTTGGTTTCAGCCAACTTCTAAGACTTGCCACTTTCTGTGATACGAAGACAATATTTGCCCCGAAGGCGAGTCTATTAATACAGTGGCTAAAAATTGATGGGGACTTTTTATTTATTTAGTATCACATTCCACTTCATATCATTTGATGCTATCTGTTTGAGTCTCTCCACTGTTTTCTGAACACCAACCCTTAACACCATGAGAGTGGCGCTCTGTCATTCGTCATCTGCATGAGTGATTACGTGTCACTTACTCTCGAGACTGATCCAAAAACCACAAAGTCGCTGCCTCTTAAGACCGGCCCTCATTTTGTGGCTATTTCATTGTTCTTGTCGTCGTCAAAAAGCAACGGAAAAAATGAGAAATCACCTGAGGGCACAGTGTCCTGCACTCAGGTGATGAATGCATCATGTAAAAGCAGTCTGTCCCGGGTTATGGGGGGACTTTGGAGTCATTTGTTTTCACCACATTGCTGTAATACTTCAATATAGAGTAGATGGAATAGGATGGAAAGGGACTTCCCACATAAGCCATCCTTTCACCCGCCGTTTCTAACTGGTTTATAAATGTAATTTCCCATACACCACCAAGTCCAAATGTACGTCCCGTAGTAAGAGGAGGGGAGCTGTGTCCTGACTGTAGATCTAACCCGACAACCCGCAGTCGACAATACTATTACCCCTATTTTAGAATTCTGACGCAGTCTCCAAGGGCTCGTTGTGAGTTCAGCGGGAAAGTAGTCGTAGAAATTGGATGCGTGACATTGTGTTTGTTTGGATCAACCACACAGTGAGAGCGGACCTGATGCTCCATAATGCTCTTTGACTGCTCACTAAACTCACCAGATTGTTCTGTGCTAGAACTGTCACTTGAAATTGCCTGAAATTGTCACTGACTGGCGGAGTGGAGCATGTCGCAGTCGTGCAGTAAACAGGGCACATTTAATTTTGTTTACCTCCAAGGTTTCATTTGGCTCTGTGGTGAATCCATTAATGCACCAGAGTTTTGATGGGATATAAATTGATCTTTTGCTCAATCTACTGCCTCTTACAACCTGCCTCTGCCTACAGGGACATAGAGAGTTCAAGACTATACCTTACAACGAAGAGAGATTTTTTTCTCAAAAAAAGAACAGAAGAAGAAGGAAAGAAAAGCATACTATTTCACAGATTCATGTCGCACTCCATCTGAAATCAGATTATACGGCCGACAGTCAAATATGTCCAATTTCAATGCCTCAAATTTTCTAAAAATCTATAGCAGTAATAGTCCAAACGTGAGCTAAACTTACTGTACAATGTGCATCAATATAATGAGCCACAATGATTAAAATGTATTGTTTGAGCTGTTTATTTACATGCAGGTTTTTAAGACACAGGGACAAACAAATGGCAGTCAGAGAGCGCAGACCTCTGTGAAGCACTGGGTAAGCAAAGCGCAAAACTCCACCAAAACATCATCATCTGTTCCTTTCCTCATTTTCAACCAGATTTCACTCGCATCCGCTCAAAACTTGGAGTCATTTTGCCAACAGATCAGACACAGGGGATCATATGAGCTAGTTGGCGCATACTGATGCGGGAGGGGCGACAGCCTGTAGACACCTGACTGGTGAGAAGGTGTCCTCTTCATTGGTTGGAACAAAAGCCTGTGTCCGCTGTGGCCCTTTGAGGACTGGTTGGACACCACTGGCGTAAGTACTGTATCTAATCTTTGACACTGTCATTCATTTGTTGAAGCTTTGCAGTTCAGGTTTTTGGCACAAATACAAAGATGCTAAAATTTGCCTCCAGTAATTGAACAATAGTTCCATTTATTTACCTCCTGTAAAAGAATTGCAGGCATAAACAGTTTGGTCCTCGTGTTTAAAATCGTGGCACGAGTGAGTTTGACATCAGTGAGTCTGTGTTGAATACATACATTATGAACAGAAAACAAATTTTGCACAACATATTTGGGACTGAGTGTTTGTCGCTTGACTGATAATTTAAAGCAAAACAAAAGTCAGCCAAAGTCTAATGTGAGCACGATGGCAGTGAGCTTGCAGAGAATCCTAATGGTATTGTGGAACAGCTCCAAAATATAGTCATCTGTCCCGGTAACAGCAGTTCCTTAAATTGTCAGTGAAACCCTTTAAGAACTTTTCAAAATGCTTTGCAGACAGTTAGATCAGACGCCGAAGATACCACTGCAAATGTTTTCGTACTCAAGACCACGTTTGTTTTGTGGATATTTACAGCATCATCGGAACTCCGTCCAGTCGTCCATTTGTAAACAGGATAACTAACATATTTGAATCAAACTTTGTTGGTGTTCTGTCAAAATATTTGGATAAACCATGGCAAATGTCGTCTCTAATTTACACTTTGATCTTGGGCTCATTCTTGTCCCACTGTCATTGGTTGGGTCGCCTCGACTACAGCAGTGATCGTACCATTACCATTACTGCCATGACTATTCCATTCCTAATGGCTTTGTTTCCTCGGACTGTAACACAGTATTTGAGGAGTGCTCTTCTTTGGGCTTCGGAAAAGAGTTTTGACAACATCTGCTGCAAGTGGTTACAAAAGACACACATTGATGCTGAATACATTAGAGACTGATTATGTAAGACCTGCGCTGGTGTTGGCACACTCTGTTAAAATAGAAAATGAATTCAGCATCCACCACTATATTATGATTAAAATATTCTCTTCTACTTTCTTGCTTTAATTTGCCACTTTTAAAAAATGTTTAATTCCCTTTGAATTGTCGTGGGAGCTTTACCCCCATGCAATATTAAACTCATTGGATTCTGCCTCTATATGGTCAAAATATTGTGTGTCATATTCACTGAGTTGTAAAATTGTCTCCACCAGGTTTGTTCATCTGTTTTTCAATGCGTCATTGTCTCCTCCATCCGTCGTCCAGCGCGTCCCTCTTGTTTGACTGAGCCTGCCTGCTGGTATGACACAGCCTGTCAGCCGGTCAGATCTTAAATGGTTGGCCCTGTCATGACAGTCATGCTTTAAGTTACTGGGTCCCCCGCCATCTGTCAACACACCGTCATCATCGAGCTCCCTGTGGGAATCCTGACCACTGTCTTGACCTCCCTTTAAATAACTTCTCAGCATCTCCCTTGCCCCCGAAGACAGCTATAACATTGGACCATTTAGGAATGATGCGGCCATTCAAGACAACAGTAAAATAATGTTACTATTCACGGAACAATTCTGCTGCAAGCATTCTTTATCAACTGGTAATGAGTGTTTAAAAGTGATTATTATTGCAGAAAATTAAATCTTTATAATCTCCCAGTAGGTTTATCATTCACATTTAGGGGAATTTTACACTAAGCCTCCGCATGTCAATGCAAAAGTAACACACTCCTCCCACAGAGGAACTCATACAGCGACTGTCACGCAGTCATTTCCCAGTGACACACTCTAAAACCAGGATTCATTTAAGGAGGTGTGCTTCAGTGCCTTGCATTTTTCACTCAGTTGTGTCTCCAGATTTCAGACCAACTGCTCAGTTTCATTTAGTACAAGCCAACGTATTCTTACTCGTTCTATGTTGACGCCGAAGTCAGCCCTCTGTGCTACATGTTGACTCAATGGAGTTAAAACTTCCCCTTCCAGTGTTTCCTCTTCTTTCCCAAATGTCCCAAGCAAGAGGAGAGTTGGACGCTCTCTTCTCAACATTCAGTGACAGTTGATCTCACCTGGTATACTGTGTGTTGCAACTCATGTGACACTACCCCTCAGTGACGATACCGTACATGTAAATATGACAGGAACACACGGTAGTTTGAGCTGCTTTATAGAGCATGTGAAACAAAATCATATGCAATTTCATGGGAGCAGCATCACATTGCTAATCCCAGTGTCTGCGCCCGGAAGGTGGAACGAAAGTCGGAACATGTCCCTCATTTGACATAGGACCCAAGTCACTTGAAGATACCGTAATTTCAGGACTGTAGAGTGCACCAGAATATTAGCCACTCCCACTAAATTTAAGAAAGAAAATTGATCTTGTTCATAGATACGCCAGCGCACTGTGGTCTATAAGGCGTGGGTGCAGTGGTGCTGTCAGAGAGGTCAGTGGTGCACCCAGCTTAAAAATGCATGAGGATCACTTCTAAAGTAGTTTTGAAAACAGGGTCCAGCATTGAGACTACTATTCATTGATCATTTTTGACATCTGGACCTCTACTTCACTGAAAAAATGTTCTCGATCATCAGTGATCTCTCTCACTTCCGTACAACTTGTTATGAGAGTAGTGTGGATTAAGCAAGGCGATCCATATTATGCAGCTTGTTTCAGCTATTTTCTTGATCATAACACTCTTTCATGTTTACTTTTGGCTGTGAAACAGCACATTCTGTAACAGCCGTTGCAGAGCTCAGTCATCAATTAATATGGTGGCCATAAACAGGTTCGGCTTGCTTCGGTTGATGAGGACCTCCCTGAGACTTGTTTCGTCACAAACCAGCTATTTTGTGCATAGAATCACTAGCTGTGAAGAAAAAAAAGAGACATCACCTGAGGTGCGAGACTGTTCAGTAGGGGGGGAATCAGACTCAGGCCAGGAGACAAAATCAATGTGTGAAAAGCCCCTTAGAGTCCAGAAATTACTGTAGCTCTCGACCAGCACCCATTCAAACAGTCTCTTGTGGGGCACAGGCGACAGGTCTCATTCGTGTTCGAGTGTGGTGCTGCACACTTTTGATGAGAAGTCATCGATCTTGCAACTCAGACACGCACGAGTGGACAAAGAATTTTCTTGCGCTACCTTTTGCCTAATCTTGCCTAAAAACACAGCGATGAACAAAGAATGGTACCAGAACGTCCCTCAAGAGCAACTTCTCCCAACCATCCAAGGGGCTATTTGGTGATGAAGAGTGATTTTCCAGCATGACGGAGCACCTTGCCATAAAGCAAAGGTCATAACAAAATGGCTTAGGGTACAAAACATTCAGATTTTGGGCCCTTGGCTAGGAGAAGTGCAGAGGTCTTGAAAAAGAAGAATCAACACTGCAAATATTGATTGACTATTGCATCGACTATTGCATGCAATTCTCAATACCAGGGTCGGTTCAGACCAACCAGACGTAAGTCAGATTGGACGTAAGTCGAATGCCATTCAAAATAGCCTACGCGAGGGTTATAGGTACTACTGTAGTGGTAGATGAGAGTGAGATGCTGGGATACTGTGCTTCTGTAACTGTCATACACGATGCCAGGTTGCTATGTGCTGTGGTGCCAGACATTGAATACAAAAAAATAAGCATCTGCTGGACGTGGTTGTAAGTACGGGTGGACGTAAGTCGAGCAGGTCGTAAGTCAGATGGTGACTAAATTGTTTCCTGTGTATTACGCCATGTGGCTTCAGGCTAAATATCGCACCACTGTTGCACTTCCTTCTGCATCATTTAACATGGTTTTGCCTTCTTGGTAATTGTCCATCAGCTGGTTAACTCTCGGTATTAAAAAGGACACAAGAATGGGAAGCGGTGGGTCACAATCCAGTGAGGCCCTTTAAACAAGGTCCTTGCTGCACTCCACGGTACTTGGAAAACAAGTGTCTGCTAAATGATATGTAGCATCTTCCAGACCTTGACATGAATACGATCCCAAAGGCCAGGGCTTATGGAATCGTTCATGATGGACCGGCTTCATACTGGTTGCCACCGTACAGATGCAGATGACCATTCTATTTATCTTTTCTTTAAACAGACGACCGAATATCAACGATCCAATCTCCCCCTCCCTGGTGAATGGAAGCTCCAATATTGCTAACCCTCCACACCCTCTGTGTCGCCATAACTTCAGGTCGGCAGTTACCTGCTTCTCATTGATTCCTCATACAAGGATGTGATGAGCTATTTGGAGCCATTTTTTTCAGAATGCCTGCAATCCTCATTAAGAGCCGCGAGGGAAATTGTTTTTGTCAGCATGAGAGGAAATAACCTGCGCTCTACTCTAAATGTGCTGTAATATTTTAATGGAATGCATACTGCAAAATTGCATTTCAGGTATGCGGCAAAAGAGATGGATGTTGTTTAGCAGGGAAGTATTATGCTGACCTTGGTGAGCAGAGTGCACCGGCTGCTGTTGCTGCTTGTGCGACCGTAAATTCCGATGATGCCGGAATGCTGGTCATGGTTTAATGTTGCCCTAACCTCTTGTTGACAAGACCATTTACCTTCTTTAAAATGGTCCGACTTTGAAACTAAACTACTGACTTGAAGTAAATGAATCAACAAAGATCACATGAGAGGAAATTATAAGCTGTGACAGAACCCTGAACCCTCTAAACAAGTCGGCCCAGTGTGAGGTGAAACTTCATGCAGAATTAAAGTGACTCAAGCCTTTTGTTCACTTCGCTCAGACACCTTTGCACCTTTATTCTTGCTTCTTCAGTTCCATAATTGTGTTTTATTGCTCTTCCAAACAGCATGTAAGTGGACAACGGAAACAAAATTTAGGTGGAGAAGCAGAATTCATTGGAGCATCAGAAGAGCAAGTGGTAGCAGGTGGGGAGGCGGTGGTGATCATCCATGTGGATGAGGTGCATCTCTGGATCAAATTAGCATATTCTACAGTTAATGCTGCTAATGCATTCACGTGGCACTGCAGAAAAGAAGATAACAGAACAACTGAGAGTCGACAGGCCACACAGATGATCCAGCAACACTTCTTGATCTGTGTCTGTTATAGGTCTGTTAGGCCGTGCTGAACCAGCGGTGAGCCACTAATGAACCTCCCTCTGACTGCTGAGACATAAGTGACACATCTAGGAGAGACGGAGATCATACAGAGGAAGATGACAGATAGTGTGGTGACTAACTGTGTGGATCTTTTTGTGACATCTCAAATGGGTGGTTTAACGAGTCGAAGACAACACCATGGCATTTTCCATCTGCTATTGCTGCACAATACAGGAGGAGGAGACTGTCTGTTCGAACCCGTCTCCTGTTCAAATAATGTCTTTGTGGTCCTCAAGGGTGCATGTTGACAAGGAATCAAGGAGCGCTCTGAGACTTCAGGGGTGTGTTTGTGTAGTTATACTCACCTGCGTGAAACACCATCAATAGATGAGAAGGATGTGATGTTACTGTCACACTGCTCATATTTTCAGTATGGTTTACACCAGCAACTTTGCTTTGCCACCGAGTGCCGGGTTTCCACTGCCATCGCCATCCGTCCATCCAGCTACCAGCCGTTCAGACTCGCTACATTTGTGTATATTATAAAAAATACTGCAGGTCACTACACCTGATAAAAATGATGAGCAAAAACAATCGAGCCATCTCATAAATAAGATATTTTTTTACTGTATGTTGAAGCAAAAATGTTATCCAGTAATCTGTTTCACTCTAAGCATTTCTGTAGTTATTTACGCTTCATTCCACTGTTTGACTCAGTTCACTGTACTAACTTAAAGCCTTCCGCATACTAGTCTGATCACGACACTTCCTCATGTCATATTCGTTTCTCATTTATATGCAGTATTATCCTTTAAATCAGTGGTCAATTCAATGGCCCAGCGGTTGGTACATCAATTGGTACCGGGTCGCAAAAGAAATAATTATTTCCACTTTATGTATTATCTGAATTTGAACTATCGTTTTTTGGAAAAAAACTTTTTTTTTTTCAAAAAATCACCAGATTCTCAGTCACTTGAGAGCCAAAATGTAACCCACAAGCTCGCAAAATGAGTCAGAAACAGCAGTCCTTGGAAAGTTTCTTTGTGAAGAGGAAAAGGCTCAGTGAAGGGACAGGATGGCGACATTACATAAATACAAGCATATAAAAGTGAGTTTTTAGCGGAGCTTTAAAGGTGGCGGTGCATGTTGTGATCTCTTCTGGCAGACAGTTCCAGAGTGGAGGAACCGTAACAGAAAAGGCTGTGTCACTTCTTGATTTATATCTAGACAACTAGCAGCACCAGACCAACCAACTGATTCCAGCCTTCAGACACGTGATTGGTGTAAAGGTGTCCTCTTCATTAGTTGGAATGAAAACCTGCACCGACTGCGGCACTATTGTGGATCAGTTTGAGACCCCTGGTCTGAAGATCTATCGTTGTCGTAACGCTGTCTCCAATATTCTCCTTAGTTGCAAATTACACTTGGAATATCTCACAATATTCACCAGAGAAACCAGTTTGAACTTTCCTTTTTTCCTCACTTTCTCCTTATTTTTTTACAACCTATCTTGGAATAAGATGGATGTTTGCTTGAAAATATGCCCAAGGATTTAGCGAGCGATAAATTCATCGGTAATTTGTGATATTTGTGTTGTTGTCCATGTTTATGTGACGTATAATACCAACACACCTGCGCCAACAAGCACTGTCATGCAGTGACTGTCAGCACAATCATCAAAGTCTGGCTGAAAGAAGTAGAAGGTGGAACTGGGGAGGTGAGGAAGAGGTGAATTCAGAAGAAAAAAATTGGATTAGGCTGAGAGTAATAGGGTAAGAGAGTGAATGATGGAGGGAGGAAGGACATAAAGAAGGAGAAACAGCAAGGCAGGAAAGTTGTGTGTGCTGAAGATGGATTGAACAGTTGAATCAGTTAAAAAAGAAAGAAGTGGGTGAAAGAGCCAAAGGTGAATTTAATGATGCTGCAGTTGCCTTCATGGCCTTAAGTTTTTGATTGATGGAATGTTTTTCCCATCTTCATTCTTCACATTGGACCATTAACTGTGTGGCCATGTTTAGAGACCTTTCAAGGAGACGGGAGACGACGCAGCTATTGATGTAGCAGGAAAAATGAACAAACGACTCTTAAATTATTAAAGCAATTGGCGACAAGTCCAAAATGTCACCGCTGTCATCATTGTTTTCCTCGCAGTCATTTACTTTACTTGTCACAACAAAGTAAAAAACGCAGCCGTAAGCAAATGTTGATCTTCCTGCACTTAGCCAATATTGGAAGAAAAAATAGCATGTCCTGTCAGCCGATGCTACAAAGTGGATTATTTTCCTGGGAAGTAAAAATCCGATTTAAAGCCACTATCTATTTTATTCAAAGTCGGTAGGTAATGCACTCAGCTGTGGTACCTTACCAAATTTTCATCACACAAGGTTATGTGAAGCAAACAATGACCCCCTCTCGGATTCTCTTCAATGCCATTTTCAAAAGAAAAAAAAAATGCTAAATGACTTTTCAAAAGTAAACACACAATGTTACACAAGTGCTTGCATGTGGCCTTGTAGTGCTCTCACAAAAAATTATAAAAATATAGAGGTGCATATGCCAAGCTGTATACGCCATGTACAGCCATAGGAGAGTAGCAACGCAAACATGCAGAACAGAAATGAAACCGCAACTGCAAATAGAGAATTAGAGAACTGGTAGCCAGTCTCATGCTTACGCCGAGCACTGCTTCTGGATGAAGCTTCATGAAGCTCGGTCCCCATTTTGAGCCCACTAAACAGCGTTGTCTGCTCTGAAAGTCTTCGGCTTTGAAGTAATGTTTTAATAAAAACACATTTTCAAGAGAGCCACCAAATGACCACTGAAAGTGATGCTTCATGAAGCCTCATCAGGCCATTGTGAACTGTTTTGTCATATATACTGTAGTTCGACTATAGTTCCTGAGATTTGAGCTCTTGTCTTGGGTGTATTGTCTCAGTTACGTTTTATGGTCTTAATGTATTTGTTACATCTCTCTGTGCGAAAGATGACAAGAAAAAAAAAACGAATAAATAACTTCTCCGATTGCTCCAATAGCATCTAAGTGACACCAGGAACTTGTAAAGTCTGTTATTATGAGAATGCTGCAGATGATCTCCCTGATCCAGGACCAGCATATTGACTTGAACAGAGAGGCTCGTTTTTAAAGTGCTTCATTTATTTGCGCGTGCGGTGGCCAGCACTTACTCAATTATCTTCAAGTGCATTCAGGCACAGTTCCCCCCAATGGGGTTTGGCAATAGCTTCTCCGTTTCTTTTATTCACCTTAGAATTACCTCTCAGTGGTTGTATAGGACTTTGACCCGCAGATTGAATCAGTTTTTAATCTCTTTCATTTTAGACTTGTGTGGAAGGTGGTTTCATTCGACATAAAACAAGTAAATACGAAACATTTCAGCCTGTGTGTCTGGTCTCCTTCTCCAAGTCGCACATCTTACTCAAAGACTTTAGTGATTTGAGGCTCTTAGTTAATCGAATTTTATTCTAGTAAATTTACCCAAATAATAGCTAGTTTTCACTACTAAACATAGTTTGTAAAATTTGGCATTGATGGCAAATTCCAAGGGAAAAAAAAAAAAGTCTTAGTCGTAGGCATTTCTCAATTGGCCACCAGCTCTTCTGAGAGTCGTCTCCACCTGCGCAACTCTGCTCACGACTTCACGTCCCTCGACCACTGTGGATAACTGGCCTCAAATGCTCCACCTGTATCTAGACCTGTACCTGCTCCCTCATCTTCCTCCCTCTTATCCACGTATATAACCTGTCTTGCTTCCACCAACCTAATTCCTCTTCAGTCTCCTCCTTAATCCCGCTGCAAATCACTATATCATCTGCAAATGTCATCGTCTGTGAAGAATCCTCCGTATCCTCGTCTGCCAATCGCAATAGCCACAAGAGATGATCCCTAGTCCACCTCTTTCTTAGAATCCTTGCCACTACAGCTGTGTCACAGTCCTCATACACATCTGAATATACTGAACAGCTGTTATTGTCTGTACAAATACTTACATTTAATCGACATGTAAACATTCTTTGAGTAATAGAATAGTAATAGTATAGTAGATGAGAATCTTAAGATCTCCCTTAGCAATGACTAGGATGTTGGTATTATTGGCTAAACTAACTAAAAATGCAGACAAGGAAAATCATACGTCTGACACGAGTGAGATAAAAAAGGTAAACATCAAAGAGCCAGCGGAGAATCTGTGGGCATTAGTGGATTGCCTCAGACTGTCGAAAATCTGGGAGAAGGAAGACAAATGGTGCTTCAGCCGAGGTTAAAGCCCCAGGCTTGTGAATCCATCTAATTGAGGCGAAGGGTCTTTCTTTAGAGGCCCGGAGCTCTGTCAAACATTACTCCAGTGCCAGCATTAAGAAGAGTGCTTCCCGCCGTCTGGTTGAAATCAATCCACCTCGCTAAATCCCAAAGCTACGCCGATGATCTGGATTCACAGAGGCTTTATAATAAAAGGTCACAATCTTTTCGGACCACCGTCGGGGCCCGACGCACTAATGTCAAATTTTGTTGTGGCCCATGGCTGACCAGAACGAAATTACTCCGAGAATGGAAGTGAGAAGCGCCTGCTCCTCAAGGGGTTGCCTTGAAAATCGAGATAAATTACAGGAACGGATGTTTCATATAGTTCGAAGACAAAACCAGTTATCAACATATGAAACTGAGAAATGACTCCACTGGAGAAAAAGGACATACTGTCATATGTATTTGCAGTGACTTCAGCATGTGTTTTGGAGCATCTTTCACCCGCTTGAAAAATCCCTCTCCTTTTAAGGTCACAGTGAAACACCTCAGGACATACTAAACCAGTCATACAGACTCAAGAAATATTCCTCCTTCTTAAGCATTAAATCTTCTGCCACTTTTTCCCAAGGCTAGTTACTCATTCTTTCTCTTCGGCTTATTTCCTTAATGTGGTCAAAGAGGCTGGTGAAGGGGAAGGAGAGGTGTCCAGTGTTGATGACAGGGTAACTGAGTCAGAGTCAACATTTAACCTCCGTAGCTTTGTGGACTGAGTAAAGTTTGTGCCACTCAATTGAGTCTATGATCGTGTTATTTGGTTCTGTTTTTTTTTTCTTTATTGAGATATTAACAAATGTGCAAAACTAACTTTGATGGCAATTGGTCTTGTCTCAAAACGGACTGCCTTGAGACATGGTCTCATGTCGGACCCCTCCAGCCAGGTCAGTTTTTTCAATACTAGTTAAGATGAGGGCTGGTGTGATTTTTTATTTTTTTTTACCCCCAATCTACAATATGTTAGAGAATAAGGGGAAGGCACTATCTCTGACCCAGATTCAAGGCCCTCGCTTCGACGTAATTGTAGTGCTGACAATACCAAAGCAGCACCATTTAATTCATCACTGCTAAGATTATAGGCACTTCATTGAAGATCTTTGCAATAGGATGGAAACTCTTGTGGGAAATGTATAACCTCAACATTTTGTGTGGTAGAAATTCAATTTAAATTGTGTTGTTGGGAGTAAAAAGATGAATCACTCCTTTTGATAAATGAATAATTTAGCGTCCAGATACAAAAGCTGTCTTGAGTATTTTCCAGAAGAGAACCAAAAGAAGAAAAGTGATGAAATTAAACGCAAAAATACAAGTTCAACGTACACATGACTTGTAAATGATCAAATTTAGAGCCATTAAAGTGATGTGACTAAAATGTGTGTGATTCCAATGATGTTATAGACGCGGTGAGTGGCAATAAATCACTGGGTCTCAGTGGTGTTCTTCTTCATATAATCAAAATTAAAGATGGAAACCTCAATATTATATGCAAAGAAGTTGGGCAGTTAAAAATGAATTCTGAGTGTATCATTAATCACAACCATGTCTGTTTGTGCACAACATCAGAGTGTTACTTCCCTTGCAATCCTGCACATTGTACATGCTGCTTTATGCTCCAACATTAAGGTGTGATGTCTATAGGCTCCTTACAATGACTCCGAAGAATGACAGGTTTGGTTATTCAAAATGCTGTTAGCAGATAATGGCTGCCCAGGGTTCCTCCAGGTTTGCAAAAATTTAATTAGCAAAGCAATGAATCTCTGAAATACTTACTCAAGGGTGAAAGGGCCCGGATAAGACTGAGACTAAGTGCATGAGTGGCTGAAGAAGTGTAGCTTTTTACAAAAAACTGTGGGATTTAGTTGTCAGTCACACTGAAGTGATTGTTAAACGTGACAAAGATGTGAAAGCCCTTTTTTACTCCCTCATAGATTGTGTGACAAGAGAAACATGGACACAATCTGTTTTCAATGTCATGACTCTCTATGGGATCAGACCCGATCGCCGAATTGTTGTGGACTGACAGAAGACTCGGGAGATCGAGGGTAGATTTAACAAGGTTTATTAACAATGGCACGAGAACAGAAACGGAGAACCAAGGACGCCGGATCCAGAACAAGGACCGAGACATACACTGAAGGGCAGGGGGAAACCTGGAACAGAAAAGAGGGGAATTATAGATCAAGCCTAACTAACGGGGAGAACGAAAACACACTCGGAAATTAACTCATATGGCCAAATAAACTAAAAGCGCTCGGTGGTGGTTCTATACACACACACAAGGAAATAACAATGACGAGAGGAAAAACAAAGGATGGGTCAAACAACGCACACACACACACACACACACAAATAGTGAGAAGCGAGAAACAGAAATCGGAGTAAGGAGAACAAACTAAGGAGGTGTCAGAAAGAAGATCAAGCATGCACGGAATTTAGAAATATGAAACAGGAGCACGAGAGAACGGAGGGTGGAAGAAGGGTTTACCATGAGGTTGCGAAGCAACCATCTGGAACCACAGACTGGCACCCAGTTGTAGAAATCAGTGGAGTCTGAACAGCGAACTGGATCCAGCTGCGCTGCTGTGAAGCTGGGGCAAAACAAGGAAAAGGAAACGACACACAGGAACACAGGAAATAACAAAATAAAAGCACAAGAGAAAGGACACATGATCCCATTATTTATTCAAACAATCATAATACTATCTATGAACCACAGACGACTAGCAAATTGACATGCAGAAATAATGCATGAAACTTGTCCTTGTTTGTCTTCACTCAGTGCCTACACTCCACCTACTTGCAAACACTTCCTTTCCCTCGATTCATAAAGTCAGAGCTACATTTCCACAGCGTTTGAGATTAATGGCAAGGCACTTTATTTCTGGACCTGTACTCAATATCTTTGGAGGCGAACGGCAGAGCCAAGGTTGTCACGTTATTTCGCGCTGAGGTCCCACGCATGACTCGAGAAAGACAACTCTCCGTGACAGTAATGGATCTTTAAAAGCTCAACAGCGGTGTATTCCCTTTGCTGTCGGACAAGGTTAAGCAGCCATGATCAGAGACCACCTTGTCCTGTACGTGCCCTCTGCACCTTTTACCTTTCATTGGAGGAAGCCTTCGAGAGTGCGAATTTAAATTCCATCCCGATTCAGGAAGACATTAAGCTGCCCACAGAGATTCATTACAGGAATTTCATTCTATGACATGAGGACTGGCTAGACGCTTGCTTTCCTCAGGCAGGGGCCAGATACAGGACAACTGTGCGATCTGTTACTTACAGGTGGGGTCATTTCTGCTTTCAAAGTGATCAGTCTTTACAGTTTATGGAGAAGACATGAATGTACGAGCGTCATTTCACCTCCGGCTGGTTTTATTCTCATATTTAAAAATAATTCCAAATGTTGGCACATAAAGTGGTAACTATAGCTTCCTGTCAATGCATTCTCACTCCTGAGGTGTCAAATATCGACATTGTGAAGTGGGACAGCCATCTGCTTGCTTGTCGACACGTTTCGCTTTCAAATGAATTTCGTTCGGCAAATCCTGTCATGTTTAAAAAAAAAAAAAAGAGAGACATAAGCAGGTGCTCTTTAAGGTTTTATATATATATATATATATATATATATATATATATATATATATATATATATATATATATATATATATATATATTAGTGGTGGGACTTTGCTGAGTTAATCAACAAAAAATAATACAATTTCATTGAACAGTTTGCTCTCCAGACAACACAGAACCTTTGTAAGTGCAGGAGTTCCTGGTCCACTGATCACACTGATGCACAAGACACGTTGCAGCGAGGATGATAACAACAACAACAAACATGGAGGAATCCCTGAACAAAGCAAACAAAAGCATCTGTTTGCTTTGTTCAGAGATGTTACTAACTCTATGACCATGACCAGGGTGTCCACTACTCTGAATGTATTTGAAATTCTTATGAAATTGAATTTCTTATACAAATATGTTCAAGACATTAAAAGAGCTACAGTTTAAATAAGGTGATATAAAAACTTGAATATATATATGTATATATATATACTGGCCTTTGCTCACAGTGTACACTCGTCAGCACCACGAGTGAAGCCCAGTTACTTTACAAAATACTGGTGTAACTAACATGAGAGCTTACTGTTGTGCCTATGAGTCTCTTCTGGTTTTAAGTGATCACAAATGACAATCACAAGCACTTCAAGCATCTTAAAGCCTGTCAGTTAATAGATACAAAAATTTAAAAAAGTAGTATTTTTCCAAAGCAATCGGGTCTCCTGTTCCAGCATCCGAGCTTCCTGCTTCATGTAGTGTCACCTATCCCACTGTACAGTACACACATGTTTGGAGACGGTTTGACCGTATCAGTTTCCCACAAGGTCAGAATGTTTCCATGTGCGTGCTCATTCAGCGGCTCCATACATCAGCAGTGACAGAGTGAGGAAAATTAATGTCACAGAGATCCTTGCCTGAATAACACATCTGGCTCAGGGGGTGAACGTACATGGTGTCACCCACTTCAACCGTTGTATGCTGAGAAAAATGGGTATTTAGGCCTCGCTCTGCATAAATATTACACATCTCACATAATTGTTTATTCAGTGCTTTTGAAAATATGCATTAAGTGTCATGTCTGCACTTTATTGTCTGTTCCTTTTTGTATTTTTCCTCTTGTGCTTTTATTTTGTTACCTCCTGTTGCCTTTGTTTCCTGTTCCTGCTTTGTCTCCAGCTTCACTGGCAACACAGCTGGCATTAATCTCCTCATCAGTCCTCACTTCTCTTGGATATATAAACCTGTCAACGTCAGTCCTGTTTGCCATTTTGCTTCTTGCTTCGTCAAGGTAAAACTCTTGCAAGACTCCCGTGTGTTCGCTTTACCTCCATGACCTTTTCCAGATTTTTCCTCCACGCTCAATTCCTAGTCTGTCGCCGCCTTTTGTTCTTTCTTGCTACTCCCGTGTTTACTTCCCTACTCTCAATTCAGTCCGCGTGTGGACTGTTTATAGCTTTCAGTTTAGTGCCACAACCACGTTGAGCTTAACTCCGGGTGTGTGTTTTCTGTTCTCCCATTTATACAGTAGGTCAGGCCTGGCCAACTCGCGGCTCCCGAGCCGCATGTGGCTCTTTCCCCAGATGATTGTTTATATCGGAAATAAGACGAAAAAGTAAGAGCTATTCCGCTGAATTGTCTATGTGCAATGTGTTTTACCTGATTCATTGTTGATGGTGGTGAAGTCTGTATATTTCAGTGGCGTGAAGATGAAACGCTCCAGTCTGCAGCATCACTGACACACACAGACCGGGGCCACGTTATTGGTGGCATGAGCCACGTCAAATGGTGCACACATGGCTATCTACGCCGCTTGATATTTCCAGGAGGATCACGGTAAAATGAACGAATTATAAGAAATGCATGCTCAAGAGACCTACGCTCGGCGTGAACCAGCAACCTTAACCAACCATGACAACCGCTAAGTCACATGACCAGCTGTTCAGGTGAGCCTTACGGCCTCACGTTTGTAGGATGTGGTTCTTTTGCGCAACACAGTAAAACAATGTGGCTCTTGGCTTCGGACTGGTTGGCCACTCCTGCAGTAGGTTGTTGATTCTAATCCGCCTCTTGTTTTCCAGATTCACCCCGCTCCGTGTGTTGTTCCCGGTCCGCCTTTTGGTTCCTGGCGTCCTTAGTTTCCGAGTTATTTGTCTGTATTCATTTGTTCATTCCAACAAATCTTTATAATTTAACCTCGTCTCCCGCGCCTTCTGCCGACCAACACTTGGGTCCATCATCCAGAATTATGACATTAATTGATGTATCTTCATCTGTTTTCTTGTACTGTTTTCATGCTTCAACATCGGAAATAAAACACTATTGAATATCTTGACAGGTGTCTTTCCCCTAATACGCGTCTCATGAAAACAAGAGCCAGAGTCAAATGAGGACGGTGTTTCATGAATCTCCACTCGCCCTTTATTTTTGAAAAGTGTTGTAAAGATACATTTTGGTTTGGTAAAGGTCTGATGGAGCAATTTCAGGGGCCACTAAATGGCACCAAAATCTATGGCTTCGAAAAAATAATCATTGTCAAACAAAGAGCCTCCCACTTACTGTGGAAATGAGGACACTGCTTCATGAAGCTCCATTACTGTCCATTGCCCAGTACTACTGGAAACACCTAAGTGTGTGTGTATATATATATATATATATATATCCCCGTCACTCTTCATAAATGGAGGGATCCTTCCTCATATTGACCAGACACCACAATGATGTCAGCCAGATGGCCGCCCAGGATGCAATATGTCACATGACATCAGGCTTTGGTGCGAATAATGGGATGCAGGACAAGTCGACTTCAGTGCGGCTGACTCAGCGCACAATTTCAGACAATTTGCCTGTCATCAGACTTGTTCAAAGAAAAAAAAGAAACAGGCTCACATTTATTCATTTGTATTTGACATGTACTTGTCACCTCTTTTACTCAATGGAAACTGGTAAATAATAAAAGCAGTCTGACATAAGAATTGTACTGTTGCAGAGATATTTTTGACATTTGAAAATAGGCGTGAAGAGTGGACATACAATAGTTTTGACTTAAAATTCAAATTTAGTTTCTATAGTGTTATTGTTTTAAATATTTTGCCTACTCAAAACCTGATCCCTGTTGTTCAAACTATCCTGATTAATTTTATGTATGTATTTTGTGTGTAATTTATCTCATTAATCCGTTTTTTTTTTTTTTCATTCCATACTCTTCCAGACTTCAACAGCAGAAACAATACAGTGAGTTGCTTCTTTCGGTTCAAGAAATGCAACATCCAAAATTGTCTCAATTTCAAATAAATTAAAAATGCAGTCGATTGTTTTGTATTTGACATCAGCGTGCTACAATAAAAACATCACATCATCAATAAACTTCTATGACTGTTTACACCTGATGTTGAATGATGAGTGGAGGGAGGACGAGGGAGGGAGCACGGCGGGCAGCGTTCCAGCCGGCAGTAACCTTGATGACACCCTTCATTACTATGAGCAGGCTGACATCCTGACGGAGGCATGAGGCACCAGATGGAGGGGAGAGGGGGGGCAGATCCATTCCCATCCTTCGTACGCCCTTCGCCAAGTTGTAACTTGTGGGTCTGAACCAGAAGCTTGACTGACACCATGAGGGCCCAGCTCTGCTAGTCTGTCCCTGTCCTTGTGCCGTGACAGCGGGTGGCATGATCTCTGGACCGACCTTGCCAGATCAGAGAGAACCTCAGCCTACGACTCCGCGGGAGGCAAGAAGCCCTCACTTAGAGCCATGCCTGGTCAGCAACTATCCTCTGTAGAGACTTCGCTTTCATTAGATTCATTACAATTAGCGGAGGCGACGTTAACCATTGTAAAGGTGGTGATTTATAGCATAGTAAACCCAGTAGGGACCTAGTAGCGTTGTTGCAGCAAGCTGGCGTATTGTTTGAATAAATAAAATGATTTCATTATCCAGAGTAGAGAGGAAAAAAGGGTGATAAACTGCATTTTTTGTTTGTATTCCTTGGATCAGACTTAAGTGGACAAGTGGCATTATTTATACAGTTACCTAACTTCACATTTTTAAATTGTCTCTTGAGAAAAATGAATGCAAAAATAAATAAATAAACACACCCACACGCACACACAAAATACAGGGTAGATCCACAGAAGTCCAAGTTTAGTTGTCTGAAACTCAGGAAGTGGCTGGGAAGAGAGCTAAAACATATGAGATCCAAACTGACAAAGAGCCAAACCGAGAACTTCCAAGTTCCGGTGTCTGCTCCATGGTTCCAGCACGACACGTGTAGCAGGTAATTCGGGGTAAGAGCTCTAACTCTGGCTTGTTCATGAAGAAACCTTTCCTGCCTTAAATCTGCAGGCAAGTTTTGCTCAGAGTTGCAAGACCCAAAACAACCACGATAACTGGATGATGGATATCTGCAGAAATATATATTTCCTTTTAAAATGTATTAAAATATTCATGAGCATTGGTTGCTGCTGTGGTTGCAGCAAAGATAAACAATGCCGTCATTTCAAATTAGTGTTCAAAATATTCACATATTTTCGTCCCAAACAAAATATCTATCAACAGCCCCACTTCCTCTCCGAGCATAACTCTCTTTAATAATGCAGCAGATGTCAGACCGTGATACAAACTCACTTGAACGCTTTAAGCGGTAATTGTTTGAAAAGTTTTATTGTCTGAGCTTTTAGTTTGCAGTCTTGTGTTTAATGTCTCTGGAGATGCTCAGACTTTTTGAAGACTCCAGCTTTAATTCACGTACAATTAGACATAACAGTTTTAGCAGCAGAAATGAACACAGCAAACTAATTGCTTATAAGAGAGTGGATATCAAAGTAAGCTTTTTGTCTCAGTACAACTCTTAGTTATTGCAATCTGATGTTAAAGGAGGAAAACATGCAGTAATGGCCCCAAAGCGTTATCTGCAGTATAAGTGCCCCATGCAAAAGTAAACATGCTCATTAGCTCTGTTTCCAGATGGCAGGTGCAACTCGGAGTGTTCGGTTCCCCTCATGGTTGTGTGGAAGGTATTTTTGTGTTTTGCCATAACCTGTAAAAGGGTGAGGAAGCGAAGGCTGTCCCTCACCCGCAGAAGGGTTCCAGTGACAGTCTCTTGACAGGCCTAACCACCTGAAGCTTGTCTCTGTTGCTGAAGCTATCCCTGCTACTTTAGCTGCTTTGGCTCCAATCTATCTTTTGTGAGAGTGTGACCCTCTGATCCTGCAGGAAAACCTCAGTCGCTCTCCTCAATAGTAAAAAAAACAACAACAACAACTGCATGACATCCCTTCACACAGACTTCTTCCACTATCCACTATCCACGACCTCCCCCACTGACTCATGCAAACTTTATAATCGAAATATTGAGCTCCACCAATCCATGATGCCGTAAGTCTCATCATAAAAATATTGTTTCATAAATTTCTCCCATTCTGAATGTTTGGTTAACAAGAGCTTATGAGAGTCAAGCTCAACATGTGCCTCTCACATTGAGCCTCACTCAAGAGGAACAGAATCGAGCCATGTCTCAGTTTTATATATATATATCATGGAGAGATTCCAGTAAAGCAGAAAGCAAAATCGCTGCTATATATATATATATATAATTTTTCCTCTTTTTTACTTCAAGAACCTTTAAATACAATGTGCTGTAAACAGCCAGCTTTTTTTTCTGTCGATATTTTTAATGTAATTTCATACTTACTAATATAGTACACTCTGTACTAACATACTATATAGAGTACTACTATAATATACTTTTTTTCAACTTAGTTATCCCGTCATCCAAACAGTTACACTACATAATGTGGTTGAGAGCATTCTGGAGATGGTCCAGTGAAGCTGCTTGCTTCACCTGACACCTCACTGGTGAAACTGTGCGTGCTTGAGGGGTGAGAACAAAAACCTGCACCCACTACGGCCCATTGTGTTTGGGCACCCGTGTTATATTGAGATCAACAGTGCTGCAAAAAGGTCCTGTTTCTTGTATTAACAGTCTCTGTCAGCAGAGGCAGGCTGAAGGTTTCCTTCTGACCAGTCACAGCAGACTGAGCGTGGCTGAGCTGAGCAAACTTTCAGCTCCAGGCAAACAAGAGGTGTTTTTAATGTACATTTTCTCATGTAAATATTTCAAATCATCGAGAGTTCTGTGCAAACAGACGCATACCGATGTGTTCATTATTGGTCCTATATCATTTTAAAGGACACTTAAATCATGAGGTTCAGTTCGCTGTAAAGTTACTGGACACTGCATTCTTCACTGTGTGTTATGTGCTATCTAGCTCTGTAACACAACTTCCCCACTGTCCCATTGAGCTCAAGGATGGGTTTCATAGTTTAAAAGCTATTGAAAATAATAGAGGACGGGCAATATTCAAAAATCACAACATGCTCTAAATGAGGTTTGTGCTCTCCGGGTGATTGGCCAGTTCAAAATGTCATTTTTACATGATTTGAATACACCATTGTGTGTAAACAGTAGAATGAAGCCATGATGGCTTGATCAGAGGTGGCAGAGCCAGCCACTGTGCATCAGAGACTTGGCACGTGGCACAGGTTTGCCCGGCCTCTTTGTCTTCCTGGCAGCTCTTTGATGGGAGCCCCTCGGGTGAGTCACTCTTACTTACAGAACTGTTAAGAAGTGGATCAAAACAGATTGGGAGCAAGGTTGGATGCACAAAGAGGAAAAATCCAGAGATGGATTGGAGGAATAGTGTAAAAAAAAAGAAAAAGTCATGTGGGATGAAGCTGGGGAATTACATAAAGACGAGAGATTAAAATGTTAAAATATTCTGTTATCATTTTATTCTTGTCATGTTGGAGAATAAAAGGTCACGTCTTTCTGTCTCCGCGCTCACAATGTGGATTTAAATCACAATCTGGCCGAAGTCTGTTCCATCTTAAGTCGGAGCTGTTCCCAAAGTGAGACGTGTCCTTAACTGATGAGCAAGCTGTCGTGGTGATGGAGTGCAGCTGTTCCAGGACGTCACTCATTTATGAGAGCAACGGTTTGGATGGGGATGGGACCAGGCCATGGTTCCCAGCAAGCACAGATAATGGGCCATTTGCAGACGAATATCTCTCGACGCTTGAGTTCTGTTTCCTCCATTGAGTGTTAGAACTCTACCAGTGTGACAGACACAGAAAGCGACACAAGAAGGAAGAAGGCTTCTCAATATTCTAGTCACTATTAGTTTTTTGTATCGTGAACAGTTTCATGGCTGAAGGAATGTGAGAACTGTAACGCAAAAGAGTTGTCAGAGGCGAAGCAAGGACACTCATTTACAGCCTCAGTTGTACGTGAATAAAGGGTCATGAACATTTGATGAGTGCATGTGTACAAATGGCATTTGCTTATTACCTATATTCTATAGCAGAGGTGGGATTACATTTCCTCAGGTGTCAGGTTATATATATGTGTCCGTTGAGAGGAGCTGACAAACCCAAAGAAAGGAGGGTAAGAGAAAATTGAAAATAAAAATCAAATAATGACATCATGTGCTATTATGAAATTGCACTTTAAAATGCAAAGATAATGTTGATTTGTTGTGTTTTATTTAATTTAAACCCCATTCCAGTCTCATACATCACGAAATAAAAATTCACAAATCGTAAAAAAGTATTTTAAGGGACAAGAAGGACTCCTAAAGTAGCCGAGAAAAAGATGAACAACTAAGAAAAATAATCAAACGAGAGAGTTATGTTTCAGTTACATCATAATAAACAAAAAACAATGCACAAGACCAACATGTGTCAGAAAAAATGTCAGTTTTACAGTTTTACTCTGACTCCAAGAGGACCACATATATACAGTCAAAGGGCCGCATTTGGCCCCCAGGCCGCCCCAGGTCTGTTCTCCGGTCATTGATACCATGGCAGACCATGGGGATCAGTTTTAAAACATCTAGAAAGTTGAGCAGCAGTGAAAGAGGCAGCAGTAAACTGTTGGGGAAATGGGGTTGTCATTCGCAGTGCACTACACTCTTCAGTATGAAGTATGCCTTATTACCATGTAACGCAATTTGGATCAAAGAATGAATTTGTTTAGATGGATTTTTTAATGATATTGCAATTATACATGAACATTCTGCCATGTTTTCACAAGACAAGGCTTTTTTTGACAGACCATCATTTATTGTAGCATCGGCAGACCTGTGATCCAGATGCTGTCAGCCTTATCATCTTTTAGCCCAAGACTTAATTTCATTTTAGCTGCACCAGAAAATGCAGTGTAACCGCTCGTGCTGGTGTTGAAACACACTGCAATGGTTGAAGATGACGGCGCATGATTGTTTGATGCTTGAGATATGCATCAATGTTCTGGTTCAGATGATACTAACACGCACACACACGCCCACATTTGTCTTCCTCTCTTAGTGAGAGTCGACATTGCCATACATTGCCATCACCTTTTTACCAGCCTCTCACCCTAAACCTAACCATCTAAAACAAATGGCAAAGCTTAACCTTTACTCTTAACCAAACTACAACCCAATTATAGTAACCCAGCTTTTTCGTTGTTTTCAGAATCTGAATCAGAATCCAATTTATTGCAATGGACAGTGGGGATCCCACCAACTAGGAAAGTGCTTCGGAATAATTTGCTGTCAATAAAATAAATAAAATAAATAAATAACTAAAAAAAAAAAATATATATATATATATATATATATATATATATATATATATTAAATATAAAATACAGAAGCTGTTCCTGTGACGGTAGGTTCTGGTCTGGCTCGACCGTAGCCTCCCGCCAGAGGGAAGAGGAACAGTCCATGACCAGGGTGAGAAGGGTTGGCTCCGATCCGACCTCCACGTCTCTGGATCCTGGAGATGCGCACGATGCGCTGCAGTGTGCTCGCTTGACAAAGTGAGGACTGGCCAAAATGTCCTCACTTTGCAAAAATGTCCTCACACTGTTGATTAAAAACTCATAAAGGTAGAAGAACAAGAACACGTAAGCACGCACGCACACACAAACAATACAGATCTATTTTGGATGGCAAGTTGTAGTCATGTACACACAAGATGTCTCAACTTTGTACAGAGAAAAGAAACAACACAAACAGATCAATAGGTGCATTTCGACTCACAATGCCAAATGAAGCACAAACATGAAGTCATCAAGTCCCTGCCTGTCAATATTTCAGCACGGCCATGGGCAGAAACGCCTGAAAATTCAATTCAAATGTATTTTTTGACCTTTACTTTCTCTTCAACACAATCAAATCTAATCCAACCTGTCTATAAAACAGACATACAGACACACACACACACACTCACCACTGTACCACTACCTTTGTGGGGACGTTTTATTGACTTTCACGTTTTCCTCTCACGGAATACCGAACCATCCAAAACAATTGCTAACTCTTAACCAAACTTACACCCAATTGTAATGACCTAGTTATTTTGAAGTTTTCATACTCACTCACACACAAATGAAATCAAAAAAGACCTGCCTAGCACCACCAGTCCAGAAATTGGTCGTTCACTTTACCTCTGAGCTCCAGCAAATGTCACAGCTCCAACAGAATATAGCTTGTATTTAACCCGACTCCCACTGTTTAGAACACGCGCTGAAATTTTATCCTGGTGTCGAACAAATACGAACCAGCGTCATTCAAATGAGTTGACATAGGTCGGCGCCAGCATCGGTGCGTGCATTTATATTCATCAGTCTTCTGTTTGCTTGAAGTGCTCACGCCCCGAATACTGTGGTAGTTAGGCTGGTAGCTGGCCGAATGAAGGCGGCACGCCACCGGCTTTTGACTGCTGCACTCGCACAGAGCAAACATACCGACTGGGTTCTGTTAATGGAATTTTATTAAACTGTGTTTAGTTAGGCATTTATGGCTTTGAAGTTCCCCCAATATTTGTACAGTGATAAATGCGAATTCAACTTGTTTTGACAGAAAGAAAATAGTTACGATTCTTTGTAATAAAGGGCAGTACTCTCACCTAAATTCACATTTAAATGATAAACTAATACCTCGGGTTGGCTTTTACTGGTTAAAGAGCGTCACACATGATGTTTCATTTAACAACTAATAACAAAAGTGGTTTAGATTATCATCATTGTATTGTTATTATTATTATTGTTATTGATAGATTGATCGATACAAACACAACAGAAAGTCAGCTCTGCACCAAAAGTAACACAGCATTCATTCATGTATCACAAAAATATATATTTTGATTTTTATTTTTCCGTCTGTTTGCGTCTATTAAGCGTCAAGTACGAACTATTTTTGCAGATCGTTTTTGTTTTGTTTTCATGAGACCTCTCATTTACTCTGAATGATTTTTCCTCAGTATATTGTTTATTGGTGTCGTGCACTGGTCAGTCTTTGCTCTCTCACTCACCTGTGGGTAGAACCACAGCTCCTTCACATTAACAGAAGTCAGTTAAGGGGAAGTGGGTCTCATTGGTGAGGTCAGGCACCGATGTCTAAATCCTGGCTACAACTGGATACAGCCAGGAAAGATGGAGGAGATAATGAAAGCAGTAAACATCAACCGCCTTTCAGAAATCAGCACTGACACAGCAACATCACACAACACATCCAGGATTCAAGAGTCACCAGGTCATGACATCATTGGTCTCTTTTCCTTGGATGTACGGCGTTGAACCATCTTCAGAAAGAAGGGAAATGGTTACAACTGCGGGACCATGGAAAAACAGTGAAAGTACAGAACCATTTGACAATTCAAAGTCAACAGCGACACCACATTTTGAGCCATAAAAACCGAATTATTATGAGGTTTCAGAACAATATCTAGCGGTATACAAGTGTTTACAACGATTTACATACATTCATGTATTTGTTTATTAAATTTGAGGTGCCATGTTGGTCTGACCTTATATACTGACAAGTCACTAAGGTGGTCATCTGAATAGTCGCAGCCCTACACAACTGTTTGAAATGAACATGCAAAACAAAGCTAAAATGATCCGCTGCCCGGCTCTGACTGCGTATCTTTGGAGGATTAAAAAACAGCCATTAAAATCCAACCTGACGGTGCCATTGCCTGGTGCCTCCGTTCAGCCTGATGACGCATCTGAGGAACCATCATTTGTTTTCGCCAGAACGCCTCGGTGGCCTGCTGAATAAAATGCAAAGCTAATTCAAATTGATTAGCACAATGTGAACTCAGCACCTTTCCACAATGAGGTGAGCGCGCCATCCCATTAAATTATTTCATTATCTTCCGCCGTGTGGGAATCATTTAAACTTGTCAAAATGAGCCTGGGCCAAGGAAGGTTAATTGGACATTTAGCTCTCTGAGCTCTCACCAACACCCAGGAGGAGAGTGTCCCTAATACAGAAGCAGCTTCTTAATAAAAGTAGAACAGTGGACCCTCCAATCGACAGCCCTCTCTTTTCTCTGACCTCTTAATCTACTGATACCGCCCAAAAAAAAAGGCTGTACATGAAAGCGTCTATATAATCCCCCTGCTATTCCTCGAAATTCAAAAGAGAGGGAGGCTAAGAACAGAGTTTCCAGCTGAGTCTTTTGACACTGTGATCATGGTGTGTGTCTCTGAGTGTGTCCCCAGACAGAGACAGATGTGGAGGGAGCCACCACGTTTACCAGAGGAAGCAGTTTATAGAATATTGTCAGGGGAGCCGAGGCGGTTTCTGAAATATAGCTTTCAAGTCGCTGCCATCAATCTCGCCAGCGCTCGTGAAGATCAAAAAAAGGGCCTCCGAGATGGTTTGTTAGCGTTTGCACAAAGGCTTTCTGCGGCTTCTCGGACTGGAGCAGTCGTGAATGTCTTTGGTGTTGAGTGGATGGTGAAAGGTGAATTTGTTCGTCATCAATATGTAAAAACATCTCCTCATTCTGTCAATCATCTGGTAAAACTAGGGCAGTAAAAGTGCAGCTCCTATGATAACCATCCACAACCAAATAATGTCTACACTTGGGAGTAGTCACGTGTGGCATCTCTGACCATCTGTATTCTGCCCCACTTTTCATTTATCAAACCAGACCTTTTTTTTGGAACCTCATTGTGACGATTCCAGCCTTCCATGTACAGCGGAACTAAAGTGATATTCTGGAATTCAAACATTCAGACATTGAGCGAGAACAGAGTAATTATTCTAGAGTTTTTTTTTTTCTTTAAATTGTTCCTTGGACTCTTGTATGGTAGAGTTTCTGCAAACTGAGTCCCTGGTGAGGATGCCTAATGAGTGTCTTTTACAGGGTGGTACACCAAAATAGAAATGAATGAATGGATACGCTCCAATGAACGTGTGACGGAGAGTGCAATATAAGTTCATGACAAAAAAAGCAACGAAAAACAGCTGGTTGTGCTGCTTGTTGTTCACTCAGTCTGGCAGGGAATCTATGAAATCATTCCTGGATCTTGATGGTATTCTGCTGTTATTTATTTTTATTCTTACTTTTTTTTGGTGAGATGAGCGGATGACACCACCATCATCGGGCTCATGTCAGATGGAGATGAGTCGGCTTTCAGGAGGGAGGTGGAGCGGCTGGTGTCCTGGTGCGGCCACAACAACCTGGAGCTCAACACCCAGAAGACAGTGGAGATGGTCATAGACTTCAGGAGAGTAACAGTTTCTCCGTCCCCTCTCATATTGGCTGGTTTACCTATTCCCATTGTAGACTCCTTCTGCTTCCGAGGAACCACCATCACTGAGGACCTCAAATGGGACCCAACCATCAGGTCCTCATCAGGAAGGCCCAGCACAATGTTCTTCTTGAGGCAGCTACGAAAACTACGACTGCCAACAAACTCACCTCGTCTATCACCGTCTGGTACAACAGCGCCACCTCCAGGGACAAGAGCAGACTACAGTGCGTACGTTCTGCTGAGAAGGTGATCGGTCGCAGCCTGCCACCTCTTTAGGACCTGTATGTCTCCAGGACCCAGAGACGTGCAGGTGGGATCAGAGCCGACCCTTCTCACCCTGGACATGGACTAAATTTGATTCTGATTCAGTATAATGTTATATTGTATAATGTTATGTTGTATAATGTTATGTTGTATAATGTCATATTATAAATATGAATATATTTGGAATTGTTGACAGTCACAGAACAAATATAACATATATACATTTTGCTTGGTGAGGACATAGTAAAAGCTATGTGTACATGTGTATGTGTGCGTGTTTAAAACAAAAATAAAGTACATGGACTTTAATACAAATTTTAAAGCTGGGTTATACCGTTTATGTGACAAAGGTACAAGTCATTTAACAGTTTCCTTGCCATTATTAGCAACTTATATGTGCTAAAATATTATTATTAAGATGTTAATGTCATCCAACAAATTATCACATTCAATCTGGCATGTTATTATTTTTTGTCTGATAAAACACTGTTAATGAACATGATTCTGGCTGTCAGCACATCGATATTTCTGTCTTCCACAGCTGTTCACAAGACATTGGAATTCCAGCCTTAAGGTATTTGTGGTGCACCATCTTCAATTATCTAGAGAAATACCTGCCAGGTTGCTTCTAATTCCTTGCAAGGCAAGAGTGTACACTAACAAGTATGTTTATTCCTGTCAGCTGTTTCTCCACCCCAGTGGGACTCGCACATTTCCAGATCCTATCCACACTTTTAATAAGGTATTTGACAATATGTCAAGACGGCATGTGAACAAACTAGACTAGTTTCTTTTTTTTTATTTTATTTTATTAAACTTTAACTTTTGTTTAGGGGATACCAAATGCTACCAAAGGCAAGGTGACACTTTCCTTGGTAAATACGCAGTATTAGAAAAATGTCTTCTGACCAGTGACGTAAAAACAAAGCTGAATTTTTTTTTTTTCTTTCAAAGTCAACCCAAATTTAAACAGAGTCCAAATAAGTTTATAGTTAGTTTCTAGAAGGAAATTAGAGTTAGCGTTAATGTGATTTTAATATCTGACTAAATTCTTTTTTTTTTTAATTACTTGCTATGTATTGCTTAAATAAGTGTCTAATGCAGAGCATCTTTTTAGAGGAGACGCACACATCGCGATTCACTGCAAAGTACCTCAGAGACCGAGCATTTTTCATTTGTTGATGCGGATCTAGTTGGTGACCGACAAGGTTGCCTGAAATATATTTGGAGCAGAAGTGATGAATTAGTAAATTCCCTCCTGCACAGAGGGTTTACTCCAAAAATGGTTTGGGGCAAGACAAGAAACTCAGTGAAGGTGTCTGTGATGCGATAAGTTAACCAGGACTGGTGTTTCTGGGGTTGCAGCAGGCCACTGTCCCAGTTTATTTATTTATTTTATATCAAAATAAGTAGTAGAAAAAAGGGCTCAGGAGAAGGGGAGCCATCAAATATTTGTACTGTACACACAAGAAGAGAAAGACAATTGTTTACTGCTCCATCGACTTCTTCATGGTGATATCTTATCAACTGACGATATGCTGTAGCTTCTCATTCATGCAAGTTTTGTCTTCATGAATACAAAAAGCTTTTTTTTTTCATAAGTCTGAGCCCTGATCGAATTCATTGTGCCACATTCAAACCCCTCTGCAAGTGATGGAAGGGCTGGAGATGCTTCACAAAACATTGTTCGCAGTTTCCGGGCCCAGTAGGTGGCGATCTCGGTTCTCTGTCATACGTGCTCTGCCCTCTATCAACTGAATTGTTGTTGGCTTTATTGGCTAAAATATGAGTGCCATCAAACCCTGAAGGGGGAAATTAAGGAGATGTTTCAGGAGTGAAGCCCCTTAAATTTCATGTCGGGAGTCTGGTCTCTTTGTGGGTGTCTTTCACAGCAAGCAGATCCTCCCTACTTTTCTACTTAACAGTTCTTTATAAGCTTCAGTTGTTTTTTTGTTTAGTTTTTTTTCTGCTCAGCTGGGGCTCAGTACCAAACCGGATGAGCCCTCATGAGTCTCGACATCCTTTTGATTTTAATCTAATGCCCACTTGTTAAGGTGGTGTTAAACGTATTTCACATCCTAAGTAAAAGTTAGATAATGTCTTCTCTTGTTATTTTTTATGCTTCATTAACAAGAAAATTATTGCGATAGCTCAAGGGGTCTGAACCAAAATTTGATCATTGCGAGATTACTGAGGACTCAGCCCACCTACAGTAGTTTGACAAGCAACTTTAAGGTTTGAAGAACACAAATAAAACATTAACAACAATGACAAACCAAAAGCGGATGGAGGACCACAGATGATGGAAAAATGCAGGGATGGAGGAAAACCTATAAGAAAATAGGAGAATGAATGCCAAAACCTTGAAGAACTATACAACCTAATAATAAAAAAAAAAACGTTTGCAGATGAAAAACACTCACATGAGGAAAAAACGCTTACTTGTAAAGAAAACAACGGTGAAATGCAACACACACAGTTTCAAATTTAAGAAAGCACCAAGAGAAGAACACAACTGATGGTGTCAAAAAATAAAGGCTCAACAACAGAGCGTGACAAAAATTCTGTTTACTGTTGAGTCGAGCTGTTGCCATCTTTTCCTAGGAACATAGTTGCTGGGGACTAAGGATACACGCCCTCTCCAGGTGGACTCAAATCCGTGGACACTAGCTCGGTTTATTTGGGGCCGCTGTCCAGTATGTGGCTTTTTCCGTGTAGAAGCAAGTCTAATAAACTCAGTGTCGTGATTATTTTTGCAGGAGCATCTAAAAAGACAGAGTCCAAGGGCCAGAACCAGCCCAAATCTTTAAATTATAACTCCGAGCACGTTTCCACCCATCTGCTGGATGGCAGTTGAGCCTTTAAGAGCTGAAACAATGATGCTGTTCAATTCCTGTTGTAAATATTTGTTGTATTCACGACACCACTCTTCAGAACAATGCTAACACGATAGGGATTATTAAGCTATCCGTCTCTAGATCCATCTTTGTTTGGCTTGTTCATCTATTCAAACAAATGTATTATGTCGCTAACAATTCCAGGTACAAATGCTTGCGAGGAAATATAATTAGATAAGTTCAAGCTGAGGTGCTACATCCTGTTACATCTATTTCTAATCAACAAAGAAATGGTTTCTTAGCCTGATGGTGCAGTGACAATAAGCAGCAGAGAATAATGAAATCATCCAAGCAAGTGTGGGGGAAACAGGAGAACACATACTGTGAAAAGTATTGGATCAAGGTGTTATCCAAACAGGACTGGGACAAGAGCCACGGGTGGTGAAGGCAGATGGGATTTCCCTGGGTCAGTGACTGCATAGGCCAAGGTGTGTCCAATGAGAGCCTTATTTTATGGAGGAATATACATTGTATGAGAGAAAAACACAATGGGCATTGTGGATTCACCATCTGCCAGAGGAGTTCAACAACCTCCAACCATATTGGCCATGTGTTGAGCAATAAGTTCAGTTGTTCATTCGTAGCTTAGAACAGAGTTGTTCATCTGAGACAGCACAACCGTGAGACTCCCCATCCAGGATCTTAGAGTTACAAGTTCTGCTTGTTCTACTTTTGCTTCAGTGAACATCATTTTCGCAACTTAAATGTGTTCATCCTTAAAATGTAGGTGCTCTTTAAAGTATTGGATAGCAAATAATTTTCAGTGCGAGTCCATTCAGTTGCCAACAAATCTTAATCCACTCTAATTTAATTCATTTCCAAAAAAAAAACAAAAACAAATCAAGAGTAATACAATGGGTATTAGCTTTTCATTTTGGACTAGCAGTGAATTTGTTATGTTCCGTTTTTCTCTCGTGCTTTTATTTTGTTATTGCCTGTTTGGTTCCGTGTTTCCGTTTCCTTGTTTTTCTCCAGCTTTCCAAGCGACACGGCTGGGACACATTTCCTAATCAACCTTGCATGGATTTCAACACCTCGGTTCCAGGTCGTGTCGCCAGATGGTTGCTTCGCGTCCTCACGGTAGACTCCTTTGACTGTCAATTCTCTCGTGCTACTGTTATCTCAATTCTGTGCGTGCCTGGCGTTTTTCTCAGCCACCTCCTGAGTTACTCTCGTTCCTCCGTTTTCTGTTCATCGCTTCATATTGCTAGTTCGTGTGTGGGTGTTTTTGTTACAACTCACTTTTTTTGTTTTCTCTGTGTTCTTTGGGCCTTGTGAGCCACCTCCAAGTGCATTTTCCGATGTCCCCCGTAGTCATGCTTAATCTTATTTGCCTGTTTTCTGTTTCAGGTTCTTCACTACCCCTCGCTTGTGTTTCCTCACTCTGCATTTTGGTGTTGACATCCTTGGTTCATCGTTCCAGTTCGTCTTTTGTGTTTACATTATTTATTGTAATAAGTTGATAAAACTACCCTCGCTCACCCGAGTCATCTGTAATCCTGCACCAATTCAGCTACTGGGTTCAAGCTCCTTGACAGTAAACCATTCACTGCTAGTCCAGTTGGTTCCAATTGTGAGTACATCTGAAACAGCTGCAACAGGAAATATGTATATATAACACTTACCTAGTCACCCAGTCTTTGGAGCATGGTAGGTAACCACATCTTATTTGTTATCAGCAGTTGGGAAAAGGAAAATATGTGTGTAGGATTGCTTGTCTTCCTCTTCAGGCTCACCTGGTATCCCCAACTTTCTTTGTTCACTTCCATCTTTCCTCTTCTCCCTAAGCATTTGGCCTCCATAGCGTTGTCTCCTAACCTCTGCACATGTGCCGTCCCTCTAATATACACCACTTCCTCGAAAAGAGAAGCTTAGCATTGTCAACTTTTTCTTTCCCAGCTCTGCTTTCTGAGTCCCATACAAGACCAATACGATTAAAGAAAAAAAACAAAAAAAACTTATGCTCATAATAGAACACACGTTCATCTTGTCTGCACTCTCCCTCTTTTCAAAAAACTCACTGTTGCCATCATCTATTGGGGCAACAGAGTTGCATGTGTGACACAAATTGTATTAAACAAAAAGACGATTCAAAATAGCTGTCGACGGTCCAATTTGCTTTTTCAGTTTGGTCATCAGAAGGTGGGACAAGAGAAAAATGTTGTCTGGGACATTTATTTTAATAGACGAATTCGATTTGGTCGCAAGAAATGCGCATTTTACTCAGTGCCTATAACATTTTGCAAGTGGATCAAGATGAGAATTGATCACACTTAAACGCTCTTTTTACCACTTGTGATGTCACCATGATGTGGCAGGCCTCATGTTGTATTCCCCACGAAAGAAGTTTGGAGTTTGGAGTTTTTTTCAGTCACTCGTATCTCCTACTACTCCATGGTGATTTGTTGCAAAAGCGTCATCCAGCGTTTAAGACATTTAGTGCTGTTCATGTGGACAACTTACTCACAGACGTAATGAGCTGACTTGTCTACGTGAAGGTGGAAGCAGCATCATATCGTGCTTCCATTGATTTTCATTCCTCGTCTCTCTTGCTCATATCTTCACCTCTCCAGCTTCTCCTCAACCTCCCCCGTACTCGCAACAAATTATCATCGGTGTATCAACTTCAGTGTCACTAAATAAATATCATGTTTTGTTTTTTCCAAGGAAAGTTTTTCTAAAATTTGGCCGGAAATCAGAATCAGAATTTGCATGGACACTCACCCTCAGGATAGGCATCATGTTACAAGGCCCACATGAAGGTTGAAGGCCAGATCACATGACCATGAGAGGTGAAACACTGTAACAACCCACAGGCTTGTGTTCTAAATAAGCGTAATTGTTTATCTGTTCACTCATACCGGTTTCTACATTGATTTTTGAAATACATTTGGCTGAATTATACTTTCAAAAAAGGTGTAGAGTTTATAGCTGTGGCTCAAACAGTATATCAAAGTGCAAATCCCTTCAGGCATCTATGAATCACATTATCAATGTCAGAGGCATGAAATATTATCGTATTTGTGTATGTATTATTTATTAATGTAAAAATCCGAGGGGTTCAGTCCTTACCCACAAATAAGATTCTTAAATCAGGGAAAGCTCTTAAGAGAGTTTGGCAGAAAGGGAGCCGAAGATGGACGGTCTGGATTTAACAGCATATGCTAATGTGAAAAACGTCCAGCTATACATATCATCTATTATTTGCTGTCAGCAGCAGGTGTTCATTCACCAATACGCTTCATGGAATAAATTGATTATTTCATTTTTGGTAAATTATTCATGATTGAATAAAATTAGAAGAATGTTTTTGTAATGAAAGAATGTTTTAATAATGTGTCTTGAAGCCATAACAGTAGTCAGGCTGTGATACATTGACTGCTTTTTTATTGAAAACTATTTAACTTCAACTTTACCATCAACTACTACATTCAACTACCATCTTTTTTCTGATATATATTTTGTTCCTAATAATAATAATAATAATAATAATAATAATAATAATAATAATAATAATTATTATTATTATTATTATTATTATTATTATTATTATAAATACCATTTCTAATGCTGTGAATGAAGGTTCAGATACACAAATGTATCCTGCATTATCTGATGATTTTCAGACATGTGGAAAAAGTTTTGTGGGGAAATATTTTAATGAAGAGACAATGCATTGTGTTAACACAGGAACTGCTGAGCCTCCCTCATACTTGAATGGTGAGGACCAAACTGAATGGTGAATGTGCAACGGTATGTGCTGTACTGAGGTGACCTCCTGAAAAATGCACCGCCACCCAACGACCAGTTATGGCCCTTCATCTTGATCCATTTTAAACAACATGTATCATCACTAGTGACTAGTTACTGGAACGTTACAGTCTGATCCCTGGTGTCGGTGGTGAGGTGCGTCCTTGGTTTCCCTTCCACTCAATCCATATTTTTCTTCACTACAATTTAAATGTACATATCAAAATATTTTGATGCATTTGGAAAGAGTGTGTGCTCTTACAGTAAAGTGCCGTCTTCCACATAGTCTTCTGTTGTCTTCAGACAGTCAGCAAGAGAATGATGAGCAGACACATGCGGGCAGACAGTGAGCGAGAGGCGCTGTATTCCGCGGCGCTGACGCAGCTCTCTGGGGGATCTGCCTCGGCTTTCCAGACTACACATGATTAGAGAAGGAGCAGGGGAGCAG